>NC_051072.1:30033948-30765346 GCF_004664715.2 Peromyscus leucopus | reverse complement strand
TGAGGATAAGTGAGGTACTACCCCCTAGAGTTAATGATATTATATGATTTATGAATATATATTACTAACACTAATACTGTATGTACATGGTAAATGGTGTATCTGTCTATATACCATTTTTGAGCTAGAGATGATCTGGTTGGTCATGAAGAAAAATACTGAAGTCTAACAAAATAACTTATTTTAAATTAGAAAGTCCAAGGAGAGAAACCTAGGTATATAGAAGATGAAAGAAGAAGATGTAAACTCTCTTGGAAGTTTATACGGAAGCTGAAAGTAATAGGGTGGTGGGAGAGAGCAAGAGTTGGGGGGAAGAAATGAAGTAGAGAAAGAGAGTGGGGGAGTGGGAGACAGAGGTATTGAAGTTGAAGGTAGGATATGGAATGTGTCAATGACCAAAAATAAAAAGGTTAAAAATTTTTGTTTTAATATTTTTGGAAAAAAAAATACAAACGTTGGCATGGGACCCTATTGCTGCCTGTTTCTGAGATTTGGCACCACACACGACAAACTACATGACCTGTAAGGCTCTTCAAAGGCACATTTATATAATGAAGCACCAGGTTAAGAATCGTTTCCTTCACACATATGCCTCCTGCCTTTTACCCAACTCTGAATTGACAGAAATAGTCAAATCACAGGCACTGTGCATATATTCACCACAAAATGCCTGGTATGATTATTATTATTATTATTGTTTATCATTATTATTATTATTAGCTTTGCAGCCTTCCACATTCTCTCTGGTTTTAGATATGTTGGACTCTATTTCCTGGCCTCAGTCTTAACAACAGCTCAAAGAAGAATTAGTGTGCTCATGTTGTAGTCCACACAAAGGGCTAGCATTATATTATTTGCAAGTTGTCTGGGCAAATATTATCGGCAGCTTTCTAAGTGATTACTGGCTTTTCTATAAAACAGTAAATTTTATTTTTTTCCTAACTCCTGACCAGGAAGTAATTCTCTTCTGTTTGAATAGAAAACATTGTGAGAGGGATTTCTGGAGGCTTATTGGAAGGTCTGACATTTCTTGTAACACATTAGTAATGTCTTAATATTATTGAACTGCATATTCTAGGAAGGATTGAGCCCGGTAATGATGAATATTCTATTTACTATTCTAAAGCCAAAGATAAGAATTCATTGAGGAAAACTCACTGTCAGAGAACTGTACACTGCTGTCCTTCAATGAAATCATCATGACATTTAAATCAAAATATTGAAGTTTTGTAAGAAAATAATGACTGCTGGAAAAGAAAAATTAGCCTCTCCCAGGACTGAGCACACTTTAAGGCAGCAAAGTGGTCTGCCTTGAAACTAGATACACACAAGCCATAGTAAACAGATTCAGCAGGTTGTATGTATATATGTATATGTAAATACATAATAATTATTGGAAAAAGAGGTGATCCATTTGAGAGGGAGTGGGGGATGTTGGAAGGTTGGAGCAAGAAAAGAGAAGCGAGAAAGTAAAATAATTCTATTTTAATGACAAATTTTTGATAACAAAAGAGAAAACAAACTTTATGATCCAATTATTTAGTCTAACAGTTGGGTTAATGGAGACTTTTAGCTACTATTCAGAGAGTTTGTGAAGATAATTAACTGAAAAGCATATCTTGTTATTGTTCTGTCTATAATTTTATGCTGCTCAACACTGTACAGTAACTGAAAGACTTTTCTACAGATATATATATATAATAATAATTTGCTGGAGGGCATTCTATTCTCATCAATATCTGAAGGAAAGTGTTTCAAACATTTATTTGAAGGATAGTTAGTCCATTAGAGTCCACCTAGTTTATGTATTTGGCCACAAACATGCTTATGCAAATGGGCCTGCACATGGACAAGTTACGACAAAAAATATTAAGAGTTTGCATGTGGCAAAGGTATGAACTGCTGGTTCAGCTAACACAATTATTAAATACATAACTTGTCAGTACTAGTACAACCTGACTGTCTTGGTGAGATATCATTCCTTCAGTACAGGACCTAACTCCTGGACTGCAAATCAATTCTACTGAAGTCTTATTCTTTTTTTTTTTTTTGGTTTTTCAAGACAGGGTTTCTCTGTGTAGCTTTGCGCCTTTCCTGGAACTCACTTGGTAGCCCAGGCTGGCCTCGAACTCACAGAGATCCACCTGCCTCTGCCTCCCAAGTGCTGGGATTAAAGGCGTGCTCCACCACCACCCGGCCTGAAGTCTTATTCTTAACTAGGTTGAGGATAACAATTCATTTTCATTGATTGAGTGAAGACAACACAACTTCTATTTGTAGATGGGACAACAGGCTTTAGTCTCTTGACTATTATTACTATGTGGAGGCTCAGACAATGCTCCACTAAGCACTACAGAATCCCTCCCAACAATGCATTGGCCAAGGAAAGATCTATTTTATAATGAAGAGTGTGTAATCATGTGACTCTGAACTTACACTTTACTTACTCTGAGTGTATTATATCATGAATAAATAATTGGCAGGGTGAAATGATGAGTGACTTCATAAGGGTACATCGATAAGTACCAGTTTGGGAAAGTAAACATGGCTTGGTAGGTTTTCATAATGTCTTTCAAGATGTGGTATGTATTTTCAAATATTAATAACAATTCTGTGCTGCTATGCTCCTTATAACTTGAATACTTGGATTCAGTAACTCAAGGATTAGAAATACAACCAATCTCTTTGAGTCAACATGGCTTTTCCTGCCATGGAATTGTCAGATAAACAGCAGAATGCAAACAATAAATTTACAAAGGCAAACAGCACTCTACCAGGACATGAAGTAGACAGAGAGGAGGACAAACAGTAAACACTGCCCTCTCATGCCATTTGCACTGTAGGTAGCCTGTAGTTTGTAGTACAACTCAAGCTACAGGATCAGAGTTTACTAAAATATGAAGGATCTAGTATAGACATGTAGCTGTAATTTTCCTGTGTCCTACCTGGCCTGTGGTCAAGACAAATCTCTCTCACTCACCAGTCCCACAGCAGCTCAGACCCAAGTAAACACACAGAGACATATTACTTATAAACTGTATGGCTGTGGCAGGCTTCTTGCTATATAGCTCTTAAATTAACCCATTTCTATTAATCTATAGGTTGTCATGTGGCTTGTGGCTTACCGGTACTTTTACATCTTCCTTCCTCTGTGTCTGGCTGGTGACTCCTGATTCAGCCTTCCTCTTCCCAGAATTCTCCTCATTCTCTGTCCCACCTAAACTTCTTGCCTGGCTACTGGCCAATCAGCACTTTATTAACCAATTAGAGCAACACATTCACAGCATACAGAGCAATATTCACAGCAGACTTACTTCATAGTTCTATTTTATAATGGTTTGGAAGATCAACCATGTCATCATTAATTCTCTGGCACTTGGATGAAGAAAAGTAGATGCTAGCAATCAAGGGGCGGGTAAGGCATTGTGCACTAAAAGGGAGCAGATACTAGAAAAACCACAATCTTTATCACACACCCTCATCCTCACTCTCAGTTGCCCACTGGGGGAATTTGTTGCCTATTAGCTCATCTTCATTATCTACCAGTTTAAAAAGTTTGATTTCGACTGGGAAGAAACTTCTACCAGGAGAAATGAGTCAAAGCTCTATTTTGCTTTCACTGTGGCTGCAAACTAGTCATTCAAAGATATTCTTCATCCAGAATTGAAAGAAATGTTACTCTACTGACAGCGAAAATTGGCCCTGATTTTCAAAAGTAAAAAGAGTATACCAAGGAAGGTAAGAATCAGGAAGGGGCATCAACAATTGAAGGGAGTGACTGGGTACCTTTTAGTGTTTCCATGCGGGGCAACAATCATGACTAGACAGTATCAGCAATTTCTACTTAAAAAGGGCATAGCATCCAGGTACTCAGAGAACTCAGCACTGAACCCATTAGGCAATCAATTAATATCAGCAAAACATTATAACAGTTGAGCATGATTGCCGTCTTCAGTGGGTTCTAATGAAGATCATGAATATTATAATGCCCTTCATTCCAGGTACAGCAATAAGATGTACTGTAACTCTTTGTGATTGAGTGAATAGAGAAGTAGGGAGATATCAATATATAGATCATATATAGATGATAGATAGATAGGTAGATAGATAGATAGATGACAGATAGAATAGGAATGATATAAAATGATAGAGATATGATATGTGATATTGTATATAGGCCAAAAAAGTGAAGATGCTGTTATATTTGGAATAGTTCAAATTTTGTGTTGTTACAATAACAAATATTATACAAGTAAGTTTAAGGAACACCATTTACATTTTATCTGTTTGAGATATTATCAAAACTTAACATATGTATTGCTATAATATGAACACGAATGTATTTCTACAGCCTGAGTGTTGAAAGCTTAGTCTTCAGCCTGTGGTACAATCGATCCTTAGCATGTTTGGTGCAGTGGGAACATTTTGGACATTAGGCTTTGCTGTTGAAGGGTATTGCCTTTCTTTTTAATTTAGGCTGTGAAATAAGCTGCTTTTTTGACTACCCTTCCCACCATGATGTGCTTTCCTAACACAAGCCTAAAACAGAGGACTGATCTCACATAAGGACCTGAAACTGTGATGTTTGTCTCTTGGTAAGTTGATTACATCAGCCATTTCATTTATAGTAGCTGAAAGAGTATGAAACAGATAAATTTATCAAGCATACACCCAGAGTCTGCACTGAGAAAAGGCCTCCAAGTTTTCTGTTGTTGAGAACAAATGAAGATAATACTCTAGTCTAGAAATCATAGTCACAATTGTTCTCTGTATGTATGCTACCAGTGTCATAATGTTAGCAATCACCACTCATTAAAATGTACCTAATTAAATTTTAAATAAAAATCATAAAAAACTTTTTCTCTTTAGAACAAGCCAGCTTTCATGCAAACTTCTTCAATACAGACTATTTAAAAACAGTTTACTTTTGAAAGATGTTGTATATTCCTCACCTACGCTCTCTTCATACCTGATTTACTTTCTAAATTCCTCCATCCACAAGGGGAAAAACATTCATTTATGCAGAACTTGACACTTCGACATCTGTCAAAATAACAAAGTCAAGAATCATCTGTGGACATAATTTCGATAAGAATGATGTCTTGGAAAGTAGTGGTATTCATTTAGCCCCTATATATTGAGTACATGACACTATAATACTAGACCTTTAAATGTTGGAGACAGCCTCTCTTGCCAGCTGTAAAATATAAGAGGAAAGGTAACTTTTTAAAGAATTTCAAGTTTATATTTCATGTTAAATTAATAGTTTTACTATGCAGAAATGATAAGGTAAATGAGATTCACAAATGAATTTTAGCTATCTAGCCTTTGACTTATAATAATTTTCTTGTGTACATTTTAATGTGAACTCATTGTTTTTGGATGCAGAAGTGACATTAAAGGTAAGTATCATATCATTTGATATTTAGAAGATATTTATAATGAAGTGATCTTAGTAAATCGTGTATCAGCCACATAGACTAGGCTAAAGTTTGCTTGTTATGAATTGACTTACTAAGGTCTGCGGACAGAAGAAAGGGAAATGTGGGTTGTTTCAGAACTGCACATGTGATGAGAAGATGTCTTCCCTTTATCTTCAGGAGTAAATAAACTAGTGAGAATGGCAAACTTGTATGGAACATGGCATAAGAAAATCTTCACAAGAGACTATACATGGGAAACTGCATGGAGCCACTGAGTCTAACTGTGGCTGTAGTTCCATGAAAGCAGGTCAGAGAAGGTGTCTGATGAAGCTAATAGGGAGAGCGTAAGCCAGTCAATAAGAGATATAGGGAATGGTATTGAGTGTAGGGGCAAAGGCTTGGATTTATGTTGACAAAGGAGTATCTAGGTAATGAGATGTCCTCTTATAAACTCGGACTACTGTTGGGGAATCTGAGAAAGCAGGAAGTACTGGAAATGGTAAGATTGTACCATTATCTAAACACTTCTGTGACATTTTTATTCTCACATCTAGAATTATCATTTATTAATATAAAATTGGCCTTTAGTGCATATACTGGAGTCAAGCAGGAAACCCCAGATTGTCTAACTTCCCTGGATAATTGCTAACTTTCTTTACTATTTTCAGAACTAACCCTCATACCCATATATGTTTTTTGAATCTCAGAAGCAGAAACACAAAAGAAGTTAAAAACAAGCAAGAAAAACTAACAATTGCTTGAGTTTCACAAAGTGGCTGTTGATTATTGGTTAATAGTAGAAAATTACCACTGAGCTTAACTTTGTAGGTCTTTGTAGTATGGAGAATCCATTTTGACTGAGAAATATAGAAAGTGGGATTCCACTGTCCATTCCTTAGGCACTGACAATAATTCTAAATTAGTTTTATCGTGTACTTATATAACCAAGAGCCCCTTTTGTTTATATTCTAGAGAAAAAAAAGCATATTATAACAGAAGAATAAAATTTCCAAAATTATGCTGGTCACAATATAATGCAATTCATTTTCTTTCTTTTCTCAAAATACCAAAGTACGTTGTTGACAGAGTAAGGACATTCTGTTCTCATAATAAAATCAGGAATTGAACAATTTTGTTGTTGTTGACCAATGAACAATAGGCCTTTGAGAACATTCATTTTTCTAAAAGAATAGATAAGCTTGGAACTATTATGTCAATGAAAAACTGAAAGATTGGGGAAAATATTCATTTCCAAGAATTCAGGTATCCAGCTGCTTTCAACAGTATAGTGTTCTATCATCTCATTCTGTCACTGAAATCAACATGTTCTTATATTTCTTCAACTGTTTAAAAGTACTGACCTTTACTGCCATTTATATTTTTTGAAATAGGGATAAAATAGTATAACAACCATTTTAAAGCAAATGTGAAAATACTTGGTATGGCCTTAAGGAATTCATATATATATACATATATATGTATATATATGCTGTTACACACAGATTTGTGTATAAGCACATATATAATATCTCTAGATATTGAGATAAAAATGTATGCCTAAGAATATCCCTGATGTCTTACTGAAATATATTCAATGATCATTAAATTATGGTAATTTTTAAAATGGTATCAAAGGTAATTTTCCATGTTCTACACTTGTTAGAATCCAAATGTGTGAGTATAACAAATTCTGGAAAGTCTGGTGAGTTTGAGACCAGATTCTGTGACTATGTAAATGTGTGCAATTATTCATGGAGTTCTTCATTTAGTTACAAATTTTCAATTGGGCTCGCTGATGACCAGGAGCTGTGCTAAATGTATTACAAACTCAAATGGAGTTTTGACTGTGCAATTGGAACTTATTTAAATACTTTAAGTCTCTGTTTCCTAATTTATAGTAGAAGATATTTCAATTTCCCTAAATAAAGATTATATCAAAAGTAAATAAGGTGAAAGTGGTTAAATTAGATATATTTATACATGGTATATATTGTGTACATAAGAATATTTTTTTCAAATATTTGAAGTTTACAAAATAATTTTCTTGTGCTGTTATACAAGTGACATTTATACAAGCATTTAGAAAAGAAATTTGATGTATTAATAGCATCACAAAATTTAACATCACACACAGAGCATACAAATTCATTTGGATCTGAGAGCTACTTTGGCTGATTTTATTGCTAGGCAGGTAAACACGTCTGAGGTTACAAAGCTAGAAATACTCTTCTTTCTGAAAGAATTATCTTCTCATACAGTGGAACTTGGCCTTCCTCTGATGATGAAAAGGCAGATGCTGAATTCACTCTACAGTACCCAGGTTTACCCAATATTGGCAAACTTGTAAGTTGGGGTCTTAGAAGATGACATGGATCCAAGTTGCAGGAAGATCTGCAGACAGATCTTCATCACAATCTGTATAAAGAAAATAATTCACACCTACGGACAAGAAAAACAATAACTACTAAACTGTAGAGGCTATTGGTGTCATAGATAGGTGTGCAAGTCATCCTGTTGGCTAGGAACATCCGATACCTCTTGAGTCTCATCCAAACAAGGAAGAAGAATGTATGGATGAACACATAGAGAACCATCACTTTTGGAGCTTTTTTTATTTTTATTTTTATTTTTATTTATTTATATTTTTTAAGCTCTGGTCACCATTCATTGTCCTGCAAAATAGATCGATGTAGCTCCATCTTGTTTGCTTTTGACCCACAATTGTAATGTAAATCTCTGTCTAAACCAAATGTCAGTAGCAATATGTCCGGCAACATACACCATCTTTAAAGGTTCCTGTAAAATATTGGTACACACAGCTAATTTGATCTTCTCAGAATGCCTTGGAGACTGGCACTTCCAAAACCCTCTCACTGCTTACCAGTTTCTATGTTCATCATCTTGTGTCACTGTTTCTTCTGTGAGTGATAAGTCACTGATGAGTACGGGATTCTACTACCTGTACTCCAAATATCACAGGACAGTCTTAAGTCTCAAGTCTATTGTAGTCTAGTCCTCATCATTGAATACAAGATGACTCAGATTTCCAGGTACTTGCTGGTATGACTCTGTAATAAGTGCATTGTCATTTTTCTTATCGCTGTGACATAATGCCTAACAAAAATAACTTAGGGAATACAGGATTATTTTGGACAACAGACTAGAGGTATGGTCCATCATGGTGGGGAAAGCACAGCATCAAGATCTTGAGGAGGCTGGTTACATTATTTCCACAGTCAGTCAGAATCAGAGATTTGAATGCTCACCCTCTGCTTACTTTCTTTTCAGTGAGTCTGGGACCCTCACCCATGGATGGAGCTGCCTACATTTGAGGTGGATCTTCAAAGACACATCCAGAGGTTTGTCTCTTAGGATATCCCAGACCCTATCAGACATTATCAAGATGACAACCAATATTAAACATCACAGTGTTCAAGGAGTTTACCAATATTCAGAAACACAGGCAGCTTCTTGAAATTATCACCTGACTTTTTAATTAATGGTGTGTGTGCGTTTCACATGTCCTGTATCAATAATTATGAGATTACCCCAATATCCATAATTCCCATCTATAAACACTGGATTCATTACTTCCTAATTAGTATTGTCTACATAAATCTGATCAAATTTTAAGTAAATTATTTTCCTGAATTACAGTATAGGTCACGTATTTATAGTAAAATACTATTGTACAGAAATATTACATCATAGTAATATATTACATTATCAATAATTATATACATTAACATATCTTTACTTTTAGTATAGTTCCAGGTGTGTGCTAAAAATCAGTAAGTGTGATTTTTTTTTAAAAAGATGTATTTACTTATTATGTATACAGCATGTATGACTGCAGGCCAGAAGAGGGCACCAGATCTCATTATAGATGGTTGTGAGTCACCATGTGGTTGCTGGGAATTGAACTTAGGACCTCTGGAAGAGCAGTCAGTGCTCTTAACCTCTGAGCCATTTCTCCAGCCCATAAGTGTGATGTTTTTAAAGAAGGCTTTGTATCATCCTTAAACAGTTTTAATGCAAAGGGAAATTTCATATCTTAATGGTCCAATTTCTTCCTCAAAAGAAAAAAATAAAGGAGCTTTCAAATTAGCATTTGATGATCTCTTAACTAATCCATAGGCAGAAACTTACCTATGGATGGATAACCAATAGTTCCATTATAATCAAGGGTGAAAAAAGGGAACATAAAGGAAGGCCTTCAGTGGGCTACAGTGAAGAATGGAACAAGAGGAGGAAAAATGACTGATGGTGTAGCTCTCAGCTGGTATAATCCTTCCTAGCTTTCAAGTGTGATCTCCAGACCAATACATTTGGTGTGGTTGTGCATACTTTAATCTCAGGATGCATGAAGTGGAAACAAGAGGATCAAACTCCAAAAGTTCAAGGTCATCCTTGGTGTCATGGTGAATTCAAGATCAGCCTGAATACACGAGACTGTCTCAACAACAGAAACAACAACAGCAAAAGGGGGTCAGGGAGTGTCTTTTACCATGAATTTTTATAGATCATTCTGTGAGAACTGAGCTCCTTACAAGTTTGTCCATAAGAAAAGTCAGGTATTTTTAAATTTAATACACTTCAAGGATAAGGGAATGAATGAATGATGAGCTTTTGATTTAAAATTTGAATGCGCTTTATCACTCATAATGTAGTCAGCACTTTCATGAATATCTTATTTATATAAGATGCATTCATAAGCAATTTACAAGAATTCATCTTCTCCATATTTTAATTAAGGAATCCAAGAATAAATTAAATTTGATATGCATGACCTATTACTTGCTACATCTTGTGGTATACAAAACACACACACACACACACACACACACACACACACACACACAAGGTTTGGCAAATGATTAAATTGCTACATTCAAGAAAGGAACAGAACATATTAAAATCTTATAATAGTAAAACCTTTTAACATTTTAATGACAAAATTACTACTTTTAGTGTTGTTTTTCAAAACATGGTTTCTCTGTGTAGCCTTGGCTGTCCTGGGACTCACTCTGCAGACCAGGCTGGCTCACAGAGATCTACCTGTCTCTGCCTCCCAAGTGCTGAGATTAAAGGCGTGTGCCACCTCTGCCAGGCCAAAATTACTTTTTATTGATTAATTTTGTAGGCAATTCCATGCACATAATGTGCCACGATTAATCTCTTTACCTCTTTCCCATGCCTATTAACTGCTCCACTCCATGACTTCTAGTTTCTTTTCCAGATTTGTAACTTTGGTTTTGTTTGTGACTTCTTTAGTCTTTTAGGCCTATTGGAAAATTGAAAGTGAGTCCTGCTCTCCTGTTGGATTATACTACTGTGATACTGTAATAGTGAAGGGCTTAACCTTTCCCACATTTACAACTAAATTTATGTTTCAGTCCTCTGAGAGGGGCAAACAGGTGTCTTTCCCAACAAAGGGCCATTTATCAATGAATTGCATTCAGGGTGAGGAAGCGAGCAAGAACAAGGCCTGAGTCAGCCAAACAGAGTCTCAAGGACAGTTCCTGCAACCCGCTTGAAACTTACCCAAGTATGTCCAAAGATAAAATGTAGCATGAATCTTAAAGAGTCTTATTAACAAAAATGAAACCTGGAGCCAGGTATTGGGGTGAACGCTGGAAGATCAGAGAAGCAGAATAAGCCACAATCACCTCACCTTGTCAATTCCTCAGTTGATCCTGTTTCCTCAGATTGGAAGCCTCTGAGTCCTTATCCAAATGAATCTCAGCTGAACTGCTTCTCCAAAGCCTGAAAGCTTAACCAGCTAAAAGCTTCTAGTTTCAGGTCTTCATGCCTTATATCCCTTTCTGCTTTCTGCCATCACTCCCTGGGATTAAAGGCTCACTTTCTGGGTTTAGAGGCGTGTGTCACCATGCCTGGCTATTTCCAGTGTGGCCTTGAACTCACAGGGATCCATGCCTCCAGAGGGCTAGGATTAAAGGTGTGAGTGCCACCATTTTCTAGCCTCTGTATCTAGTGGCTGTTCTGTTCTGTGACTCCAGATAAGTTTATTAGGGTGCACAATATTTTGGGGAACACAATACCACCACAATAAAACCTCAGCCAATTAAAAATATACTAATATAACTGCTACTTGCTTAACCAATCATGCGTGAGATGACATCACTGTTCCTAAAGTTCCCCTATCTAGCCTGCATGCTCCTCTCAGGGTCTTCACCCTTTTGTATAGGGAAGCAAGCCCACATGAATATTGAAATATTAGTAAATGCTCTTCGCTCTACATACTTTTTGAGTCTGGAGTCTTTCATCAGCATTTTCTTGGACCCTAAAACAAGCTTTTATAAAAATAACTTATCTTGTAGAATAGTTCTTAGTCTTCAGAGAAATGATCCGAACTTACAGACTGGGGATAAAATCTGTACTATCAACTAGTAGGGTCAAGGATACACTCCTAACCATCAAAATTACATTAAAGGGATAGACAATGTAAAATAGATCCAGACTTTTTTTTTTTTTTTTTTTTTGAGACAGGGTTTCTCTGTGTAGCCCTGGCTATCCTGGAACTCACTCTGTAGACCAGGACCAGACTGTCCTGGAACACACAGAGATCTGCTTGCCTCTGCCTCCTGAGTGCTGGGTAAATCCAGACTCTTCTAGACTGTTGGTTTCACGCTTGGAGGGAGTTTTCGCCAAAACTGAATTGTTGGTATGATGGGTAACACTGATTTGTTCCTCAAGCAAGAAAATAATCTGGAGGCTTAGTAGTCATGAAGAACATTCTTCACTGCTTCTGGGTCCCAGTGATGTCACCTACCTGACCAATATTTGCTCTTCCGTTCTCTGTATAGAAAGAGTAGAATCATAACCCACACCGGTGAGTAGGGAAGAAGTGCAGTGCACACAGGTCAGCGCTCCATCTATCTTTCATTCCTCTCGGGAGAGAGTGTTCAAAGTAGCCTACTCGGGGATAATTCAAGCTCTCTTACTTAGGTGGCCCTTGGACAACTCACTTGTCACAGACATAAGCAGCATCCATCAATGTCAACTTTATCAAGGAAAATGAAATGCATGGCTCTGGTATGCTTTGTTCTTTTTTCCTTATTATTTTGCTTGTACAGGACTATGGTTTGTAAGTTTAAGAATATATTTTTGTGAGCTCTCTGATTCAAGTCTGATTCTGCTTTTCATTTTTTCCCCTGTTGTGTTAAACAAACACCTTCTTGGCATTAAATGAGAGCAAGAATGTCCATATACTTCATATTTGTACCTACTACATGGTCATATTGTTCTCCTTGGTCATTAATTTCTACTATTGCTGCTTCTATTGTAGTAGCTATATACAGAATTAGGACTATGTATGAGGAAACCTTTCAGGAACCATGTTCGAAAACACCACTAATGAACTTCTTCCTTTGGGTTTTCACAGGCTGACCACATTGCTGAGGTGTTGTGGCTTTACAAACATTTGTGATGTCATGATCCAATACTTAAAGTCGCTAATGACTGTCACCATGAAATTACATTTTATTGCCACTTACTTGTTCTACAGCCCTTAAGGAATAATTTCACTGAATTTATACAGTACAGAAACAATAAACTATTCCCTTCCTGTGTAGCTATGACCCTACAATATTAGATTACTGAATAGCAAAAATAAGTTTCTTCTCAGGCTAAGAAAATAATATTTTAACACTTAGAGCATTTCTCAAGTCTGAGTATGTGGGCAACAAAAATCACATTATCTTAACAAAGGATGTGAAGGATAGCTCTGACTTTCAGGAAGAGGACCTTCTTAACAAGACTCCAAGGGTTACAAAAGACACCCTCCAGCAGCCTTGCTGAGACTACAGGGTGCTTCTTGTAATATGTTTTTTTCTTTCTTTCTAAATGAGTGACAAGATTTGAAAAATGTCCTACTGTGAAATCAAACAAATCTCGTTCTAAATTTAGTACAGAAAGGTCACAATGGTGCTACATTGAAAGGCTACTTGAAGAAGAGGATGACAACAATAATCCTGTCCCATTTCTGTGGATGTGGAAGGGATGTCCATGCCCTAGGGGACGAGTTCTTGGTCTACTGACTGAGCTAGCCGGGCTGTCGAAGAGGGACCAGCTCTTTGGGTCCTTCATCTAACATAGAGATTCTTTGATTGTAACAGAATTCTGAAAACACTGATTCTCAGTTCTGCATTGAACTCTAGTGCTCCATGAACATAACACAAATAATTAGTTTTAGGTAAAGGTTCTGGCAAGATTTAAAGACACATTGAGAATTGTTTGTACTCCCCAACTTCCCCAGTAGACCTCCAAGACACACTTTCACAAATTCTCATTTCTACAAAGTTTTTTTGTTTTGTTTCATTTCAGTTAGTATCTCAATAGATAACTTCTTACTTGCTGTGAATCCCAGGTTGACTCCAAATTTATGATCCTCCTGACACAGCCTTCCAGAATGCTGGGGTTATAGGCAGAGACCATCATTCCTAGTGGATAAGTTTGATTTTATTTTATTTTGCTATAAATAAATATAAAGCTTAAAACAAAAAGAGCTTCATTGTTGTCTTTATGATTTTTGAAAGGCTTCATTTGTCAAACCCCAGAAATAATATATAAATTGTATTGAA
The DNA here is from genome assembly GCF_004664715.2 of Peromyscus leucopus. Classification (NCBI taxonomy): domain Eukaryota; kingdom Metazoa; phylum Chordata; class Mammalia; order Rodentia; family Cricetidae; genus Peromyscus; species Peromyscus leucopus. The sequence goes on along the minus strand of NC_051072.1, from coordinate 30,751,320 downwards.
ATGTAAAGAACTAAACAGTGGGTCTAAAGCTCTTGATAATATGAATAGAAGTTTCATATTCTTTGGTCTTCCTCAGCCTTCATAAAAGGATGAAAAAAAATAGATTCCAGTTTAGAAAAGAACAAATATTTCTCCTTTGATTTTTCTAGAGTACATTGAAGTTAAATTTTTGTTGTGTTTGTATGGTTAAAATGCTGAGCACAAGTCATTAAGTACTTTTGTAGAATAAGATAGATGTAAATCTATTACAATGAGCCCTCTTATTTTATGCTGGGTCACTATCCCATGCAGAAGTATCTAAGGAAATTTCTTGTAATTTTCCCTACAACTTGGTAGCTGGACTTTTGTCTAGTTGACATCAATCTGCAATTCAGGCTATCTGTTCAATCTTCCTTCTTGTGTTTTGGCTTTCTTTAATGTCCAAGAGTCTCATGCCCTAATTATTTCAAGTGTTCCATCACCCACTACTAAATCATTTGGCATTTCAAACTGCACTTTAAATACAAGAAACCTTTCCAATGAAACATTTGTACTGGAAATTGACCTTTACCGTACCTTCATGTAATTTTTAATGTTCGATTGTCTCAGCTTTCAGTTGTCAGAAAGTAGTAAATGGCATCCACGCTGAACAGTTTCACTGACTTCTTTCAAAATGATCTTATTATTACTCCATAATAAGAAAACTGGTGGTGGTTACTGCCATATATTTTTAATAGTAAAAAAGTACACTTTAGAATTTTGCTAAAATGAAATTAAGAGCCATTAAATTATTTTGTAGTTATTCCATTTGGATATTCTGCCTTATAAATTACAAAAAAAAAAATATCCTTCTTGGGTTACAGCACATCAATACTGTCATGTAGAATGGGAGTTATCTGTGCAGTTAAATTCTGCAACTTCCCCAATAAAGATGTGGCACAGTCTTGATAGGCAACACTGATTAAGTGGTAAGTTACCAAAAAAAAATCATTTAATAAATTTGATATTCTAACACAGAACTCTCACTTATGTTTGTTTAGCTGCATTTAATGTTCAGTATGTAGGTTTAATGGGTTGGTCAAATATACTGAATAATTCTCCTGTTTGTCTTCTCTTTTTGTAACATGTATCAGGGGCTGGAGAGATGTCTGAGCAGTTAAGAGCACTGGCTGCTCTTGTAGAGGACCTGAGTTCGATTCCCAGCATCTACACAGTGTCTCACAGCTACCTATAGTTCCTTTTCCAGAGGATTTGATGTCCTCTTCTGACCTCCGCAAGGACCAGGTGCACATGTGGCAAACAGACACATGAAAGCAAAACATTCATGAAATAAAAATAAGGATATAAAAATCTTAAAAAAATGTGTTAATAAATGTATAATTTGGTATTCAAAGGATTCTTACTTTTACATGTATTTATGTAGTGTGTGTGTGTGTGTGTGTGTGTGTGTGTGTGTGTGTGTGTGTGATGTGTATATGTGTGCATTCATGCCATAGTAAGGAAAACTTGGGCTAGTTGGTTCCATGTAGGTTTTGGGGAACAAACTCAGGCCGTAAGACATGGCAGCAAGTGTGCTTACCCGCTGTGCCATTCCATTAGCACTATTTAAGAGGTTCTTAATGAACATTTCTTAGGCCAAAGTCCTCAGATAGTTGAGGATTACAAAGATATTTTAAATCTATTTCTTTGAGAAGACAAATAAAGAGAAAAGAATAGCAATAAAAAAACAAATAATAACAAATTCTAGGGGCGATGTGGGGATGAGTCCTTGTTTGCTGCTGGAGACAACATAAAATAGTGTGGAAATCAGCATGGAGGTTTCTCAAAAACTAAAGATCCAGATATGCCTTGGTATATATCCAAAGGCCTCTAGGTTCTCCCACAGAGGTACCTGCCCATCTATGGTTTTTGTTGAACTATTCAAGAATACCTAAGAGATGGAATCTGACTACATGTCCTAAGAAAAGTGGATGCATAAGGAAAATATGGTACATGCATACAGTGGAGATTGATTTAGCCTCAGAGAAAAATAAATAATGCCACACAAAGAAAAATAGATAAAATGGAAATCATTAGGTGAAACAAGCCAGTTTAGAAAGACACATGGATCGAAGTCGTAGGAATATATGTGAGATAATGAGAGGAGGAAAAAAGATCTTAATAGAGGAGAGGATAAAAGTGAGAGTAGTGGACTGCCTATGACATGAAAGACAAGCTATTGGAGGAGGGGATGAAGTGGATCAGTAAGAGGGGTAATGTGGGATGGGAAGAGGTTATAGAGTTGTGTGCTATGGAGGGAGACATAACAATAATCCATGAAAATTCCACAATGAATTCAATTACTTCTCATCTAACTTGAAAACTAATCAGAGTGAAAGTATTCTGCATTATAAAAGTAATATCTAATTATTATTGTCTAATAGTCCTGGCAAAGGCACTTCACTTGTTAAGTATAAACAGCAGGAGGTGGCTATGCTACGTTATGATCTAAAGCAATCAATTGCATTTGGTACTGCAATAGATCTTTTGTAGCTAAGAGGGAAGATAAGATCTGAAAAAGGAAATGCTTGTATACATATGGTGCTTAAGAATTAGAAGAGTTTTAATTCTCATGATATTAATAAAAAACATGCAATCAAAACTTAAGGATTTGTATATAACAAAAGGCCAACACATTCAAAATATACTTTGAATACTGTAATAGACATTGCACCATTTTAAATCATAGAAAGATTAAATTATTTGTGCCCAAATGTATAGCTATTACTTTCTTAATTTCCATACGGATGGCTATTCAAATTCATTTCCAAAAATATTCAGATGACAAGCTTGCATGTGAAACACTATTCAATGTGTTCAAGTTGGTTATTTTTAATATAGTGCAGTGATTACACTACTTGGTTATACAGACAACTAGAAAGCTTCCAAGCATGAAAATAAATTTAGCTCAGTCATCCGTGAGTACTCAAACATCATTTAACACATGATGCTATTCATCAAGAATAAACCATCAGGAAAATGCTAGTCGATGTGTGCCAATTTCCCTAATAAATGTAAATTGCTGAGCCTGGAGTTGATTATCTTCTATTCTGACTCCTGATATTTTAGGCCAATAATATTTGAATGGGCTGTAATGCTATCAAGCTCTTCATATCTGCAACCACTACCTCATATCACAAATAAATAAACCCTATTTCCAGTACTTGGCACTTCAGGTCTCCTAGAAAAACTTATAAAAAAAAAAAAGCTTGAGAACTGTTGTTAGTGGATGTATTTGTTTCATCTTCATTCTCGCTGTGGCTGATATCATTTTATGCTGTCTTTTTTTTTCCCTTTAGTTTTTCTAAATAGTGTTTCTCCATGAACCCCTGGTTGTCCTATAACTCAGTGTGTAGACCAGCCTAGACTTGAACTCAGAGATATGCCTGCCACTGCCTCTGGAGTGCTGGGATTAAAAGCATGAACCACCACGACCAGCTTTCTACTGTCTAAGAATCTAACTGTACTTCCTAATAAAGTTCTTCATGTCACTTTCTTAGAATTCCTTCTGTTCTTTGGAGGAAAATGGTTAAATAATCTACAATAAATACTTCCACTGAGGTTTGAGATCAGACAGATTCACACACACACACACACACACACACACACACACACACACACACACACACACAGCCCTGACTCTGAACTCCATCCAGTAATCTATAGCTTCAGTGGCTACAGCACTGGGAATGTTATAAAAGAACTAAGCTCATCATCCTGCTCAGGTGGCATAAAGAGAACATTTTCCTGGTGCTCTAAGCTGCACACTCAGGGACTGGATGGAAATTGCAAGAATGCCAGTAAGTGTGGGAATGTACAGCATCAGTTCATGTGACCCATGGGACATAAAAGTCAAGTCATGAGTGCATTTAAAGTTCTCAGACTCATGGCACTGGGAATACCGTTTTGAGACAACCTTACGAAGACAGTATAGGCCACAGCTAAGACCACGGACTTTGGAGCTAGTGAAAGCTGTGTCTCCACCACTCACTGATAGGAAGCATGCCTCCCTTCACCTGGTTCTCCTTCATTTCCTTTATTCAATCCATTTTGTGCTACTTTAACAAAGTACCTAATGTTGAATAAGGTATAAGAAAAATGTCTATTTGACTCACAATTCTGACAGGACCCCTCTGGCTCTGTTATAATATAGAGGAGGTTTTACATTGCGAGAGGACATACAAGAGAGGCCGTGTGACCAAAGACAAGACAGGAGAGTGAGGTTAAGAAAAAAAAAAATATGTTACAACCTGCTCTTGTGATCAGTTCAATGTCATGAAAGCAAGAAGTGATTTCTCCAAGAATAGTGCCAGTCCCTCTTACCTACATAACCATCTCTTAAAGAAACCACCTCACTAACCTGCATGAGTGGACAATGATTAACCCAGTATCTATGGGTTATTAAATGAAAATTTCTCTATGAGTTGTTGGAAAAGAAGTCCTAGAGAGTCCTCCAAAACAATATCGATTACCACTATTACTCTCACTTTCCCATCTGAACTAGCTAGTGAGACCCTAGAGCTGAAAACAACGCTAACTTTGGCTATAGGATATCGAGTGATTATGCTAGAACTGAGCTAAGAAATTCCTTCTTTTTGGTTAACTGTCACGGGACTAGAAATCAATACTCAGGAAGAAAAAGCCAGCTACAGACCTTAGATGCTACAATACCAATTTTCCAGGAAAGATGTGGCCACAGGTGCAACAGTGAGATGACTGAGTGCCTTTTTACTGCATCTGAGAGCTGCTCAGCAACAGGCAGCTCGTACATGCTGATGTGTACCTAGTCAAAGATGCGCGGAATGGAAAAGTCATGGCACCTAGGATGTAAACTATTCCGACTACTCTGCTCAGTGGATATTTGTCAGACAGCCTTCTAGATAATTATGCTTGTGCTCAAGAGTTGATTTGTCATTTTTGTTGGTGGCGGTGAATGGCAGATGAGACAGAGATTCATGGATGGTCAAAGTGCAGAAGACAAGTGACTGTTTAGGGCTCAGTTCCTTCAACCAAATATCCATATAATCTCTTTCATGGCTCAGGAGTCATCATGGAAAAGGGATGAAAAGAATGGAAGAGCAGACAATGGGGAGAAAGGTCATGAAACACTGGCTTCTAGACATGACGTGGCCATCGCACTCAAAAATCACAGCAACTATAGGTACCTGCCCAGGGCCTACAGAAGACTGAACACGTCTACTTTCAGTCATAGAAGGAGGAGAGGCTCATGGGACCTGGCTCTCTCCCAAAGTGCTGAGGGCAGTAGGGGGGGGAGAGGCAGTCACTGCCTTCAGTGGTGTAGCCACACTTACGAGTTATCCATGTGCAAGTGGAAAATGATATACCCATGCCCATGAAGGTGCTCTTGTTTAAGCCCAGCAGGTTGCAAAATAAAATCAACGGCAACAACAAAAACCATGAGGGTCTTTTGTTTTGGTAGGAGGAAACACTTGGTGGGGAGTAGGAGCACAAGAAAGGGTAGAGTCGTAATTGTCACCAGCATGTTTCATAGACATGTATGAAATTGTCAAAGAATAAAGTAATTTTTAAATGAATAAAATGAAAAGGCTACTTCAAATCACATCACCACTGCATTAGGGAACCAAGCTGCTAGCACATGACACTTTGACTAACACCCTATACCCAAACTGACCACTATTCCTCTGAAAATTAGGTCCCGAGTAAGAATGCTTTCATCTTGACATTAGGAAATCATATATAAATGATACACATTATTAGATGCATTATATATGTTTAATGAAGGATACATGGCAGATAGTATAGATTCAGAAGGTATTACTTGTTATTGCTAGCCCTTTCATAGGTATATATACTCATAGAAAGATTGGGTTGAAGTCCTGAATGTTTTATTGAATGTCTGTTGTTAACACGGGCACTGTTATGCCTCAGACCCATGGGAAATGAGCACATCCTTTCCCACCCACACATCCCCAATTCCAGCATCTAATCAAAGAGATAACAAAGGCTTCCTCTGGTCCGTGTGAGAATGTTTGAAGTATGTGCAAGTACAAGTATTTTTACAAAGTATTGACCAGTGTGTATACAACCTAGCAAATGTGTCTTCCTCTCAGAGGTTTACAGCCTGAGACAGCCTGCCTACAGAACCTGGTTACTGGTTTCTGTGATGATCTCCATCTACTACAACAAGATACTTCTTTGATGGGGAGGGAGGTGAGAAGAGCTACAGTTATCTGTGGATGTGAAGACAGGTATATAGAACACATTTAGAAATCATACTGGTTTAGGAAACGGCCAGTAGTTGGCAACTCTAGATTCCATGGCCTCAATCATATGTAGTCGGCTAATTTAACAGTGAAGCCATGAGTTAATTCCTCTTGATTTGGAGGAAATAAAGTATAAAAATGCTTGAAAAGCCATAGGAATTATATTCTTCTATAATTACTTAAATTTACATGGAAATATATATGTGTACACATATAAATGTATATTAACTTAACTGAATATGCCAGTTAGAGTGGCAATGCTCCCCACTCAACCCACATCCCAGAGGCTATCTAACAAGACCCCAGTGAAAGGCATGAAACCTTTCATTGTTGATCAAGGGAGTCCATGAAACCTCCATTGAAAGTTCTATTTTCCATATTTTAATTATATTCATTACAAGTAAATAACTGGATCCTGATCATACTTAAAGGGAAAGAAATTAAACTTCAAATCTTGAAATGAGAGTTGCAAAGTAAACTATGGGCTGAATTAAAGCCATCATGATGATAATATTAGAGAGACCTACTTTGTAGCTACATAAATACTTTTATTCTAAAATTTTTATCCACTAATTTTTGAACCTAACCATGGATCTTGCCAGGGTGTAGCAATTCATACTATGGTTTCTCTAATTGATTTTTTTTATTTCTTTCATTTCTTCTATACTCATTATTTGGATTTTTTGAAGGAAACAGGCCACTTCTCACTTCTCTCTATTACAATTTCTATTTATAACTATATTGATCTATGAACATTTATAATGATATTAATCTATGGCTATTTATATCTGGGACTCTGGTGCAATATCCTCATTTGTTCTATTGGTCAAATTTTCAAGCTTAAGCCATAGAATTATTTTTCTTTTGGATTTTGTTCTGTTTAAATGTACCATGGTCTCATCTTGTGCTCTTCCATCTCCATACATAAAATCATCTATTTCTCTTGAGAGTGTCACTTCCTGATATTGGAAAATGACCATTTTTTGTGAATATGATCATCAGGACTGTCAACTGTTTCTGATGTGCCAAGGCCTCTGTGTGGATAAGAGTAGGAAACATATATGTGTATTCTCCCATGTATTTATACAAGTCTACAGTTGTTTAAGTATTATTATTCACATATGTTCAATAGAATTCATATCATTAAGACTCCCACACCACAGCTTTATCATCTGTGTTTATTTAATCTTCCTGTCTCTGACAGAGCATGACTACATTACCTGCACTTATTTCTTCAATTTCAGTACACATTAGTTTCAGAACTGGCAAGACATGCAGCACTGAAGGATGACATTACCTAAGAACAAATAGCCCTTGCGTCTATTTCTTTTGTCTTTAACTTCACTGTAGTCATTCAAAACAATGACTTCCAAGTTTATTTAGCTTAGTTCCTTTCCCCACCTTTTCGTGTGCAAAATACACATGAACATAAGACCTGTGACATAGTCAGCTTTCTGTTTTACGATTCTTGGCATTCTGTTACTTTTCCAAATAGCAAATGGTTAGCTTCACCCCTCAGGTTTCATGGACTATGCCTCCATAAATAACTCGTCATACCAAACCATTCCATCACCCTAGCCCTGCTCCCATGTGTCCTTCACAGCTGTTCTTTCCCCCACACCTTCACCTCACATAGCCAGTGATTTCTGTTTTACATCTTTTCCTTTTTCAGAATGTCATATGAACGTCTTATGCAATATTTGGATTTCCTCGTCTGGTTTCTTTTATTTTTGCAAGAATTATAATTTGAAATATAATAGTTCCTTTCAAAGGCAATTTTTCCCCATGAAGAATGAGCAAAAGAAACTTTTACTATGGAGAGATCATCTTAAAATAATTTTTAGTTTGAATAAGGAAGGTGAGTCATTTCTAAATCTCTCAAATCTGCATCTTTAAAAAAACAGAAAACTGAATTTTAAATAGAGACTTTCAGTGAATTTTTAAAGCATATTTAGAACTATAAAAATTCTTTAGCATTCCAATAAGCTTATAAAAATTTGCTTAAGAACAGGAATGTCCAAAACTTATATCCATATTCCCAAAGATAATTGCATTTTTTTAATAATTGGAAATTTTGAGTATCCTGATTTGTCATTTGGAACTGAATATCTCTAAAAGTATTTTTGAAGGTATGCGAACTACTAAAATTAAAAAAAAAATCAAAAGTTAAAATTAGGATTTCTAATAAAACTCAAAAATGTATACCAACTTCAGTTACTATAAAGTCCTGATCATTACAATTGAGAATGTTTTATTAATTTGTATTCACTTTATCCTGGGTATTTTTAAAAAGAAACATAGAACTATACCTCAGTTGGAACTGGAGAGACAGGTTAGTAGATAAGAAAGCTAACTGTTTTTCTAGAAGACCCAAGTTTGGTTCCCAGCACCCATGTCAGAGGGCTTACAATCATCCACTTCCAGGGGATTTGCTCTCTTCCTGTGCTTCCCAAAGGCTCCCCTTCCAATATACACACTAAAATTGTATTTTAAAAAGGAAATATATAGCAGTAACATATAACTTATAAAATAGACGTGGATGTATAGCAAGTAAAATGTTGTGATATGTTATGGCTGAAAGGTTGTGCACAGAATTATGTGGAGCCTACTGTAATACAGCACAAGCTTCATTGAATGATATGCCCTTAATTTCTGGAAATATTGTGGTGAATAAGATAATTGTATATTGCCTATGAAGACTTTATTCTAGAGTATGATTCTTCATGTCATAGTCCTATTTCTCCATGTTGAAAAACTATAGAAACTTTTGGCTGAAACTATTAAAATCAGATAGAGTGACAGCCATTGAGAAAAGTTGTTGATGGCACCTGTCACCTTAAGGCCACTCCATAGTAGAAAGTCTCACAGCTATGCTATTTTAAGAAATTCTGAGAAGAATGAATATACTCTAGGAGCATTCAATATTTTCCCATTCACATTATTTTAAACATCAATGAAAACAGACATTCTGAAAATTAGTTTATTAGTTGGGGCATTTCATATTTGGCTATAGTTTTGTTTTGTATTTGTGACATCAAGTATATAGTATGCAGACATAGCCATCTTTTCTGTCACACACAGAAGATATAAATAGTTACTCTTATTTAATGAATTATTAGGTGATAAAATAAGATTTAAGTTTTTAGGAAAAGTCAGTTCATAGCTTCTCACATACTCTGTCTCAAAAAAAAACTATTCTGAGTTGATTTCTGCTTATTTGGGTATAGCATCAACACTTCCTATAGTTATTATGAAGACAGTTTCCCAAGGATTCATGTGTTCAAAGTTTGACCTCTAGAGCAGTGATGTTAAAGTGACATAAACTTTTAAGAGGTGCAAAGATAATAGGAGGTCATGAGGTCATTGAGGAATCTAGAGGAGATTATTGCACTCTGCATGAGATCCCCGCTAGTTCCCAGGAGAGGGTTTATTAGAACAAGACTGATACCTCAATATTTTTTGCCTTTGTCTCACCCTTTGATGTCTTTCCCACCCAATCTCCACCCCCAGGCCCATCCCTGGCCTTCTCTCTCTTAATTTGGGTTTATCTAATATTTTCTCTTGGTTAGACTGAAGCATATGGATTGTGAAGTATCCTCTTCCTCTGCTGGGGTCCATTACTGACCTTTTGAAGGGTTCCTGAAAGGAGTAGGAGGAATTGAGAAATAATAGGAAGAAATGTAGACAGAGATGGAGAGAAAAAACAGAGACACAAGATAGCTTTGGGAGGGCCCTGGGTCAATACCAGGTCACCCCGAGTTTAATCATGATGGGCTTTTTATACAACAGCAAGTGGAGGGGCAAAAGACCTCCCCTTTTCAAGGTCGAGGTATAAAGAACCAACAAGTGTAGACCTTTCAAAACACCTGGTAACCATGCTTTTGGCCAAAGCATCCCATTATGTAGCCCTGCTGGGTAAAGCAAGCTTAGACTTTCTGACCTTTAGTAAGGCCTTGCTAGGGTGCCTCTGTGGGCCCACACACACCTCAAATTATAATATCTGACATAAATATGTCTCATTAGCAATGTTAGCTTTGATTATTTCCTCAAGCTAGGATCTGCTAAATTTCTCCATTACTAAGTCAGTACTTTTCCATTTTCTGTTAAAGTGTATTCATTAGAAATGAGTCATTGGGCACAGATTACACTTACGGAAAAGACAACCAGAACAATTAAAAACAAAACAAACTTTACCTCCCAGAGAGAGCCAGGGACAATCTTGAACTTCCAGCCTCCAAAATCATAGGTTCAAAATCCTTTCTTTACAAACAACCCTTTCTGATACACCAGTTGAAAATACAATAACATCCTTCAACTTTCAGCATATGTTACAGTGACTTCTAATCAGTTTGCTTTTTATAGAACATTGCTTAGCATTCCAGATTATCATAATACTGAATTCTTAAATTGCAATGTGTTCAAGTGCGATTTCTTTAGATAGGGCAAAAGGAATTGAAAGGCTAACATTTTAATAGTTGGAATTTTGGAAATGGAATTTTGAATTTCCACTCTATTGTTATTTTTTATACCTCAATTGTAAAATATAATTTAACAAAAAACTGAGTTTAATTCTCTTTTTATTCTCACCTGATTATGCTTATAGCACTTATCAGTCAAAAACCGAACCTGTGTCCTTGAGGTGATGCTATGACCCTGGATGAAAGAGGTCAGATCAGGGCTCCTAAAAAAGCATCATCCGCCTTTGAAAATATTTTCCCCTTGAAAGAACCAAGCAAATCTAAAACAAGAAACCATTTCTTCTTTTATGTTTTTCAGGTGTTTCACGAAAAGGCCTTTAATCAATCTGTCAAGGAATCCAAATTATGCAACATTACTGAAATGTTTAGTAATGTTTATCATCACATTAAGTGTCACAGAATGTATTCTATAAGGTGAGCTATTTCTTTGAAGGAACTATATTTGCAAGATTTAAAGTCTTCTGAAACTCCTAGAAGAGAATATTGAAGACATCATCTTAATCTTGCTTTATCTTTTATATGCCTGCACACTGTTAAATTTCTTGCCACTCCCTATCAAATGTTTAAAGTGCTCATCAGGTTTAGAGAATTAGTTTTCATCTAAAAGCTGAGGGGAAACAAAAAATAAAAAAGATTTACTTTTGTATGCCTTTCAGTTCCAAGGTATTTTCTTAAGGTATGATATCCTTATTGGCATCAAAGCAGATAAAAAAAATTAGAAAAAAAAAGCATTATTTCATTTAAACTCTAAGTATCCACGTTTCCAATTTCCTGTATTTATTTAATTATAGCAATTAAAGAAGAAAAGTTCTAGGATTTTGGGGAAGGGTTCATAAGAGGAGTTGGAAGAGGGTAGAAACAATATAAACAGAGTATACTTACTTATGAAACTTTAAAGAATTATTATCATTTTAGGTTTACTTATTTTCTATTTTATATCTGTGACTGTCTTGCCTATATTGAATCCCTGAAAACCTTAGCTTCAGAGGGCTGTGAGCTGCCATATGGGTTCTGAGAATTGAACTTGGGCCCTAGAGCAGGCAGCCAGGGCTCATAACCACTGAGGTATCTCTCAAGCCCTAATACTAACTTCTTTTTTTAAAAGTTATTTCTTTGTTTTTGAGATTATAATTACAATATGTCTCCTTTCTCTAAAATAATTAAAATTAAGCAATTACACAATCTATGCCAAACTGGAGGAAGGGACAGAGGTTTCTCTACCATTTAAATATATTCCAAAATGATCAAGAAACAAAAATTAAAAACATATCCATACTTGTACTCTCTTCTGTTTTCCTTATGGTGTCACACTTGAAACTACATCCTGCAAATCGAGGATGCACTTGTGTTGCCACTGAATCAGATGGAACTCTGGGCTTCCTCAATGGGAAGTGTGTGCCGCTTCCTAAGCAGCAAAAAGGGGAACAACCACTCCATGAGGAAGGTAATCGATTAAGGTTTCTGGCCCTGCTGGGAGGATCCATCATTCTAGTCTCCTAAGAGGTTCTGATGAGAAAGCAAAGGTAGGGGCCTCTGCAGCAAAAACTTAAGCCCATGAGAAAATCGTCCTTGTTAATTATCTCATGGAGACAGATACCTGTTCATCATCACACTGATGCATAGATATGTATGTTTAAGCTCGTTCTCGACTTACCTTGGGAAATGCTAATCGTGTAAACTGTCTCCATTCTGGAAGAATCTTCATCATTTATATAACTACATACATTTGGAATAAAGCTTTTTATGAAAGGTTGAATATTCATATTTGCCCATGTTTCATTTTGAATGTGAAGTTTATTATTTTTCAAGTTACAGATCACTAACTATACAAGGTCTTCTTCACTGGGTATGGTGGTACAGAGCTGTAAATTCTCCTTAGGAGGCTGAGGCAGTAGGATGGCCAGTTTGGGATTTGACTATGATACAGAGCCAGTTCGAAGCCCTCTGGGTAATTTCGTGAGAGTTGATCTTACAACAAAATCCATAGAATGTGCTGGGGATATGTAATCAATGGTCACTACTTGCCCAGCATGTGCACAGGCCTGGGATCATTTCCCAGTACTGCAAATCATTTTTAAAAAAAGTCTTTGTCACATCTTTTACTTATTATGAATAACGAACTGTTCTTTTAAATATAATAATATGGAAGAACATGTTTGTGGTATATAAAAATAAGCAGCATCTACTTACATATTCACTGAAAATAAAATCCCTATTTATCCAGCAAAATTCCCTGCTCTAAAAAAAGAGTTCAGAAGAATACAAAGTTAGTCAACTTTGATTTTTATATAGCATTTTCAGAAGCCCCATATATCATTGCATGCAAATTGCTTCACACTGAGAAATGACATAAAGCAATCTATATTTCAGCCTAACTATTTATCTTTATTCAGTCAGAAGAGGATTTGAAAATAATATAACTCAGAAAATCACTATTTAGCATGCATCAATCCATGAAAAATGATGGTGTTTTGAAAGCTATTGATTCTGTGTGTAAAAGCAATTTAGAGAATGAAGAAATCTCAGGCTCTCTGTCACCATGTCACAAATATGATGTTTTAGCTTTAGAGGATGTGGTCCTGTTCTAATAACATTTTAGAAATAAAAATTTATTTTTAACTCTGTCAAAAAACTTATCAAACATGATTGATCACAAATGACTCAGGACAAAATATAGCATACCACACTAAAAGAAACACCTTATTATTGTTTTTGAGATTATAGTATAATTACACATTTCTCCCTTTCCTTTCCTCCTTACAAAACCTTTCATATACCCCTTCTTGCTCTATTTCAAGTTCCTAGCCTCTTGGTTCATTAGTTGTTGCAAGATACATGTATGTACATGTATATACAAATATCACCTGCTTGATGTTTTATAGTATTACTTCTATGTATGTTTTCAGGGATGATCATTTGGGACTGGATAACCAATAGGTAGGGACGCTCTTCCCTGGAGCAGATTGTTTCTCCTGCCCTCAGCATTCCTCAGTTGCCTGTAGTTCTTTGTGTAAGAGTGGGTGAGGCCTCATGGGCTTTTTCCCATCCACTTTAACATCTCTATTGGTTTTATCCTTTCTCAGCTCATGTTTAGTCAGTCGCTTTGTTAGCATATTCTGTGTTATATCCCCTTCGGTAATAAGTTGAGGGAGGACAGTAAGTAAACATCTTGCCCAGATTCTTCTTATTGTACTGTCCAGTATTTTTCTCCTCAGGAAGTCCTACACTATCCCTTCTGTAGTTCACGAACTTGTTTGGGGTTGTTACATACAGATAGGTCTCCAATTGTGTTAACGACTCATTGCTCAGAAACTTTCTAGTTTATACTTAGTCATTATGAAGGGATTGCTATGGAGGTTTGAAAATAACATATATACAAACTGCCTGCTGCTTTCTTTTAAAAATAGATTTGAGCTTGTCAAATCTGCTCATATGCACCCTAAACCACAAAAATACAGGGTTCAAAACTATGAGTGTAAGGAGGGTTCTGAATGCTTTGCTGAGCTAATTTATGTTATATAGCTGGATTCTAAGGTTAAAAAATCTTTTAATGGAATTGTGAATATGAAGGCATCTCTTGGGTAACACCATTCTCTATATGAGCTGCCAAGAAGCAGACTCTCCAGTTTAGTGATTTCCAAGCTTTTAAATGATTTATTGTATACACTAGATTAGCTTTGAGTAGATAACCATAGTGTGGTCTCCCGTCTCCTGAGTAGCTCCTTCTTTATCCTAATTGAATCACTTTTAGACCCTGTGAAACTTGAATGCCCTGAGAAAGGCATTGGTCACTAATTCTTACTTGACAGTTAAGTCTTTAGCACTTGACTTTCACAAGCCTTCTCCATACTGGTTTTTTTTTTTTAAGACTTATTTATTTATTATGTACACAGAAGAGGGTGCCAGATCTCATTACAGATGGTTGTGAGCCACCATGTGGGTGCTGGGAATTGAACTCGGGGCCTCTGGGAGAACAGTCTGTGCTCTTAACCTCTGGGCCATCTCTCCAGGCCCTCCATACTGTTCTTAATAAAGGCATCTGACATATCCTGATAAATGGTCCTAGACATTGCTGCTGGTTCTTTTAGTAAACTGTAAAGTACTCTGTTGGACTTAAGTCAGTTGGAACTCTGACAGACTTGGCTTTTTCACTATGAAACTCTGACAACAACCTCAGCTGAATGATGCATGTCATTTAGTTGCCTCAAGCTCCCATCATTGATACACTGTTGGCTTTCTTTATTTAGTCTGTTTATCTGGCAATGAAATTAATTTCTAAAATTTATAACTAATTGCATCACATTAATGAGAATGGCAAAGTAAGTTCAGTAATGCACACACACTATATTTTATATTGTCTTAAGAACATTGCAGAGACTGACTTCATTCTTCTACTACTGTCTGTAAAGATAACTTATAAAAAAGGACACTCTGACAATATCATGTTTATTATACCACAACATCAGATTTGCTTTGACTCATCTGCATTTGTTGGTTTGTTTGTTTGCTTGTACTAATCCAGCATTGGTTTCTCTGACCTTAATTCCCTCGGCCTTCTCAGTGTCACCTCCTAATCCCTTTCTTAAATCCCTTCTGGCTTGAAATGACAGAATAACATCTGTTTCCCTGAACAAACCCCAACTTTAGGGTCCCTAGGGATCCTTTTATTACTTCTAAAACAAAACAATTTCCCAACAACTTCCTTAAACTTTGATTTACTTCTCCCTTTAAAAAAATGACAGTAGGCAAATACTACAGGTATTGAAAACATGCCTTTAGGAGGAAGATTCATTGTTTGTAAGTCTTTGACCCTGTGTTGGACAGAAGGAAAAAAAAAGCATCTACACCCAGAGATGCTTCCGCTTAATTCAACTGTATAATTCCTGAATGTCTTTCCCAAGACAGTGGAGAAATACTTTAAGAGATGTTGCATATGGGTTCAGACACATGATGATGGCATGGGGAAGTATATTTAGTGCTGTGCTTGTATATAAGGTGCTAAGAAGAGGAATGTGAGAAATGGTGAGTAAAATTTAAGAGCAAGTCAAAATTTTAAATCCAATTAATGAAAGTCTTGCCGTGTAAGTCAGGGAGAAGCCACCTGCCAGGAGCCTACATGAAAATGGTGAATAAGGAGGGACCCAGGAAGAGCTAAAGAAGGAATCAAGCTTCATTAGTTGAAGATGTGGAAAATTGTTCTATTTTCAGTTGTAGATGAGTTGCACACTGTTTATACTCACAAGTTTTATTAGCAGAGCCGACTTCCTCTGTAATTCAAATGTGGAAATGACCCTTTCCTTAGGAAATAGTTGTCTTTTGTTTCTAATAAAAGATTCAGTCACGTAAATAATCATGTGTTCTGGGAGCAAATTAACTTTAAATCTTTTAAATATGAAATATCCTACTCCAAGAAAGACAAATATGCTTGTAATACAATGACTGATGAAGACAGACTAAATTAACCCTAGACATATAGATAAAATTCTTACATAATGTTACAGTAAAGAATGGACTCTCTCTCTAAATGGAGACACGTCATTGTCTCCTTTTTTAACAGTTAGTCTAGTAGGGCAGGTCAATCACCTTCACCCCTCATCCCCCCACCCCTGCACACACCCCAGGAAGGCAGGTCTACTTTAAGCTATGCTAATGAGGTAGGAAGAATAATTATCCCCTTAATGAGTTAAAGTCTATTTTTACCCAGAATTCCATCCTCTGGGCCAAAGCTTGTAGACACCCAGTCTCCTACCTTTCTGAGTTAGTACGAAAAACATAATTTTCTTTTTCTTCTCTCTGCTAAGCATGCTTTCATATGCCTAACACACTGGCTTTTCTACTACTTAAAGTGCCCATCCTGACTGGGGCTGACCTCCATTCCGCTGAACTCTAAGAGTAGAGCTTCCCCTCTTTAAGGCAGCAGCCATGATTTACAGCTTGCTACTCTGGGGTGTCGGGGGATGTGGGGGCTTCTTTTAAACACAAATAAAATTCCCCAAGTGTGGCGATATTTTATCTGTGCAACCCAGTAAAGTTTATCTGAGGATCAGAGGGAAAAGCCAGCCACTTTATATTAAACATAGAGAAGTCAGGCAATGGTAGCACAAGCCTTTAACCCTATCATTCGAGAGGCAGGGATCTATCTAGATCTCTGTGAGTTCAAAAGAACACTGGGAACAGAGCTAGGCATTTACACCTTTAATCCTAGCACTAACCATAGAGGTCTGGAGGTCAGTACAGACAGTCATGAAGTGACAGAGCTGGGCAGGAAGAGGAAGTGATGTAGCTAGGCAGAGAGCAAATGAGATAGCAGAAGAGAAAGGCATATAGGCATGGGTAGACAGGAAGTAGGTATCTTTGGAGACTGAGGTGTCAGTGATGTGAGGTTAGCTTGTGGCTTTTCCTATTCCTCTTATCTCTCAGGTTTTCATCCCTATATCTGGCTCTGTGTTTTTTATTTAATAAGACTGTTTAGCAAATTCGTCTACACTCAAGAGCTTTCCTTTGAGTTAGTTATTAAATTCCTTATTAGTGAGATTAAGAAGCTCTAAAGAGAATCCTGATTTCCTAATATTGTTACCAAGATCTAATTACAAGAGTGATTACATGTGAACTATTCACTAATATTTTTTCATATATTGTTGAACAATAAATATTGTTGAAACAACAAAAACGTAAAGGATGGACCATTTTGATATTTCATGCTAGCACCGGTGATTACTAAATATAAACTCAATAACATAACAAAAGAAAACTATATATAGTTTACATATTATAGGCTTGCAAGATACACTTATTTCTGAAGAACAATTTAATATACATATAGAAAAAATTGATAGATACAAGAAGCATTAGAATCTAATTTAATAAACTCGCAGTTGGGTTGTAGAATATGTCAAGGCTGTTGGTGTAATATACAAACTCACTAACATTATACCAAAAAGTAGTTTGTAGCAACTTCAACTAATAACTTTTTCTTTATGTATGGTAGAATTTGCTTCACTGATCCTAAAACTAAAAAGCTATTTGTCTATCAAAATTTATACTGAACATTTACACAGAGATACATCAGCGTTTCCACATAATAAGCTTAACAATAACAATAATCAACATTCGTCAAGGGGTTGAAACATTATATGAGAGTGCACACTTCAATTTATGCGCTGCTATTTACTTAAATGATGCTAAATAAATAGTACTGAACACAGTATTTAAATTGAAGGTTATAGTAAATGGTAGTATTGTCAATAATAAAGTATTTAAAACTTCAAATGAAAGACACATTTAAACAGTTCAACAGATATAGTTCCATATACAAAACTGGGCCAGAAACAAATACTTATATGTATTAATTTCAAAGCAATGTCTCTCTTTCATTTCAGTGTGTTATTCATTTTGCTTGACAGTTGCTTAAGTAGTATTTCCATGTTCTACACCGTTCAAAGTACTTTCCCAGTACTAACCCGTTTAATGATATGAGTTTTATTAAGCTCTTGGTCAAATTTTTGATAGTTACTTCTTTGTGGCTTCACGATTATAACAAGTAATAAAATAGATGCTCCTGATAAAACCTTAATTTAACTGTAAAACACTTTGTACAATATTCTTTGCTATCATATTTAACTACCTTAGTACTCGAGAGATTCCCATGAGGAGAACTGAATTTTCTTAGCAGTCCAATGACATAAGCGAAGTCTTAATTCTGGCTGATATTTCCACCTGCTTGTCCCTCAGTGAGTTTTCCACCATTGGGAGTGTTGATTCTAAATTCTCTATGGCATCCACCATGCACAACAATCACAAAATCCCCAGCTGATGTTAAGTTTTAATAATAGCTTCTACAAAATCCTAAATAATTAGTCTGGAGAAGATACTGTTAAGTAATAAAAGGTATTAGCAGGCTTGGAGGTCTAGAGCCTTCCTTCATAATCAGCTTTTATCTGGGCTCCTGTTTCCTTGGTAACATTAGAATAAAAGCATCAGTTTTGCCCTTATTAGATTTTCAAATATCCATATGAAAAGGTGGAGGCACCAGGGCCTTGTTGAGGCACATTAAGGCAAAGCTATTTCTTCCATCTAGTTAAAATAATGGAATATAAGTTCTGCCTCTGGCTCTGAGTAGAGACTTGGCATTCATGTCTGCCCCAAAGAGAATGCTGCAAATTATTGTCTTCTTTTTGAAAATTTTCTCCAGTTGGCCTTGTCAATCACATGGCTAGAAGACCCCCCTCAGGAAGGTAGATTCACTGGAAGATACACTAAGGATAGAAGAAGAACAATCGAACAATCCCCCCCCCCCCCCACTCCCCCCACCCCCGAGAGAGGATTTCTCTCTGTGTGTTCCTGGATATCCTGGAACTCACTGTATAACAGGCTGGCCTCGAAGAGATTCACCTGTCTCTGCCTCCCAAGTGCTAGGATAAAAAGTGGGCACCACCATGCAGGCAATTCTCCCCTTAATGAGACAATGTACTTATACATTGCAGAAGCGTCTCCTTCAGTTGCTTGTCAATCTTTACCGTTAAGCTGACGTACGTTTTTAGTCCTAATCTAAAAAACATAACTTTTCTTTACTGCTATTATTTTTTGGGGGAGATATTGGTCAAAATCTTTAGCACACTGTCCCGACACCCTGGGCTTTCTCTTCCTTTGGCAATTCTCACTTTCCATAGCTGCTTGCTGACCTCCATGCTTAATTTAAAACTCATGACTTTGTCTCCTCTTCTCCATCTCCCTCTTTCTGGCGGCTGCCAAGATTTTTTCAGATCACCTTCTGTGGTGGTTTCAATGAGACTGAATCCCATCAGCTCGTGTGTTTGAATACTTGATCACCAGTTGGTTGAAGTGTTTGGGGAAAAAAAAATAGGAAGTGTGTCATTGGATCAGGCTTCAAGGTTTCCAGACACTTCCATCCTTCCCAGCGCGTCTCTTTCTCTACATCCTCCTTTGAGATCAAGGTGTGCACTCTTGGCTGTTGCTGGCACTGTGCCTTTGCTCTGTCACCGTAGACTCTCACCAATATAAACTGCAAACCCAACTAAATGCTACCTTATACATGGCTTTGATCGTGGCATTTCGTCACAGCAATAGAACAGAAACTAAGACAGAAACGGATACTAGAAGTGAGGTAGTTATATCATGTCAGGTAGGATGATGACCTGGTTATTGGTTTCATTTGGAAATTAAGCACGACTTAAAAAGATATAATTGTGTGTTGACAGGGATAGACTCATGATGGTTAGTCTTGGTTGTCAACTTGACTCCATCTGGAATCAACTAAAACTCAAGAAGCTGGGTGTTCCATGGGAGACTTTCTGGATTAAATCATTAGAGGTGAAAAGACCTACTCTAAATCTGGGTCATACCTTCTGGTGGTATTCTTCTTAAAAGGGCATAGAAGAAGGAAGTCTTGGATTTTGTCTGCTTGCCTTCACTCTTATCTATCCTTCTGATAAGGCAGTCCTTCACTGGCAGTAGAACCTACATCTTTGGGAATATAAAACAGACCAAAGACCAGCCGAGAACAACTTCCAGATTTTGACCTTTTTGATGGGAAAGAGACAGCCCTTGTTGTAGTAGACAGATCACATCCTATAAGTCACCCTACTAAATTACAGACACATACACACATGTGTGTGTGAACATATATGTTCACATATGTATTAACATATATTCAGTTCTGTTCTTATAGAGAACCCTGGCTAATACACCTGCATTGCTGTTTTCTTTCAAACTCTAATAAAATGTTAGCATGTCTGTTAGTATTGTCCTTGTGCAGGTCTTGTTTAGGCAGCCATGTACTGAAATTTTATGGGTGTAGTTTTCCTGATATTGCTAAGAGAAATCTCACAATCACAATTTTACCGCAGCCATATTGTTCCTTTGACTCTTACAAACTTTCTGTACCCTTTGGGCATCTTTCCTGTGCCTTAGGTGAAGGAATTGTGTGGTAGGTGGATCACTTGGGACTGGCGATAGTCTATTACTTGTTCTCTGCTTTTGATATGTTCTGGTAAGTTTCTGAAGTATTCATATACTTAAGATTCATATCTCCCTATCTGTCTACCTTCAATCTATCTTCTATCTATCTATCTACCTATAGATATCTATATAAACAAAAGTGGCCAGAGACCATGGATTTGGGGAAAAGCAAGGGGGAAGAGTACATGGGAGGGACTGGAGGGTAGAAAGGGAAAGTGGAAAATGATTTAACTATATTTTAATTTCTAAAAAATGACACAAAATTTTAAAAATCAACAATAATTAGTAGAAAGGCTGGGTTAGAGGAATTGACAAAAAATCAGAAACTACATTCTTCAGTGAAGCTATTATTTACAGGAAAAAATGATAGAACTGGAGATCTTGTTAGGTTAAATTATCCAGGATTACAGTGACAAACAACATGTTTTTCTTTTGTTTATAAATTATAAAAAGGAAGAAAATTCAATGGAAATAAAGAGGAATTAGAAAGGATGCAGAAGACGAAGGAGGTAACAAAATGGGTTATAGGAGGGTGACTATGATACAAGGACATTATTATATTCCTTTATGGAAACCTCACAGTGAATCTCCTTTGTAGAACTAACAGATGTTGATAAAGGCTGCCAATGATGAATGAATAAGAAGGGAATGAGGGTGAGAATGTTACAAGTCAAACATGACCACGGCAATGAAAGGAATGAGTGGTGTACTTTGATGCATAACATTCGAAGTTGCTGACCCTTGGCAAGGAAAGCAGATGAGTAAGGAATAAGTACGTCCCAGAAATGAAACAAGTCACTAAAACTAAAATAATTAAACTATTTATATTAAAATATATCTTAGTCAGATAAGATTGCCTTGAATGAAAATAAATATTTTATGAAGATTCCCTTACTTGCTGACAACTTTGCTTTGCCTTTTTAATTCACTCTTTTCATTTTCAGACAATACTGCAACAATGCATTAATCTTCATTTAATAAAGCACCTATTTTCCCCATGGGACTCATTGATAGATATAAAGAGAATGAGGCTATAAAACCCAACTAATTCCTCACTCACTATCTGTTCTCCTCTACAGAGCCCGGATTCTCAGACATCATTAGGTACCTGTTCCTTCCAGCCATCTCAGTGACTTTGCTGAGTTCAACTCCTCTATCTCAAGGCCTGTTTGTAGTCTTTCATACCTGTTTTGTCCCTCTGTGGTCAAGCTCCATCTCAGTAATAATGTGCTCACTTGGAGATGTGGTCACTCATTTTTTAGCAATTGAGAATATTAGATGAGGTCTTGTAGGAGCTCCTTGGTTATGGTAGTATTTACACCGTTTTTACAAATGGAAATTTTATAAAATACTAAATAGATAATTTATAGGTATGTAAGGTGTGAAGAAATGAAATATAGATACCCTTGGTCAAAGTCTGACAGGGTGCAAGGAGTATTTGAGGCCTATGAACATCTCCTTCAATAATTTAATTTTGGTAATTTTCCACACTTATTCAGCCATCTTATTGTATGGTCAGCAAATTGCTCTATGGGTAACCAAAAATTATTATCTTATTGCTTTTGGGAGGCTGTTGGGGGGTGGAGCAGCAGTGCTAGGCAGTTTGGTTTGTTGTTACCCTACTGCAAGAGCAATAGAGGCTTTATTTGAAAAGTGCAACATCAAAACTTCCTGATATGTGAGGAGTAATATATTTTACCTGATAAAAATTCAGTTGCAAAGCCCTAAATAAATCAGAAACTGTTCTAAATGCCATCATTAATGCATGGGAGAGAGTAGTCCACAATAAAATACAACTGCTTGGGCATTTCACTTAGTTTTTGTTTTGTTCAAATACACAAAATATCCCAAGTGCAAAATTTAAAAACCTAGTTATTTATGATATTTTATATTATGCTCAGATCTATACATTATGTGTTGGAGGTTAATTTGAATCCTAATCTACATTATCTTTTGATAATTAATCACAAAATAGTCAGTTGGCATTAGGGATTTCATTATAGACATGGTAATACTATGTAGAGCTTAAAATCTCAAATTATGTGTTTTGTTTACCATGAACTTGAATAACTCTACAATATTTTCTATGTAATTAATTGCAATCTAGCAAAGTTATTTTTCTTATCAAAATATCATTTTAATCAGATTTTTATGTAAAAATACAGTTTATGCAAAATAAATGTAAGTCTAATTATTTTGGAGAATACATATCGCCTCTTGGGGTGACAATGCTACCCTTGAGAGACAGAGACAATCTAACAAAAAAATTCCACTAACAAGTATGAGAAACCTCCTTTCAAGTTATTGGTTAAGGGACTCAAGAGAATTACAACACAATATAGGCTATTACTTTACCCTTGGTTACTCCCAAGAAGTTAAAGTCCCTATTGCTGAAGACACCATGTGCTTTGGATACAAGCATTGGAGGAACTGAGCTGGATCCAACTGAAAAGCTCCTCAGTGAAAACTAGCTTTCACAGGGTCAGAAGATGCTGGGTGCTGTGGGATGTTCTGTATGGCAAATGTGTTGCTCTGATTGGTTAATAAATAAAACATTGATTGGCCAAGCCAAGCAGGAAGTATAGACGGGACTAACAGAGAGGAGAATTGAGGAAACAGGAAGGCAGAAAGAGAGACCTGCCAGCTGCCACCATGACAAGCAAGATGTAAGGTACTGGTAAGCCACGAGCCATGTGGCAACATATAGATTAATAAAAATGGGTTATTTTAAGATAGAAGAAGTAGATAACAAGAAGCCTGCCATGGCCATACAGTTTATAAGTAACATAAGCATCTGAGTGATTATTTTATATGTGGGTTGTAGGACTGCAGGGGTTTGGACCTCGAGAGAAGCTTGTCAAAGAAGGGACCTGGAGAGAGCACCTTTTCAAAGAAGGGTCACAATCAACAGTCTTACTGTGATGGCTGGTTTCATGTCAACTTGACACAAACTGGAGTCATTTTGGAAGAGAGAACCTTAACTGAAAAATGTATGATCCAGACTGTAATTCATTATCTTGATTGATGTGGAAGAGTCCAATTCAATGTGAGCAGTACCATCCTGGACTGGTGGTTCTGAGTACTATAACAAAACAAGCTTGAGCAAACCATGAAGTTCAAGACAGTAAACAGCACTCCTCCATTGTCTCTGCTTTAGGTCTTGCCTCCTGGTTTCTGCCTTGAGTTCCTCTCCTACTTCTATCAGTAATGGATTGTCATGTGGAACTTTAACTTGAAATAAACCCTTTCCTCCCCAGATTGCTTTTGGTCATGGTTTTTAATCACAATCATAGAAACCCAAACAAAGATATGTACACAGCTGTGGTGCCTATGAACTACATAAAAAAATCTCCCTACAGATGGAATAGTGCTATTAACATCTTGGTGGGAACCAAGAGCTGTCTAATTGGATTTAATCCCATTCAAGAAAAGGGAATTTATGTCTGGAATTGTAAATCTAGCACACTGTTCATGACTGGTGAGACCATGGAACTTATAGGAGTTCCTACTAACACCATTTTCCTAAATTTGCGTAACTCCTGACCACATTCTAAATACTCCTTCTTTTATCCATAGAGAGTGTAGCTCTCATCCCTCACCAGAGAAGCATTTTCCCCCTGGATACCAAGATGAATAAAGGAAACCACATGTAGTAAAAATTCAGCGAGCAGCTCACTTTGTGCTGACCAGCCATAGTTGATATATTTACAACATAACCCCTATACCTTAGGCTCAGGGGTATCCTGGAAGAGGGGATGGAAAGATTATGGAACATGACTGTGCTGTGCAATTGTGATTGTGAGATTTCTCTCATAGAAGTAAAGGAATTACACCCTTAGAGTCTCCACAGAGTGCAGCCTAAATAAGACCTGAATAATAAAGCAAAAAAAAAAATTGACACCAACCAACATGGATGAAGGGAAATCTCATGGAAGCCCCAACTATAGATAAAGAATTATAGGCAATTAACAACTGCTGAGAGAGGGAGAATTAGGCTTTCATGGAATGAGCACCTTTGCCAATTAGACATTTTTGTCATCTTGGTACAACCTAGCATCATCTAGGAAGAGGAAACCTCAATTAAGAAAATGTCTCTATCAGATTGGTTTTTTAAGCAAGTGAGTGGGACATTTTCCTGATTAATAATTGGTGTGGAGGACCCAGGCACTGTGGGCAGTTACACCCTTTGGCAAGTGGCCCTGGGCTGTGTAAGAAAGGATAAGCAAGACATGAAGAGCAAGCCAGTAAAAAGAGTCACTCCATCTTCTACTTTCTGTGTGTCAGTTCCTGCTTGAGTTCTTGTCCTGAATTCCCTCAGTGCTGGGCAATGACATAGACATGTAAGATGAAATAAACACTGTTCTCCCCAAATGACTTTTGGTCATGGTTTATCAGTATGTTGTCAGTTCTTCTACTCTAATGAAAGTGAGGTTCAAAGAAGATATTGACAAACTATGGAGGTTACTATGGGAATTCTTCCATAAGCTAAACCCAGGGACGCCATATCTCTCTTGCGGTATATGCCCAAAGCAGTAGTCAAAAGTGACACACACTAGACTTCATATCCCTGCTGATCACAGTGTTATTCATAATATCTTAATTGTAGAATTGTTCTGGTCCCACATAAATGAGTGGATAGCTAAAGAAAGTATTGACATGCACAGTGGATTATTACTCAGCTGTACATAATAACAAAATCCTATCACTTGCATAAAACTGGAGATCACAGTGGCCCTACTTTCAGCCAGGGTACATGTCAATGTCCGTGACTCCTGTTGTCATTGCAGGCCATGTGAATTCTCAGGGTCTGGGCCGCCATTTGGGGCCATGCCAGTGTGAGGGCTTTGAAGCTACTGGGGTCTTGTCGATCTGGGTGACCTGCATCACCTCCTGGGGCCATGGTGAATGTCACCACCAAGGGTCGCAAGGAAGTCCAGGCTCTAGGCAGCAACCTGTGGCTTTGTTGGAGTCTGGGGCCATGCTACACTTTCAGCCATACAGATCTGTGTGGACTGTGTTACCATCAGGACCATGGTGTTGTCCAGGTGTTGAGGGCCATGCATGGGTCCATGGCCCTATAGCAGCCATGGTCTGTGTTGATGTCCATGGCTCCTCTTGACACCACGGGCAGTGTGGATGCCAGGGTCAGGTCAGCCACCTGAGTCCATGTTGGTGTCTAAGGGTCATTTTGCAGGCAGGGCCATGAAGATCTGAGTGGCCTGAGCTGCTGCCAAATACCATAGTGACATTCGGGTCAGAGGGACATGTTTGGGTCGGCGGTCCTTCTGCAACCAGGAGCTGTGTCTATACCAGAGGCTCCTATTACTATCAAAGGCCATGCAGATGCCCAAGGTCTGGCGTCATGTTAGTGTCCAAGGCTCACGCTGCTGCTGGGGCCATGTTGATCTCAGTGGCCTACACTGCAACCTGGGGCAATGGTGACATCCAGACCCAGCTGCTGCCAAGGACCATGTCTGGATCTGTGGTCCTACTGCAACTGGGGTCTCTGTTGAAGTCTGAGGCTCTGTGTTGCCAACAAGGGTCACACAGAAGTCCAGGGTCTGGGCTACAACTCATGGCCTTGTTGGTGTCTGGGAGAATGCCGCTGCCAGAGCCCTCCTGATCAGAGTGGCAGGTGCTTCCACCTGGAGCCAGGATGTCATCTGGGCCCAAGCAGCTGCTGAGGACCATGTCTGGGTACATGGTCCTGTTGTAGCTGGGGTCTGTGGCCCGTGTCACCTCGGGGGGGCATAGGAACCATGTATGATGAAATCAGAGTGCTATTCTAAGTCAGTCCCTCCCATCACCAGCCCTGGGAATGCTGGCCTTGACCCTCACTGGACAAGAGAGCAAGAGAGCTGGCCTGGAGTCTCACAGGAGAACTGCCCCACACATACTCGGGAGAGAGGGTCCCACCTCTCACCACAGGTGAGGGAGAATTGACCTTGATGGCATGGACATAGTGGAGCTGGCTCAGTCCCTCACTTGAGAGGGGGGTATCTTGGTGGCCTGGACTGACCAGCTTAGCTACCACCCAGGCACATAGCCAGGCCTTGGGTTGGCTCACCCAAACATCATATCCCATCTAGAATCTCCTGGAGCTCATGAAGGAACTGGTCCTGTGGAGCTATATCCACAGGATCTCCATGATTTGGGGTGGCCTCGGGATATCTGAGAGGAGTTTTGGTGAGGATCTAGTGGCAGCAGTGTACCAAAAACCAAAGGCCTTAAACCAGACCAACGGCTTATAGCAATGAACATTTGCAAGTAAACCTGATTGAACAAAATGATTTACTGTGTGATACACCACAGTTTCCAATGCCACAAGGACAAACCAAGAGTTGTTGGAGAGACAAGAAGATGGGGGAGCAAAGAGGTTTTTTGTTTTGTTTTTGTTTGTTTCCTTATTTTGTTTTGATTTTTAGTTGTCTTTTGGGGGGATGCTGCAGGGGTGAAGAGAGGATACAGGGGAACTGGGAGGTAAGCAGAATTAGGATGTATAATGTGAAATTCCCAAAGAGTCTACCAAGAAATTATGTTCAATAAAAAAACCCTGGAGATCATCATATTAAGTGAAATAAAGTATTATAATGAAACACACTATATGCATGCTTATTATGCACTAATAGTATCAATGAAACAGACATTTGTTCCATTTTAATATTCTGTAATCTTTCAGAAAAAGATCTTAGTAATTCACATCCAAATTACATGTCCAGGTAGTCCTCAGGTTAAATCTGCTATGACATCTTGGTGAGATAGAGGTTGATGTTGTAGATAGTAGATATTGATGATAAGGTGATATATGGGAATGGTGGCCACTTGGTCTAATTTCATACTTAGGAGAGGTTCAGAAGTGTTGTAGAGTCAGGCTGGAGTTAAGAGAGTGCAAAATAAAAGATAAACACTAATAAATTGTTCCATAGCCAGAATCTGGTAAAACCATATCATGAACTAGGACAATGGAGTATGCTTGAGATAGACTCACATACAAAAAATGAGTCATAAAAATGGACAAAATTTCAAAATAGAGAGCTTGCAGATGTTATCAAGCAGTCTTTAATGGGGTAAGGTTAGTACACACGTGTAAAGAACTAGCATGCACACACAATGAAAGCTCTCATCGAGAGAAATGAGAGAAAACCTTACTGGATTTTAGGGTCTAATAAACTCAACATTAAATAAAATGATCAATGCAACAATTTTTAGTATAATACCTTATGAAAAATATGAAATTGGAGAAAATCGATAACTTTTGCCAATCCAATTGCCTTAGTATAGATTCTGTTAAGTTTCTCATGATCACGTCAAAAGGAATGATCTTTAGGCAAAATAAACAAAGACCCTATTAAGATAAAGTTTATGAATCTGCTTACAGAAACAAACACTTGAAAACATTGCAGCCAGCTCATTAAAATAATGAAGGGCAGTTTAGTTTGTGTAGAAGCATTCCTGGTTGCTTTGCAGTTATTCTTTGTGTTCCTGCCCTTGTGGAGATGTCCTTTCCTTCCTCCTGGGTTATTTGCGTAGAGTTTCTTCTGTTCAAAATTCGTGTTGCATAACTAATTTCATAATGATATTCTGTGCCCTTTATGGTCCCTTCTGCATAGGTAATCAGGGCTTTATATGTAGATGGTATAATTCAACAGATAGCACATTCATTTCCACACTATGAAATCTGTGTAGAGGTGTGATTATCCACTAAATTTTATTCTTCTTCAGTTGCAAAATATTTAGCAATGCATAAAAATGAACAAGAATAAGCCAGCAAGGAAGCATGAGCATTTTAATGACCACGTTTTTATCTTGCTAATTTTAGATAAGGAATTCAATGTTTTTGTCCAAGTAAACTATCTGCATTATTTCTAACCTAAGACAGAGGTTTCACTATCTTTTAAAGCATGTGCATCATTGATATATTTATTCATATCAGTATTTAATCTTTACTTACTGAGCATGTTTTTCAAGATTTCTTTTGGTAATGACTTTATATTTGGACAACTCAAACTTCTTCAACATTTTCAGATATATTTCTCTATGCACCCTTACAGAGTCTCAGGAAAAAATTTCATCCATGACTTGCGTTAAAAATATATGTGTATAAAGACAGATATACTGATATGCAAATTATTCTCAGAATGCATTATGGAAACACCATAATTTGTTTCATTTTGGAGAACCTATAGCAAAAAATAACTACTCTACAAAAGTACAGCTTATGTAACTTCAGTCAAAATGCACATTTAAAGCCCAGAAACAATCTGACCCTGTAGTCAGATGATTTCCTGTGTCCTGCTTGGCCTGTGGCCAGGACAAATCTCTCACTTACAGTCCTGCAGCCTTTTATAAAATAATCACACAGAGGTTTAATATTATTTATAACTGCTTGGCCATTAGCTCAGGCTTATTACTGACTAGCTCTTACACTTAAATTAACCCATAATTCTTACCTATGTTTAGCCATGTGGCTTGGCACCTTTTCTCAGTTCTACCTTCATATCTTGCTTCCTCTGTGTCTGTCTGGTGACTCCTGACTCAGCCTTCCTCTTCCCAGAATTCTCCTCATTCACTTACCCTACCAATACTTCCTATTTGGCTACTAGCCAATCAGCATTTTATTTATCAACCAATCAGGGAAACACATATTCACAGCATACAGAATGACATTCCACAGCAGACCCCAATATTCATTCCTATAAATATTCACAAGGAAGAAGGAATTTGGATAAGATACTGACAATCTTCATATTCTCAATGTGGTTGTTTTTCATGATGAAAATGTTTTATTTTAATCAAAAAGTAAAGGTAAAAGCAATATATATATATGTATGTATATATATATATATATATATATATATATATATAAAATAGTAAAAGGTATGGGATATCCAACTGCCAAATCAAAGGCAGAAAATTTTAATTAAAATATTTTGACAGAAAAACAGGAAGATATCTTCATTTTAAAGAGCAAAGCAATAAGGAAAATATATCTGCATTACATACTGAAATTATGGGATATATTGGCCTGCTTGTGACAGAAAACATTTACATTTTAAGTATGTTTCTAGAATGACAAGTGAAGCATATACTTAAAATAATTAGAATATGTTGTATGAAAATCTATTTTTGATAAGAACACAGCAATTGTTCATCAATGATTAAAAATTAATGTAGGTCAGAAAAACATTCTATAATTATCTGAACAACAACAACAGCAACAACAAAATTACAGTATATCATAGTATATCATAAAGTCACATCTAATCCATTAGTTATTGTGTACTGTAAATTTTTATTTTGTGGTCATATCTCTGATACTTAATTTTGCACATTTTCATGAGATATTAAGCTTCCTCATCTTGTGAAATTATAATTTAATAATTTTTCTGAAATTCCACCTATGGCTAACTTGGTCAAATCTGTTAGTGTGCTTCCAGCAACCTAGTTACCAACCATTGTTCAATAATAGTACAAGTTTATAAGGAAAAGAGATTTGAAAAATAGTAGAAATATAGTGTTAAGTGTCTGTGACTATAAGATTACTAAGAATATGTGTTAAATGAGCCAAAACCTATAAGATATTTATATATTAATGGTTACTCATCTCACAGAGAATTGGTGACAGTTGCCTAGTGAACATCACTAAGTTCATGCCTCTATCTCTCATTTGTCCCCTAGTTCTCCATTTAGTATAAATTGAGGTAGCAACCACAGAAGATGAAAGATAGCTAACGCTATTGCACAAATCTAGGGTGGAGATGAACATGTCACATATTTAGTGTCATTATCTTTGGTTGCTACAGTTACAAAGTGAAGATATTACAATTACTTCCATAGTATTTTTTAAGGATAATAATGGAATATGCTAGAAAGTAAAAGCCATTAGTTAGGAATTAAGCCATGATAGACTAACTAGAACCAAGGATCCATTTTATAATATCCACTATGAAATTTATCCCTTATTATATTGAAAGAGAATTCATTCATGCACATATATGTGCGTTAGCAACAAAGTAAAACACAACACAGTGCCTCAAATGATAATGTAAATAAGAAGCAAAGGAAGTTGATTATGAAGTATACAGTTTAACATATAAATACTAAAGGGTGATTATCCTAGAAGATATAATGAAATATTCATGCACTTGCAACTAGAACCCTCCTGAGCAGATAACTGTAATCACAAATCATGAGAGCTGTGGTGTGCTGGTAACTCAGACAGCAAAGATATATGGGCTGTGATTTTCCATCCTGGATATTATTTTATTGCCCTTGAATTGCTTCTTGATTGACACTTAGTGAGTTTGGTGAATGAAATAAATAGGTTACTTTTACTACACAGTACTTTTAACTACAGTCAGTGTCGTAGAACATAGCGACTAAATTGACAGATCAATTCTGCTTTACGTGGGCATCGCTCATCCATTCAATCAGATTTCTATATATTTTGCTTATATGTTTGGTTCTTGAAGGCATTGGAAGTGGCATTCCATGAATGACATTTATTTCCATAGTGTGACTAATCATTGAT
This sequence comes from Peromyscus leucopus, assembly GCF_004664715.2. Taxonomy (NCBI): domain Eukaryota; kingdom Metazoa; phylum Chordata; class Mammalia; order Rodentia; family Cricetidae; genus Peromyscus; species Peromyscus leucopus. Next base: position 30,720,070 of record NC_051072.1, on the reverse strand, counting down.
TCTTCACATTCTGTAATTCAGATGAGAAATACAGAGAAATAATTTGTAGGTTACAAATATTTTTCCATTAAACTGGGATTTTCGACTAAATTTAAGAAATTTTTATTCAATAGTATTCAGAAGAGGGAGGAGGAGAGATTTTTATGAATAGGAGGCAGTAGGTGACTACATCAAAACAATGTTTGCCTTGGTAAGAACACAGTTGCACATATGAATTCACAATGGTTGTGATAGCATGCATGATGCCTTCACAAGCTAAAGCCAGACAAGATGCTATCATGGAGGGAGGAGGTGAGCACAAGGTCCAATGTCCCACCTTGGCTGAGGAGCTATAGTAAAGTGATAGCTGTCGGGAGAGGAAGAGTCAGCTATGTTGAGGGGAGAGCTCCCTGGTAATTTAATCAGGCTCCAGTGATTGGCCTCAAACTAAAGAGTATTTAAGCAATACAAATTGGACTCAAGAAAAAACAAAAGACAGAAATGAGTAGAGGTTAGGGTGGATCTGGAGCAAGCTGGGGAAAGGCTCTGAAAATGATAAAAATGCACCATGAAATTCTCAAAGTATTAATAAAAACATTTAAAAATAATATTATTCTAAAATCTAGCAGGTGTTCATCATAGAGTATTTTCTGATATTATGATTTCTTAACCAAGGACAATCTTTTTTGTTTGTTTTCTTAAAAGCAAGACACATGGCTTGCCATAAAGAGACAAGAATATTTTAAATTAAGGCTAACTGTGGATCTGAGCCAAACTGTCAATTGATAATAAATCAAAACTAAAGGAAATTTTGATGTCACAGAAACCTAGATTCTGGACTTGTTCTCTGTTTCATTAACTTTTAAAACGTCTTTGAAGGAGCTACGTAATCTCTCACTGTCTTTCCTTATCTAAGAGGGTACAACCAGCTCAATGGAACAGAACCACATGGAAAAACACAAAAGAGAAGGTCCCAGCAAAGTCCTCCATGATTGTTTTCTGTATGTACACTGAGTTAATTTTAACTCGCATTGTTATTGTTAGTTTAAAAATATAACAAAGATTAAGAAGTTTTCTTCAGTAAGTCACAAAGACATAGGAGCAAATAAAAAACGTCAACGGTCCTGTGTACTTACTTGCCTCGTGTGAGTTCTATTGGTTGTATCTGGCAGCATCTCACTTAATGATCATGACTTTTACTAACATGTGGAATGTCAGAGACATTAGCTGCCTTGTGGGTTGCATGGAGAATCTCTTGTAATACATTACAGGCAGTAAATTATGTCTAGTCCTGAAATTACAAGTTGACACACCACTTCTTCATTCACGTCTTAAGTTTTTGACATAAAAATCTATTAATAACACAAAATACTATTCCATAAATTTCACAAATGAAAAGTGATAACTGGGAGTCAGTTTGAGCAAAAAAAGTTTATATTTAGAAGAAGCTCTGTGCGCCCCCTGGTGTCCAGTCTCCTTTAAGCATTTTGTTTTGTATTTCATTTTTTTCCAATGGGTGTTATACTAAGAGATAGAAATACAAATGAAAGGAAACAAGATAAATAGAAATATATATCTAAAATGTTTATTATTTTAGGAAACTGAATAATCAGAACATACATATACACACATAACTAAAGCAATATAATGATTGAATCTACTCAAACACTTGATTCAAGCTCACCCTTTCCCCATGGAAATACTGACATCTTTAGAATTAAACTCAAATGCTTCTTCTATTCTAATAGTGTATATGTCCTGCAGATGAGTCTTACTAGGATATGGTAAGTTCAGTTCTCAGCTTTGGGGCTTGGAATTTCCAAGGGTAGGAGCCAAAACACATGACTTTCACATGTTTTAAACCATTGATGATAACTCCCAGAGGAAAACAAACAAACAAACAAACAAACAAACAAACAAAAAAGACAACTGGCTTCATTTGATTGGCATCAGTCGCTGTGGATATCCACCACTCTGTATGCTGTGAATGTGTTGCTCTGATTTGGTTCATAAATAAAATGCCGATTGGCCAATAGCCAGGCAGGAAGTATAGTATAGGTGGGACAAGCAGAGAGGAGAATTCTGGGAACAGAAAGACTGAGTCAGGAGACACTGCCAGCTACCGCCACCATGAGAAGCAAGATATAAAGTACTGGTAAGCCACAAGCCACATGGCAACTTATAGATTAATAGAAATGAGTTAATTTAAGATATAAGAACTAGATATCAAGAAACCTGCCACAGCCATACAGTTTATAAGTAATATAAGTCTCTGTGTGTTTATTTGGGTCTGAGTGGCTGCAGGAGCTGAGTGGACACAGGAAAACTTCAACTACAATCAGTTCTCTGAAAAGTAATCTTCAGAAGGTGGAAAATACTTTTGGAGTTCAGAAAATACATGATAATTTTGCTGATTAAACTTCTTTTAAAATCCTAGTGTAAAAATGGCAATAGAAATAGAAATAATTTTGGAATATTTATAACTTGCATGATCTAACTGAACAGGTTACTATAAAAGTGGGCTTTCTCACACCTGGTAGTAGTGGTGCATCCCTTTAATCCCAGCACTCAGGAAGCAGAGGCAGGTGGATCTCTGTGAGTTCAAGGCCAGCCTGGTCTCCAAAGTGAGTTCCAGGAAAGGTGCAAAGCTACACAGAGAAACCCTGTCTCAAAAAAACCAAAAAAAGAAAAAAAAGTGGGCTTTCTCAGCCAGAATGATGTTTAGCTCATATAGCCATATTAGAAAACATATTAAACTCATTTTATAGCCACTGTGTCTGAAAAACATTTTTTTCTCTCATTGCTATGATCTAGTGTTCCCATAATCAGCCAAATTATCAAGTTTTCTTCATACTGAAGTTTAACTTCACAATCTTGGGAGGGACAGAAAACTTGAGATGATGTACCAAAGTCATACAGCATTCCTCATATTCCTTACACTAGTTAATCAGCAAAATCTCTGCATGTTCTACACATTGATTCCTCCCCAATCTCATTCTTTTTTTTTCCCATCACAGGCAATTTATTTTGTTCTATTCATTCACAGTTAATACAGAAAATACTTGGAAACATTTCCATATAATGTTTGACACAGAAATCATCAAATAGAAGTATACAATGTTGACAGGAGACAGTACATTTATAATTTATAACCCCAAATGTATTTATAAATTAGAAATGGAAAGATCTACAAATGAAATTATGAAGGTTCACCAAAGTCATTTAATCTGTCAGTTTCTCATTCATTTTTATGTCTTAATAATATTCTATTGTATGAATAAGCCACATTTTATTTCTCTCCAGTATTTGATAGCTATTTGAGTTGTTTTAACTTTTTTACTATTAGCAACACACTGCTGTAAACCTTCATGTACATGTTTCATAGGTGCACATTTTCAGTAGTTTGAGGATATATTCCTAAGGGTAGAATTGTTGAGTAACAGAGTAACAATGTTTTGCATTTTGACCAACCACCAAACTGTTTTGCCAAAGTGGCACACCATTTTACAATCTCACCAAATCCTTGTTTATAAGGCTCTGGTTTTTGTACAAAAGCATTCAATCATTCTGTCAGACCAAACCAGGAAAAGTAAGCTATAGTTCAGAGCTGTTCTATTCCATTTACTATGCAAAGCCATTCTTGGCGTTTGCAACTCTCAGCCCTTTTGAGTATTCTTGCAGTGTTCACCTTTCCCTCTACCACCACTTTTTTATTCTTCTTTTTTTTCTGGTTTATTTCTACCTATTACAAATGTATAAAAAATCCTCCATCAACGCTGCTGATAGCAGCAGAACCTTGAGAAATATACCTTTGGTTTGCCTCAGAAAAGGAACACATATTGCACTGTAAAGTTTATAAAATTGGTGCAAAACATTGTGATAATGTTACAATACCAGTTTTAAGAGTTCAGTGACTAATGGGGAGCCGATGGGATACATGCAGAACTGTGAAAGGGATCTCACTTAGCTAGCCAGCTGTACACGTAGACTGTAAATCTACATTCAGATCATTTCTGAACTAAGACTATCATCTCAGTTTATCTGTTGAGGTCAACCAGGAAACCCTAGAATATACCTTGATTTTTGCAAAAAACAAAATAGGGGGAGGGGTTTCTTCAGCATTTCAGTCCACGAGTAACAGTATCCTAACAGGCAAAGTGTTCTCTCACTGTCAACATATAATGAACTGCTGCTGGAGGTCAACTTGGGCTTTAATTTGCATTAGCACTTACATGCATAGTAGTCCAAGTTGTTGATCTCATGACTTTAAAAAGTAACTCTAAAAAAGTAAAATGGCCCTTCTTGGAAGACTAAAGAAAGACATCCAGCCACAGTTGTAAAAAGTCTCATCAAAACAATATACCCTTTTATGAATTACGCCTCAATTAAAAAAAAAAAAAAGTAGTTCCAAATAAGAAGCAGCTCTGAAAAAGAAAATATAACTTAAGATATTTGAAAAAAACAAGGTGAATACAGGTTCAAAAATAATTAAGATACATTTTCTTAAGGCTACCTAGAATTAGGCTTTAAAGAATTCTACCATTTCAAGTTTACCACTAGTTACTAGATACCTATTTACAAACAAGATGTTCACTTTTTTTGTTCCTTTATCAAGAGAAAAATCTACCTTCAGACTATGAGGGTGGTGATGGGGAGGGACTAGAAAACAAGATTCAAACAATCCCATGCAAATATCACATTTTTCAAATGGAAGAACTCCAAACTGCACTAGAAGTTCCAATCACTAAGACACTTTCCATTGAAATGATTTAAGTACAACTACATGGCACCAAGGTTTAGGCCTAATATAGGCCTGACAACCAAGTCCTTGTTTTCTGGAAGAAAGGCCTCAAAAGTCCCACTCAATTCCACATAACAATACTTCAAAGATCAATTAGGTTTTCCTTTCCTTAATATTTTTGTTTTTGACTTCTAATCTTAAAGACTAGATTAAAACTTAGCTCATTTCCTAGAAGGCATTGCTTCCCTTTGCTCTATGAAAGAGTCCACCAAGACCTCTTCCTCAAAACCATCTAGTCCCCAGCCTCCAGCCTGGGCTTGTGATGCATCTTTCTCAACATCCTGAAAAGGTAATGTAGGTAAAATATGCTCATAAACATTAAAACTAGTTGTTAGAAAGACGTAACTAGCTTTATAATTTAAGTTTTAAAACATAAATACTTACAGCTTGATCTGCACTGACAATGATTGTCGAAGCCTAGAATTCAACATTTACAAATTGTCATTCACATACAAAAAACACACTATTATCACACAACTTGTGTCTTGAGAGAATCTTCTGCTTTTTAAATCTTTGGCCTCCCAGTCAATCCCAAGTTCAACCAACTTTAACTAAAACTTCACTCAGAATTTCACCAAGCTTTTCACCCACACATTAATGCTTGTCGTATCTTTCATCAACTGTCAAAATCTGAAGCCTGCTCAGAGATTGCCAGGTATAGGTGAGTTGAGACTATTGATATTGATGGATATTAATGACCAGTGATTGTTAATTCCTGTTATTTTTTGTGGTTGTGTTGTGTTGTGTTGTTCTTCTGTGGTGTATGTTGGTGTGGGATTATCTATTGCTTGATTTTTCATGGATGTGTTTAGCTTCTTTGGGTTGAATTTTCCCTTCTAGTGCTTTCTGTAGGGCTGGGTTTGTAGACAGGTATTGATTAAATCTGGTTTTATCCTGGAATATTTTGTTTACTCCACCTATGGTGATTAAGAGTTTTGCTGGGTATAATAGTCTGGGTTGGCATCCGTGGTCTCTTAGTGTCTGCATGAGATTTGTCCATGATCTTCTAGCTTTCATAGTCTCTATTGAGTAGTCTGGTGTTATTCTGATGGGTTTACCTTTATATGTTACTTGGTCTTTTTCCTTTGCGGCTCTTAATATTTTTTCTTTGTTCTGTGTGTTTAGTGTTTTGATTATTATGTGGCAAGGGGACTTTTTTTTTGGATCCAGTCTATTCGGTGTTCTGTAAGCTTCTTGTATCTTCATATGTATTTCTTTCTTTAGGTTAGGAAAGTTTTCTTCTATGATTTTGTTGAATATATTTTCTGTGCCTTTGAGTTGGTATTCTTCTCCTTCTTCTATCCCTATTATTCTTAGGTTTGGTCTTTTCATGGTGTCCCAAATTTCCTGGACGTTTTGTGTTACGACTTTTTTGTCTTTAGTGTTTTCTTTGACGAATCTATTTTCTCTATCGTGTCTTCAGTGTCAGAGATTCTCTGTTCCATCTCTTGCAATCGGTTGGTTATGCTTGTTTCTGTAATTCCTGTTCGTTTAGTCAGGATTTCTATTTCCAGCATTCCCTCAGCATGTGTTTTCTTTATTGTCTCAAATTCATTTTTCAGATCTTGGAATGTTTCTTTCATCTGTTTAATTGCTTTTTCTTGGCTTGATTTGATTTCTTCCCATTTTTTGTTCGTTTTTTCTTCCATTTCTTTAAGGGAGTTTTTTATTTCCTCTTTAAGGGAAGTTTTTATTTCCTCTTTAAGAGAGTTTTTCATTTCCTCTTTAAGGAAAGTTTTTATTTCCTCTTTAAGAGAGTTTTTCATTTCCTCTTTAAGGAAAGTTTTTATTTCCTCATTGAGGAATGCTTTATTTCTTCTTTAAGGGCCTCTATCATCTTCTTAAAGTCATTTTTAGGGTTGATTTCTTCTGTTTCTTCTGTCATGGTATGTTTAGGTCTTGCAGGTGTAGAATCACTAGGTTCTGATGTTGCCATATAGGTCTTTATGTTGTTGCCTTTATTTTTGCACTGGCGTCTACTCATCTTTTCCTCTGTGCGGTGCAGGTGGTGTCTGTGTCTGAGAGTGCCTCTCTTGTTCTAATTTTTAGTCTTGGTTTAGTAGGGGTTCTTGGTTAAATTGGTGCTATTGGGCTGTTTCTTCAGGGACAGCTGATTTCAATCGGTGAATTATATACTTATGATTCTGGTGATCTGGTTTAGTGGCTGGGTAGCGCCTTCTTCTGTGTTCCCAGGTCACGTTTTGTTCTTTTGTCAACTCCTCAGCTGATCTTGTTTCTTCAGACTTCAAACTGTAGGCATCTGAATCCTCTCCCAAATGGGTTTCAGCTGAGCAGGGTAGTTTCACCAACACCTCCAAGTTGTTGGGTTTCACAGGATCAGCAGTTGGGCCCTGGGTTGTCCCCAGACGGAGTGCCCAGACTCGCCCTGGTTCCGACCCACGGAGATAGCCTCTTCCCCAGGTGTTGGGGCTAGAGGCATCCCCGTTCCAACTGCGTCCGCCCCTCTCTGTCCCCAGGCCTGTCCACCCCTGTGGCCCACCGCCACAGGCCCACCTGCGTCCACTTGTCTCTGTCACCGGGCTTGTATGTCCCTGTCAGCTGCCGCTGGGCCTGTATGTCCCTGTCAGCTGCCGCTGGGCCTGTCTACCTCTGCGGTCCACCGCCGGGCCTGTATGTCCCTGTCAGCTGCCGCTGGGTCTGTCTGCCTCTGCGGGCTGCCACCGGGCCTGTATGTCTCTGCTGGTTGCCGCTGGGCCTGTATGTCCCTGTTGGCTGCTGCCACCGGGCCCATCCACCTCCGCGGGTCGCCAACCTGCCCTGTGTCCACCTGTCTCCGCTACATGGCCTGTTTACTTTTGTGGGCCGCCTCCCGGCCTGAATGTCTCTGTCGGCCGCCGCCACCCGGCCCGTCCACCTCCTCTGCTGTCCACCTCTGTGGACCACCACTGGGCCTGAATGTCCCTGTCGGCCACTGCCGCGGGGGCCGTCTACCTCCGTGGGCCGCTGCCACAGGCCTACCTGTGTCTGCTTGTCTCCGCCATCTTGAATCCCCAATCTCATTCTTATCCAGTGCCCAGCATCTGTTTTGCTCTCACTCCTCTGTATCCTTTTATTCCCATACAAAGGCAGCAAGTCATGATGATGCTTGATGAGCTTCTCCTAGGTGATGAGATCACTTAGTCAAGAGTCATAGCACCCCACTGCCACTGCCAAAGACAAACAGCAATGTAATTGATACAGCTGAAAACATCCTCAGCAAGAAGATTGACACAAGTGGTAAAAAGTGTTATCAAAGCAGGCGGTTGGAAGACAGGTGGTTGAGGCAGGTGGTTGGAAGACAGGTGGTTGGAAGGCAGGTGGTTGGAAGGCAGGTGGTTGGAAGGCAGGTGGTTGGAAGGCAGGTGATTGGAAGACAGGTGGTTGGAAAGCAAGTGATTGGAAGGCAGGTGGTTGGAAGGCAGGTGGTTGGAAGGCAGGTGGTTAGAAGGCAGGTGGTTGGAAAGCAAGTGATTGGAAGGCAGGTGGTTGGAAGGCAGGTGGTTGGAAGGCAGGTGGTTAGAAAGCAGGTGGTTTGAAGGTAGGTGGTGGGAATGCAGGTGGGTAGAAAGCAGGTAGTGGGAAGGCAGGTAGTTGGAGTCTCTTCTCTTCTTTTGAAAGTGGGTTTTTTTTTTTTTTTATGCAGTTTGTCCTGCTATGTAGACCAAACTGGACTGGACCTCAGAAATTCATCTATCTCTGCACCTGAAGGGCATGTATGATACTATATCTGGCTAGATTCTTTTTTTTTTTTTTTGGTTTTTCGAGACAGGGTTTCTCTGTGTAGCTTTGCACCTTTCCTGGAGCTCACTTGGTAGCCCAGGCTGGCCTCGAACTCACAGAGATCCGCCTGGCTCTGCCTCCTGAGTGCTGGGATTAAAGGCATGCGCCACCAACGCCCGGCAAGATTCTTAATAGTATACATATACATACATATATATTACATAAAATTTAAAAAAACCTAATTGTATTCTTTATCTCCTGGTTATAAAATCTGAATTAAAAGTTTTTGCTGAAACTATCAAACATACATCATGATGATTAGCATACTGTGCACATTACTTTATATGATAAATCCTGAAATAAGACATCTTAACATGTTTACACAGACAATGGAAATCTACATGGATTTGGATAATTTAAGGCAACAGGAATTAATACTGTGCAAATGGATGATCCTTTTAGTTGAACCAAAGCCTTGGTAAACACAATGGAAAGAATAGCAAATAGCAAGTCAGTCACACTCAGCATTAATATAAGAATCAGATGCACTGTCACAAGGCTTAGACTTTAAAAGCATGGAGGAGTCTGAACTTCAGTGGTACAATGCTGAAGTGTGTGTGTGTGTGTGTGTGTGTGTGTGTGTCCCAAAGCATTTTGTTTCTCAGATCCTTTTCTTATAGAATTGATGGGTGTCTCTGAAGATATGGCAAACTAACACGTTAGTATCCTGGATATAACTCTGGAGAATTCAAAATCAGCAAGTTAGAAAAAAACAGACAAGTGAAACCTTATCACTCTGTTGCAGCATCTCTTTCTTCCCTCACAAGACAAAATCACACTAAACAAGAAATTATTGAAGGTGAAGAAAAATAGTTAATTATATCATTTTAATCATTATGACAGGATACTGATACTTTCATTGTTTGAGGACTGAATGCCAGAGTTGATGAAAGCATTTGGTGATCACCAAGGTCAGTCTGCTCAGCTTGATGTCCATTTTTTTTTCTAGTATGATGGTCTTAGATGTTGAAATATACCAGCACACACACCTTCCCTGAGTACACACAACCAGGCATGATTTTTGGGTCTACAAATCTTGCCTGGTATGCTCATGTGAGTAAATCTTTAAGTACTTCTCATCAAGTACTACACTAAAGAAAGCCAGAAGCTCAATGCATCAGAAGTGACAACGTGTTTAGAAAAATAAGGACTTCCAGTGGGACTGAACAAATAAAACGACCACATAGCTGCAGCCCATTGCATGATTCCAGGCTTCATTTCTGGGTCGTTCCATGAAAACCTTTCCCATGAGCTACTGTGTGCAGCTTCTGATTTGGAAGCTCTTGATGAATCTTTCCCCATAACTCTCCAATCTTAAAACTGTGATGTTGTTTTGCTTCAGTTCATCTTTCTTTTTTTTTAAAATTTTATTTTATTTTACAATACCATTCAGTTCTACATATCAGCCACAGGTTCCCCTATTCTCCCCCCTCCCACCCCTCCCCTTATTCCCAGCCCATCCCCCATTCCCACCTCTTCCAGGGCAAATCCTCCCCTGAGGACTGCAATCAACCTGGTAGACTCCAGTCCCTTCCTCCCAGCTTGAGCCAAGTGTCCCTGCATAAGCTCCAGGTTTCAAACAGCCAACTCATGCAATGAGCACAGGACTTGGTCACACTGCCTAGTTGCCTCCCAAACTGATCAAGCCAAACAACTGTCTCACCTATTCAGAGGGCCTGATCCAGCTGGGACCCCCTCATCTTTCTAAAAACATGAATGTTGAAAATAAGAGTGATTCTTTATGAATTTAATTATTTAAAATGCCAAATATGGAAACAGAATTAATTTGCTTTGCACTGCGCGATTTATAGCAATGCCCATGACACATTTGTATATCTGTCTTTCTTTGAACAGAATGACTGGCCCAAGTAAGGCATCATTTGCTCATCTTAAACAAAGCAGAAAGCTTTCAAGGTCTGACATTGAATGCATCTGACTTGTTGTAGAAACCTTACATTTAAACATAAAAGGGGGAGATGGCTTATGCTTGGCACTGATGACTGAGTAGTTGTGACTGCTATGGAGTGCTTTGAATATTCTTTATTATCAATTAACTCAACACCTGTCACCAATTAGTTACAGTATAATGCAAATTTCTGTCTTTATTATTTTACAACAATGCATCTCTAATAAGACTGGCAGACTCTTTTTTACATTCATTTAGTATAACTTGTGACTGTAATATTTGTTGTTAGTCAGTCCTACTAAAAATTGATCAACAAATTAATTAGTGAAATGAGAGACAAGCACAAATATGTAGGAACAAATAATATGTATCAATGCCATACTGGATTAATACTAGATTTGTGTGCTTAGGGGTTTTTCCTCAAGATATTTTGATTATGTAAATGTACTCTGCTAAATCATGTTTCTGTGAATTACTTTCCTTATAATTATTTTTTAATTAAGGAAATTAAAATTCAAATAATAAAATGATATTTCATTTCTATTTAGCAAAAAAGTAAATTAATGAAAAGTATCATATGAAGATTTGCAGGTTGATCACCTACAAATTATAAATGATTGATGAATGTCTTGGTTAAAATTAACCAAAACAATAATTAGAAATTATATCAATGGAAATAGTTATCTTATTTATTACAGATTGAACATGTGCTTGGTGCAAAAATTAAAATGTTGGAATACTAATCCTTAGTGTGACAGTATTTGGAGGTGGGACCTTTGAGAGGGAAGAAGAGTTAATTAAGTTATGAAGATAAGCCGGGTATTGGTGGAACACGCCTTTAGTCCCAGCACTCCACTCGGGAGGCAGAGCCAGGTGGATCTCTGTGAGTTCAAGGCCAGCCTGGGCTACCAAGTGAGTTTCAGGAAAGGCGCAAAGCTACACAGAGAAACTCTGTCTCGAAAAACCAAAAAAAAAAAAAAGTTATGAAGATAAATGTCATGATGAGGTTAGTGTTCTTACAAGGAGATGAAGGGACCAAACTTGAACAACACTACTGTGTGGTAATACAGGATGATATCTCTTTGCAAATTGGAAGGAGGGTTCTTACAAGGAACTGGAGTGGCTAGAAACTTGGCCTGATACTTCCTAATTTTTTATAATTATGAAGTATGAATTTCTGTTGTGTAAAAACATAACAGGAATTATTTTTCTTTTACCAGTCTAAACTAAATCAACACACCTAGCCAATTTTTAAGGTTTTGATATTAATGTTTCCAGCATAAAATTCATCTTTATGAAGAAACTCAAAAGGATTTATCAGGCTTCCATGTCTTTTATGAGTAACCAAAAAATTGATATAACTACATTTTCTAAGTAGATTACTTCTTCACCTCAGCACCTTCCCTGGTTTTTCTTTTCTCAGTAACTCAAGAGGTGGAGTATATTTTGTACATGAGATAGTTAATACTATGAACTATTATATTGCTTCTTAAACACAGTTCACAAATCCCTGTAAAGGAAATTACACATTGTTCTGAAAAACGTTCTTCACAATTTTGTAAGCATTTGGTTTATGGGGTCCTTTCTTCCTCTAGTGATCATGTAGCCTTACTCTGCTTTCTCTTGTTGGATGTTTTCATGAAAAGGTTGTCCGAACATGTTTCCCTGGGGAAATCCCTTTTTTATATTCCTATCCATCCTTGTCAAAAGTCCCTCAATTTCTGCTCAATACAAACAAACACAATAAAACATTCCAAGTGAATGTACAATGATGGTGTAAATGTATTACTATGTATTTCCTAGCTTATTTTTGACAGAGGAGAGCACCAGCAAAAACACACATAAAAAAATACTGCATATTAAAATTTCTAGGTAAAGTTGTAGTAATCAAAACTTTCAGTATTTACTCTTTTGGAAAAATCCTTATCCTTGCTTACCTCAGCCATATGTTTTTTTTTTTTTTTTTTCGAACTTTCTTGTTGTTTGCGTTTTGCTCATTTACCCTGCTGTCACAAGATCCCTCTCTCTCATGCTATACCTTGCCACATGGGTGTTTTTGATAGACACTCTTGTTTCTTACTGCTTCCGTGGGTCCTGTTGTCCATATCCTTCTTCATTTTCTTTCTATCTTTGTTTAGCTCAAGTTTTAACTGCTCCTTGATTTGCTAAATTAAACTTGAATGTAGTTGGTTTATTTTCTTTGAAAAGGCAAAATCTATATTGGACAAATATGTGAACTATAGAGTTGGTCTCTTTTTTGTTTCCTGATATAAAGTCCCCATAATCCTTATTGTTCCTGATATAAAGTCCCTATAATCCTTAGACTCTCCAGAGTGATTTTTTTTCTTTTCTTTTGTTTTTCCTTTTGTTTTTCGAGACAGGGTTTCTCCTTTTGGTGCCTGTCCTGGATCTCACTATGTAGACAAGGCTGGCCTCGAACTCACAGAGATCTGCCTGGATCTGCCTTCCGAGTGCTGGGATTAGAGGCAAGTGCCACTGCCACCCAGCCAGAGTGATTTTATATGCCAATAAGATGCCCATGTTCCCTAATGACCTCAAGATAAAGATTAGTCACCAGAAGACCAAAGTATTATTAATGATTTGCTCTTCAGTCTCATTTCTATACTCTGAGGTAGTAGAAGCCATGAAGCTTAAGTTTATTATAAAACACCAGGGGTTTAACCAGGTGTACCCATGTGATGAAACAGCTATAAACCCTGAAGTACTAAGTTAAGGGAATTTGAAGATGAGCTCTCTGAGAGAGTGACTATCGGCAGGGATCATGAAAGCCCTGGCCATCTCCTCCTATACCTGATGAGATGTGGCTCCTCCATATGTCTGTTCATCTGCATCCACTGTCCTTTCTAATAAACACTGCAGCACAATTAAAGTGCTTTCTTGACTTCTCTGAGCCTTTCTACCATTTCAGTGAAATCCAAGGAGGGGAGGAGATGACAGAAACCTCACTTCATTCTAGGGTCTCTGGAGCAAAAGTCAGAAATGTCTAGCATCTGAAGTCAAGGATAGTTTGGGGAACTGATCCCTCAGTCTATTGGATCTGAGGATCCCTCTAAGAAGATAGCATAAGAATTGAGTTAAACCACAGGACACTTACAGCCTCTAGAAATATTCTCTTCCCATATATTGTCGTCCAGTTGTTGCCTTTAAGACACATGCTTTTGAGGATTTCATTTCTATGCTTTATAGTTTAACTTTCCCTGGAAACTTCATGAGGAAGATACTAAATGCTATTATTCATCAGCAATGTCCAACTCCAAAAATTTCTTTCATATTAAATTCTTATGTGAACACTGACTCCAAAATATGGAATGAATAAACCCATGTTTCTAATGGGAGGTGTGTCACAGTATGATAGCTGCTTCTGAATCTGACTGTTCAATAGATTTTTTTTCTCAAGAGTCCTGGTTTATTGAGCCTTTTATAAAATCAGTGAAAGTTCAGATAACAAGAACATGGATACTTCAAGCTCACAACAGTATTGTGAAAACATACTAAGTATTCTTAATGGTTCACAGATGTTTCTGTGTGCTATGCAGAAGACAAGAACCTCTTTTTAAAATATATACTCTACATAATGTTTCATAGAAACAACCATCTCATCATAAAGAGGTATCTGACCTATGTGACTATTAACTGGTTGTATCCATGTGATGAAACATTAACTATTTCTATTCCATGACTATTATCATGCAATTTGTAATGGAGATGTCTGTTTTTTCTATACTGGAATGCACAGTGGAGAGGACTGACTGAATAAGCACAGACTGAAGAGATTCTATAGTCAACAGAGCGAAGGTAGACATGGAAATAATACAGCATTTCAAAACTCACTAGGCTCCTAGGAGAAAGGGTTTTACTTTGCATTTAAAGTCATTAATGTGTGAGATCAGCTAACATTTTGGTTAACATGCTTGTATTAAAGCTGTTTTTTGTTTGTTTGTTTGTTTTGTTTTGTTTGTTTGCTTGTTTTTGTAGAGTATCTACATAAATGACTTTTCTCTGGGGAGATTTTGCTCCTCAACAGATATTTGGAAAGACCCAAGACAACTAATTTCATCACAAGTGTACCAGTTTTCAGGGTCTGCCTGGCATCCTGTTTGTAGAGCCCAGACATGCTTTTAAATGCCCTAAAGCAGACAGACTTGTCTCACAAAACCAAGAAATGCCTGGTTCTATTTAACACTGCCGATCCCGAAAAGTGCTCTTCTAAATTAATCCATGGAAACATTTCACATTTCTCGTGCTCCCATTTCTCTGAGAACTGGCTTATGTGTGAGCCAACTGCAAGGAAAATATTTTTATCTCTTTCTGTCTAAACTGTGGAACAGAAAACAAGGTCTGAGAATCAGAGCAGAGGATAAATACAAACAAGCCTCATACCCATGGAAAAAATCTATTTCTGGAAGAGTTCAGTACTCTGAATGTGGTGAGAACCTGGCAAACAGTAGACACCCTGTTTATCACTGTCTTTGTACTCCTGGTGTAGTCTGTGTGTTTCATGGGTCCAGAGTAAGCATTGCACCACTGTTCAAATCTTGGATGTCCTCTACCACACCTCAGAGAAAATGAAGGGTCTTAACCCTTTCCTGCTATGATCCTGTGTGATCTGAGTTCTGATTGCTTCTCTCTTCCTGGGCCTGACTAGTCTTTCTCATTCTCCCTGCATGATAACCATCTTATCTTCATCATACTACAAATACAGGCCATGGATGCTGTCTACTCAGTAACCTCTTATGTCTGGGTGACTCTCCTGCAAGTAGTCTTGTTGCTGTCCCCTTAGTATGTATTATTATTTATTATTCTGGGGTCTGCTCCAGTGTCACCCTTACACGGAAGAGAGCAGCTTTTGATCATTGGTATTCACTTACTGTTCTATTTCCTTTCTGGAACATCCCATTACTTGACATTTTTTTTTAAAGTATTTGTCTGTTTATTGTCTGTTTCGTCCCACCATCATGTCCCCAAGTGAATGGGACATTTATTTAACCTTTCTGTATTTTCCACATTTAGGATAGTCCCCATAAAATGGTAATTGCTTCATAAATAGTTGTGAAAGTAATCAATATGGGAATGAATCAGTATTTAAGACTGTGAACTTACTAAAATAGTCTCTTGCCTTGACATTCTCATTGCGTGCTGATTTGGGGCCAAACGGAAGAAGAAATCGGTTCTAGCTTTGGAGATTGGAGTCTCTGCATGGAAAGATTGGAACAGTAAGAACCTATGGGGTGGGGAAGTGTAAGCACTTCAGCAAGGCTACTGAAGTCAATAGACAGGTATTTCTGACGTACGGCGCCTCCATTTAATAGCTATGCCATTTTGCAGGCCAAGGCCATTTCATTGACATTCCACCATGCAAAATAAAAATGTGCAAATCAACAAGGGAATATTTTATGTAGATGAGTGCTCTATCTGCATGTACAGATCCCACTAGATATGGTTGTGAGCCACCATGTGTTTGCTGAGAACAGATCTCAGGACCTCTGGAAGAGCAGCCAGTGCTCTAAACCACTAAGTCATCTTTTGGACTGGTCGCAACTGAATGTACCAGGCTCAGCTGATTCCCCATGGGAGGACTTACCTTGTAGGAGGTGGGAATGGAGGCAGGGGGAGGCTGGAGGGCAGGAGGAGAGAAGAGAAGGAAATCTGCGGTTGGTATGTAAAATGAATAAAAAAAAAAGGAATATAGGGGACAAGACAAAAGGGAAGGGGTTCAGGGGACAAACGAAGAAAGAAGCACCACACAGGATGACTCAGACACTAGATTTTGGATTGACTGGATCTGTATTTCAGTCTTGCCTGTTTTTCAATTCTCAGAGCAGATCCAGGAGTTTTATTTGTGTAGGCATCTCTAGAAGACAATAATGATGTGAGGAAATCAGTAAAGGTAGAAACCAATGAGTAGTTTTCCAAACAAAATCCCCAAGTCTGCCTGCCTTTTCCCCATTCCACTCCCCAGGCTCTGTAGTGTGAACTGCTTCAAGAGATTTGGGTATGGCTGCCACTGTCTAGGAGCTACCAAACTAAACCTCTTAGGCGACTAGCATGAATCCAGACATTGTAATACTGTAGCACTAATAAAAACTGTTACTCTGGATTTTGAGCAGTAGTAATTTACCATGATAAATAAATTACCATAAATAAAAAAAGGTGTTCTTTTTTATTTAGTGAGCGAATGCCGTCATAGGTGTTAAATGATCTAATTCTTGAAAGAAGGAATATAAAAAGAAAGTGAGAATTTGAGACTTGTCTAGTAACATTTGTATAGTAATAGTTATATAGTAACATTTGTATAGTGGCAATTGTATAGTAACATTTAAGAATTGTATAGTAATTTTATAGTAACATTTTAACCATCCCTTCTGAGTTTCTTTAAATCTAATGCTAATTGTTGGATTTATACAAACTCTTCTTTTTAACCACAGAATTGGGTTACTTACAAAAGTTGAGAAAATACCCCACATTAAGAAATACGACAACTACGAAAGTTCAAACGTACCAAGAAGCAGTATTTCCAAATCCTCCACCTGGGGTGATAAGCGGATGGTTCTCACAGCTGGAGTGGCAGTGAAGCTTCATGGCACTCACGTGCTGACACACGTGCAATCACTGGCTTCCTGTTTGAAACACTGAGAGATCACACAACAAGTTCCAAATGACTACTGATTTAAAGATGACATGAACTATATTCCGTTTCCAGGAGTCCAATTGGCGATAAAGAGGAGGGTTTGTATGAGCGTGAACTGTTGAGACCAAGGTTGGAAAAAGCACAGGGACAAATAGCTAAATGAATGGAAACACATGAACTATGAACCAATAGCTGAGGAGCCCCCAACTGGATCAGTGAGACTCTGGATAAGTGAGACAGTTGATTGGCTTGAACTGTTTGGGAGGCATCCAGGCAATGGGACCGGGTCCTGTCCTCAGTGCATGAGCTGGCTGTTTGGAACCTGGGACTTATACAGGAACACTTGGCTCAGCCTGGGAGGAGGGGACTGGACCTGCCTGGACTGAATCTACCAGGTTGAACTCAATCCCCAGGGGAGTCTTTTGCCCTGGAGGAGATGGGAATTGGGGGGTGGGGTGGGGGAAAGGGGGAGTGCGGAACAAGGGATTTTTTTCTATGAAAAAAATTAGCAATTTTAGTACTATTTTACCAGAAGAATTATATATTAATACACACAAGAAGGAAACCTCAGATGAAAGTTTGCCCCAGGAGCTTTGGTTTAGATATGACGGTGTGAATACTTTCCTCCATGATTTGTGTGTTAGAAGGTTAGTGCTAATGAAGTGATATGAGAGGTGGTGAGAAGTGTAAGACGCAGTCCTTGGTTTGGGGAGATGACTCAGTGAAAAAAAATTCATTGTTCAAGCATAAAGCCCTGAGTCCCCGGAACCCACATCAAGCCACATGCAGTGACACATATTATCGACTCGGAACTCCTGCAATGAAATGGGTGACCGAGACAAAATAACCTCCAGAAGCTCCTGTCCCGTGTAGGCTGTTGTATTCAGCACACACACACACACACACACACACACACACACACACACACACACGTTTTCTAATATACACATATATACAAAAATATAAATAAATAAATAAATAAATAAACAGCTAAATATAAATAAATAAATGAATGAATAAAGAGAGAGAGAGAAAGGAAAGAAGGAAGGAAGGAAGGAAGGAAGGAAGGAAGGAAGAGAGAGAAAGAAAAGAAGAGAGAAAGAAAAGAAAAGAAAAGAAAAGAAGAGAAAAGAAAAGAAAAGAAAAGAAAAGAAAAGAAAAGAAAAGAAAAGAAAAGAAAGAGTAAGATCTATTTCCAAGACGTTTAGTCACTGGGAAAACAGCCCTTAGAAAAAGTTAAGGTAGCCCTCTTAGGACCCCTGAGCTCTTGCAAGAAAGATGCAAAACAAGCCTAGTGCACGATTTGTTTTCTGGGATCCTGGATAAGGGATTTGATCTCTTCCTGTAGCACTTTCCCACCATCCATCATGAGGTCCCTACTAAAGTTAGCATTTAATTGTATAGACTTTCAGTTCTTTAAATAAAGCTTCTCTCCCTCCCCCCACCTTTCTCTTTCTCTGTACACATACAAACGATATGTGTTCAGTCACACATATAGATGTGTGTGGACATGTGTGAATGTGGATGTGAAGGCTGAAGACAGCCCAGGGTGTACTAGGGTGTGGTTCCTCAGGCATGGCCACTAGCTTTTGGGTTTGAGTCAGGATTTTTCCAACTAGTGAAGAACTTACTAAGTAGGCTTGGCTGGCTGGCCATGGACCCTCAAAGAACCAGCTCTCTCTCTTTCCAGCATTGGGATTACAGCATGTGCCAATGCATCTCGACTTCTTTTCCTGTGGGCTCTAAGGATAACATGCAGTTCCTTCTGCTTCTAAGGTGAATACATTAAAGACTGAGCTACCTGCTCAGCTTCCCTTTTCTTTATCAAGTAATCTGCCTTGGGGTGCTTTGATACAGTGATAAGCAATGGACAAACACACTGAAACATTTGGGTCATTGACCAGAATTAGAGAAATAAGGAAGAAGATGTCTCAGTCCACAGCTGAAGTGAGACTGAACATAGTCTGAGTGGTTATTTCCTACTCAATAGGAGCAGAGGAGGAAAAGAAAGACTTTTGTCATTTTCGTGCCTAATGTAAATAAAATGCAATCAATTAGTAGGTACTTTAGTACTTAATTCATGTTTAAGGGAGCACAAAGTAACTTCCTCGAAGGTATGTTACTAGGGAAAAATCTGGTCATTGATTTTTTTTTCCAGAATAGGCATGGAAAGCAGGAAGAAAAACAACAAAAACAAATTGGAACTGATCTTTACTATGTAAGTCATATGTTTATGCATTTTCCAAAGTACCAATCTCCCTGGATAGGTAAGATATTTTCAGAATAATGGTGCATATACATGACCACAGTATCTCAGTAGCATGTAGTAACTCTCATCATCTTCAAAAAGTCACTAAGTTCATTTGATCTAAGCTGAGCTTACCTGAGGCAAGTTAGAGCAGGCTGCAGGGGTTAGAGCAGCTGTGTTTATTACTGAACATCTGTCAGTCAGAAGGACCAGCTTTGCTTTTTATGTCTCTCATCCTCTTTAGAACAGCCAGTTGTCTAGGGAGTATTTTCTCCTTAAGTGTCAAAAGTTCAAGAGAGCAAGTAGGATCACAGGGCACCATTTTAGACTTATCATTGAGCCTGGCACACTAGTATTCCTTACTCTTAAAAACAAAGGCCAACTACATGCCTAAGTTTGTACTCAAAACATTTCTTCTTTGCATGCACACCATGAGGGCATGATGATGGTGAGTTCCGAGGAAAAGCTAAAGAAAGTAATGTAAACAAAGAAATCTAACTTTATCTAGATTCCAAGGTTGAAAACTCTACTTCAATGTGATTATCAATAAATGCATTCTTCATTAAAAAAAAGATTAGTTTGAATACTTCAAGAGAAAAAAATCTACAACAGTTTGTCTGTTTTTTGGCAGGTTTCTTGCCAAAGTCATCCTACAAAAAAAGGTGTGTGTATACATATGAACACTCATTGCAACTATGGTATACTTTAATTTTTATGCACATAATAGTGTTTTGGCTGCATCCATGGAACTGCACCACATATGTGTAGCAACATAGAGAGAAGGGGAGGGTACTAAATCCCCTGAAAAAATGGAATTCCAGATGGTTGTGAGCCACCTTGGGAGTGCTGAGAACTGAATTCAGGTCCTCTGCAAGAGAAGCAAATGCTCTTAACTGTGGCGCCATCTCTTCAGCCTCAGGTATACTTTTATTTGAAGTTACTTTACTAGTACTCAACCCTATAATTATTTAGAAGTGAATCACAAAACGTTAAGATGAAAATATTTCTACTTCTGGTAAGATTTTATGCACAACAGGTAATGTGTATTCTATGACCTGTCAGCCAGAATAGTCTCTATTATGAAGGGATCAGACTTCAGAAGACTTATTTAACATTGCTCCTGTAATCATTCAGAAAACTTCAATAAGAGAAATGACTCAGTCAATGTTGCTGACAGGGTAGGGACAGATTTTAGCATCAGTGTGAACAGAGGCATTGTTATAAAACGATCCCACTCATCTGCTTTCTTTGAAGCTCACTGAAAATGTGTGTTGAATGTTTTAAGGAGGAATTACAATCAGTTTTCTTTTCATCCTAAGGGTTTCCTTTTTGTTGGTGATTGATTTGATGCCAAAATAAATGTCTTGCAGAGGCACAAACTTAGGGTTCCCTCCAGACACACATCTAAAATCTGGGTATCTCATGGGATTGCTCCCATGTGTATATAGTCTGAGAGAAATGACTGACTCAACAAAAATTGATAGGGAAGAACAAGTTCAGGTGCTGAGTTCAAGGGCAAAGGAACCCTCATTGGGACCAATTACAGTTCATACTGAGTCCCCAGTAGGCATAGTGGAAGTCTGGAAAGAAGTCTAAAACAAGCATTACTGCAAAATGACTTAGAACCCATGATCATCTATCTACACATGGAAATGAAAAGATATATACCCCCAAAGAGCAGCCTTCTTACTTTGGAGACATCATTTTGAGAATGTAAACTAAGATAATCTGTACAATATTGTGTGAAGCTGAAAAGTGAGAATTGCTAGTTTTAATGAAGAAATAACAAGAAAAATTATAGGTGAACCTACAAATATAATGCTAAATAAAAAAAATCAAGATGCTAACAATGTGTGAGAAACTAAATCATTTATATTGATTTAAATATTAAAATCAAGCCACATGCAAGTGAGATACATCTGTGAAAAGGCAACTATATTAATAACATGTAGAATAGTATACAATAAGTTTAAGATAAGTTTACCCTGGAGACAGTGGGAATCATCATCACAGGAAGTGTATAGGGGGCATCAGCTGCTGAGAAAGCATTGCTTTTTTCATTATTGAAACAGGATTTGTGTTTTCAAGTTCATTTTTATTATTTGCAATGTTGTTTTTTATAAGTCAAGCACTTAATAATAATTTTACTTTTTAAAACACTAAGATGTAGTCTATTGGGATCTTTAATCATTAAGAATGACAATTTTTTTTCTCTCTAAAACAAACACCAAAACACAACATTCAGCCTTTTGAATAATTTTGTTTTAGATTACAAACAAAATGATACTAGAAGCAGGGACCCAGGATAGGGGCATCTGGTGCCATAAACTATCCACGGACTGGAAATGAGAAAATGTATGTAACATCTAGTGTAGGCATATTTCACCTGGCCTTTCCTTGGACGCTGTGAAAACACTGACCAATCAGTCATCCTGCCTGCAACTCAAGTGGCATACGCTGACTAGACACAATGCAGGGATAGTAAGCTATCACACAATTGAAGACTCAAGGAAAACTAGGTTCTTAGTAAATTCCCAGAGAGGCCTAGGGTCCTTTAAAGAGTGTATGGGGGTCTATTGTCAAAAGCTCATCAGTCAGAAAAATTAGGAATGGCTGTTTTGAGCTCAAAGTGAAAAAGTAGCTATTTGTAGGACAAAAAAAAAATAGGTAATGAGAAGTTTCTTGGAAGAGAACAGAGCACGTTCAAAGACTTTGTGTCCAGAATGTACAGAGAAAGGATTGGGGTAAGGATGGAGGAGAGGGGAGAAATGGGAAAATGGTAATGGGACTAGGTTATGCCTCTTGTTAATTTTGGCTTTAGCCCTTAGTCATTATTCTCTGCCTAGCAACCTTTCCTGATTTATTCCACTCTAGTCCCAGAATAACTATTTATATAAAAGAAATAAACAATAAATATAGAAATATGACTTCCACACATATCAGTAAATCTCAATTGCCATTCATTATTCATGTTTGAGATTTATTCAGCATATAGGAATCTGTATCTGATATATATATATATATATATATATATATATATATATATATGTGTGTGTGTGTGTGTGTAATATATAATGTACACATATATTCACTGAAATTCAGTTATATTGTAATAATATTGTTGATTTTAAACCTTGTTTTGGATCTTATTATTTTTTGGTGGGTGGAGACTGAAAGGAACTAGAAAATTATTCCCTGCTAACGTGAAAAGATAGGACAGTACTGTGCTTTGTGTCTTTTTTTCTATTGAAAGCATGTTATTAACTATCATTTAACTCTGATATGTGAGACTATAAAACAATTGATTGTTTTAATAGTCACGATAGAATTGTCACTTTTAAATTTTTCTTAAGCTAAGGGTCGTAATCGTTTCCTACATGAACTAAATTGCACCAATTTTCACTGTTCAGTATGTGATGCCATAACAATATAGCATTAAGCATTTCTTGGGTGGGAAAATGGCTATATGAGGGAATCTAAGAATAAGTACTTCATTATGTATTTTCAAAAGAAATAACAATGATATTGGGTCTATTCTTTAAAATCCCAGCTGTCTCATTTTCTTTAGTTCACTGTTCAAATAAGTTCAAATTTTATGAAAAGTAACTAGGATGTTACATTTGCTACAGAGTGGGGTGGATTAAAATAAGTATCATAAAACTTTCTTTAGCCTTCATTAAAACTGTGTGTGTTTTGTTTTTACGAACCCATCTTATTCTGTATTCACCAGATGAAATAAGATGTATTTAAAAGTTCATATTAAAATAGAAAGTTTCTACTGCAGTTTTCATACTTAGGAGCTGTGTTATACTGGATCAAGATTCGTGATCTACAAAACTGAAAAGAAAAAGGAGAGCTACCCGGTTTTATTTAAAAAGAATAAAATACAAAGTTGTACTTTTGAATCTTCTTGAGAGCAGAGATCAACTCTTAATGCTGAGAGTGTTCCCATTAAGACATGGGCATTCCTTTGTGTCTAGAATACATGCAGTTTACATGGGAAATGAGATCTAATAGTTATTGATATTAACATTATATAACATTTCACTTTGTGAAACAAATAAAGAAAAATAGATCACTTTTACCTCAACTATCAATAAATGTTACAGCAAGATTTGAGTGGTACAAGTTGACTCGAGTACACATATATCTCAACATCTTTTCTGATAAACCTTTAGACACTTCATACCTCACTTAAAAGTAAATGTACTTGGGAAGAATGTATTTCAGCAATACATGTGGATCTCGATTGATTGTGGAGAGGATTGGGCTGGATTAGATTGATGTCAACAAAAGAGTCATTTCAGAAAGATACATTTTTCATGCATCTGTTAGCTGTCTTACAGAAAGCCTCTGTACTCTGGGAAGTTCTTGAATTTCCTGTTATTAGAGGAAGATTCATAAATATTAATCCATGCGATCAATTCACTTAAATTAACATATAATAAAAGTTATGTCAAAAGAAGTAGCTACTGTTGACCTGGTATGCAGCATTCTGATAGATTTAGCTTCTTAAGTCCTTGGGAACTATATGTATGTAAATAGTATAACGAAGTAAGTTTTACAAATAGAAAATACTAAACTTTCTAAATGTTAACTGCATTTCAGACAAGTACAGATTCAGACAAAAGGAGATATCCACTATGGTCTATAGGAAAGCAAATGAGTTTACATATCAGAGGAAAATCCATAACAAAGAAGAACATGATGAAACATTAGAATTACACATATATTGCTAATGACTTAGTCAGGGAAATATTTCTAAAGCTGAAATCTACTAATAAGCATTTAATTTGTTTTCTAAGTGTGATTTTTTTTCCCTGTGATTAAAAGAAATGGTTAAGTTTCTTCATACCTGGCAATAAAAACATATTTTTTGGTCTGACACTGAAGGTGCCTTTTGTCCATCTGTCTCTTGCTCAGTGGGGAAGGCGTGTGACCTGGAACAGAGGTGGTGCCAATCAGTTTACACATGCCTTGTAGCTGTGCCACCATCCCTAAAAGATTAGAAATTTAATATTCACAGTCATTTAAAATTTCCATAATACATGTTGTCATAAAGACAAAAAGCTGAGATAATTACAATTGTTAAGTTTTTAAAACCTCTAGAAACTATGCAATTGATGTGAGGAGAAACCAGAGATTCCTATAAAGATGTGTGGTCTCCTCATCTTTAGCATGAAAACTTTGTGAAACTCTGTGTATCCTACCCTGACATCTTGATTCATATTCTAAGAATCTGGAATACACTTCTTTCTTAACATCTTAGAATATTTGCGATATTAACGTTAAACTTTTGAGACGTAAAGTATATTTCGTATATAAATAAAATTTTATTTTTCCATAAATGATACCATGACTTTATTATGAGAAAAATCAGCTCTGTAAATAAATGTGATGAAATTTTAATTCACAAACTTGAACATTTACCATAAACTCTTTACTAGAAACAAACAGATAAACAATGGATTGTTGTCTGTTAATGAGAATTCCAAGCTGCGTTTCCTATAACATAATGTGGATGTGCATACATGCATGTTAGTTTAGGTGCTTGAGTAGAATTGACAGGGCGGTGCATGAACGAGGAGGGATTCAATTTACATAAATTAATTAACTGCTTAAGACGAAATCTAAATTATCTTTATTGGAGAAATTCCTTTTCCCCCAAAAGCCTATCCTTGGCACTGTTGTTAAATGTTTTGGAATTTATTCCTAATTTGTTATTTATATGCCCTATTTTACAGAATGTACTCTTAAGAAACTTTATGTAGGCCAAACATCAGTGAGTTCACATAATTTCTATACATCACAAGTGCAATTGAACTAAATCTTTCTCCAATAAAAATGAAGAAATTTCCAGAAGACAATGAAGTTGGGGGGTTTAACATAGTCCTTCCATCCTTTGCTCTGACTGTAACTTTGTCAGGGCATGGAGGAAGCAAAGGATGGTCAAATTATTTTCAACTCGATGACTTTCTTGAAAGGGCTGACATCTAATCTGGAAACACTCTGCCTTGAAATTTGATCAAAGCAGAGATGAAGCCACTGTTCACATCAGCATTATAATTTTCACAACCTCCATGAGGAACACTTGACAGGATGTTTAATTTTTAATCAAGCATGCTGTGTCATTTGTCATAAGCAAATTTAGGGAGAATAAAGCACCCAATAAATGTTTCAAACTAAACTCAATTTTAACTCCCTGGAGCTTATGGTATAATTTTTAAGTGTTTTCTCTTATTATATAATAATAGTCTATCTTATGTTTCTAGTTTACCATAAAAATGAAGAAATCAGAGGTTGTGCTATAACCCATTCATTTTAATCAATATTGCAACAGTCTCAGTCTCAATTATATGCTGCTTTATGGCTAAAATGTTCTGAATCTATTTGCACTGACTTCAACTGCTATTTCCATGCAACTAAAAGCAAGCATGAGTAGAAATGGTGGGCACTAGAAATGTGTTCCACCAGGAAAAGTGAAGACAGACTCTATCCTGATGCCTAGAGAAAACATTTCTCAAATGATCAAGTCAACAAGAAAAATCTTAAGACAACTTGAGTACTTATTGAAACTTGTAACCATCAATGAGAAGCTGAACAATTCACAGATGTGTGCCCATCAACATTTTCTTATCAGTTTTGAAAGCCCCTTTCCTCTAATACTCTTCACCAAGTGGATGATAATCAAAAGTTCACTGTGAATAAAAATAAAATACTCTAAATTATATAATACAGCTGAACAGCCAGCAAACTCCAAACCGTTTGAAGAACTAAGACAAGATCAGGTTTTGGCAAAGACTGATGAAAATTTTTGCTTGTTAAAGAAAATCATATATCTCTCTTGGAATTTACTTCAAGTTTATGTCACTAATTGTACTAAGTTAAATATTCAATATATGCCAAGTTATACTAGAGGTTATGTTAGGATCAACAACCAAATTATTACTTCAAAATACACTGAAATTTGGAAAAGGATTTCATAGTCTAGTTGCAATAATGCTGGCCATGTTTCAAATGCAGAGCTGTATTCATTTCAGGGGTGCATTGTGTTTCCATGATATTAAATATTCTATATCTGTTGAGCACACACAATGCAATCTCCAAGGATAAGATGGAGAAAACCCCCAAACTTTTGCCATGCTCACCTACACATACATGCAGACCAAAAGAAGTATAGACGTGTTCTTATTGGGAGCAACAAACTTTGAAACACAGGAATGAAGATCTTTATCATTCTTAACTACTAAGGCTCAAGAATTTCTCTTGTGTCAGGAAGATTCCAGGAAGGTAAACCCACACATCACAGCCTCTCGGGGCTGCTGTGTTTCAGAAGCTCATGTCCAAGAAGACTGATGGGCAGCTCTGCCCTGTATTTGCCCTTCCCTACTCTGCTTCCCCACTATCCATCTCACACAAGCAGGATGACTAAGGCAGGAGCAGGAGCAGTGCCAGAGGCCAGCCACTCTTTCTACGACTGAGCATATTGATTACCCTGTATACCGAAGAAGTCCTCCTCTTGTGCAGAATTACTAAATGCAACAGCACAGAAACCCTTTCCTCACCCATCCCCCACCTCATTCCATCTGTAAGGATCTACATTCTGCTTGTCTATTTCTAGACTCTGTCAAAGAGACTTTTTTCTTTGTTGGCTCAGTTAACTTACCTCTCAATTTCTAGGGATTTTTTTCCCCTATAGACTAAAACAAGATTGTGTGTATGAGACTGTCTTACACAAACACATACATACATATGTAATACACACACACACACACACACACACACACACACACACACACATATTAGAGTTATGGAATAAGATCAAGTGAAGAGCTTTCAGCAGTTGAGATATCTGTTTAGCAAAGCCAGTGTCTGCTTAATAAGCTTTTAAAAGACTAAAGGGTAAAAATACCATTTCTTTCTCCATTGGCAGCATATTACAATTCATAATGGTCAGTTAGACACTGCCTGTGTCAACTTTTGAAATTTACATGATTCTTTGTTAATAATTCTGTTTTATTTTCACCCCTTCATTACCTTTTGGTTAGTTTTTAGTAATAATTGAAACTTTCATCCTATGTGAAAGCTATTGGGCCCTAAAGCAAGAATACTGTAAAGATTGGCAACAGCCCTGATTTCTGCTTCCACTGATTTTTATTTTTTTTTGGGGGGGGTGTAGTCAGTAAACCACACATGAACCAAATAATCTGATAGGAGCATTTGTGACAGCAAGTTCTGCAACCGGCAAGGTTCCTCTAATGATTTAGTACAATAACCTGACCTAGTTTGGAAAGAAAAGAAAATGCTTATGGAGGAGGCAGAAGCAGACCTGAGATTTGAGAGATGATCAAAACATGAATCACTTTTTTTTTCTGGCAATTCATTTGTTGTCATTATGGAACACAGTTCCATAAAATTTGTCTTTCTAGGAGACATTAAAGGTCACTCAATGTATTAGATTTTCACTGTGTGCAAAATACAAGGTAGAAAAAAAAAACTGAAGAGAAAAAATGGATCTGTTTGGACTTGAGGTTTCAGTCCAAGGTCATCCTAGAGCCCGAGTTGAGGTGGCACAGTCTGGCAACGAGAGTGTGGCAGAGGCTGCTGCTTCATGGCAGTGAGGGACAGGCACAGGTTGGAAGAGGCTGCAGACATGGTGTACTTTTCCAGGGAGCAATCCCTGCCATCCACTTCAGTCAAAGCCTCCCAAGCTCTCTTAGTTCTCTATCACCCCTAGAGAGGATAATGTATTCAAACTTTGAATCTTTATAATAGAATAATTCACTGATTAAATCACAAGGGTTTTGATCTAATTGTCTCTAGAAATGTCCGCAAAAACTTGCCAAAGTTGTGCATGACGGAGTCTCTAAGTCTCTTCCAGTCTAAACCTGTTTATTGAGGTAGACCGTTATAGGTGTGTTTATTGTTGCCTTTTGGTATTTGTAGGGGATATGAGTTTGGGTATCAACTGTCCAAAAAATTATGATAGTTTTATTCTTCTTGTACGTAAGTTGTTTGGTTAGGGCAAGAATTTCAACCATGGGCACCAAGAAAGGTCAGGGTAAATCTGAAGAATTTTAGGGAATATACCAAAGAAGGATAAAATTTGACAAAGTTCAGTTCCTGTATTTGGATGTTGCTGTAAAATCATTGTGTGTCTAAAAGGGAGGTAGACATCTTGTAACCCCTGGAAATCTGAGAGGCCCCTAAAAAACCAAATATGGATGAATACAAAAGCAAGGAAAAGCAGCTCCTTGTTGAGTACCATTTTTAGCTGTTTAGTGCTGTGGATATCACTCTATATAAATAAACACTGATGGCCAGTGACCAGGCAGGAAGTATAGGCGGGACAAAGAGAGAGGAGAATTGGGGAAACAGGAAGAAGGAGGAGAGAGACTGCAGCCACCGCCAGGAGAAGAGCATGTAGAGACGCCGGTAAGCCACCAGCCACGTGGCAAGGTATAGATTTATAAAAATGGGTTAATATAAGATAAAAGAACAGTTAACAAGAAGCCTGCCACGGCCATACAGTTTATAAGTGATATAAGCGTCTGAGTGATTATTTTATAAGTGGATTGTGGGACTGCGGGGCTTGGGGAACCTGGAGAGAAGCCCTCCAGCTACAGTTTAGTTTACCTTGAAGTTGTTTTTAAGCCTCTGTTTGTAAGATAGTATCTTTAAAGTAAAATTACACGTTATGAAAAGAAGTTTTAATAGTTGAATTTAGCATATTAACCTTAAATGATGATGATAGTTGTTTTCTGGAAGTAAATGATAAACGTAACAACCACAGCAAGTGAGGGGAAGAGTGATTGCTGGAAGCTAGGAAGTGAAAACCTTGGAGAAAAGAAGATTGCAAAGGACACAGAGTCACCTGTGGAATTTCTGGTTAAAGGGTTTTGAAAGCTATAAAGTATAATTGTCCATGCTTTTATTTCAGTGTGTATACTTGTGTGTTGTATGTTGTGTGGTCCATGCATGTGAGTGTGCAGGTGTTTATGTTAGAGTAGGGCATCGAGCATCTTTCTCTAAGGATCTCTGTCTTGTTGCCTTGAGACATGGTCTCTCGCTAAGCTTGAAGCTAGGTCTTTCAGCTAGGCTGGTTGGCCTGCCAGTCAGCTCTTGAAATCTGTCTGTTGTTAACACCCAGTACTGGGATTAAGTGCCAGGCTTTTACATATGAGTGCTAGTGATTTGAACTCAGGTCCCCAAGCATACAAAGTAAATATTCTTACCCAGTGAACCATTGCTGCCAATACTGAATGCTTTTTTGATAATTATAATTTTTCCAGACATCAGTTCAATGCATCCAATGTCTGATTCAGAGAATGTAAGGGACTCTTTCTGGTTGTCTAGAAAAGGGCTGTCATTGCATTCACATAGGTTAACAGCTCTGTGAGTAGCATTAGTTCCGTATTTTTTAGAAATTTAACCCTCAGAGAAGCTCAGTGGGGTTCAGGCTATTCATCAACAAAACTAACACATAAAATTAATGTTTCCTGACTCAATTTCTCCAAGCAGGTTCTGTTCTTTATGAAGCATTAGTAGTGACTTGAATGATGGGCTGTTTTCCATGTTGTAATTCTGTTTTTCATTCCCACTGGTCATTACCTCTGTGGAAGTCTGAATTCTGCTCTGAAGGGAAAGCAAAACCCTCTGTCCTTTTACTTCTTCCCTGAATAGTAGAAGAAAGTCTAGTTTTTCTGTTGTATTAAGGGTCCTTAATTCAACCTCCATCAGAATCTCTTGTTAGACTTTGAAAAATATACATCCCTAGGCTCCATGAGAAAATGGGACCCAAGAGTACACATGTACATGAAATCCTTGATAGACTGGAACATAAAACTGATTCCAAGGAATATCTTGGTCTTCTCAGGAAGTGTGTTCTTCTAGTCATAAGAAGAATAAAATATGCATTAAGAAGAAATCATTCTCTATAAATTATCATTAAAGTGAACATACTAATTTTCTCTTTCAGTACGTAAAATATTGAAATATCAGGACAAAATATGACCTTCTATGATACATTTATCTCACTGAGGCTAATTCAAAATAATGAATTTATAGTTAGTTAAATTATGGCAAGTATGTGTTCAACCTAAACACTCTATAAGTCTGAGTTTTCCTTTAATAATAAGTTCATTGATATTAAATCAAATTATAAACTGGCACAGAGGTCTAGAGTTAGGTTTTCAGCAGACTAACATAGTGTCCTATCTGTTGATGAGGTGATAAACACCAAAATGGGGAAATTACTATTTTTTTATGTCCAAGGCAATGAAGTTTTTATTGCACTCAGGAATCCTGCAGTAGGAAGAGCAAAGAATATGTGTTAAATGTAAGTCATGGTAGTTCCTCAGTCCCAATGTATCCATATTTTTCCATATTTAAAACTATGTAATTCCTTTAAGGCTTTGTTTTGCTAGATGTACAATATTTCGTGTTTAATAATCTCACAGGATGCTCTTTAACATTTCAGATCTCCCTAGAAAATAAATGCCAACGAAAGACAAGAAATCAATTCACTCCATTTATGCAGACATCTTTTGAATAATGACCATGTGCCCAAACCACCAGATGCATAGAATATGCAAAATCTAGGAGAACATTGTGGCCAAAGGAAAAATGTGTATAAATAAAAGCCAATCCAAGGAACTATGTTTTTAGGGACATTTATTAGCTTGGTGCATAGTTATGGTAGAATTAGACTGGAAATGTTGGGAGAGTTAGATCTTCAAGAGGGTTGGCCACCAGACTTTGGGATTTATTTTGAAAATTTACAAGTTTCCAAGAAGTTCAGGAATATGAAGTAACTCAAAAGTAAGGGCTCAGAACCTATTTTAGAAGTTGCCATCGGTATCCATTTCTTTAACATAGCCAATGAGTAAACCAAGCAGTTGTATGCCTTGGCAAAGTGTTTTAACTTCTTTGTTTTGAGATTTGTAAACTGTTTTCCAGCTGTGTTTCAGGAAGTCATTTAGACTTAGAGCCCTTTAAAAGTCCTGTCTGTGCAGAAATCAGAAAGCCACCTTATTTTTTTATTTGCTTTATGTACAGAACTTTGTGTAAGTTCATTTTTATATAAAATATCAACTATACTTGGAGAAATAAACTCTAAAGAAACTTAACATCAATTTTTAAATACTATTATTCAGCATAAAATTATCAAATGTTCATAAAGAATATTGGAAGCATCTAATCAATATTGTTACTCTTCTTTAAAAGAATTGCTCATGATTATTTTTTGCAAGTCTGAGAAAACCAATCTACATTATTTTAAGATCATAAAGAGAATGAATAAGGTCACTGACTCAGAGGCGGGCTTGGACTCAGGCAGCTCTAAATACAAGTGTCCAATGACAGTGTCTGTTACCACATCATTTTCTAGACCCCTCCTCTCCTTCCTACTTCCTTGTAAATTGTTCCAAGAAACAAGGAGATTGGGAAAAGATGGCAAGAGGCTTAGAAATGAGTTAGAAATAAGGTCAGAGGAAAATGAGATCTTCTGCTTTTGTATAGTCATCAGTTTCCATGAAGAAAGGCCTCACTGGATAGTCACTGACTACAAATCTAAGCCTCCTCTCCAAGGTTGTGGTTGATAATTGCTGAGCACATTAAACACACACACACTCACACACAGTCACATACACACTGATCTACTGACACACACACAAACTCATACACACAGACTCTCACACACAGACATGCATGGACTCACACACACATATGCACACACACACTCACACAGGCATACACACAGGCACACACAGAAACTCATACACACAGGCAGACACACAGACTCACACACACAAAGGCACACACACATATAAACTCACACACACACATTTTCTTATGACTAGCTTGATTTAAAAGGAAAAATCTCACATTTAGGTATAAGGAATTATGGAAGCTATTATTTTTATTACTGTCAGTATGAATAGAATCATCATATGCTTTAATAGTATCATGTACCTTATTTCCATTTCTTATATTTTACTTTGATCTTGTGCTTCTTGTGTTTGCTTTGGTATTAGGTTCATTTTCTCAGAATTATTTCCTGAGCCAGTGATCAGTATTTTTCATTTGGGATTTATTTCCACTGATATTCACATATCCATTTTTAGTTTTTTTCACGTAAGTATTTGACATGCTCAGAGGCATACAATAGAACAAAACAACAACAAAAAACCCTCTTAAACCCAAGTGATATATAATTTCTAGGGAAGAGACAACAATAAGAGGTAGGCTACACATAAGCAGTGTAATTTCATATGGCGGTAAGCCCTACGAAATAAACCAAGCAGGCCAAGAACCGAAAGGGAGAAGGCAAGGGCAAAGTAAATGAAGTTAGCAGAAATCTGTGCGGAAGTCAATAGAACATAGCCAGACAGAGGGAGGAGGCCATTTCAAAAGTCAAATTTGGCTTACTGGAGGGACATAATGAACCTGGAAGAAGCTGAAGTGGGATGGAATCCATCTGCAGAGGACACGAACAAAATGAATAAGCGGGCCCAGACACATCCATTTTGAAGCTGCTGTAACCATGTTACATTTTATTATAAGCTTCACAGGAAATCATCAGTTTTTTTTTTCCCCAGTGGGAACTGCTATTTATTACCAAAGTTGCCAAAATAATCAGCAAAGGTTCACCAAGGGCTACAGAGGGAACAAAAAGGCTCAAACACTGCCTGGGAGGGTGTCAGGAGTTTGGAGAGAGGTGAGATAAGCGGAGCCACAGCTGTGACACCCCTTCCTAGTGCCAAGGAAAAGAGTCTTCCTCAGGCCATCTTCCTCCCCATTCCCCATGTCCAGGTTCCCTGGGAGACAGGCAGGGGAAACAAGGGTTTGGAAAGGGCATAGTGAAGATGGGAAGTTTGGGCCAAAGGGTCCCTCGTTTCAAATGTACTCACAACATTGGGAGCAAAAATTGGGTAAGACTGCCTAGCCAGAACTCCCTGTTGTCTTGGATTATAGGAGAAGGGGTTAGTGTTGTGGGAGTAGAGGAAACAGGGGCTTCATGGAGTTTGAATATCAGGGCCTCCACCAAGAAAAGAGATGAAAGTGGGTGTCTTTAGGGACACCTAGATGAGCCAAAGATATTTCCGGGTTAGTTTCTCAAGAGCTATTGGCTGGAAAGGATGGCAATTGGGCTTGGGGGTTAGACTTCTGAGTGGTAACAGTGAGTTGGAGGCCTTGACTCCTTGCCTCACCAGTGAGTCCAGGACCACAAGTCCTAAGTGTAGTGTACTAGGAATGAGTCTGGAGTCTTCTGTGTGCCAGGTGTGGGAGCTGGGGTAGCATGCAGGACTCCCCATCACTTCAGCCTGTGTCTTAGTTAAGGTTACTATCGCCATGAAGGGACACCATGACCAAGGCAACTGTTATATATATATATAACTGTTATATATATATCCCACTAACTGGGGCTTGCTTATGGTTTCAGGGGCACAATGGCACACAAGCAGACATGGTGCTGGAGAAGTACCTGAGAGTTCTACATCCAGATCTACAAGCAGGAGGAGAGAGAGACACTGGGCTTGGCTTGGGCTTTTGAAACCTCAATGGCCACCCCTGGTGACATACTTGTTCCAACAAGGTAACATCTACTCCAACAGGGCCACACCTCCCAAACTTTCTCAGGTATTGCCACTCCCTGATGACTAATCACTCCAATGTATGAGCCTATGGGGGCCTTTCTTACTCAAACCCCCACAACCAGACACCTCCCGGACCCCACTCCTGTCAGTCATCCCAGGGCTGCAAGCGAACACCTCCTGCCAATAATTCCCATTCTCTGGTGCTGCAGCCAGGAGCTGACATCACTGTGTGGGGTCCAGTCAAGCTCTGAAATCACTTAAGGCTCTTTGTCACAGTGGGCAACTGCTGGAATTTGGTGGATACCATCTTAATAGATAATCAGTCCTTACCCCCATGTCTGAGAAGGCTAACGTTGGCATCTAGGGATCAGAAGCTGGAAATCTACTAGCTCTGATCCTACCATCAGAGATTCAACAAAGGTCAGGCATGGACACCCCTCCAGCTAAGGAGGCTTGGGTGCGAAGAAGAACCATGAAACAACTAATAAATTATCATTGGCTACTAGCGTGAAGACACTGTATGTGGTTAAGATAGAAGATATCAAGAGAGCAGCTGGGAATCCATTGCTATAAATCATGTTCTGGGTGATGTTAGCCTGGTTGCTAGGAACAGTGAGGAAATGGGAGTGGTAGGGATTTAACTTAAGATGGATTCTGAAGACAGGAGGAGCAAAATTCACAGGAGGACTGGATGAAGGTTTGGGAGAGGCTGAGGATGATGATGATGATGAAGATGATTCTTGGGTCTAATGCCTAAGAAGCTGGGGGTAAGAACCAGGGAAACAATGGTCTCCAGACTGAGTTTCTAAGTCTAACTTGTAAACCCTCACTTCATGCTTTAGGCCAAGCTGTGAAAAAGAGCAAACACATTCCAAGAAAAGCAATTTCTAAAATAATTGTCCAAGGGGCACTCTTTGGAAATCTCACATAAATCCCAAAGATTGTCCCAGAAACACTATTTCCAGTCAGTACAAAGGACTTAAGAGTGTCATTTTCAAACATCCTTGCTCTGTGTCTCTCCATCTGTTTGTCTTCATTTAGCATGGTAGATTTAATTTATGATTATTATTTCCAAGTTTTGAGTATGTAATGATCATTTTTCTCTGATTTACTTGGCAACACAAAAACACTTTGATTAAATTCACACTAGGTTTCCCACAAATGTGTTCTAATTTATAAAGATATCAAGAGCTTGCTTAGTTACGAGCATTCTACTTCATTGTAGCCTCTGGGCACAAAACTGGATTTTTTTCTATTAAAAAACAAATTCAAGAGTTAAAGGCAGAACAATTCTGCCCATGAGAGAAGTCTGCTATGAAAAACGGCCTGTAGAAACCTGATAAGGAATCTTTAAGACCTCTGACATACATGGAGCTCCAAGTTTATTAGCCATTACTTTGAAGTTGATTCACAAAGTCCCAGGGCCTTCATTCCAAATGCTTCCTGAGGAGCAGTGAGTTTGACAGGAATCATGAGAAGCTGACCAAGATAAAACTCCATGTATGCAATACTAAAAAAGGGCAAATCTACATATTCACTGAAAGTCAAGCTCAGCTGCGCTACCTGCCAAATTTTTTCACTCTTTTGGTGTTGTTTTAATACTTTTTTGCTTGATTTCAAATTTTTAGACTTTATTCAAAGTAAAGTTTTTGAGTTCCATTCCACATTTTTCTAGAATCTAGCTATATCCTACTAAGATTTGAGCTTTTAGATGTTACTCTTTCTGATTTCTTACTCTTGAACTCTGACCTTCCCATTTATAGCACAAATTGTATTGAACTGAATGACTCTTTTATGCAGAGTCTTTACATACAGATTACCTCCATAATGTCATTAATGCACATGTCCTGCTTTAAAAACAGAAATACCATTGGTAAAATGAACAGTAGACTTTCCATAGATACCTGCCAACTTTTAATGCTGGTTTTTCATTTTTTAACTCATCTGGCAAGTGCCAGAGATACTGTAGTAACATACTAAATATTTACTTACCAATTTATAATATCTTGCTATTAACTTAAGGAGACATGTATGGTCATCACTTTGTGCATAATCAATATTAGAAATAACACATACCTATATATAATTTTGTTCCTAGAGTCTAAAGGCAATGTGACTATAATGTTTTTTAATACATTCTGGGTTCCTTGAAGCTCAGTCATACTTACAGGGCACATCAATTGGCTATCCAATAACAAATTATTATCCCTCAAAACACATATATGCAAGTAACATTATATGGACTGAACAGTTTTTTATTTATGTATTTAGGAATATGTACATTCACACACACATAATGATTACAAATTTAAAAGAGAGGTGTGTGTGTGTGTGTGTGTGTGTGTGTGTGGTATGTGTGTGTGGTATGTGTGGGTACGTGGGGGGGTCTGGTTGGAGGAAAGGGAAAGGGGAAGAGATACAATTATATTATAACCTCAAAGAACAAAAAATATTTAAAAATAGCCTAATAACAAATTTTAGTCTTCATCTATTCTAATAAGAAAAAGAAATGAAGATAGAGTAATTTTCAAGTTAGACACAAATTTTAGTTTGCAAAATTCTAGTTATTATGTAGACCTAATTCTCAGCTCATGTCTCTCTCTGTTATATTTTACTTAGTCTATTCAGTTCATGGTAAAGAATTGAACTGTGGTAACAGTAATAAGATTTTCTCATTACTCTGTTCAGTCTGTGGTCTCACCTTACACGAATTAAAGCAAGTTTCAGCCTTTGTTATGTTACAAAAATCAATTTCATCACCATATAACTGGAGTATGTTATTTATTGTTTCTTGTCAACTTGCCTAGGCTGTGATACCTAGTTTGGTCAAGCACCAGTACAGATGTTGCTGTGCAACTACTTAAGACTAAAAACTGAAATTAGTAGACGTTGAGTACTTTGCCTTGTACAGAATAAATGGACTCTAGCTAGGAAGCTAAAAGCCCTGGGAACAGAGTGAGATTCCCTAAAGGAAAGGATTTGGCTAAAGTCAAGTATTCCTATCTAACCGGCTGTCTTAGTGAGGGTTTCTATTACTGTGAAGAGACACCATGATCACAGCAACCGCTATGAAGGAAAACATTTAATTCAAGTGGTGGCTTACAGTTTCAGAGGTTTAGTCCATTATCATCATGGCGGGGAGCATGGCGGCATGCAGGCAGACTTGGTGCTGGCTACATTTTGATCAGAAGGCATCAGGAAAGACACAATGTCTTGAGCAATAGACCTCAAAGCCCGCCCCTACTGTGATACACTTCATTCAACAAGACCACACCTGCTCCAACAAGGCTATACCTCCTAATAGTGCCACTCCCAGTGAGATCATGGGGCCAGTTACATTCAAACTACCACACCTGTCTTATAGATTTAAGACACAGATCAACAAATTTATTAAAATAAAACACTTGTGTCTTTCTCTGTCTTTGTCTCTCTGTTGTATGCATTTGTTACTTGGTTCTTTTCTGTAGGGAATCCTAACTAGTACAGATTTTAGTGGTGGATGCAGTAAAGAACACCTAAAACTTTGAAAAATAGCTTTGAAATTAGAAAACAGATGGAAGCTAGGTGAGTTTTACGGTACATCCTAGAAAAATCCTGTAATTACAGGAGAGGTAGTTGCTAAAAATGTGAATGTTAAAGATCTTTCTAATGTAGCCTTTGTCATAAATGTGAAATATGCTCCTGGAAACTGAAGAACAAAATGAAGTTATAAAATGGTAGAGAACTTGACCAGAATATATATGTTCCAGTATCTCATGGAAAGTAAATGTATAACTAGTGATATTGACAATATTTCTAAACATTCTTTCAAAGCTGTAATCTGTTGCTCATGGAAAAATGTAAAAGGAGAGAGTATTTTTAGAATATATTGTTAAGCAAAAAAAAGTCCCTCAGAATTGAAATATTTTCTTTTTAATTCTTCCCATACATATAGTTAAAAAACATGAGGAAGTATACTCCAGGGAGAAATCAAGCATATGGTTGGAAAATTCTACACTAAACAAATGTGGTACATGATTTGTTATTCTGGTTTACTCTCCTAGCAGAAGTGGTGACAGCCTCATAAAGAAGACAAAGAGGACACTAAGACAAGGAAAGCTGTTGGATTTCTAGGGTGCTGTAGGAAGGAAATTGGCTGTTAAAGCTCCACAGCACAACGGCGAGATGTTCCTGTTTTTCAGAAAATGAGAAGGATGACTTCAAAGGTAGGAATAAGCACTCTGGTTGGTATGGAGGATAGAACACCAAGTGAACAAAGAGAGGAGGGGGCTTTTATTGGGACGTGGAGGGAGGAAGGTCAAAATAGAAGGAGAGGGAAGGAGAAGAGACAAAAAAAAAACACTGAAGGTGTCTGAAATCATATTATATTGTACTTACCTAAAATTACATATAACACATATGCACATGTATTATATGTAATACACACACACACACACACACACACACACACACACACATACACCTTAAATGAGGTTATGCCATTTGAGCTGACGATGCTCCCCACTATCTAACAAAAATCCCAGTTCCAGGCACAAGAACCCTTTCTTTGACTTTCTGGTCAGTGTTGTCCAAGTGACTCCCGAAACAGAATAGGCCACTCCAGTTGCCCTGGGCTGTCTTCCAAAGGTTGAAGATAAGTCCCTATTGCTGAAGACAATATATACTCAGACAAGTACTAGTAAGACAGGAGCTGGATATCACTTGATCACCTTTCACTTTCATAGTACAAGAAATGTGCTATGTAAGCTGCCACACAAGGAAAGCAATCAATAGCCCTACTCAGCTATGCAGTCTATGAACAATAATAACTAGTGTGGCAAGATATCTCTAAAGTAGTGTCACTTGTAACTTGGCAGTAACCAACAGCTGTCTAATTAGGCACACTTAAGAGAAAGAAAATCATGCCTGGTAAGATATAAAGTTATTCTGGATGTTGGGTTGCTAAAGACTTCTTGAGACAGAGTGTTGATGCTAGGATAATTTGTCTTTGAAGGATCTAAGTGTGGTGAAACTATTTTCCACATGAGAAACACATGAACTCTTAAATCATCCAACAGGTGATTTGTTACAGCTTGATTTGTTGATTTGTATCCCACCTAAAATATGTTGGATCCTAAACCCCAGGACCTCAGGGGCTTATTTGGAGTTGAGTTCTTTGCAGAGGTATTGATTAACATGGAGTCATTGGGTACATCATCCTCATAAAAAGGCAGATATTGAGAAACAAAGACACATACACACACACACACACACACACACACACACACACACACACACACACGGTATGGGGGTGGGTGAGTTATCTTGTCTCTAGCCAAGGAATAACAGAAACTGAGAGAGGAGTTGAAGACTGGCTCTTTCCCTATTGAAGAGATTCTGGACTTGCTAATAAATTGATGTCAGGCTCCATGACTGCGAGACAAAACTTTTTTATTGTTTAAACCGCTTGATTTGTGGTACTTTTGTTATAGGAGCCCTAAGAAACTCATATATATTTTAACAGATGTGTTGTGGATATTTCATAGAAAGACAGAGAAAGAAAGTTATATATCTCTGCAAGCAATAAAACTGAACAAATTTCCACTAAGTCTGGTTACTTAAATTCTGTTTCCATCTACTGTGTACTATTTTTTTTATTTTTTGATATTTTCTTTCCCTGCTACTCTCTCAATATTATTTCTGCTTCTTGCCTACATTTGATTATTGTCCTTATTAAATAAATAAATAAATAAATAAATAAATAAATAAATAAATAAATAAATAAAAGGTTTTTGTTTTTATACTAAGGAATCTTGGGATCCCAGGAAGCAGCTTAACAAACGACTTCATCATGCCTCTTGCTCTCAAGTGCTACAAAGTATTTACTCAACAATGCAGGAGTTTTGGGATATCATTTAAGATATTTTTTCTTCTCATGTCTGACTATCAAATAGTTTCCAAGCATACAAGAACTTGACAAAAAAAAATTTCCATTTGCATTGATTAAAGCATTAGCATTGTTCTTAACCTGTATCAATTTAAATGGTTTTAAAACTTGGAAATAAAATATTTTGTGAGTATGCTATTTTTTCGTGTATAAGGTCATATTTTTGAAAACAAAACAAAAACACTTAAAAGCACGAGATGCAAAATTAGGAATGATCCAGTGGAAGGTAATACCTGGACCCCTTGCTAGTTGCTATCTGCTATCTAGCAATATGAGTCGCTGGGCTGACACAACTGTTTCTTCTTCTCTTTACTCTCACCTAAACAGCAGCATCCTGGGCTCATTATTGTTTGAATAGTTTCATCATTAAATCAGTTGTGGTGGTTTGAATGAGAATGGCCGCATAGGCTTAGAGATTTGAATACTTGGTCACCAGGGAGTGACACTACTTGAAAGGATTAGGAGGTGTGGTCTAGCTGGAGGAAGTGTGTCACTAGGGGTGGGCTTTGAGATTTCAAAAAGCCCCTTCCAAGCCTCCAGTCAGGCTCTTCCTGTTGCCTATGGTTCAGGATGTAGAACTCCCAGCTACTTGTCCAGGACCATGTCTGCCTGCATGCTGCCATGCTCTCTGCCATGATGACCATGGGCTAAACCTCTGAAACTGTAAGCAAGCCCCAATTAAATGTTTTCCTTGATGAGAGTTACTGTGGTGCTGATGTCTCTGACAACAGCAGAACACCGACTAAAAAATCTGTGAAATGGGCATCCATACACAAATAATATCACCTCCTAGTGTATTGTTTCATTTCAAAAGACTCAGAAAACTGACCAGTAACTAGATAAATTTTATCCTGACTGCAATAAGAAAGGAAAAAGATATTTTAAGTCCATGACTTTTTCTACTAAATTTACACTCTGATTTTTATCACATACAAATTTAGCCAACACATGTAAAACATAGAAATAAGTTCCTTTGTATATAATATTCTTGAAAAACTGCATTGAAGTAACATGACAATGATTTTAATTAAATTATTTAACAGCTATTTGGCTTTTTTGAAAGCCAAACTAAACATACATGTGCATAAACATTTCTATTTACATTTGAAGCAATGATCTGCATGTTCCAAAACATGATCATCATGCAATAATCCCCATTCTGAGAGCTTTGCACAGATCAAACTTTCATTCTTTTGTGTGTGTTTGAAGGGGTTGGAACTAAAGGCTCAGATTTCTCCTATCTAAAGCTTAGCAGAGCAGTTTCTGATGTCAACTGTGAGGAAGACAAGGTTGGCTTCCCTGGGGCTTGTCTTCTTATTCAGTATCCTTTTCATTCCTTCTCGGTTACCTGCATACCAATTTTCTCACAATTTCCATTCTATTAAAGCTCATGCTTGTAATCTGAGTCCCAACAAGAAGCAAACAAGAGAGTATAGCACATAGCATTCTCTCACTGGTAACCTGTGTGTTAGATTTCGTCAAAGCCTTATAACAAGGGCATCCAAAATTCAGTGAAGCGAGCATTTTGATCATCATCTAAGTGACTAGCATGCAATTTATTGATAAGAACTTTGTCCTACAAACCAGGAAACAGAATGAATATATATGAAATAGTTTTGTTTTTTTTTTTCTTAAAACTGAGTGTTGAATCTAGGCCAGATTCCCAAACCTAGTCCCAAAGCAGAGAAGATTTACTGTGTTCTGTGGGTCCAGTGTATTCCAGTACGATCTCTTGACCGGTCACCAGGAAGATTTGATTAATTGCTTATTTCTGTGTAGATAACATATGTACTCGAAAACCTTGGTCATCAGAATGTGTACCAACATTTGAAAGAACAACTTGAATTTTTCATCATGGTAGAGGTTGAACTGGCAATCCATGAGTGATCTAATGGATTCTTGGTTTTAGAGCAGCTCAGAGGTTGTTGCCCTGCTTGGGAGAGATGTACCCATGTTCCAAAACATGATCATCATGCAGTAATCCCCATTCTGAGAGCTTTGCACAGATCAAACTTTCATTCTTTTGTGTGTGTTTGAAGGGGTTGGAACTAAAGGCTCAGATTTCTCCTATCTAAAGCTTAGCAGAGCAGTTTCTGATGTCAACTGTGAGGAAGTGCTCCTAGGGAACCTGCAGGGAAAATATGTACACATTTGGTATGTGACAGAGCCCTGGTAAACAGCAGCTCTTTGCTAATCTCATCTCACTTCAAAGCACCATCCTTTGCTCTTTTTGTCGCCTTTGGTCCTGGGCTCTGCTCCGTGTAGTGAGGACAGCTCTAGGTAGAAGAAGGATGCTGCGGGGGAGGGGGGGGTTGGAGGGGTGGAACTGGCAGGAAGAATGAAGGCATAGCAACTTAAGCAGGCCTGGCTTTCTCACATTCACCATATATTCCTTTACAAGGATTTTCTTTTAACCATTTTCTCTAGTTTCTTTTAACCACTTTTGTTCTGATGGAAGCTTCACTTAGCCCCTGGCACCCCTATACCCAAAGAGTCTGAGATGTTCTGGTGGAACTTCTACCTCAACTCCCCTCCCCCACCTTTTTCTCCAGATCCTACCCCCTCAAACCTGCTCCCTCAAAGCCCACCAAGAGCCAGCCCCTCCCAGGGTCTGCTCAAGACTACACCTACTTAAAGCCTGGTAGCCATATTTGCCTTGTGACTCTTTTCCAGCCTTTCCAAGGGTCACCCAGGATTGCTTTGCTCTGTTCATGAAACCTGAACTTATTAATTTGACTTGATTTGGCTTATTACCTTGGCGACCGTGGATACCCAACAACTGGGGATTTAAATCTTATCAATTTTAATACCAAGCACAGGAAATGAAAACCTCCTCTGAGCACATATTTTTGTGACACTGGAGATTAAATCCCAGGTCTCCAACGTGTAGGTGAACACATTCTATTACCAAGCTTCTCTAGGCAGCTTTGACTAGGAGTAAATTATTACTGAAACAGATTCATTTGATTTTTCTCAACTTTAAGAATATTGCTCCTGAGAAATGGTACCAAGGGTAAAAGTAGATTTCCTTTCATCACCTTCAGTGAAAGTAAACGACCATTATATACTTAAAATGAAGAACAATAGACAACAGAACAATAGACAACAGGATTATCTAATAATTGCAATTCTCATCTCTTGTTTAATACGTAAATAATCTATCTAATCTTGTGTCAATCAAATCATTTCTCTCTTTGCCCCAAATCATATCAAGTTCTGAAATATAAATTTTCAGCGATCTTTTTTTTTTTTTTTTGTGGCTAAGGCATTTCTTTCACTTTATAGTATCTGAACAAGAATTTTGTCCATTTAAAAATTAGGCTGTCTGATATTCCATAAGATAAATTTTAAGTATTACATATAAATTAGGAACATCAATCCCTCGAGGTATATTGATTACAAATATCTTCTACTATTTTATGGCATTACTTTCAACTCTTTCAATTGTCTTCAGTAATATGTTTCTGTGAAACCAAGCTTGTGGTGATATTGTGTTCCCCAATATATTGTGCACCCTAATAAACTTATCTAGGGTCAGAGAGCAGAACAGCCACTAGACGGACATAGAGGACAGAAAATAGTGGCACTCACACCTTTAATCCTAGCCTTCTGGAGGCAGAGATCCATCCGGATCTCTGTGAGTTCAAAGCCACACTGGAAATAGCCAGGCATGGTTACTCACACCTTTAATCACAGGAAGTAATGGCAGAAAGCAGAAAGGTATATAAGGCGTGAAAACCAGGAACTAGGCGGGTTAAGCTTTTAGGCCTTTGAACAACAGTTCATCTGAGATTTATTCTGGATGAGAAAACAGGATCAGCTGAGGAACTGGCAAGGTGAGGTGGCTGTGGCTTGTTCTGCTTCTCTGATCTTCCAGCATTCACCCCAATATCTGGCTTCAGGTTTATTTGTATTAATAAGACCATTTAAGATTCATTCTACACAAGCTCATTAACATTACCCTTTATAATAATATTTTTTAAGAAATATATTCATTTTAATTGTTTGTATGAGTGTTTGACTGCTTAGGCATCTGGTGCCTATGGAAGCCAGAAGATGGCATTAGATCCCCTGGAACTGAAGTTACAAATGGTTGTGAACCATCACATGGGAAAAGTGATGTAATTATATTTTAATTTTTAAGAATAAAGTTAAAAAAAATTTAAAATCAAGAGATGAGAATCAAAAGATGTATTCTTTTTTTTTTTTTTTAACCAAAAACTAAGTAATTTTTTATCAGGAAAGATAAAAAATTGAGTTCAACTTCCTATAAAAAAAAAATAAGAAAAACAGAGCCTTTCTGGTAACTTCTCTGTCTAATTAACTGTCCTAACAAAAGCTTAATGTTTGATCATATTTACCTTTTATTCGTCTCTGTTCTTCAGGACCCATTGTCTCTCTTTGTCTGTGTTTCCAGGAGTCACTCCCTACTCCTTGCTTTGACTCTGCTCGCCCCACCATTTCCATAAGCTTGGGATAGAGGCTGGTGTAAACAGCCACAGAAGGGAGCTATCAAGCTGTGGATTTTGAATACTGGCTACTACAGTGTACATTTATTTGATTGCCTTGAACACTCAGCTTTCTGTTAAGGTGAAGACAATTAATGCTTCAGGGAGGTATATGTTCAACATTTTCTAGATGATAATTTGAAGGGGATATTCTCTATTAATTTCTTCTTCCACTGTGGCAGTAGAGATAAGTAAGTGGTATTCTGCCAATGCTTACTGCACTTTAGACGGTATTGGTTATGACAGGTTGTTATGATCCAAAAGTATATGTTACATAAAGAATTATTAGTGACCAAAGTTCAAGTAGTATTTTTGCCAGTCTTATAATCTTTTCAAAATGATCATTGAACAGGATGAAGTTTTATAGGAGGCTTTCTTTTGGGCCAGCAACCAGCTCCCAAATCATGACATGGAGACTTATTATTAGTTATGAATGCTCGGCCTTATCTTACGCTTGTCCCACTAGCTCTTATAACTTAGCCTGTTTTCTCTTCATCTATGTTTTGCCTCGGGGCTTTTTACCTTTCTTTTCTTCTTTATGTCCTACATCCCTGCTTATTCCATGCCTGGTTGGCT
Source organism: Peromyscus leucopus (assembly GCF_004664715.2). Lineage (NCBI taxonomy): Eukaryota > Metazoa > Chordata > Mammalia > Rodentia > Cricetidae > Peromyscus > Peromyscus leucopus. The sequence goes on along the minus strand of NC_051072.1, from coordinate 30,675,100 downwards.
GCCTGCTGCCTGGCTGGTTAGCCTAGGCATCCCCCTCCCTCTCTTTCTTCCTCATTCTCAATCCTGTTCTCTTCTGTAGCCTAGATTCCCCCTACTACTTATGTTCTCTGCCCACCAGCCCCACCTATCCCTCCTCTCACTAGCTATTGGCTGTTCAGTTTTTTATTAGACTAATCAGGTGCCTTAGGCAGGCAAGGTGAAATAACAACACATCGTTACATAATTAAACAAATGTAGCATAAAATATGTAACACATTTTTGCCTAGTTAAAGTAATATTCCACAATAAAGTGTAGAATAACAGAAATAATTAAGAAAAACCAGAATATTAGCTGAATGTTTTGCATAGTCTTACATTTATTTTGCTACATCTAACTGACAGTTACATCTTTCTATTTTCTTCATGTCTGAAGTGCTTGTTTGCTTATTTTTAGATGTGATTTTTAGCTTTGTCTTCTTCAATTATGATTCTTATCCATGTGGAGTTCCTACAACTTTCACAAAGTATTATTTCTGTCTGTCTTAGTCATGGTTCTATTGCTGTGAAGAGATACCATGATCAAGGGAACTCTTATAAAGGAAAATACTTAACTGGGGCTTGCTTACAGTATCAAGGCTTAATCCATTATCATCATCGTAGGGAGCATGGCAACAACCTGGTGTGGGGTTGGAGAAGTAGCTAAGACCTATGCCCTGATCTGTAGCAGGAGAGAAAGAGAGAGACTGGGCTTGGTATGGGCTTTTGAAACCTGAAAGCTCATCCTCAGTGATAGACTTTATTCAACACAGTCACACCTACTCCAACAAGGCCACACCTCCTAATCCTCAAATACTGCCACACCTTGATGATTAAGTATTCAAATATATGAGCCAATGGAGTCCATTCTTACTCAAAACACCACACCATCTAAAAGTCAGTTTATTGCAAGTAAAACAATAAAAATAAACAAAAGCCAACCTATCAAATCTCTCTCCTGTAACAATAACATCAGACCCATAGAAGAGAAATGAACAAAGGCCAAACAGCAAATAATTGTTTCAAGGTCATTTTTCAATATTTCACTGTATTTTGAGTTCAACTGTCACCTTGGTACCAAATCTTGAACAAATTGGAAAAGCAATACTGTTCTTCTCCTCCATACGTCTGTTCTAAATTTCTCAGTGTTTTCTTTTTCTGTCCCAGGTTTCAAACTGCTTATTTATCTTGAGAATTGAACATATAAACCTCTCCCCTAATATGATTTGGCAAATTCTAACACAAAATCTATTTGCTCAGAACAGATTTGAAGCCATTCTCTTTAGTTTATTTTGAGTCTCCTGTGTTCATAATTAAATACTGAATTTAAAGACCCCAAAGGTGAATCTCTGTCGTCCTTTACCTTGTAAGCCAAATCCATAAGATTCTGCTTTCTCCATCATGGACTGCTGTTCACTAACTTCATTCAAAATACCTTCAAGCTAACAAGTATCCCCATTATACCCATAGCACAAGAACTAAAGACGCCAGAGCAGGGGATAATCTGCAGAATGAAGATAATCTATGTAAGTAGAATCTAAATTAAAAAAAAAAAACTCACCCTTCTAAGCTCCTCCATCAAATTGCACACCTTCATTTTCCATTTACTTAATCTATAGGATGCCTGAGAATTGCACAGCAACCCTTATTCCTCAGTGCCTAAGATCGATTAAATAGCATTGATGAGATTCTTCTAAAAATAGTCAGTAAAAAACAAAATTAGAAAATGATTAATATTAGGAGGTTTGTTTCATTACTTCTTTTGGTAACAATCTAGACGGTCATGAGTTGGCATCTTATCACTTTGAATCAATTTTCTTTTAAGCGAAATGAAGTTTGGAATAGATAATGCTTATAGTCCATTAGATATAATATTTCTCAGTCATTTTTGAGAATGTGAAAGCACACATAGCAACTTCACAAAGCAATCATTGATGGCAGCACTTAAAGACTATTTAGCAGGCAGTTATTACTGAGGCAATAAAAATTTGGAGCCAGATAAAATCGGGCTAAATAGCTACTCTGACAATTGCTAAATTTAGGAATTCTTGATAGGCTAATTTTTTTTTCTAAGCTAGAATTAGCTCAGTTGTAAAATGTAAGTAATAATGCAGTGAAATGTTATAAAGGTTAATAGCAATCACTTTTACAGGTTCATCTTCCAAAACAACCAACACAGAGCACCAACATTGCTCATTTCCTGTTTCCACCCCACTTGCAAAAAGAAACTGCCAGAGCAGTTCTTTGGACAAAGAAGGTTTTTGTTTTGTTTTGCTTTGTTTTGTTTTTCAAGACAGGGTTGCTTTGTGTAGCGTTGACACCTTTCCTGGAACTCACTCTGTAGCCCAGGCTGGCCTCAAACTCACTGCCTCTGCCTCCTGCGTGCTGGGATTAAAGGTATGCACCACCACCACCACCACCACCACCACCACCACCACCACCACCACCACCCATCTGAACAATGAGGTTTTTTAGTGTACTTACATAACTTAACAACTTGATAACACTCAGAGTTTAAGAGCATGGGTTGCTCTTCTAGAGAACCAGGGTTCAATTTCCAACACCTTACATGGAGCCTCACAACTGTCCATAACTCCAGTTTCAAGTATGAAAAAACACCAATTCTGGTGTCTGCAGGTCGGGGCATATGTGTGGTATACAGACATGCTTGCAGGAAAAAGAAAAAAAAAAAAGACCCCCACACACAAAATAATAAGATAGTTTCCAAAAAAGAAAACATTACCCAAGGGTCACATAATCACTTAAAATTAACAACACTTCTAAAATAGTTGGAATAAAGATATTTATTTGAAGTAAGTCAGAGTGCAAAGGGTGTTTATTCAAGGACATTCATATTAATAGATCCCTCTTAACTCTCTCTGATTCCTGGCTGCCGGGAGATGACCAACTTTACTCCATCATGCCCTCTTACCAGGATGAGAAACTGCCCTACCCCAGGTCTAAAAGCAATAGAGCCAGCTACCCATGGACTGAAATTATAGGCCAAAGTAAGTTTTTCTTATGTTTAGCTATTTTTCTCAGGGATTTTTGTGACATGACAGGAACAAAATATGTATTTGTTAGCATAAAATTATTTATTACAACAATTAAGTGATTTTTCCTAAATGTGTTCAAATATTATTTTTAGTATAAAGAACAAATGACGAATCAAGAATTTTAATTTATTTTAATATCTTCCTTTGAGATTGGACATTTGCCATTAGAATAAGAATTTGCTTTCTAAATTTTTCTTTTAATATGCATATAAAAGAAATGACTACAGACAAGCTGAGGGAAGGAATGAAGACAGGCATCTGAAAGCATGCATTATAAACACCTAATTTTGAAATCTTTTTTCTTACAAAATATTTTTCTATTCTTTTCTGCTTTCCAATAATATGGTAAATCAACTCAACTCAATAACTCAAGGATGTTTCTGGACACTGATTCTATCTTACCCCTTATTCTGCCTTCACAATGCTCCCCAACACACAAAGGCACGGTGTCACTGGTAAGCAATTTGGTCTCAGACTAGACAGACCGTTTGACCTATATGGAAGAAAAATGATAAACCTAAGCTAAAAGTCGAGCATCATAAAAGATGTCAAGTTGCACATATTTTGCAAGGCCCTCTGGCCAAGACAGGGCACTGAAAGTAGCACACTCTGTTTATGGATTCAAAATGAGACAGGCTGTGTGTATCTCTTCCCTGGCTCCTCTCTACTTCTGCTGAAATGCTGTGCCATTCACTAAATAGGAACTTCAGCAAGTCTGACATCAGTATTTCTTCCTCCAAACACACAGGGCAATCTTCATCTAAAATCTCTTATTTGTAGCTATTCAAACTGGTAAGTCACTGTACCCAAGAGCGAGAAGGCAGCAAACTTCCATATGGGAGAAGAATGCCCCGAAATTTAATTTAACCAAGGACAATGAAAATTTTAGTAATTTACACAAAGGTACAGAATTTATTTATGAGACTAACGTTTGTAAGTTTTAACTCATGTTTTTATTCCACATATATCTTTGTTCCTGGCTACCATTTCTCAATCAACAGGAATTGTTTGTTCCACCTTTCATCCCACAGAGAAGGAGTGCTATTAAGTCCAAAGAATAAAGATTTTGGAATTTCCAGTTCTTTGGTTTCAAATAAGCTTTCAAAGTCGGTACCCAAAACATGAGTTGTGAAATTTCAAGATCTGGCAAAAAGCTTTGATGCCTTTGTTGCAACTGTCTGCGCTTTATTCAACGAGTGAACTTGATGCTACAAGCAACTCATCTTTGAAATAAATGTGAAAAGGCAAGCAGTCTTTCCTCCTCTTCTCATTTACAAAACTTCTAAGAGCTAAAGGAGTGAGGGAAGAAGGTAACGAGGGACCAAACCAGAGATGCTAAAGATGAAGTTCCTGTGGGTGAACTCTGCCGAGATGGGGCCGGAAACCTTACAAGAAACGTAAGAATGTCCAGAAATCTTTCTCTCAGCCATATGTGGACCCAGCTGGAAGGAGGCTGTCAACAAGTCTGAAAGAGAGCCCTCACCGGGGGTGAAGTCATCTTGCACCGGAACTTCCTCATCTCCACATCTTTCTGGGTTTTGATTGAGTAATTTTATTCTGAAACCAGGGATAATACAAAATTCCATTGAGAAGAAATCACCGAGCTTGGTGTGGTGGTTCATAATTGTAGCTCAGCACTTGGAAAGCTGAAGCAGGACAGTTGCCATAAATTTGATGGTAATCTGAGTTCTGCCCGGTTTTTTTTAGAACAGCCTAGGGGTTCACTGTGAGACCTTACATATATATAAGATGAAACCATCAATTTCAATGTTAAAAAACTAAAATAAAAGAAACATTGCTTTTGGATAATGGGTACTTTATTGTCAAAAATATATGCATTTAAACCAGCATATTTCTTTGAAATGTAAGTAAATGACTAAGGAAAATCTAGGATTAGCATGGTATAGTAAAGCTTGCCACCACTTCTGACACTTTGGAGAAGGTAGGAGGAGCATGGGTGTGAGGCCAGATTGAGCCTCATAGAAATTTCCAGGCCAGGCCAGATTATAAAACAAGAGCCCCTTTCTCCATAAAACTGAGAACAGATATCCATTCTGCCTGGAAATCTAGGACTTTCACAAGAACTTCTGAGTGTGGGAGGTTTTCATATGCAAGGCTTTGTCGAATGTATTTATTTTTCTTTTGCATTGGAAAACATTTAAATTCTTCCTCCATTTTTCTTTATCTCTAACAGAGAAAAGTAAATGCCAAAATAAGATATATATCAAAGCACTGTATTAAACCATATACACATTAGGAGAAAAATGTGACAACTGCAGAATCTTCTAATTATTTTTATCAAATTGATCCAGAAACTCTCTCCCTACATCTGTGAATCACGGCTGAGGGATAAATGTTGACTAATTTGCCTCAGCAGGGCAGAACACTTACCTAATCATAATTTATAGTTTTGTTTACCTTTCTGTTGTGAACGCTAATTATTTGTCCGAGGAAGACTTTCTGCCCTATTAAGCCATCGGTGAGTGAAAACACAATTTAAACTTTATCTGAGATTCCAGTTCACAAGCTTTATACCTCTCACTGGAGGATCAAATACCTTCAGGGTCTTTGTCAACAGATAGCCTTCAGAGAACTAAAGTGCAGCTCATCAGCTTTAAAGCATGGCCTGCAGAAGTTTCAAAGGACACCAACAAAGACTAAAACTCTAGTTGTTTGGCTTGCAGTGACTCCATTGTATGATCTAGACAGCAGGTTACCCAGCTTTGTCATATTAATACCTCTATTCAGAGTGAATCAAGACAATGTTTCCTTTCTGGATGGTCCTCTGTAAAACATCTCCAGCCTTACATCTCGTGGACTATTCAGATGTCAAACCAACTCAGCATCCAAGATAAGGAACTAACAGAAACATGCTTAACAAATGTTAGAAAGGAATCAAAGGGCATGAAACTCCACACCCGTTTGACTTCTGTTTCACTTCAATTAGCCCTGCTGACACATTCGGATAAAAGGCCCTGTTAAAGAGCAACTCAGGGTGAGTCCTTTCCCAGGACTCCTATTTGGAGGTCAGTGGTAATAAGGTTACCTCCCAAAGAAAATGGACCTCTGTTCACTGTAGTTTCTTATTCTTTAACTATATGCTGTCAACAATAACATGCATGAGAGGTTCAAACTAGGACACTATATGTAACAATACTACTTTTATTATTTTTGTATACACATATGTGTATAAATGCATCTACGCTGAGGTTTTTTTAATAGGAAGGGAACTATGATCATAATGTGCTGATCTTCAAAAGCTATTTCAAAATTCTGATTTTTTTTAACAGCAAAGTAACTACTGGGTTGAGTCTCCTTTATATATAGTAACAATCAAATGAAACAGCTAATGTTTGTAGATGATTTTACTAACCATAATGCAGTATGTGCAGGTACTCTGGGGCTGGAGATTACCCCAACAATGGCTGGTGCTTGTACACCTATGATCTCTAGGCAGAATTTTATTTGTTTACTTAATTTTTCTGTGATGTAGGTTCCCTTGCATGCTAGTCAAGCACTCTACCACTGAGCCACCTAGCCAACAGTGTTCCTAGCCAGAATCACTTCAAATTGAAAGCTCTACAAGAAAAAATGCTTATGTTTTAAAAGATGTATTTATCTTTATTTTTTTTTGTGTATGAGTGTTTGACTCCATGTATATATGTGCACAGTGTGCATAGCTGGTGTCCCCAGAGGCCAAGAGAGGGCATCAGATGCCCTGGAAAGGGAGTTACAGATGGTGTGAGCTTCCATGTGGGTGCTGGGAACCAACCCAGGTCCTCTGCAAAAGACTTGACAGTGCTCTTAACCACATAGCCATCTCTCCACTCTCCAAGTTCTTATTTTTAAGAATATAAATTGTGCATTTTATGATCTTTCCTCAAAACATTAGTTCCACGTAGTAGGTGGATAACCGTAGAGCAATTTTTTAAAAAGATGTAAAAATTTCTAGTTATAGTCACCAGAAAACAAGTTTGTAGAAGCTTAGTAACTCAGACTATTTCAGTGACCTCAAGAGCTGTTGTTTGATGTTTCTGCTTACAAAATAAGGGGAACTGCTCATCAGTAGAGTGGAATCTTTGCACACACACTTGAAACTGTATTAAGTTTATGAGAAATTATAAATTCATTGTACATGGTCACCTAAACTATTATAAGACAATGGTACTTAGAATGCTTTAAATAATCAATCCCATCAAGAACTCAGTTGGTAAAGGGCTTTCCTTGCAAACACAAAGACACAAGTTTGATACCCCAATCCATGAAAAACAAAAATCAGAAGTGGTGACATGCACTTACAATCTCAGCACTGGCAAGTCAGAGACAGGCAGATCCCTAGGGGTCACTTGCCTGTCAGTCTAGCCTACTCAATGTTTTCCAGGCCAGGGAGAGATGGTGTCTCAAAAAGAAGACAGACAGCACCTGAGAAATGACACACTAGAATGTTCTCCAGCTTTCATACACACATGCATATGCACTCATGTACATACACCTACATGCGCACTACTACCTCATATCACATGAAAATGAATATTCACCCAGATTTAATGGCATCTATCCCTCAAAGTCAATAAACATGAGAGACTGTATGAAGTGTGAAGAAACAGCTATTACCATGTCAGTGGTGAGAAATGAAAACTCTTTCTCTCTGATAAAAAATAGGACAAGGATGCCCGCTTTGGCTGTTCCTATTTATTGAATATTGAAGGCAGAAGGCCTAATCAATGATATATATACTGGTATATAAGCAGGAGAAAAAATAAAATTATGTTTGCAGAAGACATTATTTTACACAATAAAAAGCACTAAAGAGTTCATAGAAAATTAGTTTATAATTCAGTAAATTCTGTAAAACCATAGCATATAAAGTCAACTTACAAAGACAACGTGTCTATATACCAGCAGTTAAGTATCAGGAAAATAATTTGGAAACAATTCCATGTGAACTTTATTTTTCAAGACAAAAACAAACATACAAATGAGAATCGTAGTAGTAAATTCAGTCTAAATGTTCAAATATGATATGTTTGCAGAAAACTAAATAACATTGATGAAAAATTGATAAATATATAAATATTTTGGAAGATATGACATATTAATGGCTTGGGATAATTAAGATTTAAGTATCCATACTACTCAAAGTGATCTACCTATATATCTTTTCACAATTCCTATGATATTTTTCATGGATATAGATCTTAATAATTAGTATGACCAAAAAGTAAGGATGGAGTATTGTGCTACCATATTTTAAAACATACTACAAAGAACGAATGATCAAAAATATTATGACACATACATAAAAATAAACACATTGATATTGGAAGAGTACAGACAGTTTATTAATATATCCATGCATTTATGGTTAATAGATTTCTGTCAAAGGGGTCAGAAACACAAAATGAGGATAGAATTATAAGTGGTACTGGACTAAATGGATAGCCAGATACAGATGAATAACATTGGTCTATATCTTAAAAAAAAACATATAAAGATCAACTCAAAGTTTATTAAAGACTTAAAAGTAAAAATGAACCTATGAGACTATTCAAAAGCATTCTGGAAAGTGACCTGATATTAGATTTGCTTATAACAAAAACACAAGCATCCAATGATAAAGTAAAAGAATTGGATTTCAGCTTAACTAACAACTTAATACTATAAAGAAAAAACACCCACAGAGAAAAAGAAAAATGGCACAGCCATATCTGATAGGAATGGCAAAAGTCATAAAGCCAGCACAGCTGCTTGACAAAGATCCAGCAAAGCTGAAGCCACATGATGGCTTCTATGCACCTTTGGTTTTTATCTCCACCTGCTGCATACTTGGGGGACTTTTAGTATTTGTACAATTTGGGGATATTAGACTGATGGAAAAATTCTTATGAATCATTTATGCCATCTCCCAGGAGTACTGCTTCTAAGCTTCTCTAGGAAAGTCTGAGAACACTACCCCTCCCGCTTTTAGGGAGATATCCTTATCTACTTGAAGGCCTTCCTTACACCTGGGAGGTTATAACACACATAAAGTAGCCAGAGATCTCTTTATGAGGCTATGAGACACTCTTGAAACATTTGTCCATGTACTTACTCGGGAACAAAGTAATCAAAACAAAGTAAACTTTAAAAGGTCACCAAGATTTGGTGGCCTAGTAGAGTTGGCCACAGATCAGATTGTAAGCCTCTTCCCACTATACACTCAGACAATTACGTGGCATATAGAGCAACAAAGTTAGATTAGCTGAAGTTACCTCTCCCTACACAGAGACTTATATTGATGAGTAAAGAATAGAGTGGAAAGATCATAAAAAAAACAATGAGATTGTCAGGACCTCCCTTTCTTAGAAAAGTTAGTAATGCAGAGCCACTGTGATGCCATAAGACCAAGGAACAACTGAATGCCAGAATTAGACATATAAACAAATTATATAAGCACATAAAATATAAATATTGTATTATGCCAAGTTGAAATAATAACTGCAGCAGCTTTGGTCTAAGGATTTTTCCTTAGTATCTTGACCATTAAGAGTTAATAATACACTGCTTGGGACATTGCAATATGCTCCAGCTGGCTTGAAAATTTTGTTTTGGTCTAGCATCCTTGAAGCAACCATGTGCCTCTAGATTTATAAATTTGAGTTATGAGGTTAATGAGTGAAAATGATAACTCTGTTTATCAATGATGTCAAAGCCTGAGGGAAAATGATTGCAAAAGATAACTCTGTTCTGTCATAATTTACCAATGATGACTAAAAGATGAGAAAAGAAAAAGAAGTAGCACACATGTCTAAAATCATGATATGATCTATGTTTAGGAACAACATGAATGTCTCCCTACTTATGGAATGGAATTCTGTATAAATAAAGAAACATTCTGGTTGCTAGTCAGTCAGTCTGCAATATTCTTCTGACCATCATGCCTTGCCCACTCCCCCTCACCCCTCTGCTGACTCCTTACAGCCTCTGCTGGAACCTCTCCACCACCGGGGATGGCTCCCAGCAAAATAACCCCACAGCTCATGAGAAGATATTTGCAAACCACATATCTAGTATGGGTTACAAATCACAAGTATGCAAAGAACCTAACAATTCAGTAGCAAAAAAAAAAAAAATCCTTCTTTAAAATTGAGCAAAGGACATAAATAGACATTTCAAAAAAGATGTACAAATGGCCAAAAGATTTCTGAAAAGTATTCAATATCACTACTCATGAAAGAGAAACAAATTAGAATAACAATATCAACCTCATATCTGTTAGAATAAGCTTTTATTAAAAAGCTGAAAGTTAATGCATATTAGTGAAGACAAGTAAGATATAAATTTACATAGAATTATGAAAAAAATGAGAGGTTTTCCCAAAACAATTAGAAATATTATATGGTCTAGAAATCTCACTTACTGATGTGTTGCCAAGCAAATTGAAATCAATATGTTGAAGAGATATTTGTACTCTGTTCATCGTGGTGTTATTCACAGTGCACAAGACATAAGAGAAACCCAAGTGTTTATGGATCAATGGAAGGATGCACACAGAAACTGTGGTACATGTATACAGTAGAACCATACTTTGTCTTACAAAATGAAGAGAATTCAGCCATTTATGACAAAATGGATTAATCTGGATGGTGCTGTGGTAATGTGGTAAATAAAATAGCCAGGCAAGAACAGAAAAACAAGTAATTACATGATCTCATGCACTCCTGTGTGAAAAGGGCAAGGCCAAATGTGTAGAAGTACTGTAGTGCAGTAATTACTAGAATATGGGGGCTTTGGTGGGATTAAAAATGTAAATATGTTGGTCAAAGGGATCAGAATTTCAGTTATAACAATAAGTTAAAATTTTGAAAAAAGTTCCATAGCACAAAACAGAATAATGATGCATATTTCAAAATTGGTATATTAGTAGATTTTAAAGATTCTTAACCCCAAGATACCAAGTATGTGCAACAATGAGATGTTGGTTGGCTTAATACAAAAATATCATCATGTGTGTGTCTATATCTATGTCAGAACTTCAGATGCTAAATAATACACCATACAAACAGTTGTTTTTCAATTAAAATTAAGAATGATAAATAAATGAAGTCTCACTCACTTTTCCAGATCCCCTTGCTGGAAGCAACATACTAACATTAACCTGAAATTACTTTCAGTTTAGGACTAGAGAATATGAACAGATAATTGTTATTTTAGTGATTTCCGTCAGGAATTTTGGAAATTTATGGTAATACCTCAGCCTGTGGGAGGAGGAAATGGAGAACCTCAAACAGAAACCTTCCCCCTTGGCTGGTCCGTCATGGTGATTTTTTTTTTCTGTGTCCTTGGGATCTGGGCTGTACGAGCTCTCTCCCACTCTCCATGGTTCTTCTGTGTTTCTTCCTTCCCTGGCTCTAGCACACAGCTTGTGATTTCCTCATGACTTGGTCATTGATCATGCTGCTGACTAGGTAAGATGTGCTGCCATGGCCAGCTAATTCTCTTTCAGTTTTGAACTCTCAAATCTAGTGTCTTAGTTAGGGTTTCCATTGCTGTGCAGAGACAACATGACCACGGCGACTCTTATAAAGGAAATCATTTAATTGAGCAGGCAGCTTACAGTTCAGATGTTCAGTCCATTATCATCATAGTAGGTCATGATGGTGTAGGCAGACAGGGTGCTGGAGAAATAGCTGATAGTACTACATTCTGCATGCAACAGGAAGTAGACTGAGTATCACACTGAGTAAAGCTTGAGCAAAAGAGACCTTAAAGCCTGCACCCACAGTAACACACTTCCTTCAACAAGGCCATGCCTACTTCAACAAGGCCATGCCTCCCAATAGTGTCACTCCATTTGGGGGCCATTTTCTTTCAAATCATCACACCTAGTATCACCTGTTCCTGGACATTTGTCTTTAGATTTCCAAGAAGTGAAGAGGTGACTTTTGTTTAATTTTTCATAAACTTTCTATGCACAAAGTACTAAATTCTTTATCTGAATTTCAAGCAGTTATGCATTGTTGCTAAAGCCAAATGAACTATATATAAATTCTGTTCAAGTACCAGGTCCTCTTAATCACATTACATATGAAAAGGTAAGTGGCTGTACCTACACATCAAATTTAAATGCAAAGATCAGAAATCCATGCTTAATTATCTCTGACCTTATTGTGCCTAGATAGGAAGGTAGCCCACATTCCATGAGAGAATTTTTGTTGCCTTACTCTTTAATTCTTCTTCACAGAAAGTGGCCTTTCAAAGTATATTCCCCAACAATGTAAATTCTTCTAAAAGAATAATACTGGAAGGATCATTTTAAAGCTAATTTAACATTTTGTTTTGTATAAACATGTTTTAAGATTTTTTTAAACAATGATTGCAAAATTTTCCATTTGTGCAAATACCTTTTATAAGATAAATGCTAAAACTCTAGTTAAACAGAATTCAGTCAAGCCTTCTAATATCTCTATGACAAACACCATAATGAATCTCTTACACCTATTGATATGAAGGCAGTCATCAGGGGTCACTGGAAATCAAAGTGTAAGAGAATAACATCATTTTTTTACAAGAAACATTCAGGTGAAATCTGCTTTGATACAGAGAAAAAAATGAGTGATAATTTGTGATCAACCTCACTAACAACAAATATTCACAGGGCATTGATGGTATACAAATGCTTTTGTACAAGATTCTTTTACTTTTTTGAGAGTTTTTTTAATTATTTCCTATGGACTTAAAATTATTTCCTATGGACTTAAAATGTTTGAAATATCATTGAAAGAGGAAGATCACTACATTGAAGTTTGGATATCTCTATTCTAAGCCATCAGTCTATTGCCACAGACAGTATTGCTCTAATTAGAAAATCCCTTTAACATTCTGGATCTTTCATTTCTGATCCAGAAAAGCTGGGTTTGAATCACAATGTTGTTGTGTGATTATTGCTTAAGGAAAAGCTTCTTTAAACAGGAAGCAAATTCATATACATAATCATGATCATTACCTTCCAAATGAACAATCCAAGTGTGGTGTCTTCTACATGTTATTAATTGACTTTCTTTCCCTTTATTTTTATGACTTATTTATTTTTCATTTTATGTGCATGAGTGTCTTGACTGATTATATATGAGTATGATACACATGCCAATTTCCTGATGCCCAAGGCAATCAGAAGAGGCACTGAGTCTGTGAAAGTGGAGTTACAGACAGCTGTGAGCCACCAGGTAGGTGCTGACCATCCACCCTGAATCTTCTGTAGTAGCAGCAAGTGAGCTTAATTCCTGTGTCATTATTCCGGTTCCCCATTTTTTTTTTTTTTTGAAGTTGAACAACAGTCCTATTTTAGTGTGGACTTTCCTTTTCCTCTCTGAAACATTTCATTGGCAGAAGTCTAAGCACTATTTGGGATCCATTGCAGTTTAACATCTCTTACCGCTTTTATATCATATATCATTTTCAGCCTAATATTTCTGACTTTTCTATTGACAGTTTACCTCAGAGCATAACAAGTAACCATCTGTTGGTTCTGTTTTTCTTTGTGTCCTTTGCCCCCATGGAGTAGGAGATCCCACAGTCCTAGTGTGGCTAACATATGATAAGAATAAAAACTTGAAAATAAAATACTAAGTGTCCTCACTGACCATGACATCTTTAAGTAATTTGAGACCTCCATTTTCTGGGACTCTAATAGTTGGTGAGAGTACCCATGACTATTTTAACTTTATTTACAGAAAACAGAGAATGTATTTTGATTCACCATGAGATTTTTGTCATATTCACTCTGACTTTTGACATCTTAATTTCCTGATTTTAGTGCTCTGATTACTTTATGATTTTGAATTTTCCTATTTTCTTTTGCCTCCCGTTAACTCTCCCAACATCTTTCATTTTAAACTGTAAATTCCTACAGTAGTAGAGATAAGCTCTGACAGATTAGGACCTTATACCACTATGGAGACACAAATGCTCATGTAAGTGATATCCTGGATGTTATTAATCATGCTGGGTCCCTTGTCCCAAAATAACTACTTCAGAAAGCCGTCTATCTAGTAAAAACATAGAGAAGCATATGAAAATATTTTCCATATCACCAATCATGTGCAAATCAACAACTAATGAGATAACACATAACACCCTCTAGGATACCTAAAAGACACAGGATAACATGAAAGACACTGTTGAGGAAGTGGAGACATTGGAACAACTGTGTGCTGCTGATACAAAATTTGAAAACACTCTGCTCATGCTTCTAGAGCTTCAACCTAGCCTGTTTATATATTCATGACAGAGTAGAAGAAACTTAAATGTACATCAACTGTATAAGAAGTATGTGGTTAATCACACAATGGGCTATCATTTACCAGTAGAATAAAAGAAACACTGATGCATGCTATAACCATGAACCTTGTAAATATTAATGAATGTTTTAACTCCAGATCCTAAAGCTGCATGTCATAACATGCCATTTTTCATGGCACATCTAGAATAGTCAAATCCAGAGAGAAAGCTGATTAATGGTTTCCTAGATTTTGGATGAGCTGAGATAATGAGTAATGGAGAGAGACCATTAATGAGCATCAAGTTTCTTTTGGCACCAATGTTAATGTCCTTAGTATAGCTGTGTAGTGATGGCAGAATCATGGAAATACTAAAAGATGCTGGCTGTACACTTTAAATGGTTTAATTCTATAAGTGACTTGTGTCCTATCAAAGCCTGATCCATCTAAAAATTAAAGTGAAGACAAGTAAAAAAAAAAAAACTGAAAAACAGGATTTTAGCAATGCCTTTGCCTCACTTGAATTTGGAGATAATCAATTTAGATCTCCTCATTCTAAATGCTTCATTGCATCTCAGATTCTTGGCTAATTCCATAAAAATTAAGGGAAGTGAAATGAGCCATTGCTGCTTTCAGAAAGGGCAACACTCGCTGAAGCCTGACTGAAGGGTGGAATCATCCAACATCCTGTTTCTTTATGACTATAGGAGTGAAAATGGCACCCACTTACAGCCTACAGCCAACTTAAACATGAGAAAATAATGATGGAGTAACAGCTATATCACAAAATGCAAGTAAAAATCCCTGTACTTAGAAAGCATTCATAAAGATGGATACCATGAACTCATGGCTCCTAATAACAGTCAGGGAGTAAGACCACTGCCAGGACAGAGATGTTCATTCCCTAATGTTGTGCAGCAACCCTCAATACTCCAGCATATCTTATTTAATCTCAGTCATTGTCTTTCAGACTTGAAAAATTAATCACTTGTTTTCACATTGAAATGCACACCAACAGTGATGGTAAGTTTAGCATCTACACCCAAGCACAACTTCCATAAACATGTGCAATTTGCTTCACACTCATGTAATTTCATAACAGATCTTTGTGATCATTGGCATTTCTTTAATATAATTTTACATTGTAGCTCTGGTAAATGCTTGGTACATGCAGGTTTTCCCCTGCAAAAAGCATGTAATAATGATACATTCCAAGGTCACCACCAGTAAATCAATGGACATTGATCAAGAGTGTTGGCAAATTACTTTAAAAACATTCTACTATTTAAGGACATGGCCTAAATTATGTTGCACAAATATCACCAAGATGAGGATCTATAAATAGATATGCCTGCTATCCTGGCTGCTTAAACTTGGAATGCTATTAAAAACCTACTGAGAATAGCTAAATCCATAAGAATAAAACATATAGAGAGTGCAGTTTTATAATGCTTGCTAGTAGATAATTATAATCGATGAGCCTCAACACTGCACAGATTGTTGTTCCATTTTAATAAGAACCTCTCATGAACTCCTAGTTAAAACGTCTAAGGTCATCATCATCTCTTGTCTGCCTGGTGTATTCTTTTCTACTATACTGATGGCCTGCTTTCTATGCTATGGTTTCTGGTGCTTGACCCATACTATCTGTGCTTGATGGATTTTTTTTCTCACTTCAAACTCATTACTGTTTGTAGAAAGCCATTAGTTTTCATAAGTTGATTTCTATGAAGATATACTTTACCCTATAAGCTCTGTAAATGTGGGCTGTCACTTTTACTTCCCTCCCCCAAGAAAACCGTAGTGGAAACTATAATAATTCCCCTTTAGTTGAAAAACTCTCTTTCAAAGCTGAGTGTGTCGGGGAATGCCTGCAAGCACAGCACTTAGCAGGCTGAGACAAAAGGATTGCCATGATCTCAATGCCAACCTGGGTCATAAAATGATATTCTGACTCTGTCATGGGGGTGGGGATTCCCTTTCTACTCAGTGTCTAGGTGATAGCTAGTCCTGCCATTGCCAAGTAACAGGAGTGCACATGTGATGAACACTGACTATTCCCTCAGCTGCATCAGCTCCTCAATCTGAGGATATACTATGAAGTCACTTGACAATGTTAGAATTTTACTAACAAGTTTTAGAAAATGTATGGGAGACACTCCTGTTCAGATTGATCAGCTTGTAATTAAATGTAGGTCATTATATTAATTTCAAAGGAAAAGTCTACCAAAGCAAAGTTATTGTCCATATGATGAAAGACCCCAGCATACTTGCTTAGCCTAACGCCATTTTGAGCAAGGCCTGAAAAGTACGGGGAAAGTTCAGTTAGAGGACATGGGCACAGGAACAAACAGGGTATCTGCGGTCAGCCACCTGGCCCCAGAACAGGGAACTAAAGGTCAGAAAAACAACTTGGAGCCAAGTCAGCAGGCGTGTCGAGCTCGGGGAAAAACCACAAACTGTCCTGAGTTTGAACCTGGCCTCATTTGAATCGTCCAATCAGAACCCTGTAAACCATGCTTCTCGTGCTTCTGCTGCCCGACCCTATAAAAACCCTCCACTCCAGCCCGTCGGCGCGCCAGTCTCTTGAGCCTCTTGAGTGACTGTGTCGCCCCGGGTACCCGTGTTCCTGAATAAAGCCTCTTGCTTTTTGCATCTGACTTATGGTCTCGGTGTGATCTCTGGGCGAGGGTCTCTCCAGAGGGAAGACTACCTTCGGGGGTCTTTCATTTGGGGGCTCGTCCGGGATCGGAGACCCCCCGCCTCGGGACCACCGACCCACTGTCAGGAGGTAAGTTGGCCGGCCACTGTCTGTCTGTATTGTCTCAGTCTGTTTACTTGTCTTTCGTTTTCGTCGGGCATCCTAAGTCAGGTCTGAGTCGGTGGGGGCTGAAGGAGCTGACGAGCTCGGACTTCGCCCACCGAAACCCTGGAAGACGTTCCACGGGTATCTGAAGTCCCCTCTGGGGCACGGTTTTTCGGGGCCACCCCCGTATCAGAAGGATACGTGGTACTGGCAGGGGACGGAGAATTCAAACACTCCGCGTCCCCATCTGAGTTTTTGTTTTCGGTTTTACGCCGGAGCTGCGCAGCGCGAAATTCTGTGGTCTGTCTTGTCTGTTTGTTTCTCGTTGTGTGTCTAACCCTTCTTTATTTAGAGACCACCATGGGACAGACTGTCGTTACCCCCTTGAGCCTAACTACTGACCATTGGTCGGACGTCAAAGGCCGGGGAGCGATGAAGGTGTAGTCATCAAGAAAAATAAATGGATGACCCTCTGTGAGGCCGAATGGGTCATGATGGATGTAGGATGGCCACGGGAAGGGTCATTTAATCTCTCTCTCATTTCACAGGTTGAGGGGAAGGTGTTTGCCCCCAGCCCCCATGGGCATCCAGACCAGGTTCCCTACATCGCCATTTGGAGATCCCTGGTTGAAAACCCATTCCCCTGGGTCAAGCCCTTCCTCCCACAACCTCTCACTCCCCAGCCTTCGGCGCCTCCTAACCCCCTTTCTTCTCTCTACCCAGTCCTTCCCCGCAGGAGCCTTCCAAGCCCCCTGTCCTTCCCCCTGATCCTAATTCTCCTCTCATAGACCTTCTGACAGATGAACCGTCACCCTACCAGCCGACCCCCCCAGCGTCACCCGCGGCCTCGGCGGCTGCGCCCGCGGCGGCCCCTGCTGCGGTGCCGGCCGCAGCCCCGGCGGCTGCACCCGCTGTGGCTCTAGTCGCGACACCGGCTGCGACCTCCCTGGCGGCCGCGCCCCCCGTGATGACCCCGCTCACTGAGGACTCAGAGGAAGAAGAAGAAACAGTCCAGTCCCCCATCGCGGGCCGCCTCAGGGGCCGCCGAGCCAGCCCCCCCACTGAATCCAAAGCCTTCCCGCTTCGGGAAGGACCCAATCATCAGTTACAATATTGGCCCTTTTCTGCCTCAGACCTTTATAATTGGAAACAACATAATCCCCCTTTCTCCAGAGATCCTGTTGCCTTGACCGGCCTAATTGAGTCCATCCTAGTGACTCACAGGCCGACTTGGGACGACTGTCAGCAGCTCCTGCAGACCCTCTTAACTGTAGAGGAAAAGCAGAGAGTTTTCCTGGAGGCCCGGAAGCAGGTTCCGGGTGATGACGGGAGGCCAACCCAACTCCCAAATATCATCGATGCAGCTTTTCCCTTGACCCGCCCAGACTGGGACTTCAATACACCTGAAGGTAGGGAGCATCTACGTCTCTATCGCCAGTTGCTCTTAGCGGGTCTCCGAGCGGCCGCCAGAAGGCCTACCAATTTGGCTCAGGTAAGGAATGTGATACAGGGAAAGGAAGAATCACCCGCTGCATTTTTAGAGAGGCTGAAGGAGGCTTATAGGATGTACACTCCGTATGATCCAGAAGACCCAGGGCAAACACCAGGTGTCATCTTATCATTTATCTACCAGTCTAGCTCAGATATCCGAACCAAATTGCAGCGGTTGGAAGGTTTACAGGCACTAGGTTTGCCAGACTTATTGAAGGAAGCAGAGAAAGTGTTCAATAAGAGAGAAACTCCTGAGGAAAGGAGATGGCAGAAACAAGAAGAAAGGGACAAGAAACAGCATAGGGAAATGAAAAAGGTTTTGGCCGCCGTTGTGTCTCAGGGACAGCGGAGAGAGGGAGATAGGTCGGGAGAGCGAAGGAGGCCACCCTTGATAAAGATCAATGTGCTTACTGTAAGGAGAAGGGACACTGGGCCCGAGAGTGCCCCAAGAAGCCACAAGGACCCCGCCGACCCAAGCCCAAAACCGTGGACCTCCTTAGTCTAGAGGACTAGGGGAGTCGAGGCCAGGAGCCCCCCCCCTGAGCCTAGGATAACCCTCAAGATCGGGGGGCAGCCCGTGACCTTCCTGGTTGATACTGGTGCCGAACATTCAGTCCTAACCCATGCCGGAGTGCCTCTTAGCCGGCATTCTGCACTGGTGCAGGGGGCAACTGGAAACAAGAGGTATTACTGGACTGCCGAGAGAAAGGTCCAACTGGCATCAGGGCAAGTAATTCACTCCTTCCTGCATATACCTGAATGCCCCCATCCGCTGTTAGGACGGGACCTATTAACCAAATTGAAGGCACAAATCTACTTTGATGAGAAGGGACCAAGGGTCACGGGTCCTAAAGGAGACCCCCTACAAATCCTTGCCCTCAGTTTAGAGGAAGAATACCGTTTGTTTGAGGCAGAACCCCCGGAGAAATCACCTGAGGAGCTACAGAACTGGCTGAGAGAGTTTCCTCAGGCCTGGGCAGAGACTGGGGGCTTGGGGCTGGCACGCGATCAGCCGCCGCTGATGATCTCACTAAAGGCCTCCGCGACTCCCGTTTCAATCAGACAATACCCAATGTCACGGGAAGCTCATGAGGGGATCAAGCCCCATATTCGGAGGCTCCTGGACCAAGGGTGTTAAAGCCCTGCCAGTCACCTTGGAACACCCCTCTCTTGCCTGTTAAGAAACCGGGGACAGGAGACTACAGGCCGGTCCAGGACTTGAGAGAGGTCAATAAGCGGGTGAAGGACATACACCCCATGGTGCCTAACCCCTATAACCTCCTGAGCACCCTCCCACCGACCCACGTCTGGTACACTGTGCTAGACCTGAAGGATGCCTTCTTTTGTTTAAGACTGCACCCTCAAAGTCAAATGCTATTCGCTTTTGAATGGAGGGACCCAGAAAGAGGGCTCTCGGGACAATTAACCTGGACCCGGCTCCCTCAGGGCTTCAAAAATAGCCCAACCCTCTTTGATGAGGCCCTACATGCAGATCTGGCCGGATTCCGGGTCGAACACCCAACCCTGACTCTGCTCCAGTACGTGGATGATCTACTCCTGGCAGCCAGGAGTCGAACCGAGTGCCTGGAGGGCACTCGAGCCTTACTGGCCAGACTTGGACAAAAGGGCTATAGAGCCTCAGCCAAAAAGGCTCAAGTATGCCGAGACAAGGTTACCTACCTGGGCTACACCCTGAGCGGGGGGCAAAGATGGTTAACAGGAGCAAGGAAGGAGACGATAATCTCCATCCCCCTCCTCGAAACCCCCGCCAAGTTCGAGAGTTTCTGGGCACGGCTGGGTATTGCCGCCTTTGGATTCCTGGCTTTGCCGAACTGGCAGCCCCATTATACCCCTCACTAAACCAGGGACCATGTTCCAATGGGAGGAGAAGCATCAGAAAGCGTTCCAACAGATCAAGAAGGCCTTACTCAAGGCCCCGGCTCTGGGTCTGCCAGATCTAACCAAGCCCTTTGAGCTGTTTGTGGATGAGAACTCAGGTCTTGCCAAAGGGGTACTGGTGCAAAGACTGGGACCTTGGAGGAGACCTGTAGCGTACTTGTCCAAGAAATTGGACCCGGTGGCTACAGGATGGCCTCCATGCCTCCGCATGGTGGCAGCCATTGCCGTATTACTCAAGGATGCCGGGAAGCTGACTCTGGGACAGCCGTTGACTGTGCTGGCCTCCCATGCAGTGGAGGCCTTGGTCCGACAACCACCGGACAGATGGCTTTCTAACGCCAGAATGACTTACTATCAGGCCTTACTACTGGACTCAGACCGGGTAAATTTTGGGCCGACAGTTTCCCTTAACCCTGCTACCTTGCTGCCACTGCCTAGCCCCTCCGAGGAGCATGACTGCCTCCAGATTCTAGCCAAAGCACATGGCACCCGCCCTGATCTGACAGATCAGCCGCTTAAGGATCCAGACGCTGTCTGGTACACAGATGGGAGCAGTTTCCTGGAGGAGGGGGAACGCAGAGCTGGGGCAGCTATAACCACCGAATCGGAAGTGGTATGGGCATCGTCACTCCCGCCCGGGACATCGGCCCAGCGCGCAGAACTGATTGCGCTCACCCAAGCTCTCCGGATGGCAGAAGGTAAGAAGCTCACAGTTTATACTGACAGCAGATATGCCTTCGCCACTGCGCATGTCCACGGGGAAATCTACAGACGGAGAGGCCTGCTGACGTCCGCGGGTAAGGAAATCAAAAACAAAAAAGAGATCCTAGACCTCCTAAAGGCCCTGTTCCTCCCGCTCCAACTCAGTATTGTCCACTGCCCAGGGCATCAAAAGGATGACTCTGCAGTAGCCAGAAGGAATCGGCTGGCAGATCTGACTGCCCGAACAGTGGCTTCCCAGCCAGCAGGAAACAGCCAGTTGATGGCTATACAAGAACCACAGCCTGAGAAAGACCCCGTGCCTTATAGCCCAGAAGACCATGCGCTAGCAAAGAAAATGGGGGCGGACTGGGAACAAGGAAGACAAGCATATATACTAGGGGACCGGATGGTCATGCCAACCTCCCATACCCGATATATGCTGAGATTCCTCCATGCATTGACCCATTTGAGCAAAAACAAGATGAAGACCCTATTGGACAGAGAAAACACCTGGGCAGTGCTGCTGAATCAGGATCAGGTACTCCAGCAGGTAACTTCTACCTGCCCAGCCTGTGCTCAAGTCAACGCAGGAAAGGTTCATCTAAACAAGGGGGCCCGCCAAAGAGGCCATCGTCCTGGTGTTCATTGGGAAATAGACTTTACAGAAGTAAAACCCTGACTCTATGGGTACCAGTACCTCCTGGTCTTCGTGGACACTTTTTCCGGATGGATCGAGGCATTTCCAACCAAGAATGAGACGGCTAATGTGGCAACAAAGAAACTGTTGGAAGAAATCTTCCCCAGGTATGGGATGCCTCAAATATTGGGGTCGGATAATGGGCCTGCCTTCGTCTCTCAGGTAAGTCAGAAGATGGCCAAACTATTGGGGGTTGATTGGAAACTCCATTGTGCATACCGCCCCCAGAGCTCAGGACAGGTAGAACGAGTTAATAGAACAATCAAGGAGACTTTAACCAAATTAACGCTTGCAACTGGCACTAGAGATTGGGTGCTCCTACTTCCCTTGGCTCTCTACCGAGCCCGAAATACTCCTGGCCCACACGGCCTAACCCCTTTTGAGATCATGTATGGGGCCCCACCTCCTGTTGTAAACTTTCTCCATCCTGATATTTCATCTTTTGCCACCACCCCTACTTTAGAGGCACATCTTCAAGCCCTCCAACTGGTGCAGAGGGAGATCTGGAAGCCCCTGGCCAAGACTTATCAGGAGCAGCTAGACAAGCCAGTGGTGCCCCACCCCTTCCAGATCGGGGACTCCGTTTGGGTCCGACGACACCAGACCAAGAACCTGGAATCATGGTGGAAGGGGCCCTACACTGTCTTGCTGACCACCCCCACTGCACTCAAGGTCGACGGGATTGCTGCATGGATCCACGCCTCTCATGTGAAGGCTGCCAGGGAACCCGACCCAGCAGGATCCAGAAAGTCAACATGGACAGTGCGCCGCACACGAGACCCCCTAAAAATAAGGTTGGCCCGCGGCTCCTCTTCCTCCCCCTCCTCTTAATCTCTGCCTACCCCCAGGGGACTAGGGCAGCAGAGAGCCCGCACCTAGTTAAGAGGCTCACTTGGCAGGTCATCTCACAAACTGGGGAGACGGTCTGGCAAACGACCGCCCTTCACACCCCCTTTACATGGTGGCCTAACTTGCATCCAGATCTCTGCCAACTAGCAGCAGGGTCAGAGGACTGGGACATCCCTACCACTGACCCCATGAACCCCAGAGCACCAGACGTCTGTCAGGATGGTAAGGAAACTTGCAAATGTAGTGACGGGAGATACGGATGTGGTCACCCTGAAACCAGGGCAGCCCTGTCACAACTATCCTTCTACGTCTGCCCCCGGGATGGTAGGGACAGAAAGATGATTAGACAATGTGGGGGTTATGAAAGTTACTTCTGTAAAGCATGGGGATGTGAAACAACTGGTAATACCTATTGGAAGCCTTCATCCACTTGGGACCTCATTAGGGTAAAAAGGACTACCCAAGGAGAAAGCCACTCATGGCGTCCCCTTACCCAAGGACGTTGTTGGGGAACTGTCACGTCAGGAAGAGATAACACTTACTGGGGGGGGGGCCTGTGTAAATCTCACCTGCAACCCCCTGAATATATCTTTTACTCAGAAGGGAAGGGAGATAACACAAGACTGGATTAAAGGTAAAACATGGGGACTTAGACTTTACATGACGGGACGGGACCAGGGAGTCGTGTTTACGATTAAGCTTAAAATCACAGAGCCCTCCGCCTCTATAGGTCCCAACCAGGTTCTCTCTGACCAAAAGCGCCCCTCTTTACCCGCTCCGGCACCCCCGAGGGCTACCCCCCGACCCAATTCGGTCATTCGCCCAAGCACGGCTCCGAATGCTACTGTAACCCCAGTCACCCTCCAGCCACCCAGGCCCGGTACGGGAGACCGGCTATTGAATCTTATAGAGGGTGCTTACTCAGCCCTCAATGTTACCAACCCAAATCGGACTCAGGAGTGCTGGTTATGCCTAGTCTCCACACCTCCCTATTATGAGGGGGTGGCCGTAGTCGGAAGCTTTACCAATTCTTCTTCACCCCCGTCAGGATGTGCCTCGACACCTCAGCATAAGCTCACAATCTCTGAGGTGTCAGGACAAGGACTATGTCTGGGGACAGTACCCTACACCCACCAACACCTGTGTAATCGCACCCAGGCACTTGTTCCAGGACCCCACTATCTCGTGGCTCCCAACGGGACTTACTGGGCCTGTAGCACTGGACTTACACCATGCATCTCCCCCTCAATACTAGCCAACACGGCCGATTATTGTGTGCTTATAGAACTGTACCCCAAGATAGTCTACCATACACCTGAAGATATCTATGCCCGGTATGAAACAGGGGTCCCCCGCATAAAAAGAGAGCCAGTCTCGCTAACCCTGGCCCTGATACTAGGTGGATTAACTATGGGAGGAGTCGCCGCCGGAATAGGCACAGGTACCACTGCCCTCATGGAAACCAACCAGTTCAGACACCTCCAGGCTGCCATGCATACCGATATCCAGGCACTGGAGGAATCCATGAGTGCCTTGGAAAAGTCACTCACCTCCCTGTCTGAGGTAGTTCTGCAGAACCGGAGGGGATTAGACCTCCTCTTCCTGCAGGGGGGGGGTATGTGCCGCCCTTAAAGAAGAATGTTGCTTCTATGCGGATCATACTGGGGTGGTGAGAGATAGCATGGCCAAATTAAGAAAGAGATTAGAACAAAGACAAAACCTCTTTGAAGAACAGCAGGGATGGTTTGAGGGATGGTTCGGAAGGTCCCCCTGGCTCACCACCCTCATCTCCACCCTTATGGGACCCCTTCTGATTTTATTGCTCCTTCTGACGCTCGGGCCCTGTATCCTAAACAGACTTGTCCAATTTATCAGGGAACGCGTTTCTACTGTTCAGACCTTGGTATTGACCCAACAATACCAACGACTCAACCAGGTAGAAATGGAGCCACATCCCTATTCTTCCCCATGAATGGAGGATTCCATTCCCTGAGATAAGAAAATGGGGGAATGAAAGACCCCAGCATACTTGCTTAGCCTAACGCCATTTTGAGCAAGGCCTGAAAAGTACAGGGAAAGTTCAGTTAGAGGACATGGGCACAGGAACAAACAGGGTATCTGCGGTCAGCCACCTGGCCCCAGAACAGGGAACTAAAGGTCAGAAAAACAACTTGGAGCCAAGTCAGCAGGCGTGTCGAGCTCGGGGAAAAACCACAAACTATCCTGAGTTTGAACCTGGCCTCATTTGAATCGTCCAATCAGAACCCTGTAAACCATGCTTCTCGTGCTTCTGCTGCCCGACCCTATAAAAACCCTCCACTCCAGCCTGTCGGCGCGCCAGTCTCTTGAGCCTCTTGAGTGACTGTGTCGCCCCGGGTACCCGTGTTCCTGAATAAAGCCTCTTGCTTTTTGCATCTGACTTATGGTCTCGGTGTGATCTCTGGGCGAGGGTCTCTCCAGAGGGAAGACTACCTTCGGGGGTCTTTCAATGAGACTGCTATTAAAGCTGTGATATGTATAAAAAGATGGATATGTGTATTTCTCAAAGAATTTATATTAGATATCATTTTTCACAATGAAATTGCAGTAGATGTTAATCCTTACAAATAGTAACATTCAGGATCTAGAAAACTTTTCTATAACTCTGTTTATACTAGATTAAAAAAACTATGCTATGAAACCTTAAGAAGTACGTAACTAATATCTTGCATTTGAGATGATTAAACTACAGGATATTTTAAATGCTGAGAACATTTTTAAATTGTTCTTTGAAAGACAAACTTAAAATTTAAATATAAAATGTTAAAGATAAAAATAAAAGACTGGCATATAGAGAGAGATATTTAAAAGCAATATTCTAGATGAATTTAATACAAAAAGTATGGTTACGATATTCTGCCCTGATCAACAATAATTAAAATTACTAATTATTAAAAAGTACCACCACTACATATTAAAGTCCTGGAGCAATTTAGCTATTGCTGTTTGATCAAATACACACAATTGGTGTATTAAAATAGTACTCACTTACCTCACAGTCTATATGTGTTAAGAGTCAGAGCATGGTTTGTTAGTGTTTTCAGCTTAGGGTCTTGCAAGACATCAGACTTAGGCCAGATTGCATCTAGTGACAGGGGATACTTTGCTTAGGCAAGCTGTGTAACTTATTTCATTGCAGCTGTAGAATGGAAACTCTGCTTTCTTGCTGATTATCAGATAGAGATTACCCACAGTTCTATCCGAAATGATCTTCCCCAACATGAGTTCTGATTTCATTGAGCCAGCAGAGTGCCTCGTGTATCTCATCAGCTGGGAAGAGTACACCTTATCAAATGCAATCACAGAACGTGGCATCTCATAATGGGTCCCATATTCTGTTAATGAGAAAAAAAACCACAGGGCCTGTCCACACTCAGTGAAAGTAGATAATACAAAAGCTCAAACACTAGGAGGTCATGAACACCAGAGTCACCCTACATAAAGTTTTTAATTAACTAATTTAATTAAAAAGTAGCAGTACAATAAATACAGTTATATAATTGCTGTCCAACATAACAGCCAAAATTTGCTAGTTACTGTTTCTCAAAGGCCATATTTTCCTAACTACATTCCATGTATCTCTATTCTAATACAATGATCTATAGTGATATTATTGTTTCTCTTGTGCTTTTCATTTCTTCATGAGCAATCCTCCGAATCACATTGCACTGTTTCAGAGCCACTTCTTAAAACTGTTTATGAGGTCTTTGTTACCTTGGACATGTTCAATCTTGCTTTCTACTTGCAATAAAAGGTACAAGATCCCTAATAGGAACATACTACATTTATGATACAAAGTCCACTGTGTATGTGTAGCATTCATCTAAGCCTGTAGCTGTATGCATAATATTCATTTGAGCATATAGCTGTATACATAGCATTCATCTGAGCCTATAGTAAACATCTTGCCGAACTGTATGATTAGGGAGGTATTGTTTTCGTGAGGGAAATATGTTTCCAGGACTTATACCACCCCTGAGCAAATGAATAACAAAGCCCTTTCTTTCTGGCTGAGGAACATAATGCTACCAACCAGAATCTGTGAAAGAGCAGCACTCAAATATTTTAACATGTGAGTAGTATAGCATCAAGCAGTCCCTTGCAGTTCTGATCAGTACCCAAACTTGGCATTCTAGATTAAAGGACCACGTCGAATGACAGTCTTCAACTTACCATTACCAGTTATCTAATGACTACTATTGTTGCTTTTCCTTTTAACTCATCTTAAGACACATTGAATTTTACTTGCAAAAGCTGACTTACCAAGCAAAACACATGGTAATAATTAAAGTTGAATCACTCAACCTTGTACTAAATTTGGAGTTTATCATTTCATCATAAAAGCAAAAGATAAACAAAGTAATTTTTTGAGATCTAATGGTATTTCTGTGGAAGCCTTCAAAAAAGGAAGAAAACTCAGGGAAAGTCCATATGCCATATTTCGGTTTTGATGATTTGCAGTCCATTCTTTTGAGAGATTCCTATTAAGGAAATGCAAGGAAGTGTGGCTGTGATGTGCCCAAGCTTCCTTGTGTATAAAATTTTAAGCTGCAGAGGAACTCTTACCTGTTACTGCATATTTGAATTTCTGTGCATTCCCAGGGCAAACTGTCTTCTCATCATTGGTCACAATGTTCTGGTATATTCCTAGACATTGTGTCACCTGCACTGTCTCTATGACATCAAGACAAGCATGTCACAGTAAGAACTCATCACTAATGGTTGCTGGAAGGCATGCTAATGACTTCTGTTAATATATTCACAATCATAATAATAACGTTCATCACATCTACCATACCTTTACATTTGTTCCAGAGACTAATATAAGCATACCTAGTTGGTTTATCATTTACTTACATAGAAATTGTTTTAATAATGTATTATGAATTCCATTTTATTATTCAGAAGTTTTAGTTTGTGCAAAACTTAAAAGTCACATGTCTAAGGTGGTAATTAACAGAGACAGAATCAGTGAGCAAATGGTGTTTGATTCTAACACCTGTCTTCTACTTAACATTCTGTCAGTGGAGTGACAGCTCAGAAACCTAGAGATGTATGTCTGCTGTATATTCTTTTCATATATAATATATGAATTCTGTATACAAATAAACACATATATGCAATATATGGCTTATAATTAACAATTTATTAGCAATGTTGACGACCATAAGATAACACCTTTATTTTAGGGAGTATTGTGTGATAAAGTATTTATGGAAGAAATGTTTTCAATATCTGAAATATATGTCTTTTTATAGTGAAGGCCACTACCCCATCTCTTGACAAAAGAGGGGAAAGAATGTCGGAGGAAATGGCTCACACTGACTTCCAAGTCTGATGACCCTGGGATCTGTCTCGTCTGCTTTTGGCTATTGGTAGAGAGCCAAATCCTATTGCTGTCCTCTCACGCCCACACAGGCACCATGGCACAATACAAATGAACAGATGTAATAAAAATGTCTAAGTTGGAACCACCCTTTTAATCATTTACTTTTCTGTGATTTCAACAAATTATATCAAATTATTTTAATCATGTCATTATGGCTGTGATTTTAGATTACAAAGCAGTGATTGACTATGTTCTGAGTCTATGGATTAAGAAAGAATACAGTTTTGCCGGGCGGCAGTGGCACATGCCTTTAATCCCAGCACTCGGGAGGCAGAGCCAGGTGGATCTCTGTGAGTTTGAGGCCGACCTGGGCTACAGAGTGAGTTCCAGGAAAGGCGCAAAGCTACACAGAGAAACCCTGTCTTGAAAAACCAAAAAAAAAAAAAAAAAAGAAAAGAAAGATTACAGTTTCATTCATATTCTATGTGACTTTAAAAAAATCATTCTCTCTTTTTTCATAAGGTGAAATATTAGTAATATCGTCACCCGTTTAGAGATTTGTAAGTTGGTTTTCTGCAAAGAATAGCTTTGATTTACTAGTTGAAGTTTTAATTCCTTTCATGGTTTCATTAGTTTGCAATGAACAGAGAGCGGTAGAAATGGGACACACAGGGACAGACACAAATCACTGGACATTTTTTTTCTTTCCCCCTTTCATAGTTGGCCTAGAATAGAACTCAGTGTTTCAGCTTTTGTGTTTGTTACACCCTTATCTTTCTTTTTCTCTTTCTCACTGCCCCCCTGTCCTGTCTTCTATGATTATACATCTGTCCTTAGTCTCTGGCACTTTCATGTCTTAGCTGACACAAAAAGCAACATTTGGTTTTGTTCTCTGCCACTGTTTTTCATAAATATGGATATTATTACATCAAAAATGTACTTACACACCTGCTGAATTTTAGAAATGCAATATCAACTTACTTAATGTTTTTCAGTTATTCTATTTTATGTGTGGACTACTTGAGTGTGCCATGTGTTACTTCTTATTGTCTCTGAAAACTGGGAGATGAACAGGAGTCTTCCAGAACTATTCTGTAAGCATAGAGTTTTATAGAGCTTGTTTCTCCTATCTTATTTAGCAAATACACCCAAATGTGTGTTTCTGGTCAAAGTAGCCAGTGCTATGAAGTGTAGCCATGAAATAATTAACGTAGTTCATGACCATTCCATGTCATTTTATTATATTGTAGTTTTAAAGGAAACTTTTAAAAGTTCTAGTTATAAGTATTTTAGAATGAGAATTAAATAAAATAACCTAATGCCATCAGTGCCTGGAAAACTTTCAAGTTATATTGCTATTACTGTGAGAAAAATCAAGCCACACTAACCAGGTTCTGACAGAAAATGTTTTTTGTTTCTTCTTTAAAATGCATGACATGTAAGACAGGATCAAAATAATTCAAATTCTTAAACATTATTTCTTAAAGTACTACAAAAACAATTGAGCTAAATTATTTATATTATATTATTTTCTTCATATGACTTAGGAGGAAAGCAATCCTCTGAGAACTGTAATCCAGTTTGCATGTAACAATCTAGGGGAAAGAAGGCCAGCTACATGCTTCACTCACTTTTCTGTAGAGAAAGAAGAGAGAGAGGGAAGGGAGGGAGGAAGTGAAGGAGAGAGGAAGGGAGGGAGGGAGGGGGAGAAGCACAGGGAGATGGAGACAGGGAGACAGAGAGAGAGAGAGAGAGAGAGAGAGAGAGAGAGAGAGAGAGAGAGAGAGAGAGAGAGAGAGAGAGAGAGAGAGAGAGAGAAGCCCTATGGAAGTGTTGCAACATCTCCATGGTTTGGGCAGATACTGTCTGTATTAGTCTTTTCTACTTCTGTGTTGGTGATGGATCTTGAAGATTTTACAGAAACATCTCTAAATATGGCCCAGCTAAAACGAGTCATAACTCATAACCCTCCAAAAATGAGATGACAATCCTCTACAGCCACATGCCCCTCAAGGAGTTTCTAAAAGGTTTCTGTTTGGGAATCATGCATGGGCATGGGAGAATGCTAAAGCCAAGGGGTGTGCCTGGGCATTTGGCATTACCTCCTTTTATTTCTGGAAGTCAGTTTATGCCTATAATGTGTACAATTGAGCAACTGTCTCCCCATCAGTGCATTAACATTCACAAAATTACCCCACAGATTTCCACACCATTCTGCTGGAGTCCTCTGACCATGCAGTATATTAATATCTAAAAGGTTTTGTGCCTTCTCTTGTAATCTGTATCTTGTATTCCTCCTTTTAAAAAGAATTTAATAAGATTAAGGAGGATAATCATAAACATGGAATTATTTATAAAGGTCAATGCATTTTGCCCCATGCCATTTGAGGGAGAGATTTTATATAAAATTCATCTCTCATCCCCACTTCCAGAAATCTGAACCTCCGCACTTACAGCATGCATAAAAGTGAATTCTTTGGTGACATTCAAACGAGTTAAAAAGGACACCCGGCACTGTGTTCTGCAATTTAGGAGGGAGTGAATATCAGTTCTAAAAATCACTTAGTGAGCTTTTCTGGGAGCCTACGAGTCTCATTCTGTGGAGGCTTGATGTGGCAGAAAAAGGTGGTGTGTTGAAGCATTGGCTTGGCTCTTATTTACTCCTCTCTTCCATGGCGTGGTAGTGCATTCAGGCAAAGGAATCTTAATTAATTCAAAAGTTTCTAATAAAAAAACTATTGTTAATGTTGTGTAGGAGAAAGTAGGCTTTAGGGCAACAACTGACTGCCTGAGGCACTGAGGATATTTCAGGGTGTTTTTGAGAAAGTCAAAACATCACAAGGGCTTTATTCTGCCCTTTGCCTTTTGCCCACAGTTCCCACAGACCTGAAGACCTTCCAACACAGGCATCTGCAATCTTGTCTTCTGCCTGGTTTTATGTGAGTTTTTCATTTGAGGGAAATTTTTCATTTAAATTTTATTTAATTAATTAAATTTAATTTTTTTAGAAATGAAAATGTAATCATATAATTTTTTTCTTTCTTCCCTCCAACCACTCCACCCACATACCCACCTTTCTCTCACTCGAATCCACAGCCTCTGGCCACTTTGTTGTTGGTATTGATACATGTCTTCTTTTCTTTCTTTTTTTTCCCCCTGAGATTATAATGTAATCACATCATTCCTCTTTCCTTTCCTCCCTCCAAAATCTTCCATATACCCCTCTTCACTCTCTTTCAATTTCAGATCCTCCTTTTTTCATTAATGGTCCTTTTTTCAATAATTATTGTTATATGCATATATGTATACATATACAAGTACATAATTCTAAATATAACCTGCTTCCTCTGTGTAATGTTTCTCATATGTATGTTTTCATATTGGGTGACCAGTTGGTGTGCTATTCCTGGAAAAGACATTTATTCCTCCCCATCTCAGGCTTCTTTAGTTGCCTGTAGTCCTTTGTTTAGGATGGGTGCTCATTGTGCTTTCCCATGTCTACTTTAGCATGTCTATTGTTGGTGTTCTTGTTCAGCTCATTTTTAGACAGCCATGTTACTGAGGCATTATGGGTTTAGCTTCTGAAATTCCTAGGAGACCCTGTCTCACAGCTCTGCTGTGGGATGGCCTGTATGTCAAATATGTTGCTCTGATTGGTCAATAAATAAAACACTGATTGGGCAGTAGCCAGGCAGGAAGTATAGGCGGGACTAACAGAGAGGAGAACTGAAAGAACAGGAAGTCAGAGGGAGACACTGCCAGCTGCCATGACAAGCAGCATGTGAAGATGCCGGTAAGCCACAAGCCACGTGACTAGGTATAGATTTATAGAAATGGATTAATTTAAGATGTAAGAACTAGATAGCTAGAATCCTGAGTCATTAGGCCAAACAGTTTAAATAATATAAGCATCTGTGTGTTTATTTTATAACTGGGCTGTCGGACTGCCAGAGCTTGATGAGACGCAGAGAGAAAACTCTCCAGCTATACAGCTGTCTCTCTAGTCTTCTGGTTTTGACAACTTTCCTGTCACCTCTTCTGGAAAACCATAATATCTGGCCTCTTTTTCAAAAGGTTTTAAATACATTTTAATTAAAATATAGCCAGGTGGTAGTAGTGCATGCCTTTAATCCTACCATGCTGGAGGCAAAGGCAGGTGAATCTCTATGAGTTCAAGCTCAGTCTTGTCTACAGATTGAGCTCCAGTACAGCCAGGCCTGTTACACAGAGAAACCCTGTCTTGAAAAGCAGAAATATATATCACTTCCTCCTTCCCTTTCTTCCTTCCAGTTTCTCCCAAATCCACTCTTTCCAGCTCTTCCCATGCTCCCCTCCAAACTGATAGCCTCTTTTCCCCTTGATTATTATTGATGTGTGTGTGTGTGTGTGTGTGTGTGTGTGTGTATGTGTACAAACAAATGGATAAATAAAACCTGCCGAGTCTGCTTTTGTGTGTATGGTGGTATGATTTCAGGGCTAACCATTTTGTATTGAACATTCAATTAGGAGGGTTATCCCTGGGAAAGGCTAACTCTCCTTCTCTTAGTAGTCATTATTTGCCTGTGGATGCTTCCAGGTATGGGGCCACATGAGATTTCCCCTCTGTGTTAGCATGTCTATTGATACTGCCACATTGTTCAGATCTAGTATGTACAGCCATTTCTGACAGACTGAATCACAGGAGCTATTTTGGTTCTTACAATTTTTCCTCTTTCTCTTCTAAGATGTTCCCTGAGCCATAGATGCAGAATCTATGATACAGATGTATCTGTTGGGGCTGAGCTCCCCACAATGCTCTGACTGCTGAACTGTTTCCAGTGGTTTTCTGCAATGGTCTCCATTTGCTATAAAGAGAAGCTCCTCTGATGAAGGGGAACAGCTGCACTTCTCTGTGGATATAAGGTTAAACTTTAGAATGTAGTTCGGAATTATGCTTAAATACTAACATCACAGTAGGACATTTTCTTCTACGATGAGGTCATGGAACCTCACTAGCCCTGGGAAACTGGCTAGGTTTGCAGGAACAGGCATGGTTTCCCTTCTACTGGGTGAGAGTTAACAGCAATTAGATAGCTGTTGGTTACCACCAACATATGAGCGCCCCTTACTGCACCTTTATGGGTATCTTTCAGTGGTGGTCATTGTGGTTCATTAGGCATCACAACTAAGATGACTCATTGCTTCCCTCCCTTAGTACTTTACACAGTATTTTCTGGTACCATGGATACTTGACCTCAGTAAGGCGGCTTTCTTGTTAGATTCAGCTCAAATAATCTGAATCCTGTATGCTAAGTATTCAGTGTCATTAGCAACAGGGGCTCTGAAAGGCAACCAAGGGCGACAGCCATAGTCTCCATTGTTCTGGCAGTCACTTGGACTACCTTTACTAACCATTCTAAAGGATATTTCTTGAGGCTGGTTCTGGGGGTTTTATTAGTTCTTTTGGGAGCATTGTTGACATTAGTGGCATGTAGTATAACTTTCTTTAATATATATATATATAAATTTAATCTATATGATATTAAACATCTATATATCCCTTTAGTATATACAATATATTATATATATATATACACATATATGTATATGTATGCATTGCATTTTACTTCAGGTAAATATCAATTAAGTTCCATGAGGGTTTATCAAATGACCTTTCCGCTCTCCTCCTCCTTATGTATTGACCCTCCCCAGTAGAAGCCCCATCCCTGTTATTGTTTATTTGTTTTCCAAGAGAGGAATAGTAGGAAAGCATTTCTCGATAATTCTCAATTACTCTGATTTATACAAATATGCATCTTCTTTGGTTGGAGAATCCTATTCCAAATGTGCAAGGCTGCTGGTAAACTTCAAATGTGTATAAAATAATGTATAACTTCTCTAATTAGTTTTAGAAGACCCACTGGGTTAAAAATCCTTTGCTTCTGTGCAAATGTTGATTCAGTGTGAAAGAAAGTAAGATTTTGGAGACAAGGCCAGTGTGCATCTCTAGGGAACAGTTGCTGTAGCTGAATCACTGACTGGAAGAAGAAATCCCCTAAGGATTGCTCTAAAGTAGCTATAAGTGCTCATTGCATGAGTTGGCTGTCTGAAACCTGGGGCTTATGCAGGGACGCTTGGCTCAGTCTGGGAGGAGGGGACTGGACCTGCCTGGACTGAGTCTACCAGGTTGATCTCAGACCTCGAGGCGGGGGGAGGCTTTGCCCTGGAGGAGGTGGGAATGGGAGGTGAGCTGGGGGAAGGGGAGGGGGGCAGGAGGGGGGAGAACAAGGGAATCCGTGGCTGATATGTAGAACTGAATGGTATTGTAAAATAAAATAAAAGGGGAAAAAAAGGATAGATAAAATACAAATAGACAACTAGAGAAGAGGAAAAAAAATAAAGTAGCTATAATCATGGAACTTTCCAAAACCTGGCATTTGACTTGAAAATTACTATCTAAATTCTAGAAATAATAGCAATAAATTGATATGCCAGTTTAATTTCTTTTCTTTTTTATAATAAGTATACATTGGTTGCAAAAATCTAGAACTAGACACTTTCAAAACAGTAAAATAAAAATTTTACTCTTAGAAACAATTTTCTGTCCAATTAAAAACGTCATGTGTATTTAATGTAAAAATAACGTTAAGGATATATATATATATAGAAAGTTATATATATATGTGTGTGATAAAAATGATTCATAGTCTTCACAGCTCAAGGATGAAACTTAGTTAATCATTGTTGACTAATCAGACAATGTAATTAGTTGGTTACATTAATAAATTAAACCTTAATAGTTAACTTTCATAGGGTCAACTTAAAATCCTGGATAATTAAGACCAGCCTAATTAATGGTAGGCAATACTTATCATATCATGCAATTACTTCCCATAATATATGTGTCACTGGCTACATATGTGCACAGTCAGAAGGAAGGTTAAAGAAGAGGCTGTGGGATCTGAATGGAAGATTGGACAAAATTCATCAAAAGCATAAATGTACAGGAAGTCTTCATCTATCTTCAGAAATCTAGCTCCAGATAAGAGAGTCTGTTCATAGAACAGGATGCAGAGTTATAAAACATTTGTGTAAATAGGAGAATTATTATCATCTTGAAAGTTAGAACTGAAGGCAAGATAAAGTAGCATTCCAATAAAAGAAAAAAAAAAAAGGCCCTAAAAAATGAAAACTACACACACAACCACAGAAAGAATAAGAATTTCTCAAATTTTAGGATTTTCTGTGTCTCAGATAAAATGTAGATTGCCAATGGTAAGAAAACTCAAATATATGTAAACAAGGAAGATTTAATGTATACTTAAATATGTACCATCTAGCATGGATTATAACATGTCACTTTCTAGTGAATATTAGTGATTTCTCTCTGAAAACAAAACTTCATATGAGAAATGAGGCCAAAACACCCTACATAAATGGAGAGTAGTCAAATGTTTAAATGACTACCCTAATCATCTGTGTAATATTTTTATTTGTAAGTTTATTATAATAAGCAATTTTTCATTGAATAAAATCTACCTTTGGGTTTTTTATACATGCCATAGACCTAACAAACTGTGGGGTTTATTGAATTATTTTAGACTCAAATTGATTTTTCTATCCTAAAATACACTGAAGTATCTGATTCACCCACTTACGGTTCTCAATTTCCATATGCGTAGGCTGTGGGGCCATGCTGAATTGTGATTCTAACACAGTTGATAGACAGCATGCCAGAGTCTCAGCCTTCATCCCAGGGTGCTTCTACCCATGATGCTGTTTGTTAGTCTTGCTCTTGAATGATATTTGAGAAAACAATCCTTCATGCTGCCATTATCTGATGACACTTCCTGGAATAATTAGCATTTTTGTTTTTGTTAATGGTTGCTGAAAAATTGAAATGTGGCGACTTTGAATGGTTAACTACTAATAAGCCAGAATTGTGTTTTAAACATATTCACACATGAGTAATGGCTACCTTCTGGTCTACACAGGATTTTATATAATATAATTAATTATGATTAAACAACATAAATGGTATAGAGGACTATAAATTAAATTGCAAATTCAGATCATGTAGTATTGCTTATCCTTAAATATGTAAGAGAATGCCACTTAAATACTATTCATGTGAATGTGTGTCACTAGGCCATGTGCTGTATATTCTAAGTCTTTGTGAGGATGCAGATGTGCTGGTTGTCAGACAAAGATGTGTATGCATGGCTCAGGTAAGCTCTACAATCCTGGCAGCTATTTACCAAGTAAGCTCATTCTAAAGTGTTTTGAATTTCACTTGGAGGAAATTGAGAATTACAAAATGACCTACCCCAAAAATTTGTAGAAAGAAGGTTCATTTAAAGCAGAATAAAATGTTATCATTCTTTTCTTCCCCTCTTTGAGCTGAGGGAAATGTGCAAAAACATATACGCAACAGGAACAAGAGTCTTCTTCTATCAGAACTTGATTTTGCCAAATGATTCCAATTTCAGATAAGCATTTGCTCCAAGATTGTTTCCAAGAGGATAACGGCAGCATCCAAGTCACTGCAGAGCCAAGTAGCAATAGAGCTATGTGTCACTTAAGTCCAGACAGAGAATCATAAAGTAAATTCTCCCTGTGCTCTTAATGTTGTCTTTTGCTTCCTGTCTTGGCCTTGAGCAACGTGCTTCTCATCACACAGCATTCAGCAGGCAGATAAACAGGAAATCATAGTGACAAATAGCAATATGAATATTCATTACTCCAATAAATACAATCACAATGACACCAATAATGATGAAAATAAGAATAATATGTTCTCGTAAATCTCCACAAAGTGCTTATACATAATATTATTATTAATTTTGAGTTAAGATAACAAACAAAATGACTCGGGCAAAATTGATGCCCATGTTTTTGCCTTGGGGTTGCTTTTCTTAATATTCTTCCAGCAACTATGTAATCTAAAGAGCAGTTGGAGCTGTTGTGATGCTTTCCAATCACCGTTCTCCCTGTCTTGCCCATCATCATGGCCACCATTGTCTTTACTATCATCTATATCTTCATAATAATGTCCCTGAACTCACAATACAAGATGGAGTACATTGAATCACTTCTCAGCCTGTTGGTTAGGATCAAGAGAAGCAAGAACATATTGCATGTCTTTTTGAAAACCAGTGATGTTTTGGAAATGTTTTATGTTCCTAATCTTACTTCATACAAAAGAACTTTCTTTACTAGGTTAAAGAAAACTAACTTCCCCAAGCCATAAAAATAATAGGAAAAGATTAAGATATATTTGACTTGCTAATAAGCTCACAAAGGTCAAAGTATAAATTTAAAAGCATAAAAAAAAATCAACTGAAATACATGGCAAAAAGCAATGTCTCCAAGTAGCTTTCATTTCAAAAGTTCTCTTTCAAATCATCAACTGAATTTTGACACTTAAGGGGAGTAAAGGCTATAAGATAAATTACAGACTCAAGATCCTACAATATTTCCTAATCTTAAGACTGTACATTTTAAAAATATATAAATTCATTGCTTTAGAGTAAACATGAGAATCCTTTAATTTACAATTCTTAATTTTCTAATAAAAGCAATGAATTAGAAAGAAAAAAAAAGTGTTACTGTTAATTCACCCATTAAAATTTTAAGATAGTTTTAAAGGTGCTAAGCATCTCAATCAATACAATGTCAAATGACTTAGACATGGTCCTACCCCTTAGAATCATACACTTGAGTGACATGGAACTCATACAGGTAAACTCGTAGGAAATGCAAAGTACTGTAACAGATGTCTGGATGAAGGAGGAGGTTCCTTGAGTATCTAATGGTTGGCACTAAAAGGTTCCAGGGATACTCCTAGGGAATAAATTGAGAGGATAGTAAACAGTGACCTAGAGATGGCAATTTATTTTTCTGGGTTATTTATTAATTTGTTCCACTGCTCTTTAAGCTATGCAAAAAAAAAAAAATAGACAATCTACTTATCACTGTGAGCATGCCAGGATTCCCTCAGCATTCCTATTCTAAAAGAATTTCACTTTGATAGAGGCAAGTTTTTCCATTCATTTCCATAAGCTCAGCAACTATATGTTATATTTTACCCATGTCGTTCTCACATTTTACATGAATACATCAGCATACAACCTGACTTGTAGGAATATATGTATGTTTAACAGAATGTTAAATGAGAATTTCCCCCCTTAACTCACAGTTTAGCTAAAACTGTAATACTAAGAATAGTAGGCAAATATCAGTCCCATGTGCAAAGGAGTGTCTTGTGAGAATTAAAATAAAAACAGAATTATTTCAGAATCCTTCAAACCCCACCACCACCACCCTACCAACTACATAGGAAAAGGCCAGAAAGGAGAAGAGTGACTGTCAAAAACATTTGCTGTGTAATTACTGTTCCAAGGACTAAGGGTGTGACTTTTTGTGCAGGAGAGGATCTGAACATCTAGGTAGAAAGTTTCTGCTTTAGTGCCCTCGGGTTGCAATAAAAAGTAGAGTGGCATCAGACAAGAGAGGTTTATCTTCTTACAACCCTGCGGGCTGCAAGTCCAAATCCAGGCATTTGCAAGGCTGTGTTCTCTCTGCACCCTTTAGTGGAGTCATAGTAGTAGGTTGTTATCTAGGACTTGTGGCCTCTCTAGCTGCAGATTCTTGGCTTCAACATCAGCTGCAGTTAGGGGTTTCAACTTGTGAAGTAGACCTTAAATCCAACCGTTAAGTGTTTATTACTGGGATATCCATACCCCTGTCACAACAACGGGCATGGGCATTTCTTGCCAGCCAGGTGTTGTAGCTCCCAGGGCTCACAGCTGGGTAAGGCTGGTAATTACTTTTGTCCTTCTACAGCTGTACCTTCCAGCCCTATGAAAGCTAACCAGTAGTAATGAAGCTTCCAGTTGTGCAACAGCTTAATTTTATCACATTCTTGGCTCAACTATGCAAGGTGTTCAGTAGTAGGATCTTACCGCCATGTTCTGGAGGGTAAGCAAGAGCATTTACAATAATAAGCAACACCTGTGGGGAGGGTCTATGAAACTTGGCTGACCAATAACTCCCAAAGAGGTAATACAAATCCTGGCACTAGACTGTGTTGGCCTGTGGTGTTTATCTAATAGAGGTATTGTTGCCTTTATAGGGTAACTCCATTTTGTCTCCTCTTATATGTGTGTATTTATGTATTTTTGGAAACTTCTACAAGAGCAGGCTTTCACATGACCTTTTTGAACATTTTTAGTGTTCGTTTTTCCTCCTCTACACACACAACAAATGGGTAGCCAGTATCATGATAAACAGAGAAAAGCTCAAAGTATTCCAAGAAAATAAGGATATCTTGGAAAAACAGGACAAGGATATCTACTCTTGTCACTCCTATTCAATATAGTGCTTGAAATCTTAACTAGATCAATAAGACAACAGAAGGGAATAAAAGGAATATGAACAGGAAACTAAGAAGTCAAAGTATGCTTGTTTTCAGATGACATGCTCAATACGTAAAGCCTCCAGTGATTCCACCAAAAATATCTTATAGCTAACATAGTTAAGTGGCAGGATACAATATAACACACAAAATCAACAGGTTTCCTTCCTACCAATGACAAACATACTGAAGAAGAAAATCAAGAAACAACCTCATTGACAGCACACATAGGAAAAAATATCCTGCACTAAACAAGCAAAAGATCTCTTTAATTAAAACTTCAAAACATTGGAGAAACTGCATAAGAGAGTAGAACATGGGAAGCCAGCCAATGCTCGTAGATTGGAAGAATTAATCCTTCGAAAATGACAGTTCTATCAAAGCAATCTACAAATTAAATGTGGTCCGAGTCTGAATCCCAAGGTCAGTCTTTACAGACATGGAAATAACATTTGTTATTTGTAATAAATAAAATTTGTATGGCAACACAGAAGGTTGAGGATAGCCATAGTAATCCTGAACAAAACAAATGTTTCTAGTGATGTGTCCTGAGTGGTTTCAAGCTACACCTCGAAGACACAGTAGTAAAAATAGTATAAAATAGACACAAAAAGGATCTGGATCCTTCATTGAACACAATGAAGGATCCAGATAAAATCCATACAATTAATGCTACCTGATTTTTTTTTACAAAGATGCCAAAAAAAATACACAATGGAGAGAAAATAGTATCTTTAATAAACCCTGCTAAGGGAAAATAGATAACAACACATAGCAGACTAAAGATAGAACTTTATGTCTCCATATATAAAAACCAACTCCACATTGATCAAAGACCTCGATCTAAGACTAGAAACTTTGAAATTGCTAAAGGAAAAAGTATGGGGTGTATTTCATAAGCAGAGACAATCTGAATTAGACTCTGGCAGCCTGAAAATAAGAATAACAATCAACAAACCAGACATCATAAAATTAAAATTCTTCTATACAGCAAAGAATTAACCGAGTGAAGAGGCAGTCCACAGAATTGGAGACAATCTTTGTTATACCTCTGTCAGAGGATTACTATCTAATACAAAGAACTAATAAAGCTAAATATCAAGGAAACAGCCCAATCAAACAATGGGCCATTGATCCTAACAGAGAATCCTCAAAAGAAGTAATAAAAATGGACAGTAAACATTTTAAAATGTGCTCAGCATCATTAACCATCAGTGAAATGCAGATTAAAACTACATTGCGAGTCCATCTCATTCCAGTCAGAATAGCTATCATTAAGAAATAACTGACAACAAATGGTAGCTTGGATGTTCATTGTTTGTTGGAGTACCAACTGATGCAGGTACTAGAGACATCAGTGTGGAGATTCCTCAGAAATCTAAAACCAGAACTACCATTTAACACAGCTGTACCACACCTAGTTTTTATACCCAAAGGACCCTATATTCTACTTCACAGATCCTTGCTCATCAATCTTTGTTGTGGCTCTATTCACAATACTCAGGAAACAGAATCAACCTAGATGGCCATCGAGTTATAACTGTATAAAGAAAATGTCATACATGAAGAAGCTTTAGGGAAACTGGCTGCATTGTAAGCAAAGTTTAAAAATACAAAGGGGAGCTTGAAGAGAACTATTTTGTAGGTCTGGACAATGCTGCTCTATAAAGTGTTATTAAACCAAAACCCCGGTGCCAGAGGTGGGCAGCAGAACTCCCAAACTGATACGAGATTCTGCTGCTCTTCTCAGTTGTTCACCAGAGCTATTTGATAAGCTCCAACTTCTGCAGACAGTACACACTTCATTGTAAGGTGTAGGGAAACCAAGCTAGAATCAAGCTGAAGTTTCCTTCCCACTGATTAGCAGACCTAGTGCCGGAAGATGCTATGCAAGCTGATAAGGGAGAAAAGACATCAATTGTCTTACCCAGCTGTGAACCCTAATATTTACAGTTCCGGTCAAGACATGCCCTCTTGTATAAAAGTGGCACAGATGTTATAGGAGCAGTCAACTCCTTTCTAGTTGCATTTGAGGTCCACCCCACAAAAGGGATTCATACCTGGTACTATGAACCTGGTTAAAGTCCTATGGGTGATGAGGTATTGGGACCTGGGGGTGATATCAATATTCTTGTTTATCTAAAATCTCAGAAAGCTATCTTCTAAGTACTTGTTTGTATCCACAGAAAAAAATGCTACTCCCTGCTTTAATCAGAAAAGTCTCCTTTTGCAATGATTGGCAGTGACTGTAAAGAAACATGGTTGCTCTTGGTTCCAAAATAAGTGACAGTTGTTAGTTCGACAGAAAACATAGGAAACTTAATACCACCCATTCTAAGGCTCAGAGATTATCATGGAAGAGAGTGTGGAAAGAATGGAATATCCAAGAGCTGGAAAATATGGAGAAGGGGTGTGAAATGTTTTCGGGACATGACCAATTTAGTTATGACCTCACAACATCTATGGCTGACAGCAATGGGACTATATACGAATGAGCTTAACAACAGTCTGTCATGAATTGATGAGGAGCTTACCCAGACCTACCACTGCTTTATGAACTGTTTGCTACTAGTAAATTCTGGGAGAAAGGCAGTCATTGTCTTCAATTGGGCAGGAGATGAGTGGACTGCTGCAAACCAGTGGTCACATAGATAATCATGGTTAAAACTCAGTCAGTCTCAACAAAACAAAACAAAAACAAAAAGGAAATGAAACGAAAAAATACAACAACAAAATTATGAATATGGGCAGAGTATATGGAGGTAAGAGGAGGTACTAGGAGTATGAGTGGGAACAGAGATGGGTTATAATGAGAGTATACATTACACAAGTATGAAATTGTCCAAGAACAAACTCAGTAAAAGTATAAAAACATAATAGAGGTCATTAAGCAGTAATTTGAATGGTGGGTAACTGACTTTATTTCTCCATATGCTTTTTGAATTTTAAGGTATTGAGAATGAACTGTTCTCTAATTGGAATATGTGTCATCATATGTGTGTGTTTGCATCTTTTTCTAAGAGAAAACTTTTCTCTTGCAATCTCCTCCCTGTAGAGATTTTTTGTTCCCAGCAAATACTTAACCATAAATAAAAAATGATAACTACATTTTTATTAGATTTCATGCTGAGCTTCTGTTAAACTATCAACCCAGTACTTTAATCTTTGTTAACACAAGTAATCAAGTTCAAGGTTACCACAGACATCAAAGTGAGAGAGCAAGGATTTTATCTGGCAATTAAGTTGTCCTAGCACAATAAATGTCCACAAATA
Source organism: Peromyscus leucopus (assembly GCF_004664715.2). Classification (NCBI taxonomy): domain Eukaryota; kingdom Metazoa; phylum Chordata; class Mammalia; order Rodentia; family Cricetidae; genus Peromyscus; species Peromyscus leucopus. The sequence goes on along the minus strand of NC_051072.1, from coordinate 30,632,291 downwards.
AAACAGTTTGCTTTTTAAATGCTTAATGGTGATTTAATGCCATGCAGAGTCATTGCTGGGAGAGAGGCTTTATCCCATGATGTCTGAGGCAAAAGAGTTCTATTGCTTATTTGCTTCTTTGAGGAAAACAAAATACCACTGAGAGAATATATTAGGTAATTTAACAATTGACAATTGGAAAATTAGGCAATTTAACAGTGTGATTCTCTAACTACTCCTTCTAGAAGACAACCATTTATCTTGTTATATTTTGTGAAATACCAATAATTAGTTTAGGTATCAAATTTTGGTAATAATCATGACCACACAAAGCTATACTAGTTAAAGTCCATCTATTCAATTTGATAAATATTCATGCACTGCTACTTCAGGTTATTGCGCTGAAAGATTTGGTGATGCTAAGTGCCAGTTCTCCAGAGTGAACTGACATATACAAATCTCTTAAAGACTTATTTACTTCAGACATGGAGGGATTGTTGGTCGACAGGGCTCTGTTAGTGGCTATAAGTACTTGCTGCTATTGCAGAAGATAAGAGTTTGGTTCCAAGCACCATATCGGGTGACTCAAAATCACCTGTATCCAGATCCAGAAGATTCAACACCCTCTTCTTGCCTCAATGAAAACATGCACATAGGTACACAAATACATACACTCGGGTTCACACACTTAATTTTTTTAAAGGTTTATTCATTGTTATTCTATGTGTGAGTGTTTTGCTTATAGTTATGCTGTGTACCATGTGTATGCCTAGTGCTGTAGAGGTCAAAAGAAGGTGCTGGATCCTCTAAAATTGAAATTACACATCATTGTGAGCTGCTCTGTGGATGCTGGGAACTGAACTTAGGTGTCTACAATAGCATCAAATATTCTAAACAACCAAGCCTTGTTTCCAGTCCCCATATAAGATATTAATACCAGCACTTTGTAACTGTCACATCGAATAAGATGTGCAACTGTTTTCTGGCTCTGCTTCTTCAAGTATAAGATGAGGCATAATTTGATTTCTCATCATTATCACAAAACCTTTGTGGTTTAAATCTTAATTTGCTGTCATTAAAGACATTTTAGTTAAATATTATAATTATCTGACCCACCTCAGGTTACAAACTCTAGTCCATTTAATTCTAATTTAACATAAATTTATATTCAACTGGAGCAGGTAAGCATTGGAGATAGACAAGCACTCTGGGATCAACATTTGGCTTTGGGTTATGCACACCCCACTTATAACAATGCATTTGGCTGCCTAGTTCATTCACTTGAACTTACTGTGAAAGTGTACTCCTCTCCAAACAATGTATCTACTTAGTAACCTGAAACTCCTTGATCTCTAGTCTGTGTCTAGCTACCTGTAATTCCATCTCAGAACGTAAGTTTCCCCATGCCAATGACAATCAGATTTAGATAGTTTCTGTTCAAGTATATGCCCAACATATCATGATACAAAGAATGAAATGGAGGGTTTATCTGGCCTGAATTATTTTTGTGTGTGTGCACAATAAGGCAAAATGGTATCCTCTAGTAACTTTTTGGGAACAATACTGTATTTTCCACCTTATGCTATGTATGAGTGGGAGATTGTAGGATTTAAATCAGATGCATTATGGGAAGTGATAGTACAGAAATGATTATGCAACCTATGCTATCAATCAAAATGGAGAACTGCCCAGGCTACACCCTTTAGTAACCAATCTCTCCTGTTTTTGGGTGCTCAAGTATCTTCATTCATGTCACCCACTGTCAATCTCAGAGTGTATCCCTTTATAATCTGTACGATAGCTTTGCTTAAAACAAAGTCATCTTGATTCTCTTGCAACTCTATATGAGACCTTATTTTCAGTTCTTTGGATAAAGACAAAGAACCTGGAACATCTAACCCAGACCCCAAATAACATGGTAACAAAGGGAATTGCTCAGAACCCTCCCCTATTCTAGTGTTTAGGAATTGAGATAAAAACCTCATAAAAGTAGGAAGGTCATGGGTGACTTCATAAAATCTCTCCATTCATCCAGTGAGCACATTTCTTCCAGTATTTTTGAGTTCATGGCTGGTGTTTAGAACTTGGACAGTTTAATAGCCAGGGTTCTCTAGAGTAACAGAACTTACAGAATGAATCTCTCTCTCTCTCTCTCTCTCTCTCTCTCTCTCTCTCTCTCTCTCTCTCTCTCTCTCTCTCTCTCTCTCCCTCCCTCCCTCTCATGGATTTAATAGAATGGTTCACAGGCTGTGGTACAGTAATTGCATCAATGGCTGTCTGTGAATAGAAAGTCCACGAATTCAGGAGTAGCTCAGTCCAGGAGGCCAAATATCTCAGCTGGTCTTCAGTAGATGCTAGAACACTGAAGAAGTAGACTCTAATGCCAGTGAAGGAATTGCTAGCAAGACCAGGGCAAACAGGCAAAGAGCAAAAACTTCCTTCTTCCATGCCCTTGTTTAGGCTTCCAGCAAAAGGCATGTCCCAAATTAGATCTGAATTAAAGTATATCTTCTCCCAAGTTAAACAATCTGAATTAAAAGCACTTCTTCTACCACAAAGGTCTGAATTAGAAGTTAATCTTCCTATTACAACTCAAGCAAAAATCCTTCATGGATATGCCCTCCATTTTGAGAAACTCCAGATGTAGTCAAGTTAACACCAAGTATAGCCATTTCAGCCAGCAAAGGAGTTTATCTAGTGGTCGACATTATAGACTCCTGCCTTTTGCAGATTTTCTCTGTAGCCTCAAATATTACTTAAAGTTCTGAATGGCATAAATTCCAATAGCCCTCTCATGTTCACAAATACTTGGGGGAAGTTTGATGTATAACTTTATAATTTATGCCATATGGACATAACCTTCACCTTCAGCACAAAATGGATATTCCAATGTTTTCCTATTCATGATCTCTCTATTCATTGTCTTTCTTATCATAGGAGCTCCTTGATCAGTTTATCTAGAGAGCCAAATCATAAGTCTACTGCACTAAAGAAATTAATCTAGGAAATGAGCTAGAAATCTCTTCAATCAGCTCTTTGGGGATGATTTCTCACTTTATTTGTTAGAAAGTGTGGGGAAGAAATTAAAACACGTCGCCTCAGGTTGAGAACCAATCATTCCTTGACTGCATTGATTTTGGGGGAGATGACAATTCAGAAGCTGATTAGGAACAGTAAAATTGACAAAATTCTGGACTCCATTTTTCCCAGTTCTAATGTGAATGAACTTCTCATAATACACAGAATAATGAGACCTGTGACCATGTCACATGACAAGATGAATTCAGGTGGAAAATGAACTTACAATCATTGCCTTACTTTAAGATAGGGGTGTCAACTTGATTCATTATTCAGGTAGGCCAAAAGTAATCACCAAGTCATTGAACAAAGATGAAGGATGCATAAAAGTTAGAGTCAGAGTGACAAGAGAAAAATGTGACCAGCCAGCCATTGCTGGCTTCTAAGTGGACAAGGACAAGTCAAGGAATTCAGGAAGCCTGCGGAATCTATAAAAAAGAAGGAAATATAACTGTTCTGTTTCAGAGTCTTTAGAAGAAATATAGCCATTTCATTTATCAAATAGAGAGAGAGACAGAGAGAGAGAGAGAGAGAGACAGACAGACAGACAGACAGACAGACAGACAGATAGATATGTGGTGTGTGTGTGTGTGTGTGTGTGTGTGTGTGTGTGTATGGAAGTTTTAGTCCAATAAATCCCATCTTTACTTGTGACCCTCCCCAAAGAAGAAAGTATTAGTATTCTGTTTCTTGAAGCTGTCAAGTGTGTAGTTATTAGATTTAGTAGCAATAGGGAATTACTGCAGTGTCCTTACTATCAATTTCCAAATGGAAAAATTCTTCTCTCCTTCCAATTTTGTGACTAAGAATCCACATTCCAATTTGCTAATGCAACTGTAGTTTTTTTTTTTTTTTTTGATTTTTCGAGACAGGGTTTCTCTGTGTAGCTTTGCGCCTTTCCTGGGACTCACTTGGTAGCCCAGGCTGGCCTCGAACTCACAGAGATCCGCCTGGCTCTGCCTCCCGAGTGCTGGGATTAAAGGCGTGCGCCACCACCGCCCGGCGCAACTGTAGTTTTTTACTTCGAAAATACTTATTGATGGTATAGTATATTGGGGTACTCATTCAGATTCAACACACTTTCCCCCAGAACTATGTAGTTGCATTAGTTTCATGACAAATGAGAGACTGAATTAAGTCATGGTGGAAGATCTTTCAATCTAATTTTTACTGAAGTGATAGAAAAGGACATGAAGTTTCATATGCAGGCCTTGAAATCTGAGGTGAATTCGGAAGTCTACCAATTGTCATTAAATTTTTGAACAGTCATGAGACATTTGAAGAGTCAACTTAAGGGAAAATTGCTATCACTGGCCAAGGAAGGTAGACATAAGAAGCAAGCAGTTGATGCTATATTCTAGATAGATGAGAAGAATCTTGAAGTTGAGATATGCCAATACAATGAGGAGAAAAGATTATCACAAATTGTAGAGGCAGAATTTGTCATACATTTAATATGAAAACAGAGATATGAATGAGTAAAAGACATACCCTAATGTTTGTTTGAATGATTAAGAAAACTAGAAGCATGGAACTACAATAGGAAAAAAAGTCTGGACAGAAGAAAATGATGTGATACAATTGCAAATGCCTTGCATTTGATAGATATTTCATAGCTGAAAATCTCCAGAAAAAAATGAAAACTAAGTTTTAGGACTATGTGTAGCTTCAGAATACAAAGTCACTCTGCCAATTCCTTCGAATTCTAAGCTTGCTTCTCCTGTAAGCTGTTCAAAAATATTCAAATGGACTATTTATCATAATTATATGATCACTCTGTAGAGTATCCTCTTAAAGGTGTTTGCAGGGCTGGGGATATGGCACAGTGGTAAAGCTATTGCTATTACTAAAGTGTAATGACCAGAATTCCCATCCCTAAAGACCATGTACCTGAATGACTGGCCTGCAATACCACAGGCTAGGAGGCAGAGACAGGTGTGGTGGTACTGTGTTCCCCAAAATATTGTGCACGCTAATAAACTTATCTGGGGTCACAGAACAGCCACAATATTAAACATAGAGGATAGGCAGTGGTAGCTCATGCCTTTAATCCTAGCATTCCAGGGGCAGAAATCCTCAGTAACTCTGTGAGTTCAAGGCCACGTTGGAAGCAGCCAGGCATGGTGACTCATGCCTTTAATTCCAGGGAGTGATGGCAGAAAGCAGAAAGATATATAAGGCATGAGGACCAGAAACTAGAAGCTTTAGTCGGTTAAGCTTTTAGGCTTTTAAGCAGCACAGTTCAGCTGAGATTCATTCTGGATGAGGACTCAGAGATTTCCAGTCTGAGGAAACAGGATCAGCTGAGCAATTGGCAAGGTGAGGTGGCTGTGGCTTGTACTGCTTCTCTGATCTTCCAGCATTCACCCCAAGAGCTGGCCTCAGGTTTGATCTTATTAATAAGACCTGTTAAGATTCCTGCTAAAGACAGGGATAAGCCGACAACCCAGAATACACAAGAGTGAGCTCTTGTTCACCAAGAGACCCCATTTCAACCTATATAATATGGAGAGTAGTCAAAGAGGACACATGGCATCAACCTTGACCTTACACACACACACACACACAACACACACACACACACACACACGTGCACACACACACACACACGTGCACACACACACGTGCACACACACACACACACACACACACACACACACACACACTCATACGTGCACACACTCCCCTGTTCTGTAAACAACACAAGTAAGACACTAGCCTATTAGCCTAAGGTGTTTTTCTCCTAGTGTGTAAAACTCCACATGCATGTTGAGGCTGGATGATCAAGGCCATACTTAGGCTAGACATTTTCTGTTTGGCAAATGAGTGGAGGAAAAATGTTCCATAATTCAACCTCTAAAACACATAGATGAGGTGTTGTGAAAATCAAAGCTGCCTGAAATCCAAGAAAAATCCTCAAGCACCTACTTGGGAGCTAGAAGAAACTGTAGTCCTGGCCATAATCACTCAGTATGCCAGAGGCTGTGCGGAATTGGTGGCAGGTTGGAGAAAGGGAGAGAGTATCTCATAAAATAGACATTTTAAACAACATTCAGTAAAGTCTGATGAATCATTATTTCCTCATTGGCTATGAACTCTAAAGTCAGTTTCTAGAGGCTTAAATGACTGCCCTGATTTTCCACATCATTTGGAATTTACAATGAGCTGTACTTTGAAAATATGCATCTAAATAAATCATTCATTAAGTTGATTTCCTCCAGTATTTTGTCACAGCAATGAAAAACTAACTAATGCAGCATGCCAGTTGTCAGTATCAATAAGCAGCTTGTAATACTCTTGTCCCTTTGTAAGACAATATGACTATAGAAAAGAAGATAAAAAGTATTGGGATAATATCTGAATCATATCTTAGAATTACATGTTAATATGTATTTATTTAATTTAAAGACTCAACCTTTGATTTAGATGTCATTGTGAATGCCTGTAATCTCATCATTTAAGAAAGTGAAATAAGAAAATAATTAATTTGGTTCAAAAATAAAATACTTTTAAACTTAAAAATTGTATGTGACTTAATTCCTTTAAGTTATGTACATTCTACTACTCAAAAGTCACATTTTTGTTTGTTTGTTTTTGTTTGTTTGTTTGTTTGTTTGTTTGGGGGGTTGAGACAGGGTTTCTCTGTGTAGCTTTGTGCCTTTCCTGGATCTTGCTCTGTAGACCTGTAGACCAGGCTGGCCTTGAACTCACAAAGATCTGCCTGTCTCTGCCTCCTGAGTGCTGGGATGAAAGGCGTGTGCCACCACCGCCCAGCAAAAGTCATGTTTTAAAATCCACTTATTAAATAATTTCAATGTGCATCACCTGGACTAGAATAAATCTAAACTCTAAGTTGCCTGTAGTTACTGAGAGTCGGAAATGGATGATTCCACAAATGGGAATATAAAAGCCACAACTCAGGGACTCAAAATCATAGGAAAGATATTTCATTGTAGAAGGTGAACAGAAACACAGACTTTGGAAGTTGGTCAAAAAGAATAAACAAATTCATACAAATTTTTAATGAGGGTGCAGATTTTATTTGGTTTGCTTATTTTTAATTACTTTTCAGCTGAGAACTTGGTATAATACATTTTGATCACATTCACCCCAAATCCAGCCCCATTCCCTACCCACCCAACTTGTGGTGTCTTCTTTGATTTTTTAAGCCATCAAGTACAGTTTGTGCTGGCTGTTCCCCCTTGATTATGAGCCCTTCGCTGGAGGGTGGTCAACTCACAGAGAGCCACAGCCTCTCCCTCGCCCAGCACCTCTCAACTGCCAATGGCTCCTTAGCCAGGGCTGGGGATTTTTGCTTCCCTTCCCTCTCGATGCTGGAATGTTGTCTGCCCCGAGGCTGTGCAGGTCTTACGCATGCCGCCTTAGCTGCTGTGTATTTGTACATGCAGCTGCCCTGTTCTGTCCAGAAAACACTTTCACTGTCGTCATTGGCCACTCTGGCTCTTACAGTCTTTCTCTCCCCTGTTCATTCTCCCATCATGATTGTTGAGGCACAGAAACATTGATGACTGAACAAATGGGTTTTTTGTGTATGTATATGGGGTTTGTGCATATATGGTGTGTGTGTGTGTGTGTGTGTGTGTGTGCGTGCGTGCGTGTGTGTGCGTGCGTGTGTGTGTGTGTGTGTGTGTGTGTGTGTGTAAAGAAAATACATGAATTTGCACACATGCAAACAAAACTGTTTTGGCCAGCCATCAGTCCTTCCATGCCACACTACTACTGTCTTTAAGTGTAGCCAGTGAGTACACATTTGAAGACCCTCTGACTATTGATTCAATGATTTACTTGTTCTAAATTCTCTAGCATCAAAAATATTCCTGCTCTTATTTTCATCAGGGTTAATAAATACATGGAAATTGGCGGGGTATAAAAGACAATTAGTCCAGGAAAAAGGCGCAAATCTACACAGAGAAACCCTGTCTCGAAAAAAAAAAAAAAAAAAAAAAAAAAAAAAGACAATTAGTATCATAATGATATATTTCCATATATGGAAATAATCTTCGTGGGTGACACAATATTTTTTTAAATCTGTCTGTAACCCCACTACAATATTGGGCTTTCTGATTTTTTTCATTTTGTTTTTCTTCATACATTTTGGGTGTATTTAAATTGAATAATAAGTATGTCCATAACATCATCAATACACAGAAATGGGATTCCTAGCCAGGCGGTAGTGGCGCACACCTTTAATCCCAGCACTCGGGAGGCAAAGCCAGGCGGATCTCTGTGAGTTCGAGGCCAGCCTGGGCTACCAAGTGAGTTCCAGGAAAGGCGCAAAGCTACACAGAGAAACCCTGTCTTGAAAAAACCAAAGAAAGAAATGGGATTCCTATATCAGAGGCCTTCATCTCCTCATGTACCACCATCATTAAAAGTGGTTTCTTCACAAGGGAAGACATCAGAAAGTTTATAATCTCATGTCAAGCAGAACGGAAATAATTAGTAGTATGAGGGAGACTTGACCTCAAGTTTGATCTTCTAGCTAATTACATGTAAATAATGAAATGGCTGATATAATTTAATGTTGAAAGCCAAACTGTGTGGCTGAATTGTTGCTATATGTGAATGACAATGAGTAGAATACAGCATGTTCATTTAAAACATCTCACTGGAACATCTCAGTAGTGTTTACACATTCACATTTAAAATGAAAGAAAGTTTATAAAAGCATAAAGACATGAAATATTTGCTGACAACTGGATCATTTAAATTATAATGTTCTATTTATTTCATTTTTAAGATACGCATTGTCCAATACTAAACAACTTTATATAATAAGAATAGCCCAATACCTCAAATGTTTGACCACCTGAACAAAGTGATTCAGAAATTGCATGAAAAAAAAAAGAATAGAAAATTAGAAACATGAAGTTCAGGCATGATTTGCACAGAAAATAAACTCTCTTTTGTAAAAATGCAGTTTGGTGTGAAGAGAGGGCTCAGTGGGTAAGAAAGCTTGCTACAATGCATGACAGCTGAGCTCAGACCTCCAGGGCTCAGCAGAGCATGGCCACCTGTGTCCATAATCCCAGCTCTGTGGAAAACAGACACAAGCTGGACTTGCTGTTCTCTAGCCTGACCCAAAATACAGCAATCTCCACTCAATGAAATACTCTGCAAAGGGTATAAGGTTCAGAGCAGGGCACATGTCAACCTCTTCTGGCCTACACACACACACACACACACAACACACACACACACACACACACACACACAACACACACACACACACACATGCATAAACACACACATATGCACACACAACAGGCATGTGGACTCTCCCCAACACACACAGTATAAGAGCACACAGATCATTGTTCTAGGTCTTGTCCTCAGAATATAAGGTGTTTATACTACATGGAGACAGAAACTGAGTTGAAATTCATCCTTCAGTTTAATTCCATTGGGGGAGATCTTTGGAAAATAGAGTTCATTTGGAAATATGCAGAACTACTTTTCCTCAATTATCCTTAAGCAAGCTTTAATTAAAGGTTGTGTTTATCAATTCTTTCACCATTTCTATATGAATGAGTATAGAATTATCTCTTTGACTAGTGTACCACAGATCCAGAAACAACCTTCAGAAGCACCCCAAAGAGGCATTCCTCTAAAAATGTTATAAATTCACAATAATTTTAGGGAAATGCCCTTTGTCATGACTTGGGAAAAATCTTAATATCTGGGTTCTGAAGAATCATTGGTTAACAGAAAAAAAAAAGTTTAAAAGTCTTGCCTCCCGTTACAGATAATTCTATACTTGATCACATTACATGGACCTACTTCATACCCAGTTGTACAAAACAATTAAAATGTGACTATTAAGGTTAAAAGAAAAACTAAAGAAACACATCCTAACTGGGGGATTTTCCAGGAAATCTAGATGGAATATTACTATAATTAATATTTAATTTGAATATGAAGTTCCTTGATACTAAGACCAAAATTTAATACAGTGAATGAGTTTAATGCATTATTTGAAAAAGCATAATAAAAGTGAGATTATCACTGCTGAGCTGCATGGAGGTGGAGGCTTGGTGGTTTAATATTTGGCCTCACCAATAATCCCTCATGATGATGCCGGAAGGCAATGCTCCTGAATGTGTAGGTGGATTGCATAACTAATTTTACAGCTTTGACTACACATGACTCCTTTGTCATTACAGTTTCTATAAAGCATTTAAATTCATTCTTTTACACTTACCACTCCTCAATGTATAATACTCACATATTTGTCAAAAGCAAATGTTTCACTAGAACCCCTAAATAACAGATTTATAGCAAACAGTGACTTAGATGCAAAAGCATCGGTTTTCTCCCCTAAACTTTAAGAAATACATCATTTTTGGGTAATAGCTCATCTTGAGTTGTACTCTAATTCCCTTTCCAGTGAATCTGAGGTGGAAGTTCAAAGTTGCAGATGCACTTTAGAAGATGATGTATGACCCGGGTGGATGGCTCAGTCTATGGAAGTGCATCTACAAAGTGGAAGCCAGCAATTACCGAGTGCTTGTACTGTGCCAGATAATGTTGGTATTCATCTTGTAAAGGTCACATGAAACCTCTTGAAACAATTTAAAACTTCTATTCTACTACAAGAAAAAAATTCTGCAGCTAAATTCTAGTTTTTCTCACTACTAGTATATTAGTTTTCACAACCTGACTGTGAGAAATACTGTGCAGCCCAATAAGCAAGAATGCCTTGACAGGTGTTTCTACCAGAATTACTGGGCCTTTAATAGTAATAATGTCGCCTCCTTTTGTTTTAGTTCTTGCATGGTTAAGTATAAAAGGCCATTTTGTTCTAAACCTGGATTAATACCCTAACTGGCCAGCTCTCACAGATGCAGCACTCACATTTCAGGAGCCAAGGAAGCCCATAGAGGGTAACTGCCCTGCTGGCTCAGAGCTGCTCTGGATTCCCTACTTCTAAAACTGTTTGGTAAACAGGTGTATCAGCATCTAAGACATCTAAGATGTCCTAACTCACTTCACTCACCACTGTCTCCTACTGTGACACTGGACAAAATCAGACGTGACAAAATGTGGAGATGCCTGTTTTCATTCACTTTACAAATGTGTGGCTATTTTAAATTATACCCCCACCTCCAACTTTTTTATCCTTTCTATGAAGTGCCGACCAACAATATATCCTTATTGGCTCTTTTCCTCATTTTCCAAGCCAAAATGACCTTTAAAAAAATTATTGCATTTTTAAATTACTTTATAAATTTCCATACAATGTATTTTCATCATATTCTTTTTTTTGTCAAGTCTTTCCAGATCTCCCCATCTCTCTACCTACCCAACTTGGTGTTCTTTCTCTCTTTCTCAGAATAAAGCCCTATAAAAAACCCAAGAAGATAAAAAAAAAGTGAGAGAAACACACACACACATATGGAGTCCATTTTGTTTGGATCAGCTACTCCTTAGTGAGGCAGCCCTGGAGTGTGGTTGTTATACTCAGGGTGACTTCACTGAAGAAAACTAGTTTTTCCCTCTTACCAGGAGCTATAAATTATAAATAAATTTTGACCAGGGGCAGGAATTTGTCTAGTTACCTTTCCCCATGTTGGGATTTTCACCTGGTTTATTTTGGGGACCTTATGCATTCAATAATGAATCTCTGTGAGTTCATTTGCACATCAGCTCTGTTGTGCCTCAAAAACACTGTTTCCTTGAAGTTATCCATTGCTTCTGGCACTTACAGACTTTATACCTTATCTTCTGTATAGATTCCTGAGCCTGGATAGGAGGGAACTTGACATAAACATCCCATTTTGGCTGAGTGCTCCAGGGTCTCCCATTATCTACACATCGTCCAGTTATGGGCCTCTGTATTGATTCCAATATACTTCAAGAAGAAGCTTCTATGGTATGGGTTGAGTTAGGCATTGATCTGTAAATCCAGCATCATGCCACTGAAGTAATTTTATTGCTAAGGTCTTTAGCTGAATGATAGTAGTAGATTTTCCACGAGGCCCATGACTTATCTCATCTCTGACCTTCGGCCTCATAAACAGTGTCAGATGTGGGTTCTATTTCATGGAGTAGGCCTGATATCCAATGAGAAAAAGAGTGGTTGGTTAACCCCATCTTTGTTCCACTACAGCACCATATATACTGCAGGCAGGTTGCTGTTGTAGGTTGCAGGGTTTGTAAATGGGTAAGATTGTTGATTAATTTTCTCCTCTGTTAGTGTGTATAATATCTTCTAGTACTATGACATCTAGATAGAAGTGCTAAAGCCTCTAGTTAGGCAACAGCTCAATGTCTCCAGTTTTGATGAAGTAAGTTGTGTCTCCAGCAAAAGGACTTATCATTGGGTGGTAGAGTATAACCAATGTTGGCAATAGCTTGTAATGTTTGGGGGAAAATGTCTATTGGACCCCTTTGGCCAATACAACAAGATAAAACCTATTTCTGGAACTATGGGTTTTACTTGGTAGCATTTGATATCTGGTTGGAGCATTGTCTTTCCCATTATGTGATAACTCCATGTAAATTCATTTTATGGATTTTAGAAAGCTTCTAGAGTAGTAGGTTTCCATATGGCTTTTCAAAAGGCCTTTGTTATTAGCTATATGTCCTCATATTTCCTCTTTTACCCTGTCCTCTAATCCTCCTCCTCATTTAATTCTCCTATTCCAGATTTCCCCTTATCCCTTATTAATATTGTATTCTATATCTCCTTCTTTGGAAGAGTCAGTTCCTCCTCCCCTCTGGTTCCTCGTGAGTTACCTAAACTCTGTGGATATTCCAAATGAAGCACACATTCTAAGATTACTTCTCAAATCAAAGTAGTTATAAGACAATGAGACACAGAAGACTTTTCAACCTCGAAAATTAGAATATATTTTAAATATATTAAAAATATATATATTAAAAATTTAGATAATTTAAATTTTCCATTGATCATGTTTGACACATGATCTTATCCTTGTTGGAAAATTCTCTTATTGCAATGAGGAACATTTTTCATGTTATATATACAGAGAAGTTCACTTTAATTTTAATCACCTTTATATTCTTAATTATAAAAATTTTAAATGTGAATCAAAGAAAAGAATACCCTTTAAGCTATGGCATATATCTCTATATACCATTATGTGTTGCCATAAAGCTAGCATATATTTTAAACTGTCAAAATTATACTAATTCACAATTCTCATAATTAAAGAAGTAGTTTCCAGAGTCAGTAATGTAGGTCAGAGGTTAAAGGCACTTTTTACCAAGCCTGGGAGGCTAACTCTCATCCATGGGATGCAAATGCTGGAAGGAAAGTTCCCATTCCTACATGTTGTCTTCCAATCTACACACACACACACAAACACACACACACACACACACACACACACACACACACTTTAAAAAGCCAATTACCAATGATCATATTTCTACAACAAATGATAAAATAATGAAACCATTTAAAATTATAGATTAAAATCCTTGGCTTGAGATCCAATATGGGTTTGAAGGTGAAATATGGAATATTTGGTCCTTCCACATATATCTCTAATACAATCTTAGGAATTAGTTGAGTAGCTGCCAATAGCCCAAGTCTGAAAACAGTTTTCAGTAAGTCTTTGAGGGTAAAAAGACTGTAAATTGAATATGTGTATAGACTGTAAGGAAAATGCACTTAGCAAGAGAATTACTGAAGTCATTATGTCCAAAGGCCAAATGGCTGACATATGACATAAGAAATTCCCATCATAATGAGCTCACTTTGTTCTTAATTTGTCTGGGCAGGACACTCAGTGTGTAACCAATTAGTCCTCCAATGTGCATCACAATCTAAAAACAGAGTTTCTGGGCAGTTCTGACTTTTCTATTATTGACAAGATTGATGTATTTCAGACTGAAAGTTTTTATTAAAAATAAAAGAGTTTAGTTCTTTTAAGTTTTGTGGGGAAAGCTAATGGCAAATCATTTGAAAGTAGATTATATAATGTTCAATTTTATTTTAGTATATGAAGATATTCTGAATTTTCTACAGAAAGTTAGGATGTGATAGTTCTAATGCTTTTAAATATAAAAATAAGATGGCTTAACTGAGTCAAAAACTCACTAAATTTTTTCACAGAAAAAAATCCTGGTTTTCAAGGTTGTAAAATCTTAGTAAAGAAGAATTATTGAATAGTTATGTATTAAGTAACTATGTAGATACTTAGTGCTATGAAATTAACTCTTAGATCTCCCATAATTATGTCATATGGGTTAACGTTGGTTGTGTTTTCATTTTAATTCAATTCTAAGTAGTTTTTCACTTCTTTGTTGATTTCTGTTTTGTGCTGTGGAATGTTCTGTATGCTGTGAATGTGTGTTGCTCTGATTGGTTGATAAATAAAGCTGGTCAATGATGAGGCAGAATAAGGTTAAGCAGAACATTCCAACTAGAGATACAGGAAAGAAAAAGGCAGAGCTGAGGAGATGCTGCTAGCTGCCACCAGGAGAAGCAAGATGTAAAGTACCAATAAACCACAAGCCACGTGGCAAAGTATAGATTTATAGAAATGGGTTAATTTAAGATGTAAGAGCCAGCTAGCAAGAACCCTGAGCCATTAGGCCATATAGTTTAAAAATAATTTAAACGTCTGTGTGCTTATTTGGGTCTGAGTAACTGCGGACCAGACGGGACACAGGAAAAATTCCAGCTACAATTTTGACTCATTTTTCATTCAATAGTGAGTTGTTCAGTTTCTATGAGTTTGTAAACTTTCTGCCATTTCTATTGTTGTTGATAACGAGTTTCAAGCCATGGTGATAAGTTGGCATACAGGGTGCTATTTAAATTTGATTATATCTGTTGAGACTTGCTTTGTGTTCTAATATGTGGTCAAGTTTGGAGAAAGTTTCATGACCTGCTGCAAAAATAGTGCATATTCATTATTATTCAGATTGAATGTTGTGTAGATTTCTATTGGGTCCATTTAATTTATGATGATATTTAACTTGAGAACTTCTCTGTTTAGTTAGGTCTGGATGGCCAATCTATTAGCAGGAGGTGGGTATTAAAGTCACTCACTCTCACTGTACTAGAGTCAATATGTAATATTTGCTGTAGTATATGCACTTATGAACTTGAGTGCTTAGTGTTTGATGAAGAAATGATTAGAATCGTCATATCCTTTAATAGACATTTAGTGTTCTTCTAGACATACTTGTAGTGTCCTTCCTACAAACTAATCAGAGAACTTTTCTGATCAATTTTTGTTTGAACTATTTTATCGGATATTAAATAGCTGTACCTACTTCCTTCTTGGATCCATTTTCTGGGGATAACCTTTTGCATCCTTCTTTCCTTGATGCCTGTGTCCTACCTGTCCTTAATGGTAAGGTGTGTTTCTTGGATGTAACAGAGTGAGAGATCTCTGTTTTTAATTCAATGGGGGGGGGTGGAAGTAATAGATCTCTGTTTCTAATCCAACTGTGGCAGGAAATTGAGACCATAAATATTGAGATTTATTAATTATTAACTGATTTCTGTTCTTGACATGTGTTTTTTCTTCCCCATCTTCTAATTTACTGTTCTGGTATTATTTATTCCTTATGTCCTCTTGGGTAAAGGTAATCTCTTCAGACTGAAGTTTATTTTCTAGTCACCACTATAGAGTTAAATTGGTAGACACTGAACATATTTGAATGTATTTTCACCAGAGATATTGGCCTGTGTATTTATTTTGTTCTTGTGTCTGTATCTGGATTTGGTATCAGTGTGATAATAGCTTCAAAGAAGATGTTTGGGAGTTTTCCTTTTGTTTCAATTTTTTGAATAATTTAGGAAGGATTGAACATAGAACTTCTTTGAAAGTGTGGTAGAATCTTGCTGTGAATCCAACTGGGCCTGGACTTTTTTTAGCTAGAAGTGTTTTTTATTTTGTTTTACTGTTTGTATTTTTTCATTTGTTGTGTGGTTCTGTTTATGTTTTGAATCTCTTATTGATCTAATTTTGTCAGTTTGGTTGATTCTATATATTTTAATTTCTTTTAGATTGTCCAAATAAATGTAGCATGGATTTTTAAAGTATTTGCTTACAATATTCTGTATTTCTTAGTTGTCTTTTGTAATGTTTCCCTCATAATTTCTGATTGTGTTAGAATCCCTCTTTCTTTCTTGTTTGGCTAATTGGGCCAACTGTCTTTCAATCTTGTTTATTTTCTCCTCAATAAACCAGTTTTTAGATTTGTTCACTCTTTGGACTATTTCCTTCATTTGTATTTCATCTATTTTGGCTCTGAGTTTCATTATGTCTTGTTGTCTAGTGGGTTTGAATTTTGTTTGTTGTTTTTCCAAATTTTTTAGTTGTGTCTTTAAGTCACTTATTTGGGCTCTTTCATGTTTTTTTTTTTTAGTATATGTACCTAGAACTATAAATGTAGCATGTAGGACTGCTTTCAATATATCCCAGAGATTTTCTTTGCTATGTTATCACATTCAATTGGTTCCAGGAAAATTTTCTTTATTCCTTTTTTGACACATTCATTATTTATTAATGCAATGTTTAATTGCCATGTGTTTATGTACTTACTAAAGATGTGTTAGTTGTTAGTTTTAAGTTTTATTATATCATGGTCAGATAGGACAAACAATTATTTCAATATTTCTGAATTTGTTAAGGCTTGCCTTGTATTCAGAATGTGGTCTATTTTAGAGAAGCATCCCTGTGCTGTTTGGTGTAATGTATTTTCTTTGGAGTTTGAGTAAAATAATCTGTAATATTTATTAGGTTCCTTGGATGTATGTCAATTAGTTCTGAAGTTTCTTTACTTGTATTATGTCCTAATGACATGTCTTGGTGAAAGTAGAGGTATTGAAATCACCTACTTTATGAAATTAGGAACATCATAGTCTGGTGCATATATATTTAGAATTATATGTCATATAGGTTAATTGTTCATTTGATTAGAATTAAGCATCCCTCTTTATCTTGTCTAATTAGTTTAATTTGAAGTCTAGTTTGTCAGATATTAGGATAGCAACATCTGTTTGCTTGGAGTAGTTATGTCTAACTTTTCTCTTTAGGGAAGTGCCTATCTTCAAAATATGTTTCTTGTAAACAATAGAAAGATGGATTTTGTGGTGCTGGCATAACTTGATGTCAACATGTAGAAGATTGTAAATAGATCCATATCTATCGCCATGCACAAAACTCAAGTCCAAGTAGATCAAAGGTCTCAACATAAATCCAGTTACATTGAACCTGATAGAAGAGAAAGTAGGAAGTAGTCTTGAATGTATTGGCATAAGAGATCACTTCCTAAATATAACACCAGTAGCACAGATACTGAGAGCAACAATTAATAAATGGGACCTCCTGAAACTGAGACGCTTTTGTAAGGCAAAGGACACAGTAATTAAAGCAAAACAACAGCCCACAGAATGGGAAAAGATCTTCACCAACCCAATATCTGACAGAGGGATGATCTCCAAAATATATAAAGAACTCGAGAAACTAGACATCAAAATAATGAATGATTCAATTAAAAAGTGGGCTACAGAGCTAAACAGAGAATTCTCAAATGGCCAAAAGACATTTAAGGAATTGCTCAGCATCCTAAATTATCAGGGAGATGCAAATCAAAACGTCTGTGAGATATCATCTTATACCTGTCAGAATGGCTAAGAAAAAAAGTATTGCAGACAGCTTATGTTGGAGAGGATGTGGAGCAAGGGGAATACTCCTACACTGTTGGTGGGAGTGCAAACTGGTACAGCCACTTTGGAAATCAGTATGGCGGTTTCTCAGAAAATTGGGATTCAATCTACCTCAAGACCCAGCTATACCACTCTTGGCATATACCCAAGGAATGCTCAATCATACCACAAGAACACATGCTCAACTATGTTCATAGCAGCATTATTCATGATAGCCATAACCTGGAAACATCCTAGATGCCCCCCAACTGAAGAATGGATTAAGAAAATGTGGCACATATACACATATGGAGTACTACTCAGCAGAGAAAAACAATGATATCATGAAATTTGCAGGCAAATGGATGGAACTAGAAAATATCATCCTGAGTGAGGTAACCCAGACTTAGAAGGACAAACATGGCATGTACTCACTCATAAGTGGATACTAGATGTATAGCAAAGGATAACCAGACTACAACCTACAACTCCAAAGAAGCTAGCTAACAAGGAAGATCCAAAGTGGGATGCATGGATCATCCTGGGAAGGGGAAATAGATAATATCTACATGAGTTGAATAGTGGGCAATGGAGGGTAGGGCATAGGGGATGAGAACATAAGGGAATGGGATGGTCAGGCTGAAACAGGGATGGAGTGGGAAAGTAGTGAAATAGATACCATGACAGAAGGAGAGAAACTGGGTGCTAGGGAAGTTCCCAGGAATCCCCAGGGATGACCCCAACTTGGACTATTAGAAATAGTGGAGAGGGTGCCTGAACTGAACTAGCTCACCCCAGAGATCAGATCAGTGAATACCCTAACTGTCATCACAGAGCGTTTCTCCAAGGACTGATGGAAGCAGATACAGAGATCCACAGCCAGGCACCAGGCAGAGTTCCAGGAGTCCAGTCAGGGAGAGAGAAGAGGGAGTCTATGAGCAAGTGCATCAAGATCATAATAGGGAAACCTGTAGAGACAACCAAACCATACTTGTGGAAACTCATGAAAGTTGGATCAAAGGCTGTGGAGCCTGCATGGGACTGGGCTGGGCCCTATACATGGCAAGACAGTTGTGTAGCTTGATCTGCTTGGGAAGCCCCCTGGCGGTGGGATTAGAATCTATTCCTTGGTGCATGAATGGGCTTTTTGGAGCCCACTACCTATGATGAGACACCACTGGGAGCCTTGAGGCAGTGGGAGGGGCTTGGACTTGCTTCTACTGGATGTGCCTCCTCAGGGGAGGCCTTGCCTTCTTGTCAGGAGAGTGGGGTGTAGGTTGGGAGGGGAACTCTTGGGAGGCAGGAGGAGGGAAGAGGGGGATCTTTGGTGTGTAAAATGAATGGAAATTTTTTCTTAATTAAAAAAAGAAAATATACAATAAAAAAGGTGGATTTTGTTTCCTGATCCATTCATTCAGACTGTACCTTTTGATTGGAGAATTAAGGCCATTAATGTCTAAAGTTATTGTTGAAAGGCATATCTGATTACAGTCATTGCATTGTTGATCTTTGTTGTTATTTGCCTCCGCAGTAGTACTTTGTGTTTTAGTAATTACAGCTCTCCTTTTCTTTTCAGAGGCTCTTGGCTTTGTCCAGTCCTCTCTTCAGCACAAAGCACTGCTTTCTGTTTTTCTGTGGGTTTGGTTTGTTAGTTATATTTTTAGTCTGTTTATATCATGGGAAGTTTTTCTTTCTCCTTCAAAGATGGCAGATAGCTGGAATGGGTACATTGCTCTTCACTGGTAGTCTGTTTTTTAAGGACTTGGAGTGCATTGTCCCAGGTCCTTCTGGCTTTTGAAGTTTCCATTGAGAAACCAACTGTAATTCAGATGGGTTTTTCTTTATATGTGACTTGTGTTTGGTAACTTGCAGTTTTTCAGTACTCTTTCTTTGTTTGACCATGATAAGCATTGGGGAGGTTTTTTTTCTTCTTCTGGGTTTATCTATTTTTGTACTCTGTGTGGTTCTTTTGTATATATTGCTGTGGATATCTTTCTGTATAAATAAAATGCTGATTGGCCAGTAGCCGGGCAGGAAGTATAGGCGGTACAAGCAGAGAGGAGAATTTTGGAAACAGGAAGGCTGAGTCAGGAGACGCTGCCTGCCACCATGAGTACCAACATGTAAGATACTGGTAAGCCACGAGCCATGTGGCTAGGTATAGATTTATAGAAATGGGTTAATTCAAGATGTAAGAACTAGATGGCTAGAAGCCTAAGCCATTAGGCCAGTTTAAATAATGTAAGTGTCTGTGTGTTTATTTTATAAGTGGGCTACGGGACTGCAGGGGCTTGGCAGGAGCTGGAGAGACACTCTCCAGCTACAACACAAGATTATTTATTTCTTTAGTTCGGGGAAATTTGATGCTATGATCTTGTTGACGATCTGGTCCCTGTCACTGACATGTGATTGTTGTCCATCATCTATTCTTATAATTCAAACACTAAGACACTGGATCAAATCAATAATTTGTTCTCCTATGTGGTCATCATGAACTTGCTAAGTTTATGTCAAAGCCTTTTATCTTTGCACAATACAGAAGCCTTAAGTGTCCACTCTACTACAAAGTACCTTTGCTTCCACAATACCTAGGACTATGCTTGCAGGTCATTCAGTTCATCAGTGACTTAAGAAATTTAGTATGAAACCAACCCTTGATAATAATGAGCTAAATAGAATATAGGTTTTTAAAAATTATTAAATACCTGACAGCTCATGATATGCAATGTTGTCCATGGCAGAGGTAACTGTAAGAGTTTTTTTTTTTTTTTTTAAGAAAATTTGAGAACAAAGTTTGTTTACATATTTTTCCAGAACAGAATATTCTCAAATATTTTTCATTTGAGATAAAAAGCTATTCTGTTGTTTGAATTTCGAAGAGTTATTTTTGAAGCCAGGCAAATTCTCTTTGTAAATTATATATCAAAAAGTTAAAATCTAAATTAAATTTCTTTGCAGTTCTAGCTGAGTGACACATTTATCTTAGTGACGATGGGAAAGGCAAGTCTGTCTTTTCTTGTCTTCAATTTCTAAAATCTTCACAATTTATACCCTACGTTTCTTAGATCTGTTGCCAGCATAACAGATTAGTCATGGACACTTCTATTTTTAAAAGGAGGTCCTACACTAGCCTATGTTCACCAAGATAGGGTGAATTTGACATCATTCCTTGCAGAAATAAAACAGCAGTTTTACTGAGTGTTGATTCAATGCATGGAAAAATTTTCTGTCAAGATGATCTATGCCATATATCACTTTCTAGCTCTTCTAATTCTTAAGTGGTTTTAAAACTTTTACTCAATTTTCCTATTTAGCCACAAAATTGTCTAAGAGACTGAAGATGGTCTCATGCATATTTGTGACTATTTCAAGGGAAGAGTAACATTATTTTGATAAATAAAGGCTAAGGTCCCACAAGGAAAATGGCAGATGGTGTCATCTTTGACTCTACAGTTATCCAAGGAGATGGATATCACTCAGTGGGGTTCGGGAGTTAATGGATGGAAATGGCAGCATTTAACATGTGCTTAGGGATTTAGAATTAACATGCATAAATTCATTTTCTACAAACAGCAATTGTATGAGGTCAGTATTAGCCTTTCCATTTTGTATATACTGAAATCACTATTAAAACATCTGAAAAACTGTTCAATAAATAATGCACCTTGGTATTTCTACTTATCATGAACTAATAAATGTTAGTGAAGTAAATCTAGAACAAGGGTGAGACAGAACATGTATCAGGGGTGCAAAATTGACTAGGTATCACTCTTAGGCAAAGACTTGGTCCTGGTATTGTAATTATGTCACAATTAGCAGGGAAATTCAAATGATATTGGCAATTACTTCAGCTTCTATCAATATATGTTATAATTGCATGTAATTTATCCCTCAAGCATTATTCGGATCTACAAGTGCTATGCTACAAATGGTTAAGACTAAAGTCAATGGCTATAAAAGCATTTCTTCAAATATCACCTAGCTTGTATGTTCAGCAGGGGGGGAAAGATGTCTACTTTGACTATTGTTTACAACCACTGCTGCTTGTGTTTCCAACCTTGCTAAAGTTTTAATGCAACTACTTTCACAGCCAGCTCTCATAGCTCTCAGATATCCTCTGAGCAATAAGAACAGGGAACAAATACCGGGGGCAGATTTTGCTAGTTTAATTGCCCACCTTCTGTTTCTCCACAAAGATCCTTTGGTTGTTGGTGAATGCTGCTGTCATTCATGACCATCTCCCTTTCCCTTTGATCAGTATTTCCAACGATTTATCTTCCTATTAGCACACTGATTTAACAGATATCTGTGGAGGACTTCCAATATGAGTGAACAACTCTGCAAACAACTGTAGCTACTGCCAAACCTATTGTTTTCTCTCCACATGCTGATGGTAAGACCCTATTACTGAAGGCAACATCCATGCCACTCATTGAACATGAAGAAGTCAAGATGGAGCCTAACTAGATGCCTCACCTTTGTTGACTAGTGCTACTGTTACTGACAGGTACTCTGCATGCCACCACAGAAGGAAGCTAAACACCAACCTGGCTACAAACCCTTCAATCTACAGTGGTGACCTGATTGCAAGATTTGCTGGTGATACAGTGGCACAAAATTTGTGGTAGTAACCAACCACTAGCTAGTTGGATTTACAGACCGCTTCATGATGAGGAGCCACGCCTGATACTCCTTGGGTTGCTAAGAATCTTAGACTTGATACCACCGGGACCTAAGGTAGAACCAAATACTATTGCTCTGTTTAAGGATCCCAGCAATAAAATGACTGAACAAAATTCTGCTACACTCATAGAGAAGTGTCTTATAGGCAAGCATCAAAGAAGCTTCCTCCTACAGGAGATGGGAACTACTACAGAGACCCACAACTGGACAATGTACAGAGAGGGAGAGACCTTGGAGCACTCAGTCATAAATGGATACGTTCAAAAACCTTCATGTCTGAGGGAACTACGAAGAAGAGAGGCTGAAAGATTCCAGGAAGCAGTGGAGAAGGAAGACGCCAAGAAAACTGCCTTCTAGACACAATATGTAGCTGAAGTTTTCTCCAGTCCTGCCCACCCCATGGACCCCAAAGCCGCTTATAAAATAATCGCTCAGAAGCGTATATTAATTAAAATTCCTCCACCATTAGCTCAAGCCTACCGCTGACTAGCTCTTACATTTAAATTCAGTTCATTTCTGTTAATCCATATGTTGCCACATGTTCTGTGGCTTTACCTGTGTGCCATTACATGCTGCTCCCTGGATGGTGGGCTGGTGTCTACTACTCAGTTCTGTTTGTCCTTCACAAAATTCTCCTTGTCTGCTTATTCCACCTATACTTCCTGCATGGCTACTGGCCAATCAGCGTTTTAATTATCAACCAATCAGAGCAACACATTCACAGCATACAGAACACCCCACAGCAACAAAAGGTCTGATACACACATGAACTCAAAAGGACTGTGGCAGCATGCACAGATCCAAGCTAGATCGTGTTCCAGTATCGAGAAGGAAAGCAGACATGAACCCCCATCCTTTATCCAGAAGCTATCTCCAATTAATGATCACTTACAAAGAAAATGCTAGTTTTCTCCAATAGAATCTCATTGTGTATACAAAGGCCAGGCCCAGCAGTAGATGGCCAACACAAAACAAAAAGTCATATTTTTGGAGATATTTTGTCTAATAATGATTTCCTTGGCCATTTTCTGCCTTTTCTTTTGTTTGTATATTATGGTTTCTGATTTTGTGTTTTTACGGTGTGTGTGTGTGTGTGTGTGTGTGTGTGTGTGTGTGTGTTTGCACCCACATGCACTCGCCCATCTGTATCTGCTTCTCATGCTTTTCCTTTTTTTTTTTTTTTTTTTTTGAGACATGGTTTCTCTGTGTAGCTTTGGAGCCTTTCATAGAACTCACTCTGTAGCCCAGGCTGGCCTTGAACTCATAGAGATCGGCTTGCCTATGCCTACCAAGTGCTGGGATTAAAGGTGTGTACCACCACCACCCAGCTTTCTTTTTCTTTTTCTTTTCTCTGTAGGTTCGCTTTGTTTTATTCTGGTTTGTTTCTTTCTTTATTGCCTATTTTATTTCTAAAGAAAGAGAGAAAGGAGGAGTAGAGTTCGGTGGGTAGGAAGGAACTGGGAGGAGACAAGGAAGGGTAAACCATGATTCGAACACACTGTATGAAAAATTAATTATTTTCTTTTTTTATTTTATAATTGATTTAATTTTACATACCAGCCATGGATTCCCCTGTCCTCCCTCTTCTCGCCCCCAGCCCTGGCCCTCCCTCCAATCCACCCCCCATTCCCACCTCCTCCAAGGCAAGGACTCCAGAAAAAGAAGAAAAGGTCATAGGGAAACATATTCTTTATGGTTACTTAAAAACACATGTAGTGTGTGTGTGTGTGTGTGTGTGTGTGTGTGTGTATTCCTATGAGCAACATACAATGATAACAATGGTAGAGAGGTAGCTGAGTATTGGCCACAGACTACATACCTGTCTTAGGAGAATTTTAAGCTTCTACACTCTAACTTATTAACAGTCTAGACCTATTTAAAATCTTCATGCTTAACATTGGAATTCTCATTCTCATAATTCACATTTGATTTGTCCTACAATCATGTGGTAAAAGCTTGTTTGCCAAACTTTGGAGAAGAAAAAGGATCATGAAGACTCTGACTATCAGTGTATGTGTGTTTTTTTTTTTTTTTTTAAATTAACTTGGAACAAAAATGAACATACCAGGGGAGAGGCGATCCCAATCAGGAAATCACCTCCATCAGAATATACTGTGGGAGGTCTGAGGAGAATTTTCTTGATTAATGATTGATTTGGGAGAGCTAAGCCCACTGTGGCCAGTGCTACCCTTGGACAGGTGGCCCCGGGTATATGTATATATGTGTATGTGTATACAGCAAGCTGAGCAAACCATGAGAAGAAAGTGAATAAAAAGCTTTCCCCCATGGGTTTCGCCTCCCAAAATTTCCAGACAAGTAACCAATGCAGCTTCCTAACAACGTCAGTCTCTCAGGCAGTCTCAGTGCTTATGGCATACCGAGATACAGCTCTTTTAAGAGATCCTACTGGGCAGCTGAACACTCCAGTATTTCCTATAGGGCAGCTGGTGGGAGCCCAGCCACTTATCAGAGCTGGAGCAGGTTAAGTTCTGTATGAGGCTCAGCTGTCACAGACCCAAGTGGGTCAGAGCCACCTGCCAGCGCCACGTGCTAAGTAAGGAATAGAAGGAGACTGTAGATGCACAGAAGGCCTTTTCAACACTTTCCCAGAGACAAGGCATTCAGAAAGCTAGGTCCAGAGGGAGAAAACCTCTGAATGAGTACAATATGCTTGAAAATGTGCTTAAGTGCTAAAGAAAGAAAAAATGGGTATAGTCACTCACAGACAAAAGTAAATAGTTTGAAAATAATAAAGTCTTTAAAGAGAAAGTAAAATAGTATTAAAAGAACAAGCCATGTAAGGCTAGAAAATACCATAATACAGGACCTCTGGACCCAATATAGTGCTTTATTAACCTTAGATTTTTAAATGCTAATGAACTAAAAATAATAGCAGTTGGGAGACATTGGATTGTGAAAAACACTGCTAAATCAAACCAGCTTATATATTTTAAGGATGTCTTAGAACGAAGTCAGGAAATGTGTTGTGTTGGGAGAGAAATTATGCCTTTGTTTCCACAGGAAACAAGAAGCTATGGATGCATTCAAAATTAATAAAGATCAAATTTAACCAGAGGAGACCTCCTGAAAATCTTGGCTACAGACATGAAAAAAGAATCCAAGAAAAAAAATCACAAGACAGGTCGCATATATGCTGATACCTCTACATGGGAATAGCTTTGAGACATGATGAGACATGATGAATCTTGTCTCACAGCTTATTAATAATAAGTCCTCATGACTTATTGTTACATGCCAGCCTTTCATATGGCATGGATGGAGATTTATATTGCAGTTTGGTTATGCAGTCCAAACAGACTTATAAAGCTGACAGATATCTTTTACCTGCTCAAATATAGAACAGAGAATCATCTTCAGCTCATTTGTACACACTGCACATTCCATACTTTGTATTAATGCAGATATGCAAGTTACCTTTAAAAGTTTGTGTGTTTTCACAACAAAAGGACCAGATACCAGTGAAGACAGACAAGTAGCTATCCTAGGAGACTATTAAGCTTTTACACTCTTAACTTATTAATAGTCTAGAACTATTTAAAATCTTCATACTTAAACTGAAATTCTCATTCCCATGATTTGCATTTGATTTGTCCTATAACCATGTGGTAAAAGCCAGGTGATCCAGCCTCACAGAATGTCTCAGTGGCCATTTCCTCAAAAATCTGTATCCATGACAACTTCAAAGTGAGTAGCTAAGATGGTCCAGCTCACAGACTACTCCAGCCAGGATGTCAGTTAAGCCCTGTGCTTTCCCGTCATATAGAGAATGGACAACAAATGACACAAATAGCTCTCCCAGGACTTGACCATTAGAGTCCCTTAAAAATGCCATCATCCCCAAACAACAGGAAGCAATTTTAAGAACATAACACCTACATTCCTAAGAGGTGGGGTGGGTGGTCTTTGATCATTCAGTGGGTTATGAATGTTTGTTGCCATTTAGGGGGGTTGGTTGCAAATTGTTATTGATCATAGTCAAGAAATAAACTAAGCAAAGGAGGTTAGATTCAGGGATCTCTTTCTGAAAAGAAAAAAGGGAGGAAATAGGAATGATCAGATAAATGATTATTGATTCTACTTTTAAACTATAAGGCAAATACCAGTCTCAAATATTTTACATTGGTATGGATTTTTGTATATTGAAAGTTATTTTTGTTATAACATACAGTATATATATTTCTATTCTTGTGTAAGACATTGTACCAATGTATCTCTTTAAAAAATGTAATGTAAAATTCTAGTCCTTGAAAGCTATTATCACAAACTGTTCAGGATAATTGAAAAATGCAGGTTAGTAGTTAGTCGCTTATAACAATAAAACTTGTATTCATGTTAGGTATGTTTTCAAGGTTAAGCAGAGATATATTATAGATAGATAGGTGGTCTTCAAATACTTCAGAGATCTATAGAATATGGCATTTAGGAGGTTTTAATAACGTAATGCTTTTCTTGATAGTGAGAAACATCTGTTCCTGGCAACAACAATCTACTTCAGAGAAGATGATAGGCATCAAAGAACATCCATATGGAATTTGCTTTCAATGTGACAAAGTCAGCCACTGGGCAAGAAATTGCCCTTTCCTCAACTGTTGACACTATGCTGTCCAAACTGGACAAGCAGGACGCAAAGGAAGTCAACTGATGAACTTTGCCAAGACAAGTTAGGCCAGTCCTTTAAAATTCCTTCTTCACAGAAAAGTCTGTCAGATATTCTAGGCCTATAGACTAGAGATGGATGCCCCAACATTGCAGAGAAATATTGGATGGCTCTCCAAGGTGCCAGATGTCTCTGTGATTTCTCTAGTTTTAAAAGTTGCTTGTTTTGCACTTCCTATTTACTCAGGAAATGTTTTATCCTTCTCAGGTCTCTGATGGGTTTGAAGACTAGATAGTTATCATTTTATAGTTTGCCTTTTTACCAAAAACAGAAGAGAAACTCACAAAAGAGATGTAAAGTTTATAAAGGTTGAGAGACATAAAGCCTTAAGCTGTTTATCTAAAAAATATTTAAGGTCTAAAAAGATGTTTTTAGGTTGGTAATACAACTTATGAAAACATGATTTAGACACAAAACTTTGGACTCACCAAGATAGAATAAATAATAGAGGATTTTATCCAAAGTTGCCAAATACAAATGGACTGGACATTGCAAATGTAATTCTTACCTGATTTTGTTCTTCTTGTATATAGTTCATTGATGTTAGCAACAGAGCCTTTTTTTGGATGAAAAGGAGATGTTGGGCTAATCTTGTACACTGTGAGATGTGTCTGTTTAACCTCACCTGCCTAAGGCACCTTCTGGTTTGTTTAATGAAGAGCTGAACTGCCAATAGATAGGCAGAAGAGGATGTGCGGGACTTCTGGGCAGTGATAGGAACTCTGCAAGAGAATCCATGGCACAGGAGATTCTCCAGCCAGACATGGAGAAAGTCTGACATATGGTACTGTGGATCAGTGATAAGCCACTTAGAACATAGATTAACCTAAACAGGTTAATTTAAGTTTTAAGAGCTAGTTGGGAACAAGCCTAAGCTAAGGCCAAGCTTTCATAATTAATAAAAAGTCCTTGTGTCATTATTCTGGAGCTAGCAGTCCAAAGGAAGACTGACTATATTTAATAACTAGTTTTCTGGAATGACCACTATCTCTCTGAGACTGCCTTCACTTTCACATGTGTTCTGGAAAGTATGGAGAAACGTTTCAGTTCTTCCATGCAATTCTGAAGTCATGGGAAACCCTGCAGAGCTGCCAAGGTGATTTCTGTCCTTGTCAATGACCTTCATCTCCTCTCTCAACTTCAGAGGTCAATATAACTCTGAAAAATGGAGATGAAGTAGAGAGCCAAGAGCTATAGCCTCTAAGACCACTGAACTATCTAGTTTATCCTTAATTTTCACCCAGTGTCCCCTCTACACTATGGTGCCTTGCCCTGAAACAGTCTTCTCTTAGAAATCCTTCTTGTTTTCTTATTTCCATTATAAGTAGTTTTGTGAAAAGAGAATACATGTGAAATTCTGTTTCTGAAACATACATTTGGAGATTTTTTTCACCTTAAAAACAGAAAAATCTATGGAGTTGGAGAGATGGCTCGACAGTAAACTGCACTGCCTGCTCTGCTAGAGGACCTGGGTTCAATTTCCAGCACCTACATGACAGTTCACAACCATCGATAACTCCAGTTCTAGGGGATCCAAGACTTTTTTTGTTTTGTTT
Organism: Peromyscus leucopus; assembly: GCF_004664715.2. Lineage (NCBI taxonomy): Eukaryota > Metazoa > Chordata > Mammalia > Rodentia > Cricetidae > Peromyscus > Peromyscus leucopus. The sequence goes on along the minus strand of NC_051072.1, from coordinate 30,603,661 downwards.
TGGTTTTGTTTGGTTTGGTTGTTGTTTTTGTTTGTTTGTTTTTGTTTTTCAAGACAGAGTTTCTCTGTGCAGCTTTGGAGCCTGTCCTGGAATTCACTCTGTAGCCCAGACTGGCCTTGAACTCATAGAGATCCTCCTTCGTCTGCCTCCTGAGTGCTGGGATTAAAGGCGTGTACCACCACCGCCTGGCTAGGGATCCAAAACCCTTACACAGACGTACATGCAGGCAAAACAGCAATGCACATGAAAGAAAAATAATAAAATTATTTTTAAATTTTCAGAAAGTTAGATTTGTTGTTGTTCTTTGGTTTCTACTTCCCTGGAGCAATGACTTTTCAAGGCCAAAGGTTCCAAAGCCATGTGATCAATAGTTAACTGAGAATTGCAAGCTGTGTTGGAGAGATTAGATGTTAACAACACTTGTGGCTCTTGCTGGATTCTGAGGAGCTGGGTTCTGTTCCCAGCATCTACATGGCATCTCACGACCATCAGTAACTTCAGTTCCCAGGCATCTGGTCCCCAATGCTGGGTTCAGCTAGCACCAGGCATGCATGTAGTACACCTGCACACATGCAGACAAAACACTCATAGATATAAAACAAATATAAATAAATCTTTAAAAAAGAATTACTGCTATAATCTATCAGTAAATAATTAGGTAGTATTTCAATCATAATACACAATACTGAAAGTGTTCTTCTCTGAAATTTGTTTTGTTTGTGTTTCTCCTTTATTATATTGATTTTAAATTTATTCTCGCTTCTAACTCCTCATGTTTTGAAGAGTAAGGAAAGAAAAAAGATAGAAAAAAGTTATGAGTTGATATTAGTGAAAAGGTCCCAAATAACAGCACACTGAAAATAGTAAGAAAACTGACTTTCTTTATTATGGGAAGGAAATCCAGATGTGAGTAACTTGGCCTAGAATAGTCACTCCCCTAATTGTCAGGGATTCCTGGCTAACTTCTGGTGTCTCCAATGCCACATGTCATCTCAGAATCTCAAATGATTGCTTCAGAGCCAACCAGCCTCGGGAGAGAGGAAAGGAAGACATGGCGTCTGCTTTTACTGAATTTTACTGGAAGGCCATTGCCTAGTCACACATCACTGTCAGAAATGATCTTTTTGTCCTAACATTAACAAGCCTAAATCACAAACCCATACAGAATGTCCAACAGCTGCAGAAAGTATGCACCAAGCTCTCCAAACAGTTCTGGAAAGAACTAAGGAAGAAGGTCAATGAGTGCCCTCACTGCTCCTGGGGAGGGAGAGACCACGGAGAACATAACTCTCCATGCAAACTCCTGTTGAACCTCCAGCCACTTGGATCTTTTAGATTCTGGATGGAGATGACTCACCAGCCAGATTCTCAGACACCTTTGAAACTTCAGCTTGTTGATGTGACTCAGAGCACACTGTCATTGTCATTTTGAGTTCCACCAAAACAACCACCTTAATACAGATTGTTCTAGCCTGAAAGCAAAACTATTGATGTGTGCACAGTCAATTTACTAAGTTTTCTTTTAAATTCAAATATTTTTAGTTAGCTTTTGAAATGTTTCAGAAAACAACACGTTATGTATCCAACCAGGGTCTCATGCCATGACTCAGAACTACAAACAATCCAGAGTAGTCATTATGACCACTAGAATTCTAGAGTGATTTCTTAGTTTCCCCACATGCAATCACTGGTGAGATCTGATGTGCACTGCAGAGATGAAAAGGACTTTCTCATGGTTGTGTTCTACCCTCCCTTCCCACTAAATAAATTATGTCCCAAGGTAATAATTATTTTCCAAACATTCCCTTCTTCTTAGATTATTTTTTTGACACAAGTCATTGCTTCTCTAAGTTAGTGTGTACCAGAATAGCTTTGACTATTCCTAGGCTTCTCCATCTTGCATTGGGGTCATTATCACCTGCATGCCTGTATGTTTACTTCGGTTAATGTCAAATTGTAGTTTACCTTTCAGTAGTGATAAGTAATTCGCTATGTTATTTCCCATTGCTAATATACTTGTATCCATTTCTATATCTTTGCATCGTGTTCTGCTTTGTCATTTACTGCATTTGCATTTGTTTGTTTGTTTGTTGTTTTTCTTTTGTCTTGTCTGCAGTCTGTTGGGTTAATGAAAGATTTTTCATTTCCTGGTTTGGATATTAAACAATGAGTTTGGGTAGTTTAGTGATTCATGTCCTTCACAGTTTTAAAATTCTTCTAAACTTCTTTCTTCTTTCAAAAACACAGAGAAACCTTGTCTCAAAAAACCAAATATATATATAAATATATATGTATATATATAGTTAATCAATATTACTATCTTTTGTAAAAACAATTCCAAGCTTACAAAACAAATAACACATGTTTAGGTATTCAGTATTGGTCCTTGTATATACTATTTCCACATTCAAGCACTGCCTTGGTTTTAATCCCTCTAAATCAGCAATTCTCAACCTGTGGGTCATGAGTCGATGGAAAGACCATTTCAGAGGTTGCCTACGACCATCGGAAAACAAAGATATTTACATTACCATTCATAAGAGTAGCAAAATTGCAGTTATGAAGTAGCAAAGAAAATAATTTTATGGTTGATTAAGAATCACTGCTCTAAATGTATTAAGGATCTTTATAACATCAGTGCTTTTAACAATTTAATCAACTGTTTGGCTCACTATTCCCTCATATTTTCCTTGTTATTTCATTTTTTTCTTCTAGAAGTACATCTTAAAATATGTATTCAGTGAGGGATTTTGGACATTTTATTTCTGTGTCTATGCTTATGAGTATCTATATGGTTAACATTTACCGTTACATGAACATGAAATTTGATTTCCAAGCAATCTGAAGACCCCATTTCTTAGTAGTCGTGCATCATGTTTTCTCTCAAGTTTCTTCATATTTCTTTTTCTCTTCGATAGTTTTAATTCACTATGTCTAGTGTTTAACTTTTTTATCTTCCTAGAAACTTGATTGTCCCCTTTTCTACATGTTTCTCTTCATAACTACAAATTGTTCACCAATACTTCTTAAGACAGTTTGTGAGAGTCATAATTTTAATGGAGCAGAACAACATATGACCAATTGTCTTATTGAACAAAGCAAAATGATGATAGTTATACAGCTACAACATCCCTAGTATCCTGAAGTTCTTTCTCCCTTACCCAAGTTTGAAATTGATAAATGATTAGTGAATCCTTCAAAACCACCTTGTATTTTCTTAGGATATTTCTCCTTAGTTGTGTATTGTTCATCCAACAAATCTAGATACCCATGCTTTCTAGAACTGTCTTTTATTTTTCACGAACAACTTAGAGACTGCAGGAAGGCTTGTAGCCCTAACAACAATTTATGCTCAACAGCATTAGACCACTAATCAGGTCTTAATAAATGCTTCAGGTTTGTGGGCTAGAAAGTTTATTGACAACCCATCTCTGCAGCAGAAGCATGGTAAGCAGTTCTGCCAGCAGGTATCCTTTTTGAATACATTTAATGTTCCTATTTTTTCCAGCCTCCTAAAATATTTTGTGGGTATGCTAATAAGGACACATTTCAATTTTTATCAAGCAAATCTAACAAAGTTACACCACTATGTTTTAAGATACTTTCTTTCTATGCCATTTAGTCATACTTTTTCATCAGGACAATTATTATCTATTATTTAAACTAAAATATTATTAATATTTAAAGCTACTTGTTTCTTAACTAGGATATAGAGATGCAATATATAGCCCAGGAATTTTTTTTTCTAAGAAACTACAAAGTAAGTAAATTCTATCCCTTGGGCTTAGTAAATAAACTGATGCAAGCAATTTAGTACAATATTTTATGAAGACAGTGTCTATTGATAAACAAGACTTAAGCAAATGCCATGATTTCATTATTTCTTTTTATCCAATGTTGTATGACTATAGATCTCCATATCCATCATACAAAAGTATTCATTTTTGTGAGGGCAATAATTTTGATAGATGAAATGATAAAACAAAGCAGAACAGTACCAGACAGATTGTCTTATTAAACAAACAAACCATAGGAATGATAACTACTTAATTAAAAAATCACTAGTATCCTGAACCTTTAAACTAAATATATCTAGTGCGACTTATATAAAAGGTTGATATCATGATTGATATAGCAAAGTGTTAATTTTAAGAAAAAAATATAAACATTTTTATGTAAATAATTGCTCTGAGACATGAGTACATCTGTAAATTGCTTTTTAATTGACTGAAATGGTACTATATAACTCTGCCATCTGTCACCAACACTAATTACAAATTTTAATTGATTTTGTAGTGTTAAATACAAATTGACCAGCTCATTCAACTAGTAAATGTCATGTATTTGATTCAATCACATCACTTAGTCAATCTTCTATATCTGAGCACCTCAATTTATTTTTTCTATGGTGATGATTGTGTCAGTAAACATCAAAACTTTTATATCAATTATTCCTTTCTTAACCCTGAACAGGTTGAAAATACATGTATTACATTCTTAAAATATACTGCTACTACTTTGTTTAATGTATTGGTTTTTCCTTATATCTAATATTAAGCCCGATCAAAATCAGTACTAAATATTCTGATTTAATAATAAAATATTTGAAAATCTGTTAGAAAAAAAAAACAGATATATGAAAACTCGTGAATATTATCTTGATTGAAAAGCTCGGCATTCAAGCAATTTTGTGTCAATTTAAAGAGTGAGATAATCAGAGATACTCAAAGCTCTGCATGTGGAGATATATTTATTCTTTCACTAGCACATGGGATTCCGTACAAATTATTCACAGTAAAGATAATGATAATTTTGACTATAACTCCCTCTGGGTCTCAGTGGGAATCTGAGAGTGGCTTTTCTAAAGATATATAAAGATAAAGGTAACCACTTAACAGCATAATTTAGAGGTTCCCCACCATTTACAAGGAATGGTATATTTAAACAGTTTCAACATTAGAGTATCCTAAGTAACCATATATTAAGACTGGCATTGCAAGTGTTTCGCCAAGACTGGGGTGTCTCTGCCTTGCCTGTATTTCTTCTTCAGAAGTAAAAATCTTATGTTTCCCATATCTTGCAATATAAGTGGCCAGAATCTCTCAGATTTGCTTCTGTCCAAGAACTGGAATTGGTTGAAGAGAGTAGGTTGACCCAAAGCCAGTTTCTCACCAGGAGTAGTCTGCATGTAGTGACTAGTCAATAAAAGGATAGTAAAGATTGGGTCTTTGTTTTAATGCACTGAATGTGTGAAAAGCCACCCAGATGGAGGGCTTCAGTTGGAAGCTGCAGTTGAAACTCTAGCACATTAACTCTTACCTTCTGTGGGATAGCTACTAATCACCTTTCCTAGTAGTTTCCAAGATCTATCCCCAGTAAATCTCCTGCATATAAATGAATCACTGGTTCTGTTTCTTTGGAACCTGTAGGAATGAATTTTCCTTGGCTTATATGATGTTTTAGTGAAAGTAGGGTAAGTTCTCTTAATACACATGAAAATAAGACTTTCTCATCATTAGAATTAGCCAGAAAAAGCTGAGTGACCTAGATAAATAACTGAATTGCCCGATGAATTGGAAACATTTGGGAAACATAATTTTAATTATTGACATGAATCTTTGTCCATGGTTTTTTTTTAATATCAGAAACATGCTTTCTCTTCACAGAGTTTCTACCAAAGGAATGTAGCAAAACATCAGATAAACTGGACATTGGAAATGCTTTTGCCAAATTCGCACAACACTTATTTGCCTGTGCCATATGCATTTCTTTTATTACAAAGAAAAGATAACATCAAAAAATACTTTTCATTCAAAATAAAGAAGGGTCTGGGTGGTGCCTCATGCCTCTGATCTCTGTGAGTTTGAGGCCAGTCTGATCAATATAGTAGGTTCCAGTGAAGCCAGGGATACATAGCCATACCTTACCTAATGTTTTCTGAAGAATAGGGAAGAAATATAAGAAGGAGAGTGCTCAAGAAATCATGTAATACAAGATCATGTCAACTGGCTTATGTGGAAATGCACAAACACATATCATTATGGGCACTGGCAGAGGGGTAGGATGGAAATAAAGAGAACAAAATCGAGGTCCATTTAATGACAGTCTACTCTCCATTAGAGATGCTGAAATGTCAGAACATTTTAGTACTTGCTGAAATAGCAAAGAAAAATAGCAGAGCTATTAAAAAAAATTCCACACAAAGAAGCCTGAATTCTGGGACATTTTAGCACCTGCCGCCTGCCCAAGTTGGGGATTTCTTACAAGCAGTTCATTTATACCACGTAAGCATTCTTACCATCATGGGTTATACAACCACAATTCATTACATAAATGAGGTCCATCAAAGCCAATGGAAACATACTCACAAAAGTCTCACTGATTTTAGATTTGGGGAAAGCAAAGGATTCCCATAATGAAGTATAATGCCAATTTACTATTTCAACGCCTCCAAATATGTTTACTCAGATCACACACAAAAATTATTGGAGTTCAGCTGTTCTAGGGAATGGAGGAAAAACTATAGCCATAACTATGATTAATCATAGCCATTAATTATCATAGCCATTACTATGATTAATGATAAACAGCTGGACATTATGTAACTCTCTATAAGAACCAGAAGACAGTATCTTCAAGAGCCTGTCGTCTTATTAATCATGCCTAAGTCTGAGGAGCACACTGATGAGCGTCTGCACTGCCTCCATCTTGAGTTAAATATCCTACAGCTGAAGTTTCATATTTATTTCACTTTTGGTAATCATTTCATTCATTCTTAGAGGAGAAAAAAGGGATCTTTATTAAAACTGTATATGAGTTGTGTGTGATCATTTACACTTTTTTTATAACAGATGTGTTTCATGTATATTACTTACTATGTTAAGTCCTATCTCTTCAACATTACAGGGATACAAAGGTCAATAATCTACAGATATCACTGATTTCATTTCATTACAGAACTTGAAGGATGGACCAGAAGCTTATTCTTGAGTCAGTAGATTTCTAAACTAATGTTAGTCACTGTGACAACCAGACAAGAGATTATGATTAGGAATACATACATGTGTTTCTGATAAATGCAGTGTAAAACATACATGTGTTTCTGAGATTATGATTAGGAGTACATACATGTGTTTCTGATAAATGCAGTGTAAAACATAGACATCTGAAAAGAAATTTCCTTACTAGACAAAATCCAATAAATAAGGACAACAGTAAATACTGTGTGATATTTATTTATTCATGTGGTCTTACAGACACTTGAATTTCAGACATTTTTCCTCTTAAAAGTGAAACTACAAAAGGAGCTTGAAGTCAGTATTGAAACAGAAAAATGTTCATGAGAAACGCATTTTAAAAAAAAAGGTTTTCTAAGACTGAAAATCATCTAGGTCACTAATTTAAAGGGGAAAACAACAACTAGAAAGCAATCCTGTTAACTTCATACTTGCTTGATCTGAGTGTCTCCTTAAAATGATGTGTTACAGAGTTCCTGTTGTATAAGCATGAGGTCACAGATATGGATGCTCAGCATCCACAAAAAGGCACATGCTTGTAATCCCAGGGCTGGAGGACAAGAAAGTTCTCAAGACTCCTTGCGTGGCCACAACCTCTGTCCTTCACACTCCTATACACACAGACATGCGCACAGATACCACCCCGCCCCCCCCACACACATTGTATATCTGAGCTAGATCTTTATGTGATGGCTTAGAAAAGAAGAAGAAATGTTGCTCTATTCATGAGATAAAACTATACAACTCTGCATTGTCTAAGGCGAAAACACGCTGTTAAAATCTTTCCACTGATTCCACACAAGCTTTGATATTTGGATAAACAAGGCATTTGATCCACATTATAAACACACCTTACTATTTCAAAATTAGATGAATATACTATTCTGCATCTGCTTCACCTTTTCGTTTTTCTCCCTAATTTTTTCCTCACCCCCAAGATTGAGGCTGAAATCATAATGGAGTAACACAAGCTGTAGAATGCTCAGGGGGATGTGGATTCCACTTAGCTGGCAAACAAGTTTACTTGCCAAATAAACATGCACTTCAAAGAAGTCTTTTTTTTTTTTTTTTCAAATTTTCTCTTGAATAACAGAGTCTCTTCAACTTCATGTCACGGTGACATCAAAAGCATATAATTATTGGATTGCTTTTCCTGTTAGGAGCAACTCAGCCAGCAGTCACTAGCATAGTTTATTTCAAAGACTCATGAGGCAAATAAGAGATCCACTTAGGCTAATTTTCTCCTCCAAGGACGATCTGAGGGAATCTTGCCCATGGATAATGGACATTGTCTATGCAAGACAACGTACCTCTACCTTGAGGGCAAGAAACGAGTGTGATCATGCCGAAATAACCCATCTGTAACCCGCTGTTTTAATTACTGGGAAGGCAGTACAAATGGCACAAATAACAATGTTTCAGGGAGAAAACTGTCTGCGTTCACCTTGGTACAGTTTCTCAGTGCTAAGGGAGAGGAAATAGATCAGTATTCACAGGTTGCATAAACATATTAGAATGTTTTGATCAACTAATAATAAAAAATGTCAGAATAAATAAGGAAGTTTAAAAGAAACTTTTTGACAGACCAATAGATTTATTTATAATGTCAATATTTTATTCCTTCTGCTCATTATATTTTCTTTACTTTTATGTTTTACTAATTTTGCTTGTGTCTAATAGAAGTTTGGTACATACATGTTTCAATTTGTTCATTCACTGGAAATTCAGTATTTCTGCATTTATATAGATTATAGAGGCTTGATGTTCAATACTTCTGATCATGCCATGTCCAAAATAACAGATGTTCAGTGATAGAGTTGGTATCATCTACAGGTAAGTGTATTTTCTAGACAAAGATAGAAAGTAAATGGTTTAAGCACTGTATACTACATGCTTTGTGTCCCTAGGAGAAACAGAAAGTGTTTTTTTTAAGTTCAAGAGAAAAGAGGAAGGCTAGATAAGAAAAAGAAAATAATTTAACCATGTCAGTGGATTTTCATTTCATTATATGACTTTGAAAGGTTTTCATTTAGCTCCTAATCAGAGAACCTTTGTGCATGTCCGTAAGACTGGTGGTCAAAAGAATGAAGGGCACCAACTGACAAGATGGCCCAGTGGATAAAAGTACTAAAGTACCAGCTGCCAAGCCTGATGGCCAGAGGGCAATCCTGGAGGTCTAGAAGGTGTAAGGAAACATAGAAAACTCCTACAGGTTGAATTATGACTTCCAAACACATGGTGAGCCTTCCCTACCTCTGCAAACACACACACACACACACACACACACACACACACACACACACACACACACACGTAATTATAGAAAAAGAATTATTCTACAAGGTTTCATAACTTTAAATTTTAAAGCAGGACTGGAGAGATGGCTCAGCCATTAAAGGGTAGGCAGACAAACAAAAGTATAAATTTTAAAGCAAATTTAAAATAGTGTACACAAACACGCAATATGATTCCAATGTATACTATACACAATTCATCTATAATTAAAATTCATGTTTAAAAGTGATATGGAATTCTTCTTTTCAGTAAGATGTATCCAAGTTTTCCTATCGTTGTAATTGTTAGTAACATCAGAAGCTCTCCAATAGCTACTAAAATGATATAAAATAATATCCTGAACCTCTGCAGTTGAGAACTGGCTATCAGTTTTGTTGTTTTCTTGGTTTTGTGTTCATCCTAACTGGCAGAAGTGACCAGTCTTAAGACTGCAGGACACTAGGACTTAGGACCTTGAGTAAACCATTTGCTAAGAATTTTCTGCCTAGTGATTTTTCTTCGGTTGGTAGAACCTCAGCTGTTACAGGTCTTTTGACGCCCTCTGGTGGTTAGATGAAGGCATTGCTGGTTTCAGAATTCATGGAGCTGGTTTTTCAGCATATTTTGTTCAGATCCTTAATTTTTGTTCTGTATAGAAACATTCCTCAAAATAAATGTCCAAAAATATCTGGTTTTGTTCTGATAAAGACTAGAATTTTAACCTTTCAACTAGTTGGGCAAACATCAAAATCAAATCACTCACAACACCCTGAAAGTTAAATATAATAATGTCACTCTACGGATTGTGATTATCTTCAATGTATAAAGACTAGAATATAAAATCTTAAATTTGTTTCATATTATTTATGAATATAGAAATATTTACAGAAGAGGGTTCCTGTTTCAGGGGTTGGAGAAATGGCTGATGTACAGATAAAGAGATTAGATCCCAGTATCCATGTGGGACCTCAGAGGCCACACACACATACATGCCAGTGCACATGCACATGCCCTCACATACACACATACACATACACATACACATACACATACACATACACATACACATACGTGCACACACACACTCACACACTAATGAATCTTTCACAAAATGTTTTCTACTTCAATATTATCTTTTGCAAACACTCAAAGAAATATTGGCAAGGCTGAACTTTCAAAAAACCCTGGCCACTGGCCATTTATCAAGCAAACTGTACAAGCGTCTCTTACTCTTGATGAAATGGGCACCAATATTTCTACATCAAGACTGAAAAATTGCTCATCTAGAATCCACATTATACTTTTAGACAAAGTTATATTAATAATTTGCAGGTTATATGAGCCATGTACTATAATTCTCTCCATTTTACTCATAAACTTAGACAAATGATTCTATTTCTGGTACTCCATTATTTTCTTTGAAAAAACTAAGCTAATGATCTCCATATACATGAAGGGACATGTTAATTCTGAAAAAGATCTGTGACACAGTACAATGAGCTTGGGGTGGGAATTTTGTTTTGCCTTGCTTTTTTATTTATGATTATGTCTTCTATTTTCTTGAGCTCACAGTACAGTTACTTTTGTTGCGATGGGTCTTCATTGTGCTGTGCATGCTGGCCTACAATTTGCTCTGTAGTCTAGACTGGTCTTGAATTCATAAACATCTCCCTGTCTCATTCTCCTCATATTAAGATAAAAGGTGTGAGCTGTCAGAACAGTATAGAAAGCATGAGGAAACAAGAACTCACTCTCCTGAGGCTGAGGATTTCATAGAGTAAGAACATGGCTGGCTTGGTCTGTTTCTCTGATCTCTCAGCTTTCACCTCAATATCTGACTCTGTTTTTTATTATTATTATTAATAAGACCTTTTAATATTTGTGTTACAGAGCTGTAATGTTTAGTTTAACCCTAGGTTCCTAGCCTATCGAGCCTCAACTCTTGATCACCCAAGCAGTGTTGGGTATGGGTTCCATCTCATGGAGTGGGCCTTAAGTCAAATCAGATACTGGTTGGTGACTCCCACAAGCTTTGTGCCACCACTGTCCTAGCATATCTTGCAGACAGGACACCACTGTAGATCAAAGGGTTTGTGGCTGGGTTGGTGTTTACATATCTTTTGATGGCATGCAGAGTGCCTTCCTGTACCAAAGACTAGCTCCGTAGGAGGGAAGGCTCTGTATAGGCATCAGCTTGACTTCTCCATATTTAATCAGGTATGTAGCCGTTGTCTGCAACAATGGGGTCTTGCCTTCAGTATGTGGAGAGCAACCTACAGTCTTGGCAACAGCCTGAATTGTTTGGGGTTCCCTCTATTCTCCTTTGGTCAATAACTCAATTAGATATATGTAACCCATTCTCAGTTCTTGAAGCTTTATTTACTGAAGAGATGTCCAGTAGGGACTCCCATTATAAGGTGATTTTATTCAGATCTCCTTTATATATGCCTATATTTTAGGAAGTTTCTACTGTATTAGGTTTCCATACTATCCCTCAAATGGCACCAAATTTTAGCTGTCTCTCCCTATATTCTTTCACTTTTACCTCTCTTTCCTCCCTACTCACTTGATCCTCCAGTTCCAGCTCTCTGATCATCAGGTATCTGTAATTATCTGTGTTGTTGCCTTTCCCTAAGGAGAACTATATGTCCCTTTAGTCCCTACTGTATATAAATGGTTAAATCTCAGGTTCTGTTTTCACTTTCTCTTAAATCCCTTTATTTCATGTCTGCTAATAGGTCAAAAATCCGTGACTCACCAAGCAGCAAAATCTATAGAGACAGTGGCTTGTCAACTGGGGGATGTTTCTACTCAGTCGTCTACAGTGCTCACTCTGCCACTTTCCTGCCTGCTACTCACATCTGTTTACAATTGTTATTAGAAATTTTCATAGATGTATTTGTTTTAATTATGCCCACTCTTACTCTCCCCACACCCCCTCAATGCTATCCCCAATATATCTCCCTTCCTCTTCAAGTTCTCTTTGTTTCTTCTTTTTATAACACCCTTAATTATCTTATGGCCACTCATTTATGCATGCTGTGGGGATTCCCCACCGGAACATAGGCAACCTACCCATTGACACCCCTCGCATGAAAGTTCAGCTGCCAATAGGACCTCAACTAGGGGTGGAGGGTCTCATTAGCACCCCTCCCTCCATGCTGGCTTTATTCTCTGCAGGTCTTGTGCAGCTAATCGGAGCTTCTGTAAGTTGATGATGTATGTAATGGTCATGCCATGTCCAGAGGACAGCAATGCTCAGCACTTCTGCCATCTGCAGCTCTGATCGTCTTTCCACACCATCTTCTGCAATTGACATGGACCCTTAGGAGGGGTTCAATATAGATGCACCATCTATGGCTGAGCACTCTCTGTTATGTAGTCTTAGCATTTTGATGACATCGGTTTTTTGAGTAAGGGTAGCTTGACTACTCACCAGGCCATGAGGCCCCAAGGCCATCTGAAGTCCAGGGCTGACAGGATTATATTTCCTGACAGGATATGCTTTGGAAGTATTCCATCAATGTCACCAAAGAGTGTACACCATTGACTTTTATTTTATTTTTTTTTTAGAAAGTGGATTCTACTTTTAAAGACTTGCCCATTGCATTCACTTAAGAAGAATCATGTTCAATAAAGAGAGAGGAACAGAGGGAAGCAGAAAAGGAAGAGTTAGAGAGAATGGAAAAAGATCAAGAAGAGAAGGACAAATTAAAAGGAAACTTAAAGCAAAGGATACTACTTACTGAATATGAAATAATAGAAATAAGATGTTCTCTGTAGTAAGCTCACAATTGAAAATTCCCTTGTGCATATTTACTGAAGGATGTACTCTACTTGAGAAGGTAAGTGGGAAATTAGCTACTGTTTGGTTGGGTTTTTTTTTTTTTTATAAAATTTTAAGGAGCTTCCAATGTTTATATATGATTTATTGATGAATCGATCAATAATGTAACTTTCTGGGTTTCCAGCCATCATTTCAATGATTAACAGTGTAACACCAGTTGGAGTCAATGCCAAAAACACAAAAGGAAATGCAATTTATCTGTCAAGGTTGTGTCCTTGACTTATCATTCTTTGTTTTGCATGGATTACAACCTTTGATTTGCAGAACTAATTAAATTTAATTGAAACTGTCTTATAGTAAATCTTAAGCATTTGGAGAAAGTATAAAGCATATCATTAAAAATGAGATCTCTATTCTTTTCATATTTCTTTCACTTAGGAGGGATTACATTACTTTGTAATTTTTCAGCGAATGATTTTGAGATTGGTTATGGATAAGCATTAGCATTTGAAGTAATAAATAAAATATATTTTAAATGATCTGTACCACACTTGGTAAGAATCTTGCCAATTTCCTTGGCTTGTATGCTGTTATCTGAGAAAAATCCATTTCAAATTTACTGATGGGTTGCATTTTTCTAAAAACATGAACTCCCTTGACTAACATAGAGATTCAAAAAGAAATTCACAACATCAATAATACAAACAGAAAAAGCATATGTCTATGTTTCTCTCAGCATTCTTACCTTCCAAATTTCCACAGGAACACCCTGGGAAGCTCTGTCACAGCATTCAATGGCTTTTCTAGCTTGAAGTTACAAATTCTTCCACATTCCAGAGCAAAGTAGCATAAGATTCACACAGTCTAGTCTCTTACAACAATGCAACCCTGGTACGAATTTCTGTATTAGTTTTATTTCTGTTATGATAAAAAAATTCTGTCAAAAATTCAACTTAGATATTATTTTAGCTCATAATTACACATTACTGTCCATCACTGTATCAAAGTCAAGGTTATGATAACGTGAAGCAGCTAGATACACAGTCAAGAGCCAGGGAGAACAAATTACTATACATATGCTTGGACACATTAGATATTGCAACAGGAGTAAGAACCATAGTCATTTAAACAAAGTTAATGTGACTTGTGTGTACCTACAGGGTCCACTCAGGCCTGATCTCATTGTATGTCACTTCCATCTGATGGTGGATTACAAAACTCACATAGTTTGATGGGTCAGATAACACACCGAGTGATGATGGGGGAATTCAGGTTGCATGGTAACTTAGTTTGTTATTGGGCCATAGTGGAAACTAAATGTTTGACCATGGACCCCTCTTTGGAGGAATTTACACAGACAACAGATAGCATGTTTAAAATATCAGACTTCCCCCCTCCAATATGAACTCAAACTCTTTAACATGAATCAAATTGAGGGAAATGATCCCCTCTCTTCTGATGGTAATTCTTTCTGAAGCCTCACGTCTGAGTTTGTGCGTGAGGCTCTTGGCGTTGATGCAGCCACTATGAAAATCAGTACTGAGGTTTTTCAAAGTTAAACATAGAATTACCAGCTAAAACATTCCTGGATACAAATCCTAGTGGAGAAATTCTTGCATATCTGTTTTAACTGGCATTCAAGTCACAGTAGCAAGAAAATGAAACCAGCCTAGATATCTATCAATAACTCATAAAGAAAATATGGCACTTTAAAATCATAATAATACATTTTGCATTTTTTTAAATTTTATAATTTATTTTATTTTTTATAATTTATTACTATTATTCCTATACATCCTGACTGCAATTTCCCCTCCTTATTCTCCTCCCAGGCCCTCCCCCACCACCTCCTCTCTGCCTCCACATCCACTCCTCCTCCGTTTCTATACAGAAAAGGTCAGGCCTCCCATGGATATCAACCAAACATGGCATACCAACTTGCAGTAAGTCTAGGCACCTCTCCGTACATTAAGTTTAGATGAGGCAATCCAGTATGAGAAATAGGGTCCCAAAAAACAGCAAAAGAGTGAAAGATAGACCCTCTCCCACTGTTAGGAGTCCAAAAAGAAGATCAAGCTACACGACTGTAACATATATCAAGGGCCTAGATCAGGCCCGTGCGGGCTTTCTGGTTGTTGGATCAGTCTCTGTGAGCTCCTATGAGTCCTTGTTAGTTGATTCTGTGCCTTTTCTTGTGGTGTCCTTGACCCCCTGGCTCCTACAATCTTTCCTCTTCTGCAGGATTCCCTGAGCTCCATCATAGCACAAGGACACTTGCTCAACTACGTTCATAGCAGCTTTATTCATAATAAGTAGAACCTGGAAACAACCTAGATGTCCCTCAACCAAAGAAGGGATAAAGAAAATGTGGTACATTTACACAAGGGAGCATTACTCAACTGTTAAAAAAAATAAAATCATGAAATTTTCAGGCAAATGGATGGAACCAGAAAAAAAAAATCATCCCAAATGATTTTCAAACCTTGAACATGTGAAACTTGATGGTAGGGAAGCATCATTCCACATTTGACCCACAGCCTTCCCTGCTGCAGTTTTCCTTGCTATAACTTACCCGTAGACACTGCCCCCTTTTGTGTCCTAAGGCTAGGACCTTCTCACCCTAACAGTTCAACTCCAACCATGTACCTGTAGAGAGGTCTTCCATGGTCACTGTAGAGAATAGCCACTCCCATTTGCTTCTTGTCATATTGTTTTCCCCATAAAACAAGGGCTCCATTCATCTTATATCCTATGCATAAATATCTATCCTTAGTACATTTGGGGGGGGGGGCTCTTAAGTTATAGAAGAGACCATAGGGTGTTACGAGGTTTAACAGAAAGGAAATTAATTAGTAAACCTTCCTTAGAGAAATACAAAACTGAATCAAAGGTGGTAGACTCGGAAAACCCATGGACCAGAATTATGTCATTATCTAACACGATCCACTGAGAATCCCAGGCTTTTATCTTGAAAGATAACTTAAGATAGATAGAGTATTTTAAAAAAATGCAGAAATCTGAACTGTGGGCATACTGAGTTTCATTGAAGAAATGGAAATGAGCTGTTTGGAGAGTGTGGATAAAGGGTGTAATATAGAGATCAAAAAAGGAGTAAGTCACAGAGATCTTAAGGATGGTAAACAGATTGGCTACAAGCAATGGGGAGGACGAAGTTTTTCATCTATCATACAGTATTATGAGCTACATAAATAAAGGTGGTGTTTATCAGAACAGAGATATAGCAAGGGGATGGTGTTGTTCACAGAAGCTTAGGAGAGAGGAGAGCATGCATGGATAAATTGAGCTGGAGATCCTTGTTGCACCAAAGCTCAGATGTTCAGGAGGAATTTGGCTCTTTGTACTCGGGTTTCTCCAAAGAGATAGGATTTAAAATTTGAATTGGTCATCAATAATATATTAGATGATAAAAGTAATTAGAAGAAAGGCGTAAATGAGCACCAGTAGAATGAAAAGACACGAAGGTCGAGAACTAAACCTGCAGGCATAGGTGAATACTGGCACTCACAGGACCACACGGAGACACTTACACAAGAGAGTGGCTGACTCTGCACTTGGAAAGGAAGAAAAACTTCCTTCCACACCTGCTTAAAGCAGTTGCCCATAACAGCACAGTTATAAAATAGAACAGTCCCCTTGGGAATGCCATGTGCTGAATGGAAGAGTTGGAATAGAGCCATAGACTGATGTCATCATAAAGCTCTTGCTCATATTCTCTCTTCCTCCCCTGCCCCCCTCTCTGTGTGCACCTTTAGCAACTGTTAGTTAGGACTTAAAGGGAAAACCTGATATGTCCTAAAATGCAAATGTCTGTCTTTGTAGACCATCAAGTTTGGTGGTGTGCTTTGATGATCAACAATGAAAAATGTGACCATAAGTTTCTTAATACAGCCTTCAGGTGTACTCGTATTTTAACCTGCAACCTTCTAGATGCTTGTACATTATATAACTACCTACGCTGGAGCAGTGAAAGTTACCAGGGAAATATCTCTAAATGTCTTCACAATAAGTAGATACAGGTATGTGTTTGTGTGCAAATGTGTGTACTCTGTGCTGCACACTTTGACATATACATCATGCTTGTGTGCATGTACATGTATGTGCATGCTTTTGGAGTATAGCAATTAATGTCAGGTGTCTTTCTTGATCACTGTCCAACTTATCTTTTGAGACAGGGTCTTTCACTGAATCTGGGCTCTCAAAATGGCTAGACTGCCTTGGTAGCAAAATTCCAGTGACCCACGACATCATGTCTTCACCCCATCATGCACTAGATTTACAGGCTCCCACAACCATGACAAGCTTTATTACATCTCCCTCACTACTGCTCTTTGCCTACTTTGTAACATCCCCCAGGCTCTTTTCCTCTTTCATATCTCTTGTGTTCATTTGCCCAACCCCCAAAGCTTCCTTATCACCTCCTTTAGTTCTCTCATTCCCTTTCAAGTTTTTAAGCTTTATCCACATGTATGCCTATTTGTATACACATGTACCTCACAGGCTAGGATTCACATAGAAAACATGTGGTTTCGCATTTTTTAATTTCTTAGTGTCCATCCATTTTTTTTGTGAAAATTTTCACAACTGGATATTTCATTATAGCTGAATAAAATCTACTGTGTATATGTACCACATTTCACCATATACTAATCAGCTGACAGACATAAAGGTTGGTTTCAATTCTTTGCTATTGTGAATAGGACAGCAATATACAAGGATATTCAAATATCTCTGTGGTAGGACATAGAGTCCTCAGGGTATATGGCCAAGAGTAGTGTAGTTGGGTAACATAGTTTGGTCTTATTTATTTATTTATTTATTTATTTATTTATTTATTTATTTATTTATTGAGACAGGGTTTCTTTGTGTAGTCCTGGCTGTCCTAGAATGCAATTTGTAGACCAGGCTGGATTCAAACTCAAAGATCAACCTGTGCCTGCATCATAAGTGGTAGGATTAAAGGAGTGTGTACTACACCAAGCTTCTATCTTAAGTTTTAAAAGCAATACCCATATTGATTTCCATAATGGCTACACTAGACTGAACTACCACCACCAATGTTACCCCCACATCCTCAGAAGTAATTTTTGTCAGATTTCTTGATGATGTTAGCCATTTTGGCTGAGCAAAGTTGAGTAAGATGGTATCTCAAAGCAGTTTTAATTTGCCTTTACCTGGTGGCTAGGGATGTTGCACACACTTTCAGATACTTGTGTCTTCTTTTAAGACTGTTAATTTAATTAGACTATTTTTTTGATTGACAATTCTCTGTAAATGCTGGCTATTTGCTCCATTATCTGATGTATAGCTGGCAAACATTGTTCCCCTATTCTATAGACCATTTTCTCTGTTGATGGTTTCTTTTGCTAGACATTAACATTTTAATATCACCTAGTTCTGTTTATTGACTGTTGGGTCTATTTTCTGTACTATTGGAGTTCTGTTCAGATATTTCTTGCTTATATCTATATCTTGAAGTATATACCCTATGTTTTCTTCTAGACGTTTCATCATCTCATCTGTTACGTTGGTCTATTATCTGCTTGTATACCAACACAAGATTGTCTTTGTCACTATATCTTTGTTTGAGGTCAGATATTTTGATACCTCAATCTGTGTTTTCATTATAATTACTTTGGCTATTTGTGGTTCCTGCTTCAAGGCTTTTCAAATGATGCTTCACTGCTTCATCCTTTTAGAAAATTGAAAATACAAAAAAATATAGTGAGAGACACATATCCACCAAACATAGTAGACAAATGAACTGTTCTGGTTTAAGAACAACAGACCAATGAGAGGTTCAGGTTTAAGAACAACTAACTCCCCCATTCTTCCATTTTTTTCCGCATTAGTCAGGAAGCTGTGAGGATTTTATACTTCAGTTTAGTTCATAAGTTTCTTTCACCCTTATTAGAACTCAATATAAATGTCTTTCAAAAGACTTAGGCTTTCCCACTTATAAAAATGGGATAATCCTTAGTGTTCTATTACTATTACACTGTATTTGTGACATAAAGAACCCCCCCCCCATTTTTACCATAGTGATGAACAGAAACTAAATAATAATAATAATAATAATAATAATAATAATAATAATAATAATTTGAGGCAACTTCATGTGGGGAAATGGACCACTAAGCTTGTATACACATAGTAGGGTAATCTGCTGCATCAACAATAATGGGATGACCACCATGAGTTAAGATATTAAAATATATTTTAATAGAAAAAAGAGATCAAGTTAAAAGTAATGTGTGGGGGGGTGTAGAGAAAGGAAGAAGAGAGGGAGGAACTGAGAGAGTGGAATGAAAAGAAAGACTGGAGGAAATTTTCTTAAAAAGGTAAACATGGCATCATGAGCGATTCATTTTATTCTTTCTATGTCTAACTTTAGCAAAAGCTGCAAAGCTAGTCTGACAAATGAGGAAAATTTCCAGTGTTTTCAGGAAACACGTGTACATACCTGTTATGCATCCACATGATAATGCACAGATGAGAGTGTGAATCAGAAATAATCTGGTCAGCACAGATAATTCCATAGAATCTTTCACCAATACCTTGTTCTGTGTGAAGTTACCTTTAATGTAGTTTCAGACAGCTTCCTGTATTTATTGCTATTTCCCCATTTTTACATCATTAAGATTTTAATGTGCTTTGTTCTGAGACTGCATAAATCATATTCCTTGTTTCATTCCTTTAATCTGTTCTTACATACTTCTGCCTTTAGACAGATAGACAGGCAAAAGAAACATAAACATACCTTGAAATAAAGGACTGTTGATGTTATAAAGAATACCTTGAATGATATTTAATTCACTTAATATGGAATAAAATAGACTTTGAACTTCCATATACCTTATTTTTGTATAATTTCCTTTCATTCTTCTATTCATTTGCTGTAATCAAATCACCAGGCCAGTTAGTGAATAATTAGTCCTGTACTAGATAATGGGTGGTAGCAATAGACTAGACAGTATCTGCCATGTCCAGCTGAGTATCAAGTTCAAATAGCATAGGTTCACCTGAATTTGATTATATGTTTTCAACATGCATAGAATCACTACACTATGTGCTATAAATATGTTCAATTAATAGACTGAAGAATTTGTTGCAGGGGCAGATAATAATGTTTCTTTTTTATTGAGAAGAAATGTGCTGGAAGTCTGTAGTGTACTTAATAACAATGCCTCATTTGCTCTATAAGGACACAATGAAGCAAAATTTACAGTTAGTATCATATTATGGGGGAGCAAACTTAGAGAGCTTGGATTTGAATCCAGGTCTCTGCATAAGCACTGGCTTTTATACTCCACCACTTAGATAAGCCACGGCACCCTAGAAATCTATGTGCTATTTTCACATTTCTTTTAGGAGGAGGAAATAGATTATAACTTCCCAAAATAAAATCAGTTTTCAAATGAACTTTTAAAGCCAGGTAGAATTGGTTTATAATTGTAAATGTCATCTCAGTTTATGCTAGATGTTTTCCTGTTTGGTTTCTGACTTTCTAATAACCTTTTACCTTTTAAGTTTTATTGCTTAAGCTTTTGTTGCCTTACAAAGTTTTCTTCATTTGACTATGTGCAAATTGTTAATATTTCACATTTAAAATCTACACATTTGTAGATATTTAACATACATTATTACACCAATGGGGTTTCCATTAAGTGCCAATTCAAGACAAATGTGCCAAGTAGCAACTGATTTTTGATAGTGTCAGACTCACAGCTCAATGCTCCATTAATGCTTGGATCCCTGCAAGGCTCTGAAAGCATGGCCCCACTGTTTTGGGTGGAATCAATATTCTAAACTAAGGTGTCTTCTGAATGAGACAGCTATCTCCTCAGACAGATCTTTGTGCAGACATAGACATTTTACTCAAGATGTGACAGATTTGATATGGATTCTATTTCTCTTGGAGTGTTTTACCATTATTGATTCAAATAAGCATGCAGAAACAGTAAGTATTGGGGAAACATAAAATTACAAATTGTATGACCAACCCCTTACAACTAATATTACTCACATACAAACCTACAGTTTTCAAGGAGAATAAGAAGTGTGGAAGCATGACTTACAGCCTTCAAATGAAGTACACACATTCAATGGTGTTCATCAAATTAACTGTGTGCTTTGCTTCTAATAATCTACCATTGTAAAAAAAAAATTAAGACTATAAAAGCTTTGCTGAAACTTCAGCCACATTTTTCCTATGGTGCTATTTCCTCGATAACTGAACTCTTGATATCGAGAACAGTAATGTTTGTAGAGTCCAGAACTCTTGATATCAAGAACAGTAATGTTTGTCGAGTCCAGAGACATGGGCTGGGGAAATGGTCCAGTGGGGAAAGCATTGCCAGCAAGAAGCAAGTGGACTGGAGTTTTGATCTCCAGAACCCACATAAAAGACAGGCAGGCATGGCAACTACCCGGCACCCCAGTCCTCTGCAGGCAGAGACAGCATGCCATATCTCTTCTGCCTCCTCAGGAAGATAAACAGCTAGACTAGCTGGAATCCATGAGCTCATTGTAAGGCCCTACCTCAATAAAGTGGTGAATGACAGAGCTATATATGCTACATCAACCTCAGGCTTCTACACATATGCACACACAGGCACCAGCACATGTTCATTCACACATACGTGAATATGCACATCACATGTACATGTAAAAATATCCCAGAGTCAACACTCCGTCTCCACACAACATTAGTTATCTTGTGAAGTTTTCTACCAAATCAAGAGTCTTCATTACAGCAATGTAGAAATAAATGTAATCAACTTCTGTTAATAACACAAACAGCATTTAATCTTGAAATATTGCTATTCCATTTATTGATACCTTGAAGAGTTTTTGTTACTGATAACTTGTATGTAAACATAATTTTGTTTTAAACTGGGAGTTGTCAGTAATTTTCATTAATAACATGGGATCCTTAAATTGCTGACTTGTTGCCAAAGAACTTCACTGCAAGCAAGTCAAATGACCTAAGTTACATCCAGAAGTCCTGCCATGAAACATGCTAGAGCTGACTTTGTTCCCCATAGACGAAAAGAACAAGTGGAATGTCCAAACATAGACAGACAGGGTGATTAAGAACTGAGAAGCAGAGCACAACCTATTTAGGTACAATTACTGTCACCTTTAACCACAGAGCCACCTTTGACATGAGAAGAGTAAGATAAAAAGAGGTTATTCAGGTGAGGCATTCATAATATGGAACCACAGGATTTTCTGCACACATATATTTCAGAATATTTTGTACCATGACATATGCTAGTCACTCTTAACATGTCTGAAGTAAATGAACAAGAATAATTACACAGGTTTTCAGGTTTGTCTTTGGAGTTCCTTAGGTATGCCACAATCACACTCTGTACAACATTGTCCTGTTGAGATGGCTCACAGGGTAATTCGGATTTATTCTGGCTGCTTACTGTGATAGTTAATATTGAAAGTGCCTCTTTGGTGGCCAGTCTTTCTCATGAGAATAGAGTTTCTATGCAGAAAGGAATCATATCTTACTCATTATTGTAACCATCGTCTACAACGAATCTGCAAAGCGTTACTTGTTAGGTCAACTAGTATTAGTACTACCTAGGAGGAAGGGAGATGGGTAAGGAGGAAGGAAAGAAGACAGGCAGAAGTGAAGCAGGGGTGAAGGAAGAGAGGAAGGAAGAAAGGGAGGAGGGAAGAGAAGGAGGAAGAAGGTGATGATGGAAGCCTTGTACTAACTTTATTCACAAATATGTAGAGGGGGAAAAGTCTGAAGACATAAATTTTCCTCAGCGTTTGAGACTTGTTATGTAACAAGTATTTTTCTCCCCAAAGGTAAGAACAGACACCGCCTACATTTTCCTCTAGTAGTCATTTTCTTTCTCGCATGGGAAAATTACACATCAGAGCTCCCACACAGAGCCTTGCAAAAGAGAACAAATATGATATACAAAGCATTCTGCTGATTGTAGGGGGAAAGGTACAAAAGACACAGGAGAGATAATAAATGTGTTGATGTCTATAATTTGTTGCAATGGGGTGACAATCCACTGTAGTTGAAAGCTGCTTTTCCCCCTAAAAGGTCAATATACTTAAATCAGAGAATTACATTTTTAAAATATTCTGACTGCTTGTGAGTGAAGCTGTGAGGGATTCAATCTGTTTGTAATACCGAAGTTTGTAAGCCAAACATCACTGAATGACAAAATTTTATCTATACCTGTCGAATCTAGGACCAAGAAACATAATTCAAGGAATATATCATTGAAGTTTCTATGGGATAATTGGGCAGAGAGTTTCAGTCTGTGCAAAAGTCAAAGAATGGATCAAAGATCAAAGTCAATCTGAGCTCTGTCTTAAACCCCTTTTTATAGAGGTAGAAACAAACACAAAAGTGTAAGGAAGCCAGGCCTCCAGTGAAAAGCCACTCCACTTCAAGATTCCTATATCGTACAAGAATGACAAGTTGTTGAGCTGGAGGTGAAACCTGAGGTCTTCAACAGCTTGTTCAGAGGCACGGATCTCATTAGATTAAAAGATGTGTACACCAGTTAGATCCTTCTCATTGTGCTGTGAAGACTGAATGGAGGGTAGACCGGAGATGGGAAACTACAGAGGACCCTCGGAAACGCCAGCTGTTGGGTGGTGGATACTGAAATAATGCACAACTATTAAAGGAGAAAGTCATCAGTGGGTGGAAACATCCTTAATAATCTCCAGCATGTAGTGACTGACTGCATATGGAGAGGAAATAAAAGTCAAAAGTGACTCCTGAGCTCCAGATGTAATGGGGCCTGTCTGGAACACCAGAGGTCTAGAAGCTGAGAGAGGAGTCTTGCAAGTTGAAGGAAAACCAGGACCACACAGGAGTTCTAGGCCATCCTAGGCTAAACCGCAAACACCCATATCAAAAAACAATTGAAAGAAACAAAAACAACAACCACAAACAAAGATCATAATTTTTCTAGAGAAAGACTACAAACGACTCTTGGTCATTGAATCTAGGATCCTGAAAAGGATGGGCAGCTGATGAGCCCCATCAAGGGCATGCTGTTGGGGAATATTATTTTAAGGTGTGTTACTTTTGATTATGTTGCATTTGTTTAACTGGGAAGCTGTGTTACTGTGACTGTGTAAAACACCTGATGGTCTAATAAGGAGCTGAATAGCTAATAGCAAGGCAGGAGAAAGGATAGGTGTGGCTGGCAGGCAGAGAAAATATACAGGAGGAGAAATCTGAGAGAAGGAGGAAGGAATGAGAGAGGAGAGAGGACTTCAAGGGCCAGCCACTCAACCTCCCAGCTACACAGACACCCAGCCACCCTACAGCCACACATGG
Organism: Peromyscus leucopus; assembly: GCF_004664715.2. Classification (NCBI taxonomy): domain Eukaryota; kingdom Metazoa; phylum Chordata; class Mammalia; order Rodentia; family Cricetidae; genus Peromyscus; species Peromyscus leucopus. Next base: position 30,579,231 of record NC_051072.1, on the reverse strand, counting down.
GGTAAGAAGGAAAGAAAAGGTATACAGGAATAGAGAAAGATAAATCCCTGAGACCAAAGATGGGCAGGATAAAGCTGGCTAGAAACAAGCCAACCTAAGGCTGAACATTTATAATTAAGAATAAGCCTCCAGGTGGTTCTTCTGGTCTCTTTTCCCCGTCTCCTCTCTGGGGTGCTGGAGAATCACCTGAGAATGCTTTACCCATTAAACCGAGGCTTTTCTGAAAAAAAAAAAAAATAAGCCTCCGTGTGTGATTTATTTGGGAGCTGGGTGGAAGACCCCCCAAAAGAGCAAAAACAACCAACATCAGCATGCAGAATTTAAATGTGTTTGTGGGACTGAAGAAACGTGTACCAACCCATGGAATTTGTCTTGTGAAGCAAATTCAAGTTACACAAGAGTTTGATAGTTCCTTATAAATATATGAGTTCTGAATCCCTTGGCTGATATGAGAAATGTTTGAGATAGTTTAACAAAGCTATCACCTCAGGTTGTATAGCGTCAAAATTCAGCCACTTACCTGTGAAGTTTGTCAAAAAGAATAGTTCGCAAGTTTTTGGATTTTTTTTCCTTTGTCAAAATATCTGGGAAATGTGAAGTAGTCTTACTGACATTGAATGCTAATGAAATAAGCCACTTTTGGCAATGTGGATAACATATTTCAGCAAAAAGAGGCACACACAGAGAGATCCAAAGCATAGGTTGCAGAAAATACAGTGCCTCAAAATAAGACATGGTCTTCTTTGATAACCAAGGGTTCATAGATTTCTAAAGGCTTTAGGGGTGTGGTTTCTAGACTAGCAGGATTTTACAGTCTTGTGTGAAGTTGATGAATTTTTACCTTACACACATTTTGTTAAATATAATTCATATTTTATTTCAAATGTTGAAAGTATCAATTATAGCTCATTGAATATAGCTTTAAATTACTTAGCTGAAAAGATGAGATTATTTAAGTCTTTTTTTAAATTGAGACTCCTTTATGCTTAATACAACGTGATCAAAACAGTGACACTGTTTTACATTAAAATTGAATTTGTTTTAATTGTTTGCTTCATATATGTGATGATGTCACATGAAAGAAAAAAGACTAATGCTGAATGTTATTTACCCAAGAGTGGGCCTGACTTATTCAGGAGAATTTTGGTCTTTCCTATTCTAGTCAAACAGTAGTCTAATACAAAAGATGTCTACTCTCAGAGAAAACTGTCTAATCTAAGACATTCTAATGTCTAAAGTCTAAAGGAGGCAGTCTTGAGCCAAGTCCACTCCCTCTGCATGTTAAAAAGTACAGCAAATGTGGTAATGAAAAGTCATGAGAACTTTTGTCTTAATAATCTTTTACAGGGGTCTCATGAGGGAGAAAACTGTTTCATTGGCCCTGCTGACTCAGAAGAGCACATAAAGCTATGGTCAGTTATTGTTAAGCTATACCCACATGTTTCTCTAATGTATTTGGGGGAATGGACATTACTCATAAAGCCTTCCTGTTTCTAGTGAATGGTCTTAGACATGGTCACAACATGTCACACACAAATACATTGTTCTGAGTCAGGGGCATGAAAGAATCACAAAGGAAAAGTAGAGAACATGGTCTGATCAAAGAGGACAGTAAGATTGATTACAGTGTTTTTCTTAAAGGTCGGTTAGTTCTGAGCAGAGTGGTCCCTGTCAGGGATTCTTACAGTCATGGCAAATTAATGGTAGAGGGGAGGGATCCAAAAACAATAAGAAGATGGACCGCAGAGAAGCCTCTTGAGTAGGACTGGCTTAATTAGAAACAAGAGCCTTCTACAAGCAGCTTCTCTGGGAAAATAAGACAGAGCCAGGCACCATCATTTCCCTACTGCTTTCTAATTTGTCTTAAATTTCAAACAATGAATCCGAAAGTTTTGGATATATTTTTGACATGAAGAAGCGGGGTCTGTAGTGTCTTTAATCTTGGTGAACTTACAACAGCCTTTGCACATTGATTATAGAGGAAGAGACACCCTGAACATTCTGAGGCTAAGTCAGGAAAAGCCTCAGTTCCTTCATTAGTTCTGCCTAGGTACTTGTTTTTAGAGTGCTGATCCTCATGGAAACGGCCCGCCACCTGAGCATAACCAGACTGTGGGAAGTTTTGACCCCATGACGATGCTTTGCCTATGATCTCAGGCCAACAGCCAGCACCAGATTCCATACGTATGAGTGAGGACAGCTCAGATGACTCAAATATCTATATGTAAAGTTACTTCCAATATTTGATTCTTCCCAGCTGGGCCCCCAGATGTTGTACAACAGAAATTATTCTCTCAATAGGCTTTGGTAAGCTCCAATCAGATTTAAGTATTCATACTGTTCCACGGTGTGGGATAAATACATAGGATTTCCCACAGAAGCCAGCTCCCACTTAAATGGTTTATTACTTTCCCTCAAGTCCAATGCCTTCCCCACTGCAGACATTTTATCACTTTCAAATAATTAAGTTTTAATATTACTACATCTAATAAGCTTGAAATACTAATTTGTAACCCTGTATCTCCAGATTATTTTTTATTAAAGTTCTTTTTTTTATCATATATAGAAATGACATATTTCAAATACCTGCCTGATACAGGAGAGCTACCAGAATTAAAAATTGTGCTTCCACAAGCCCAGCTCTGGGCTCCATCCCCAGGGAATCCTTAGTGACTATAAATATAGGACAAAGAGGACAGATACAATAAATGACCTCCATTCCTTATCACTTGTTTTAATGCATCGACATTCAGTGCTTCCCCCTAGAGGAAACAATTCCTTTACTAAAAATATAACCTCTTCTCCACAAGATCTATGTGGCTCTGCAAAATGTCTGGCAGTAAGAAAAATGTCCCACAGCACCAGTCACAAATCCATTTGTCTAGGATGTCAAGGGAAGACAAGACAATGCTAACTGATAGACTTATTGCACTCTTTTTTTTTTACTAACCACAGTTAGAGACAGTGTGGATCAACTCAAAGCATTAGTGTGCTGCTCTCAGACCACAGCATGGAAACTGAAGTTCTGCTCATGATGATACTAACTACCTAATCTTTGGATGCACCCGCTGCTGTTGTTTAAACTGTAGTTAACAAGGAGTCCATGTGTTTTTGAAAACTCACACTGTTTTGACAGGAGATGCTGACTGAACAGCTGTGACTCTCTGTGAGAAAGTAAAGCTATAGGTCAAAACGAAATACCAAATTGCTGTGCACAGAGAACAGAAGAGGGAGGATAGTGAAGAATGGCCAACAGGTGGCACAGTAGTAGGGGAAACAGGAGAAAAGGAGGTGTGGAGGTCTAGCTTCTCAAGAAAAATGCCAGCCTCCACTGGCGCAATGACTTAGTTCCACAGTAACGTAAGGGGGAAAAATGTAGTGTCTGGGAAATAGTTCATGACATGAGGGAGAAAGGATTCAGTCAGAAGAATTATTTTGAGGCTTATGGCATTTCATTCTCAGCATGACAGCATGACCTGGATGTATCTTGTGCTGTTTATCACATGTATTTTTTCATGGTGTATAGGCCATTAGTTTGGGGGATTAAAAACTCATTGTTTACCAAAATTGCTTTAGTAATGCTCAAGTTTACAAATAAGTGTAGAATAAGGATACACTGTATATTTAGACATGGGTTTGACTTAACTGTGTTAAATAAAACAAGTAAGCCAAATCTGATTTGAAATTAAACACTGAAAATAATCCAGGCATTTCTTCCATGTAGCTAATTTAAAACTTTATACCAAATTCTCCACTCTCCAAAGGGAAGTGGGGCACCCTGTTCTTACAAACCACTTAAAATTCCTGGAAGTTTATCAAATAGCAAATTAGCTTTATAGGGATAATGAAAGACATAAATGGGAATTTCATAAAGTGATAACTAAAAATCATAAACTGTGATTTCCTCCAATAACTTTTTAAAATCTCAAACCCCTCACTTTTAAATTATTATTTTGGTATTGGATACATGTTGATTGTGTCAACAAGCATGTCAAGTATTGATGAAGCAGTGTATGAAGATCAACGGGCATTCTTAGTAAGAGTTCTTACCCCACTCAGAATAGCTAAGATCAAAGACAGATGCTGGTGTGAATGTGAGCAAAGGGAAGTGCTTGATTCACCTGTGGTTGGCGTGCAATCTCGTGAGCCATTACGGAAATCAGTGTGGAGAATTCTTGAGAACCAAAAAACAGATCTGCCACGTGACTTGGGTATGCCACTTTTAGTTCTACCCCCAAAGATGCTACTATATCTTACTACAGAGATACTTGCTCACCCCGGTTCACTGATTCTCTATTCGTAATATCCAGGAAATTGAAATAGCCTGGATTTCCATCAACTAACGAATGGATAGTGAAAATGTAGTATATTTACACAATGTAATATTATTCAGATGTTTAGAAAAATGAAAAGATAAATTTCTCAAGTAATTGCACGAAGCTAGACACAACCATTATGGACGAGGTAACCAAGATCCACAAAGACATGCTTCCCTCTCATTTGTGGGTGTTTGCTTTGATTCTTTAGATATGTGTGCCTCGTTTGAAATGCCCATAAAGGTCAGAAAATTAGTATGGAACTAGGGGAGTAAAGGCTTTCAAGGGAGGAGAGAGAACACAGTAAAATACAAAAAAAGAAGAGTGCGAAAGGAAGGGTAAAATGGGCTGGGAGGTGGGCTGGAAGAGTAGAGGAGCAAAGATGGAGGAGACAGGAAGCTATCATTAAAGACCATATGAAAAAGTTACATAAATCCTGCTGTAGATGCTTCCTAAAACAGAAATATATGCATATATTAAAAATATTTAAATGGAGCAACAGTAATATTACTAGATACCACAGAGTGGCAAATAAAAAGGTCAGTGCCAGGAATGGGTTACTTCTATTGGAGTTGTTGGCCAATAATGTCACATAGACCCCCAACTATTACAGTCTATTGCCATTGATCTTAGCTATCCTCCAGAACTCAATATTAAGGCTCTTTTTGCCTGAGGACATCATCTACTTGAGTTACAAAACATGGAAAACTCAAGCTGTTATTGACCTAGAAGCTTCATACCTACTGGCTAGCTTTCATAGAACTGGAAAGTAGTATGCAGTGCACCAAAGGAGAAGAGTAACTATCAGTCTTACTCAGCTGTATGTCTTGCAAGCAAAAATAGTGGATAACCTGCCAAGATGTGTCTTCTGGTGCAGTAGTGACAGGAATGTGATGGGAGTCATCAACCACTTTCCAAATGGATTAAAGCCCACTTCACAAGATGGCGTACCCTTGACACACATGGTCAAGAACCTAGGGCTAGACGAGTCATAGGCCCTATGGGAGAATGTACTATTACTGTGCTAAGGGGGCATAGTATTAAAGTTACTCCTAACGATACCATTTGATACAGAGATTAGTGCACATTTCAGTCCTCACCAGAGGAATGCCTTTGTAAAGTGGATGGAGATTAACACAGACACTCATAATTGGTCAAAGTCAGTGACTGAGGAGGGCATAGCCATACATGGGGCATCTATCTATATTACAGTCCTTCCTTGCAATGCTTAGGGATCACTGTGGATGATGAGCAAGATTGTAAGAGCAGAGGTGGGAGATGACTACAATGAAAGAAAAATGGTTTGCAGGACAAGATTGGGCAGCTGCACATATGAACTCACAGTGGTTAGAACAGCATACCCACCACTTGTGTTAAGGTCAATCCAGAAAAAAAAAATCCCGACGTGGAGAAGGAGACGCAGTCATGAGACCCCATCTCTGTCTGAGGAGCTATTGGTAATGGATAGCTGCAGGAGAGGGAAAGTTAGTTTTCTTTAAGGGTGTGACCCTTGGTAGGTAAAACATGCTCTAGTGGATGGCCACACATCTAACAATGCATAAGCAGAAGAAATTAGACTCAATGGGTTAAGAAAAAAAAATAAGGAAACAAAGTTGGGTTGGTATGGAACTGGGTATATCTGGAGTTGGGGAAAGGGGAGTAAATATGATAAAAATACAACTTATGAAATTCTCAAATGATTATCAAAATGTTTTCAAAATATCTAGCTAAAACCAATGGTTAAAAACCATGAGAAAACAGATTTAAGCTCAAATAAACATGATATATTTATCAGGAACTACAATCAAGAAAGCATCAGCCATGAGTGATAACACATCTTTATCTCCAAGCACTGAACTTTGGTTCAAATGTTTCAGAGGATATTCCACTAAGTGGTGGGTAGCCTATGATGGGTGTTAAGATTTCCTTTTATTCTGCATGTTTCTGCTGTAACCTCAAGGGATATGGTTATGTATAAAATGTATGAAATGAGAGCTCACCTCTGAGAACATCTAGTGAAAGAGGAAGATGGACCAGCTTAGCTCCTTAGCACTTAACATCACCATTGGGAGTTCTAAAACAGAAACTTTCAACAGTGTTAGCAGCATATTACATGAGTCATGTGAGGCTTAAAGTGATTCATCTTGTTAAGAGGATTTTAAAAGATTTCCTCATCTAATTCTCTGAACTTATAGGAGAAAGTAAGTTCAAGAAAAATAATATATTGATCTAAAAACCATCATTTAGGTAGCTAATGATAAAAGAAAGAATCTCAACTTTCAGATTCAGCTACCACACAGATTCTAAAACAAAATTAAGCTTATCTAATTTTCTTAATACTGTTATTTAAGTGACATTTAAAAGTCTGAGTTCCAAAGGTCAAAAGAAATTATACTTTACCACAAGATAATTGTATAGATATTTTTATCTTTTAGAACTTTGAAAATACAAGGTTCCTTTATTTTTCCAGTTATGAATCACACGCAGGTGGTAAGATATGGAAATCTTACAAATATGTTTAAAGTCAGAATTTAATTATCCAAGTGCTTGTGAACCATCCTCACATTAAATACATTCACACCCACTCTAACTAATCTTATATAATTGTCATGCTTGGATTTTGTTATAATGGAAGATAATTTTAAGTCTTTTACCTCCTGTAAATGAATTTATTATAGTAATTCCATGCTTATAGAATGCTTTTGATTTATAATAGTATAATAATATTAATATTCAGTCTCATACTAAATACCTCCAAATCATTGTTTGTACAATACAAAAATTGATGACTGAGAAAAGTGCTTATGGAGATGAAAATAAAACCTGCATCTGTAGTATGATTTAAAAACTATATCAAAACAATTCAAGGATAGATTTATGGAAAGCTTGACAGCAAGAGATTCTCTTCCCCAGTTGTCTTTTTCTTCAACTATTCTAGAACAATCATAGTTTCATAGCAACAAAGTCTGTGATCCAAAAGTTTATAAGAGAAAATCAAAATCAAAACTGTATGAAAAGTTGATTTTGTAAATGAAATCATCCATTTTCATTTTCAGCTGAAGAGGAAAAAATTCATCATCGTTTGAAACAAGCAAGTATAAATGCTATTAGATGTTACAAAGAACGCTGCTGTAAAGTGTTCCTGTATCTGTGTCTCCTGGAGAGCCTATGATAAAATGACTAGATGTCCTCAGCATGTTCTAAATGAACAGGAATGTGAGTGTTGGCTGCTTTAATGCCAATGTAATACCTGGCACTAGGAGATATGCTTGCCATATGTTTCCCTTCCCTCCCACCTTCCTGTGCATGTATTTGAATGATGTGGAAAGTTTCTGGATCTCATTCAACCTGAGTCCAGCTGGAGATCTTCAAACCAGTTGCAATGGATAGGAACATCATGTGTACAATCATTTCTTTATAAGACATTATAATGATGTCGTTTCTAGAGGACTTTGCACAGCAAAGTGGCCTGTAGCTAGGCTTTTCGAACTTCTATTCCTGTCCACTGCTATTTGGAACTGGTCCTTCAGACATGGTTAATTCTAAAGAAAGCTTGTAAACATTAAAGGGATTATTTCTCGATGATAATCAATCTGATTAGAGGGCCTAATACCAGGTTCAGCAGTCCAACGAATTCAGGAAGGTGCACACAGGAGTGTTGTTGAGACCTTTACAGTACACAGCAAGAAATATCCTAGCTAGGTGTGCTTGTAATGAGGGAGCTGGGCATAGATTTCATATGAAGGGTTAGGACATCTGCTTATGGGCCAGAACTAGGTGCTACATGTATTTCCACATACTGGACAGCCAAGAACCTAAAGCAGTTTCTCACCACACTTAAGACTACAGAGAAAACATGTAGTTGCTCCTATGAGAATGGTCAAGGTATTCTATTTCTTTGTCAAGACACACAAAGTAGGGGTGGAGGGGATAATGTACCAAGGCTAATTTGAATATTTGCAAACACCATCTTTCTATAATCAACGCCAACTGGAAACTGACCACTTGTTTCATTAATGAAACTGCAGTTCCAGAAATAAATGTATATGCCATGAAAGTCCTTTGCAAAAGAAAATAATCATGCAACCTAGTCATTTATAAAAACATTATCACTGAATATCCACAGGCACATTATTAATCAACATTGAAAATACTGAATGGCAAAACATACAGAGCAGCACAGATTGGGCATGCTGGGTAGCCAGAATGAGTGAAAATCCTGAATACAGTTAAACCCTCCATTTCTTTCCATTAGAAACACTCTCTGAATAGATAGGCTCCTCCACCCACTTAATGAATCCTCATTTAGCCTCTGTCCGCACATTCCCATTGCTTCTAGGCATAAGTAACAGCAGAGTGTTAATTAACATCTATGAAAAAGAAGTTTCATTCTTATTCCCCAGCCATATTCTCTTTAATTATAACATTTTGGGGGAGAAAACTCCCCAAATCAGTGGCACTCTCTCTCTCTCTCTTGGCCATACCATTGTGTAACCCCTACTTCTTGGTTTGAAATTGGACATAGTGACTTGTTTTTTGACCACTGGTCTTGTTAGCAGACTCTGTACAGGTTCTCTGTACAGAGCCCCAGAGAGGGAGAAGCTGAAGGTTATCTCCAACCAACAGCGAGTGAGCTACTGAAGCCCTCAATTTAGCCATCAGTGAGCAAAAACACAAACTTGCAACACATTCCTCATTGGAATTTCTGTGAAACTTAATGATCATTGTAATGTATATTGTTAGAAAATGGATTCTGAAGCCCCACAATTAACAGTAAAGGTTGGGTCTTGCTAGCAATAATGCAAGCTCCAAACAGGAAATTAGGCCATGGCAGTCATAAATCCAATGTCTTAGGAGCAAAACATTGCACAGAACTTAATAAGGTAGGTCCAATGATGTTAAAAAGGAAGGAAAAGTGGTGGACACTGTGACAAACCAGTGTGACGTACAACCCACCACAAGGACCCAGAGCAGCCAATACCCAGATCCTGTCCTGTGTTGTTGACATGTAAGAACATAAATGGGAAATTGTCGGTTCTTTCACTCTTTCAAGAAAATCTGTGAATTTGGGTTGGGTGCTTTATAATTCCTCTATAATTCTTTACTCTTCAATTAATTAAAACACTATTAAATAACAATGAAATGGCATGACTAAAGATTAGTGGTTGACCTAAATTATCCTTGTTTGACGTACATTCAAGCTATAAATCTTGCCCACATTCTATTTGTATGATTAATAAACTTCTTGAAAGATTTCAGAAGATCCTAAAATTCATATTATTGGTTTGCAAATAAAAGGCAAGTTTTATATGACTAAAGATCCAAAGACATATTTCCCAGAGGCTAAACCCAATGGAAACTGACCTAAAGTAATTCAAACCTGGAATTCAAGTAACTAAAAAGTAGAGCTAGCTCAGTTGAAGTAGGTTGCTTATTGAGGTGCATATGGACATACAACTTTATAATCACTCCAAAATAAAGAATAATTTGTCTTTAATGTTTTCTTTTGTTTTGCTACTTAAATGATCTTATCACCAAGGACTGAGAGAAAATTTCATTTACATTTTCCTAATATGCAAAAGGTTAGTATACACATACGGGATCTCTTTCTTATTTACCAAATTAGGTTTCCCATCAGTTTGATTCATTTCTAGAAAGTTATTACTGGCATTCTTAACCCAAAGGCAGATCCTTTAGGTAATTATAAAAATAAACAACGGGGGCTGGAGGGACGACAGCCCAGCAGTTATGAGCACTTGCTCTTCCACGGAACCTGAGTTTGATTCCAAGCTTCCAAGTCAGGTGGCTTATTGTAACTCCAGTTCCTGAAGTCCAAGACCCTCTTGTGTGCTGTGGGCACTCACACACATGGCAAACACACACAATTCCACATGCACATAAATACAATTTTTTTAAATGGGGAGGAAAGGAAAGAAGATGTAACTATAATATCATCTTAAAAAAAAAATAAAAGTAAAAAAGAGTAATAAATCATTGGGGCTGACCTGATAGCTCAGCAGGGAAAGGCACTTGTGGCCAAGCCTGCCGAACTGAGTTCTAGCCTTGGAATCCACAAGGTGGAAGGAGAGGCCCGACTTCAAATTGTCCTCTGACATCAATATGCGTGCCTTAGGGGTGTGTAGGAAATTTTAAAATGCATTTCCAAACACAATGAAGTTATTTAGAGGCGAATTTGGCATGTTAACAGCTCCTTATTGGAGTTCTCCCAACAAAGTTGTTTCAGTCAGGGGTTCATGTTGCTGAGGATGACCTTGAACGACTAATACTCTTGCCTCCACCTCCTAAGTGGTGGGATGGCAGCATGTGACATTAGACCAGGCAAGGCTGCTTCTTTTTAAAATGAAGTTATTTTCCTAATTACAAGATGTCTTTCCTGAGAAAATCAGAAAATTATGGAGAAAATTATCCACAAGTTTACTCACTCAGACCAGCTCAATTATAATGATGTATGAAGATAAAATTAAAGACAAACTCTAATTTTGAATGTGTTTATATCTAAGTGCCCACAATTTGACGCCATCTAGGGGGACTAGATAAAGAAATGTGGAGACTAGAATAAAACCCAGAGGTATGCCAATATTTGAAGAAAGTAGAGGAAGACTAGCCAGGGGGAATGTGTCAGCAAAATAAGAGTTAAGAATGTGTTACCATAAAGGCCATAAAAGCTTCCTTTTGAAGTAATCATCAAAGCCATCCAAAGTGTATGGCAAACTGAGTAAAACACTGCCTGGGGTGGATCCACATGGAATCTTATTTCTACCTATGTTGATAAAGCAAGGTCAGAGAAACCCAAGTTGGACTGGACATATGGTACTATGCCTCCTAAGAATCTACTGCAAAACTATTCAATCAGCGAATTAGCTTTACAAAAGAAATGCACAGCAACCAACACTAGCCATTTTGAACTGGAAAAAAAAAAATCTACTCACAATTACACAAAACCTCAAGTATTAATGTGTGAAGAGCTACACAAAGACCTAAAACTTGCTGATATAAAAGGCAGGGCTGGAGAGAGGGCTCAGTGTTTCTGAGCCCTAGCTGTCCTTCTAGAGGACCTAAGTTTGTGGCTAAATCAGGAGCTCCAGAGATCTGATGCCCTCTTCTGGCTTCTCCAGGCACTATATGCTCATAGTATATAGACAAACATTCAGGAAAAAGATATGTAAATAAATATTAAAAATATATAAACAAGTGATGTGAGACCTTGAGCTAAAGGAACTCTTAGCTCCCGTCCATTCAACATGTATTGAATGCCTACATCTGATTCTAGATTCTTCAAGTGAATCAGTGAAGAAAGCACCCCAGGGTCAATGCTGGCAGCCTTGCTTTGTCCCAGCAGGGTACCACTTACACATCCCACTGGGATTGACTAATTAGATTCTACCATTAAAGTATCCTGGTCATATTTTCTAATTTTCATTCCTTTTTAAATAAAGATGAAAAAAATATTAAAGCCTTAGTTTAAAAGATTGTGTAAAACAGCAGCTCTATTTTGAAGAATGCTGTAAAACTCTCATTATTAACAATTAAAACCAATAAAGGATATTTAATGGTTTTAATTTTATTTGTATGAGTATTTTGCATGCATGTGTTTATGCACGTGTGTGCCTGGTGCCTCAGAGGTCAGACGAGGCACTGGATCAGGACATGCAGGGTTCTAAGCCTCATTTAAGGGTAAGTGCTGGGAATCAAACCCAGGTTGTCTGGAAGAACAGTTAGAACCCCCTCTCCAGCTCCCCACTGAATTACCTTTTAAATACTACAATACAAGGTATTAAAGATAGCCCAACACTGTTATTAGTGATATGTAAATCTATTTTTCCTTTTAAAGATGTATTTAGAGAAAGGAACAGACACATGGGAGGAGGGAAGGGGGGATCGAGGGAGGGAGGGTGGGACATGTGTGGAGGTCGGAATACAACTTGCTAGAGGGCTCTTCTTCCACTCAGTGCCTCCTAAGCCGTATCAGTTGAACCACCTTTAAATCACCATCATTACATCTAAAACTAAACCTTTCACTAAAGAATCTGAAAATTCAAGGTTTAATGATCAGTTAACATTGATTGTTAACAATGATAAGAAACATTGTTTTTCAAAAAAATCAATGTGTTTAATAACTGACAGTTACAGAATTCTTAGACGATTTTATTTTTCCTCTGGTGAAATGGAAATATCTTCAAGGTCCCAGATCAAGTGCTTTCCCCTGGCTTCCCAACAGCTGCGTCGTGTCTTCTTGCGGTTTATTTAGAAGAAAGTCAACTATCTGCAGGAGAACGTCATCATCAAAGCCTTTCACATCGTTATCTTCCACTGTCTCATAAAGAGGCTTACTCTGTGTCCCCCAACATATATTCTTACGAGGGTTATTTTGATCAGCCTGTACAGTCAGGGCCAAAGTATTTAACTGGTAGCAGAAAAAAGAAAAATATTTTCCGTCTGTGATCACGCCCTGGGAGACAAAAGGTCGAGTAACATCGGCTTCGCTCCAGAATCCTGTAGAGGAAAGCAATGCGGGACTTTACACATGTTGATCTGTTTTCCCAAAACAAAGCACACTGGAGGGTAGCAAAGCCCCCTGAAAACTCTGACCTACCAAAGCCCTGAGATGTCAGTTTCCCTGCTCCTGCTACCAACTCTACGTTCTTTCTGTATTAATGTTTCCTCCCTTCTAGAGTCCCCCAACTTCTAATCCGTCTTCTTCTACAACTTTAACCTTTAATAGCTTCCAATACTCACTTAGTAATTGAAGAAGTTTTACCTATATGAATCCTCCTGCATCTGATATCAACTTGATGGCTTTGAGTATGCTTGGAAAAGTCCACACCAGCACCACGTAAAACCCAGTATCCATTATGACCATTTATTTTACCAAATATAAATACATACACACGCTCCAAATCTTTGGAAAAATTCTAGGTTTCTATGGTTTCAACACCATGCCCTTGGAGAATCCAGTGTGTTTTGAATGTTTTGAAAGAGGTTTAAAGAATTGCTGTCACTGCCTCTGGTGTCTTGGGTTCTAAGGTTCCAGGATGTCTTAACACCTTATCTACTCAAGTTTTCTGTCTGGTTCTTGTCCTAGACTGACAGGTTTAATACTTTTATGTATACTGCCATAGCCAGGATCAACTTACCATCTCCACATGTATAATTCATATTTAGTCCTTCATGGAGACATCTAACAAACGTTACTGCTCAGATGCAATAGGTAACAGTTTACAGTTCATGAGCAAACAGTGCCACTGGAAGGTATCGCTCACCCTCCCTGACGATCCCAACCCCACCTCCTACCATCTTCCCTTCCTAGTAAAGAAATACAAGCCAATAATGAAAGCATAAAGTTGAAATGCATACCTACAAATGCAAAAGGAGATTCTAGTAAGAACAATCTATATGAAAATTCCTCCTAGGTTACTGTGCAGAATTAATCTACTTCATATTTTTGTAACTTCAGGCTTTGCAGCAGAACCCAATCACCTCACACTGGACTCGGAAAGAACAGGATCTGCTTGGTAATGCCAGTCCTTGGTCCAAACTCTAGCCCAGAAAATACAGTCCTACATGATCCAGTTTCTCCCTTCTGCCACGCTATGCCATTGCACAGCATTCTCCTTGCCCTTTCTTTACCAGCCTCTACAGGTCCAGCCTCTCTGCCGTTCCTTAAGTACTTCAAGCCTGTTCTCACTGCAAAGATGTTTTTGGCTATTCCTCTTATCTCAGTGTGTCTTCCTTAGACACTGCATGAACAGCTCATCCAGGCCTGTCTAAAAGTCATTTCTGGACATCTTCCCATAACGACTGTATTCAAATCAATTTTACCTCATACCTTACTTATAACCACCACCCAAAAATCACTATACTTCTTTATGCTGGTATACTTTTCTCGTAACATCACCACTCTGAAAGGAGTATATGATTATCTTTCATTCTCCACTGCATTAAAAGCTGCAAGAGGGTTAACTCTGCCTGTTACTCAACACTGTCTTCAAATCTAACAATACTGACACAAAAAGCATTCAAGGCCTGGTGAGACAACACGCTGGAGATCCAAGTTAGACTCCTGGGACCCACATAAAGGTGAAGAATACTTAGTCCACAGAAAGTTGCCCTGTCACCTCCACATGCCTGCGTGGCCCACATGCCTCATTGAGCACATATGCATCTACTGAGGGAGAGCTTCCTGATTGGAACCTTGACTCCCCTATCATTTTCTTTACTACCTCGAGAACTTTACAAAGTGAGAAAACCTACAAACATTTGACTTACTCACTAGTAGTTTTTGAAATGTTTGTAAAAAACACTAGAGAACGTTTTTGTCTGCACAAGAAGTAATCACAGTAAAAGATCAAGAATATTCCTCATGTGTACTTGCAAATTTCAAATGTAAAACTTATTTCATTATGGGTTTTTAAATAACTGCATTTTGTATCAATGTAAACTTCAAAATGTTCAGCTCCAGGTTGTGTCTTACCTAAAGAAGGCAATCTGAGTAATTCTATTCTCAACAGGTTATACTTTCAAGAAGGAAAACTGCCCTAACACTGGGCTTACCTTGGTACATAGCTTGAGCTCCGGTCCAAGCGAAAAGACTTGCAAGGGCATTAGCTCTAAAAACAACTTCCACCTGCTCAGCCTGGTTTAGTTTTAGCAGCTTTTCTCTATGTAAACGGTCAGGTAACAAATGAAACTGGGTGTGACCATAGCAGCAGGGATCTGCTGTTTTTGAGCCTAACAGGAAGAAGAACATTTCAGATGAAATGACAGCAAGCAGATGCCCGAAGGCATGGGTTAGCGTTTACTTCAAGCACATCTTCTTCAAACATCGTTTGCCCAGTACTCAAAATACATAAATGGAAAGAAATGCCTTACTTTTTTTTTTTTTCTGACTATGGTAAAGTTACCTGAAAACAATTCCCCAACCTGCTCATTATCACAAAGCTCACCAGGGCTCAAAATAAGCCAGAAGGATACATATAGAAGGCATTTAGAATTCTTCAGTATTAATTTTGTCAAGGCTTTCAGTCATTATTAAGAGCTGCTACTGCAGTAGCCCTTAGCGTGTACACTCTATGAAGGTTCAGGGATTGGAGGGCTTGCTGTGGAACCCTAATGGCTGGAGTTGAATTCCTGGAAGCCACAGTGCATTAGGATGTACTCCACAAGTCACTCTCTGACCTCCATATTTGCCCTGTGGTACCAATGCCCCTACACTCACAGTATGCACACACATTCACAATAAAAAATAAAACAACAAAGAATTTCCTTACAATTAATGCAATAGTACTATCTTTGTTCATTTTATAAAAAAAGATTTTTATACTACATTTCTAAATAAAAAAATAAGAAGCTCTCTGGGCAGAGTGCTTGCCTACCACGCAGGAACTCGGCCTTGATTTCGAACAGACATAATATTGGCCTGGTGGGACATGGCCCTCCTCTAAACTCAGCAACAGGTATGTGGGGGCAGGAGGATCTGCAGAGTCTCAAGGCCACCTGTCACTCCACAGTGAGTGTTAAGGTAGCCAAGGACAAAGAAAGTAAAGAAAAAGAGCAAGAAAAGAAAAA
Organism: Peromyscus leucopus; assembly: GCF_004664715.2. Lineage (NCBI taxonomy): Eukaryota > Metazoa > Chordata > Mammalia > Rodentia > Cricetidae > Peromyscus > Peromyscus leucopus. The sequence goes on along the minus strand of NC_051072.1, from coordinate 30,563,329 downwards.
AAGAAGCAAAACCAGAGGATAAAAAAGGAGGAATGAAAAGGAAAAGGAAAGAGCTAAGGCAGAAAGGACTGATGGTCCAGCTTTCATAAACACTGATGTGCTCCATTTCATTGTAAAAGTAGTTTCAAAAAAATTCCCCACTCACTGAGACCAAGTGGCTGAGAAACAACTAATAAAACGGCCCAGAGGACTAACATAATGCTTTCTTAGTCTTCACTGGAGCATCTAGGAACTAATAAGTATATGGAGAGGTGCTGTGGGATGGTCTGTATGTCAAATCTGTTGCTCTGATTGGTCAAAAAATAAAACACTGATTGGCCAGTGGCCAGGCAGGAAGTATAGGTGGGACTAACAGAGAGGAGAATTGAGGGAACCGGAAGACAGGAGAGACACTGCCAGCTGCTGCCATGACCGTATGTGAAGACGCTGGTAAGCCACCAGCTACGTGGCAAGGTATAGATTTATGGAAATGGATTAATTTAAGCTATAAGAAGAGTTAGCAAGAAGCCTGCCACAGCCATACAGTCTGTAAGCAATATAAGTCTCTGTGTTTACTTGGTTGGGTCTGAGCGGCTGTGGGACTGGTGGGTGACAGAGATTTGTCCTGACTGTGGGCAAAGCAGGAAAATTCTAGCTACAGAGAGGAAAAAAAAATCGAGGTGCGCTAGGGCACACATGAGGCCTGCTAGTGCTTGAACTTCCAATGTATTAACTACCATGTAAAACAAACAGGATGCTTCAATAAAATGCTATTCATGATTCCAAGTCCAGCTCTAAACCTACAAAATACAAACTACTTTTTTCCATATAATAAAACAAAAGGCCTTAGCAAACATAACAATTTTTAAAGGTTAAATGTTGCTAATTCAGTAGACACAACAAAACGTTCAAATGAAGACTCAAAGTTTTCTCCAATTGTTATTCACTTTACAATGCCTTGAGATTATGAACAATATTGCTCATTGCCATCAAATTTTTTAGTTTTCAAGAATTAAATCTATGCTGGGTATGGTAGTATACATTTCTACACTATGGAGGCAGAGGCTAGAGGGCTCCTGCCACAAGTTCAAGACCACCCAGGGCCACACAGTGACTTCAAAGCCAACTGAGCTATAGAAACTCTGTCTCCATCAAAAACAATAAAATATAATAATTCAAATTAAATTAAATTCAAACTAAAGTTAAAGCACGCTTTTACTTTTCACATTTTGAATACATTTATGGATCGATACGTAAGGAGAAACTTACCAGTAAATATGGAGTTTTCATATTGCCGTTTGAATAATGGAAGCTTGTCTGGTTTACATTTCATAACAGGGATTTCTACAGGAATGGAATAATCCAATGGAACAAACTTAAAGAATAAGAAAACACAAAGTGAATTCAGAAACAATCGTATCTATTTCATTTACAATTTATCTTAGATTTAACATTTTTTCAATGAATTATTCCTTACAAAACGATCTGATTATAGAAGCTGAGAATCTCTGAATCAAACTGCTAGGGACTAGAAGTGTTTCAGACTTCAGTGTATACACAGTCTGGAACATCCATAGAGTCTGCAGGATGGGCATTCCCAATTCAAAACTCTGAAATTCTCTGAGTTCTGGAGTGTTTCAACTACATTGTTTAAAGAGAAGTGCTCCCCTACACTAACATTTACTGATGGGCCCAAAGTGGTCACACATAGAAAAAAAATTTTAAAATCCTGCTGTCATATACAATCATGAGTTGATTTTACCACACTGATGCCTTACATATTTAAAATTATTTGACCATCATAGAACACACCACACACAATCAGAAAGTTGAAAAAGATTCCAGTTGAGTTATCATCATAAAACAAACATGGAAGGCAAGATATCTACCCAAAATACCTCATCATATTCACCTGATTACCTGATTGGACTATGGCAATGCTTACACCTCACGCCAACAGGTACAAAACCTTACCTCAGGGAGTTGTTTAGATATTCTTATCTGGTTGTGTGGTTTATCATTTATTTGGTATCTTAAAGCATCAATATGACCTTTTCGATGACCAGCAGGAATCCTTTCTTCACCACGATGCCAGTAAAAGTCAACAGGGCGCTTATAATCTATCAAAAGAGAAAACTGGTTACTGATTAACTTGGTCACACATGTTAAGACTGGCATGTCTAAAATACATACATATAAAAATTACAGTGATGTTAGGATCTGTGTTACAGCACTCAAAACTTCATTATGATAGACACTGTGACTAACAGGGTTACTCAGTTAATCAAGATGCTCGAATGACCGACGACACCACTCACCAGAATATAGTGAGACTGTTCTATGAAGCACTAACTTCACTTTTACCATTACCCTGAAGAGTACATGTCATTCCAATCACTACCATTTTATACAAGAAGTTTGATCTGAACAAAGTTAAGCTTTCTAAGCCACCAATGGTGAGTAGTCAAAACTTACTGAGTTTTCTAACACCACTTCCTTCATAAATGAGGAAGGGAAGTAATAGAGACACTACATAGTTCAGATCAGCACACATCTACAGCCATGGTAGAATTAATTCAGTGAATAATAAGACACCCTCTGGACCGTAGACATAAATGAATTACAAACATATTATCAGTAGCTCATGATAGAGTGTATTCTAGTCCTTGAGTTCAATCCCCAGCACAACCATCTCATCAGACACAAACAAACAAAAACATGATTTATACATGACTTTTCATGTCCACACTGAACAAACACAAGTTTCAGTTGCCTGGGTCTAAATCTTGACCCCTAAGCCTACCAGATATTGGGTGGTAAGACTCTAGCAACGCTTAACATATGTCTCTTTAACTCTTCATTTATAAAATGAATTCATGATATCTACTGTGTTACTGTGAGGATTAATTAGTTGCCATTTAGAAAATTTGGAAAAAGGATAGAGTAATTGTCAAGAAAAGGTTAGGAATTTTAGCCAATATCTATTATTTAACCTTCACAATTCTATGACCAAACAGTATTACCCTGACTCTCTCAACTTGAAATTAAGGCAAAGTACCAGAAGCTGATGTTTTAAACAGCATTACCCTGATTCTCATCTTGAAGTTAAGGCCAAGTAAGAGAAGTTGATGTTTGACCTATGGTCACCAGCTTTCCTGGGGAGGAGTCAAAAGACAACCCCAAGCTGCTTCCACTCAAGAACTTTTGGCTGGGCAGACAGAAACACTAGGTGAAGGCAAGGACCAGTGATGAACTTCAGCTGAGTCTAAACTTTTAACAAGCAGTCGTGGGCAGGGCAGGCCAGGCCTGGCCACGAGTAACTTGGTCTGTAAGTCCCAACGCACTGAGCGCTGCTAAACCAGCCGGGAAGCCTGGAAGCCACAAGGACAGGAAGAGCAGCAATCCTCCGCAGGGCTGCCCCATGCCGTCCCCACCTCCCCCAGGCTCACCGAGGGCCGCAGTGGTCAGGACCGGGTTGAGTGGGGCGAGCAGGTTCACCAGAGTCCCCACCAGTTGGTCCAGGACCGGCGAGGCGAGGGCCTGGCGTGGATCGAAGAGGCCCCGGCGCCGGCCACGCCGCAAGTAGACATGCTCCTGCAGGATGCAGTCGCAGGCGGCGGCGCGCAGGGCCGCGAGGTCGAGCGACGGCGGGGACCGCACGGGCGCGGGCGGCAGGCCCGACAGCAGCACCGTCTTGGTGAAGCCCTGGTACCAGCGGTCGGCGTGCAGGGCGAAGGTCTGCGGGTACACCACGTACTTCTTGAACTGCATCTTGGTGAGGATGCGGATCTTCTCGTCCACCGACGGGGCGGCGTGCACCGCCGCCTGCCAGCGCTGCACCCGCCGCAGCCGCGCCGCCTTGCTGTCGGCGGTCAGGGAAGCCACGATCGGCGGGTACCGCGCGGCCGCCGCCGCCTCTGCCTCGCTCCCCTGGGTGGCCGGGGCGGAGGCCTCCGCAGCGGCCGGGAGGGACAGGCCCCGGCGGGGCACCAGCTTCCAGTACCTGGCCGCCGCCATCTTGGCCCGCCAACCCGGAACCCGGGGGTCAACTTTCGGGAACTGTTCCTGCTCGCTTGCCGTAGCGACCAATCGCGTCTGGGAGACGGGTGCTCGGTGGGTGGGTCGGTGGTGCGCTGCGTCGCTTAGTTTGCAGCTCATCGGCTTGCTCCTAAAGTTTATTCTGCTCTTTTTTTTTTTTATTTGAGGGTTTGTGCGCGACAGAACTGGCTTGTGTCTGACGTCTTTACACGGCCGATGCTCTGAAGAATGAAACAATCGGAAGGAGTCGCTGCTTGCAGGTTGTTTTAGGGACTCGCAATCTTCTCACCCTCAAGCCCTCCCCCACCCAAAGAGAAACTTTAAATCCGTACAGTTCTTAGTTTAATTCGTGTCTCATATCGCCCCCCCCCGTCCCACCCTGTTAGAATTAGAGAGTGATTTTAGGAAATAACAGCATCTGTTTATTTATGCATGCTAATTTTAAAGGTTATGCAAGCATCACTTACCTGTGAACTTTAGGAGAATAGTTGCATATATTCTTCCCTGATAATAAAAGGTAATATAATTAATTTTGCAACGAGGAAATGTGTTTTTACTTGAATTTACCGGAGGATGAGAAATACATGAAATAAATATTACCAAACAACTTGTTTGAATTTTGCTCTGCATTAAACCCATTGTTCGGTATGAACTGATTCTTTACAATAAAGTTCTTGAAGAAAGGATCACTTTGTTTTTCAGACTTCAACAACTAACCAATAGATAGATGTGCATAATAGATGTTCAAGAAATACCTCTGAAAAACAACCAAAATCACACAAAATCTAAGTTCATTTCAGACAACCCATTTCAGCGACTCATTAAGGGCTAGAATGAGAGTGGTTTTGACTTACGAAAACAATTCTTGAGGATATTGAAAACAAACATTTGCGATAATGTAAGGGCATAAACGGTGTTACTAAAAAGCGAAGGTGATGAGGGCAATCTAATTGAAATGTAACTGAATAACTGGTTGAACTTATGAAGGTTTCAGGTGAGTGTGCAGAGAATATAACACCGGAAGCTTGGATGATAATTAAGCAAGATAGAGAGGGTACTTAAGAGTTAACAAGTAAGTAATAAACCTCATGAGTGAGAAGTTATCCATAACGACAATCAGTATAAATAACCTTGTTTAAAAACCCACTTTAATATACGAAGAAGCATGAGGCATGATGATCAAATGCTGTACATGCTGAATATATTGAGTGCATCATTAAAGATAAAGGTGAGATGGCCTCCAAAGTAGCAATATAATATAGGACGATCCTCGAGTGAGAAATAACCAACACACCACAAAAAAATTCCTTTTAAGTAGTCATCGAGTGTATAGAATCGTATAATCATTTGATATAAGTCAGTAAGCACCAGATTTATAAGACACCGCGCTCAAATATCAAAGCACAGCCTCCAGACTATTAGACGAGATTTAAACAGCCAGAAGTACGAACTATCCCTGAGAGTACCATCTTAGTTGCGCGTTGATATGTGTCCTGACGTAAAGAGATCCTGCACTAACACCAATTGAAATTGAAAGGAAAACGTATGCTCACAGAAGAATGCAAACTAGGCAGGAACACAAGCCACCACGTGTGAGACATCTCAGGGACAAAGTGCACAGTTCGGTGAGAAAAGAGCGTCGAGAGGGATTATAGTGGGCCATAATTCAAATAGGCATCTAGAGAAAAGGCTAGATTCGTGTACCTCCTATGAATGAGTGCGAAAATCAAAAGTAGTCAATATTGCCTCCAAAGAGAAGGCAGACACAAAATAGACAGAGCATGAAGAAGAGCATAAACACAAGTTGAGTGAGCCAGATATTATTACCAGGTATTATGGTGAATCACCAGAATGTCGCCCCCAGTATCAATCCGTATTTCTGCGTATCTTAATGTCCTCTCCTTATGAGGCTATGTAGAGGATGACACGTCATCCGTATATATGATTGACCTTGTAGGTCTCTCGGACGAGAACCGACATCACAGACAATATTAGTGTGAACGTGTAGCCCCTATTATTCGCTAAGCTTGCACTAATTGTATATACTCGTTGGTACTGACCAATAGAGACCTTTGTCATATCTTTAACAGGAAGACGTATAAATTATAATCATAAGCTCGAGGTAAGTATTGTAATTAATCTATGATAGGGGCGATCACGGTAGCCTATGGTGGAAAAAAGAAGGAAATACAGCTGTGATAAACACGCCTAGTAAGTACTAAGTCTGGATGATGGCGAGATGCCTTATGCGAGAGTGTCTAAGAGCGATGGCCCTACGAGCATAGTCCACGTCTAGTTAAAGACATCTTATTTGCGCACTCGATGAGGGAGAGATGAGGGAGTAAATGGAGAAGATTGATGGGCTTAGAAGGCGTGTAGGGCGACGTCATGGTTAAGAGTATGTGGAGAGAGAGGAGGCCCAGAGAAGAGAGGAACAAAAAAAAAAGAGATCTAGAACCATAGCACAAAATCATGAGAGAAGAGATGAGGTGATGAGGAAGAGAGGAGACGAGTGGTAAGAGAAGTAGAGGAAGGAGGATGTAAAGATGAGAATTGAAAGAAGGGGAGAAGAAGAGAGAGGGAGAAAGGGAAGAAGGAGAAGAAGGTAGGAGAAACTAAATTAAATGTTGACATAAGAGAATTTTCATCTTGAGGGGTTATAGTCATAGCAATGCCACATAGCCATGAGCAGACATGCCAGACATAAACGTAGTGACAGCTCCACATCGAAGCTGAGAATAATACTACACAACAATGAGCAAAAAAAAATGATAAATGAACAGAGGCACAGAAAATTAACGCCCTGCTGAAACTCCACGATGGAATGTACTAGTGTAGCAGTCATTATACATATTACAGCGGAGCACAAGGACAGGACTAACCTCCCAAAATAAAACTAACAGATCCAACTTCCATTCCATATAAGCCACTAGCTATGAAGAAGATATTAAACAGAGATATTTCGCTAAATTAATCAATTGTACTAAACACTTGCTATTTATTTCCATTTACATTACAAGTTTACTCCACTTTTTCAGCGGCTATCACAAACCATTTCTTCTGTTATACCTATCCCCCAGCAAAACATGAGCTTTTTTTGCTTGTCATAAATCATGCTCATCCCTGACGCCAAAATCTCCAATTCCACCTACTCGCGATCATCCTTGAACAGCGCCTGCTTGCCATGTCAACTCACGTGGTATAACTTAATAGACGTGTAATTGAGTCCTAAGAATCCATGTGCGTATCGTACTCTCTTAGGTGACTCATCCAACATACATATTGGGTGATGGGTTAATAGTAGCCGACGAACAGAAGGGAATAAGTGATGCTAACTAATTTTTAATAATAAGGATCTGTGTTAGACCTGGTTCTATAATGTTGTTAGGACTTACTAAAAGCTCAAGAAACTCTCCTGAGAGCATCTACAGAAGGCTGCGTTGATTAACTCATAAGTGTTCTCTTAATGCATATTTTTAGATTAGTTTTTGTTCTCCTTAGGGTTTCTTAATAGAGCGATAGGCTGCTCTTACATAGATGAGGACATTCTACGACCTAACCTTCGTTAAGATTTAGTGTGAGAGTGCGCAAGAGAGAGTGCTGCCAAATCTAAGTGTTGGTCGAGAATGCTTCGTGCAGGGCTCATCTGGTGACCTTCGCAAACAGACGATCACCATAATAGTATTAAAAAGGGTCCATGCGTCTGCTGTTTTCTTCTTTATGAACACTTCGATAATCAAGAGTCCCACTGTCCTTTTCACTTTTAAGATTGTGATCCTACTGTTGAGTATACTTTTTGCAAGTTAACTCACAGCGTGAAGTAGTAGCTGTTGAATATGGGATTTCCGGGCGGAGAATATGTTATATTTCCATCACACTTCTCTCTCTTTCTCACTCTCTCTCTCATCTCTTCTAATTCTCTCATCTTCTATCTCTCACTCTACTAATCATATGAACATAACACTAGCACAACAACACACACATGTGCGAGGATTCTTAACTGCAGAATAGTTAATCATAATGCTCATGAACTGATATTCGTCATACTTAGCGCTGAACACACGAAGAATGCATTGAATATTGATATCGTAATAACGCGTGAGAGCGGATAACATCTCCTAAATGTAGACTCAGCGAGATTATTTATCAAGAATATACCCAAAAGAGTTACAAATGATGTTGAGACATGTGGTTTATGATAGCATATAAAAAATGCAATTCTATTGATATTCATAATTAAATTCCAAATGTTGTTAGGACTAGAATAATTCGATCGAATTGCTGCTAGGGAGCATTATGTCGTTCAGTTTGGCTAGATAGGGAGCGATGCGTGTATCTTCAGCAGTTGTGTTAAGATAAGAAGGCATACTATATCTATTATCGCAAATCCATTTATGTGTCTAACCTGTATTATTCATCTAATCATCTTGATTATATGAGTTATCAATGACACCTCACTGAATAAATAGTTATTTGATATATATATATCAGTATATCTGTAAATAGCTCGAATTATCAACAGCGTAAGATCTATTGTTATATCAATGGTGAGGCTGATATGTAACTATGGCCATCTGAGATAGTCTATTTATTCATACTATAATATCGTGCGCATAACACATTTAAAGATCTCTTATATCTATGAAGTAAAATAATATGAAGGAAAACTATTGGACATAGTAATGACAGATGAATAAGTAAGTCCCCTATGGAGTTTATATAAAAGCATGTTATATGATGAGGACCTTTGAGATCAAAAATTCATGCATACACAATCAATCACTATCCACACACAAACTCACACAACAACACGCCTACACGCGAGCGCACACGCTGACGCCAGCTACATTCGTCACGTCATATCTATCTAATAAGACAAAATCTATAAAATGATGTCAAAAAGGAGAGGGTCACAGCCACCCACAACTTAAAGTTTATGTATCTCCCAGCATATTCCACATCAATTAAGGTGTAAGGAACCTAATTCCTTCGACAAACGTTACGTCCTAAAGAGCCAGTGAAGCTAGTGAGTCTGCATAATAGAGAGATCTCCCTGATACAAGCGCAATTTTGGAGGAGAACACAGTACACAATTTCTCAGTATCTATAATCAATAATATAATTAGTGACAGAGTCACCAGTATGGGGAAACTAAGACTGCACCACCATAGTTAAACAGAATAAAGAAAAAAGATAAAGTTAGCGTAGACAACTAACTTATATGACAAACAGGATATTCAAATACATCATGACACATCACGACATGAGAGTGAAATGTAAAAAGAAATTTTTAATAATGAGTTAATAAACTTTGATATATGTATAGGGAGAAGAGCGTTTATCTATCTTTCTCTATGCGTGAAATACAAGAGTTGCGGAGAGTATGTCGTACAGCGCACACAAGTGAGATCAACAATTCAAATTCAGATTGTCCATTGCGTGGAGTGACACCAATTGCATATTATTTCAATAGTGTTTCTGTGCGCGTACCTTATATGGAATGTATACACTTCACATAAGACCATCATAGAGTTTATTACTGTAAAGAATAATAGAATCAACTAAGTCCTCTATTTCAATTCAAAGATTATCTTTTGTAAGTATGTCTCTCCTCTCGCGATCTCTAATCTATCCAGTGTTATGGAAATTCCAAAGTGGCGTTGGAGACCTAAATAGAGAAAAGTTCCTAGCAGCTTAGTGTGTTGAAAAGTGTTAAGAAAATAGTAATGACTCTAGTACCCATATGAAATCTATGTCATCCTTATAGCAGAAAAACATCTTTGTCTACTGCCCACCTACAAGTACGCTTAACCGTAAGACTAATAGCCAATACTTGATCCAGCTCTGCGATAAGGCTACAGCTATATCAGTGACAAGCGCCAGTCATGAGACAACTCTGAACAGGAATAAACTGTATTTAGTTGTTATTATATGCAATTATTCTATTGAGAGTGTGAGCGAGTTTGTTTAACTCTTCTATGATGATAATTTGTACATGTTATACTGATAATCACATTGCACAACACACTATCAGTCTATGAATATAACAATTTAAGAACACTAAAGGTCAGTATTCGATATGAGAAAAGAATGAAATAAACATTACTATGGGAAATATGTGGAAATGAAGAGGAGAGAAGGCAGACAGTATCAGTCAGCCAGAAGGTACTCGCCAAGAAGTTGAGGGAGGGCAGGTAAAATTACAGATAATTTTAATCTAAATACACAAAATATGTTGAAAGAAAATGATACATATATTCATATAAGAATACCACCCATACAGAATATTGACAAAGGAAGATTATCTAGACAGTCAGTTAGAATGTAGCGATCATAAGAATATATTTCATAATAATTGTAAGTAGAGTCACTCAACAATATTATGTCAATCACTCACACTGAAGAATTTTACTTGATACTATGATATGAAACATGTCTGCAAATTGACTTAGATTATTGAGGACTGAATGGATTTAGACACACAAGATACGCTGTATGAGCAGATAATCAATATAGGATGCCATTATCTACTGCCCCTTCAATGGAATCTAAAATGTAGCGTCTCAAGAGGAGTAACAAAAGAACAGAATGTTCACTTCAGTAGTAGGATTAAAAGAACTGAGAGGCAGCGTAATGATCCTATTTCTCGTATGTTCACTATAAAGCACTACTAACATTGATCAATACATATGCAACATAATTCAAGTTAGAATGCATGAGCGTCTATCACTATTTGTGCCTATTTAGGTATATATTGTTATAATAACAGAGAATGCTCTACCAGCCTGTCGCGTTCGTGTGCAGAGACTGACACTGTCCTAATGGATACACAGACTGAGCATATGATGTGACTGAGAGCTATTATATGGATTGAAGAGAACGCGAACATTATACTCTTGATCCATAGACTTGACATATTCTGAGTTGGTGGGCGTGGAAGGTTTGGGTTTTGGAAGATTTTTAAATAGTCTCAACATTTAATTATCCAGCTCTCCACGTATCCAGTCCTACCACTTTGCCAATATTTTATAATCACTAAAGGATCGAGATGCTCAATTACAACGAATATACATATTTAATAGCCAGTCATACATATTTTGCACATCTCACACCACCGTAACTGAATGCGTCAGGCCCTATAAATGCGATCAGTCACACAATTTTATTTAAGTTTATATTTCGTATAGGACAATAATTTCCTATAACTTCAAATATTCATGAGTACACCTGATCTGAATTTTCCCTTCTGTGCGCTACTATGCTTGCCATCAATGCAGACAACAAACACACAACACACAAACTAATCAACACACACACACACTTTTTCGGCATTACAACGCGTGCCAATCTTATAATTATTGTCCTTTCGCGAAGAGTTAATCTGGAAGAGCCAGGACAATGTCCGTAGACAATGCTGACTCTATTTTGAAGAGTGCTGCTTAGAATGGTCCATAGTACACTATATGTAGCCACAAGTTTTCTCAGGAGTACACGGCTATGTTAGACTCCCAGTAGATATCTAATGACATGTGTATATATATTACGAATCGCCAATGTAAACCATAGACTCTCCCTGCCCGCATCTCTCTTGTGTGTGTATTTATGCCCAGCCTTAGTGTTAGCTTCCTTGTAGGGCAACTTGCAGCGGTACAATTTATAGTATAGAAGACTGGCGTAAACTAGTAGTAACCAATGGATGCTATGTTATCAAAAAACACATACATACGTTTTAGTTCCTACACTCGAGATTGGTCGTGGCTCTGAGTTCTTCCATGTGTCTTTCTGGTCCAGGATATAAAGGGAACCAATACAAGCTCTGGCCAGCATCTTTCTCCCCTGTGAACCCGTTAATCTCAAACTAAGTCTCTATTCATAACCTGAATTTTTCTTACTTGAGTGGAGCACACAGGAAGTGTTATTGAGAGAGAAATATTTTAAACATAATACTCATTGTGTGATAATTGGTAGTTTAAGAAAGCTGTCTTTTATCCTTGCGAAGGCGTAGTGAGTAATGGTGTCCTAGTTCAATCTTTCTACCTCATATTATACGATCGTCTTCTAAGTGTGAACTGACAGAGAACGTGAAGTAGAGCCAACAATGTGAAGGACTTGAGTTAGAATATACACTTTGAGAGCCCATGTGTTCGCGTCTTTTTGTCAATGACTTAAATGCGATATATTAGCGCATTTCTCTAGATTCGTCTAGTTTGTGTATGTACCTGAAGAATTTTTTTAATTGCGAGAAGATAAGTACGTTCTTGTGAAGCATGAAAATCTTAAAGAAGTCTTGTATTATAAGAATAAATCTGTCGGCCATGTCTTTATTTGATGGTGAATGCTTTAATGTCAGAGAGATACTAGAGACACATGCCGACACAGCTACCTCACCTTATGTCCAGTTTCCTCAGCTGTTTCCATCGTTTCCTCAAAAATCATGGAGGCGTTCTATGTCTGCAACTCCACTGGCATCTGCGATTGCTCTACAACCCTGCTACGCTTACCAGCCCTGGAACTATCACCCCCCTTACAATCCCCAACACTCCAACTAGTCCACATGGACTTTCATACCTCTCATCTGCAACGCTTTTAGCTTTTCATCCTCATGGCCGTAATATATACATCAACTAGCCTATCATACATACTACTCTATATAAAAGGCTCGAATGGCGTTCGTAGATTAAAAGGTGTGAAGGTGCACAACAAAATTTGCATATGGATTTAAATATAGAAAACAGATAGGATATTATCACATCTAGCGAAAGCTTCAGAATTATACGGCAGTGAGTATTACCACTGCCTAGATCGCACATAAACGTATCATAGATGCACTTATAATACTGATCCCTCAAACACCAGAATAAACGTACGTTCATATGATATAAGAGGAGTGGATACACATAATTCAGTATGGCGAGCAAAACACACCACATGAGTCCTATGCCACACAAAAAGCGAGCGAGGATTACCGCCCTATCTATATATACCTCTCCAAATATCGTGTGAGAAGCCACTTGCTCCTCATTACTGTAGTCATCATGGCAAAAGAGATCATGTCTTGCGAGAGTGATCCGAGAGAAGTAGAGAGTAAAAATGCATTAGCATGGCTAACGCAGTATAGTCTCTAGAGCTCATCTCCTTTGCAATGGACAAGACAGTACTATGGAGTTATTCGTGACATTTTAGAGCATTAAGTTCCTGATGATGTCCCTTGAGCTATGTGTTAGAAGCTGTATATTAGGATTACAACTTGCTTCACCACCATGTGGCTATTTATTTATCAGACGAGGTGGTTACGTCGCTGGGAGGTAAGTGGATATAGCGAAAAACTACAATTGCTCACCATTTTTAGCTATAGGACACGTTGTACCTATAAGCTGATATGCACCTATTGTACATTTTTCCATGCTCAGGAATAGTATGGTACTTCGAACTAGTTCACATGATGAAAATAAAGACTATGCGAGATCTTAAATATTGGTGTATTGATCCTAGTGACATGAGCAAATAAGGTTAATGTTTAGAAACATAGCGTGCACAAGTACTTGGAGTTTTCTGACATTCCTTCCCCTCTTGGTAGTTTGTGTGAACCATGTTCTACCTTCTTTTATATCGTCCTCCTGTGATTGTCTATGTGTTGTACTTCGACTGTCGTGATCTCAACAAGCAGTGCTGGCACTTCAGAGATCTACATATAATAGACATCACGACGATCTGCACATCCAACTGCTATGGGATAAAAGCGACGAGCAAGAAGAAAGCTACCACTGCTATCTAGACAAGCAATGCGCGTGCTGGCGGGCAGCATCTAAGAGAAAGATTGATTCAAGGTGAGGACATAAGTGGTAAAGACACATCGATAGAGAGAATTAGAAGACAGTTGATAGACTCAGTAAGAAGCAAACTGAAAAGGACGCTTCTATAACCATCTCGACAAGTGTCGCGACCCAGAGCAAACACACGAATAAAAAACACAGATGATCCTGGTCCTCTACCGCTTACGTCGCAGATCAATGCAATGAGTCCACAGCGAGCACCTGGAGATCCTGACTGGTATAGATATGTAAACGGGACACGGTTGAACTCATGAGTATGACAACAGAGTTATCACTATTCTGACGACAGAACTATGAGAATGCGTGGAAAATGACGTAATGACATTCCTAACAAAAGGGCGATCCCAAATAAAGTCACATACAGGCGACACAGAGTAATAATAAAGTCTCTATGAAATGAACCGATAGATTGCTAGACTGAATAGATGTAAATGCTAAATGACTTCTCAAATGCCAAACAATTATTATGCGAGCTACAAAGAGACTATATACTGTGAGAAACATCTTATAAGTAGCGAGTATAGTCTGATTTTTAAGACACTCTAGTAAGAAAGAGCCCCTCAATAAAAACTGAAAGACACTTCAAATTATATGTCACCACATAGTGAGCAGATACTAATATGTATTCACTAATCATATTAATTGAGTTGAGTGTGGAAAATTATATTGGTTGTGTTCAAAAAACATTATATGTTTCACATGCTTAAAACGATAGTCTGCCCTATCTAATGATATATGGAAACTCATTAATCAAGACAACTATTCATGGGTATATTGAGATCTTGCTCCTGTTTAATCTATAATATCATAGCAATGATGGAACTTAAAATACGTCAGGTCTGCTAGGTGATCGCGCAACACTACTGAGATGCTATTCTATTTAGACAGCCGTAAATCTAGAGTACACTTGGCGCTCCAGAGGAATGAATTGCCTGCCACTTTAAATACTTATCTGCTCAAATGTCCACAACAGATATGTTTGCGAGCAGAAATTTTGTTGAGTCACGTAACTATCATGTATTCCCGCATACGTGTGGGTTTTTGATAGAGCGCGTAAGAGTAAACCATATAGCATCATAAAGTGCTATCTTGTAGTAATATACCTGTGACACAATGTATATAGATTATTACTAAGCCAATGACATCTATATTATGTGCCTACTCAAAATGAGCTTGGTTGGATAAATACTTCTGAGATGTTTCGGCACGAGTTCTGAACTGTCTCCGATGCAATTTGCGTGCGTATGCCTACACTTTCACAATGCGATGATGGTGCCTATAATCACACACAACTACTGTATATGATCTAGAGACCGCTTGTGGGTGAGAAGCGCCGTTTGATAATTACCTTCATTTTTAATAGCAATTCTAATCAACTTGTGACGCTATCGCACTGATGCCGTGTTATATCACGAAGAGTGATGGAACATAGTGTGCTCACCTCACTTACCCCTCTATTCACTTCCAGTCCCCCATTAGCCTAGTTAGTTCACACCCAATGCAACATCCAGTCTATCGAGAGACACGCGCGGAATCATCTGTCATGCTGCTTGTTCCTGCCGTTCTCTCTGCAATTGAGAATCACCACACAAAGCAGCGACACGAACACCACTACCACAGAGTAGCGCAACGAGACGATGAGCTGTGATGACCAGAGAAGAGCATTCATCGCGTGTGGATTCTAGGCAAGACCGCGCTACTGGCTGAGCATGCAACAGCTCGATCTGCCTCCTCTTGCCACGAAGAGTTCCACGTGGAAGCACTTGAGTATGGAGAGAGACATTATCTAGAGAAGAGAGTTTTAGCTACTGGCTACATCTCCTCCCTTTTTATTGACTGTGTTCTTGTCTTCTATGTTGTCTGGCTCGTTTATTTTGGTTTCTCCTATCTGCAAGCGCTATCTTACTGCTCAATTTTGCTTGAGTTCTTCATCTTTCGAGTTTCCGACACCAGTGTTTCTGTGTCGTTACGCACTATTTCTGCCTATGTACCTGTGATTATCATTACTCTAAGTTAAAAATCAATGTGTTGATTAACCTATCAATATGTCTTGAATTTACATCTAGTGAGTTCGTCTTAAGTAATCCTGCTCTACTACTCTACGTGTTAAATATGACATCAACACTGGACAGGCATGGTTAAAATGGTATATTTAAAGTTCTGTATTGACGTTGTGTTTTCTGCTGGCTTTATGTGAATGAACAGGTTATCCTTATCCTTCCTTGTTGCTTTCTATGAAGCATAGAATATAAGCATGAAAAGTCATGAAAATATGACCATGGCAGGCAGTAATAGTGAATAGTAATGAGAATCTTATGAATCTCTAGGATTCAAAGACTACTATCTCTCAACTAGCACTCAATACATGATATGCAGAAATATGTCTCAGGAAGAAACAGAAACGGAAAGGATCTGTAACCTGTTCTATCATTTTCTACATAAAGTCCAGCAGCGAAAAGCGTATGCCCAGTAAATTCACTGCCTCCAGGATGTAAGCCATAGATGGAGACGTTTAATCACCAGCAATTAACCTTAGAATAATTTAACGAAATATTTAAAAATCAAAATTGAAGCCAAGGGCTGATGAGATGGCTCAGCAATTGAGAGTAGTGGTTGCAGATGGGAACAAATACAGAGACCCAGAGCCAGACAGTCTTAAAAGGGATGTCGCCATGAAATATCTCCACTCAAGGCTCAGGGAACTCTGTGGAAGAGGAGGCAGAAAGAGCGTGAGAGCCAGAGGGATGCAGAACACCAAGGAATGAATGCCTTCTGGACACAGCAGGGATGGCACACCTAGGATCTCCCAGAGAAGGGCAGCTTGTGCGGGGCCTGCAGGAGTCTGCACTAGCTGGGGGACTGGAGCTGAGAGAAGTGGACACATGTCCCCATTCCTAACCCGGACGCTAGCTCCAGTTGATAGCTGTTTGAAAATGAAAATTTCGGCTTCTCCAAGGGAGTCTCACTGGGAAAACAAACCACTCTTAAGGGTAGGCTACATGCCCAGCAGTCGATGGCCAACACAAAGTTAATTCAACATCTTTGGAGGACTTTGTTTTTTTAAAATCTCATACGTTGTCAAGGCTTTTTCAGTTGTTGTTACCTTCAGGTCCCACCAGTAGGGGATAAGATGACTGCCACAATCTTAAGCCAAATTTGAAGCAAGCATTAATTAAATACTGGCCCAGAGGATGGATCTCTGACCAGGTCCATCTCTAGGTTCCCAGAAAATGGTGAGTTACACCTTGCAGAAACTTAAACAGGCAATCCCACAAGTCCACTGTATTTCCTATCAGGTCCAATCAGGGGCAAACATTTATCTGACATATGTCTTGCCTATATATCTCCCACCATATTGTTTGTTTTTTACTCTTTTGCTCTTTGAGCTGTCTACTTTTTGAGGGGCCCTCCACCCAGGTCCTAAATAAATATACACATAGAGGCTTATTCTTCTTATGAATGTTTGGCTTTAGCTTGGATTATTTCTGGCCAGCTTTTCTTAACTTAAATTACCCTGTCTACCTTTTGCCTCTGGGCTTTTACCTTTCTCTATTTCTGTATATCTTTTCTTTCCTTCTTATTCCATGGCAGGCTGTGTAGCTGAGTGGCTGGGTGCTGGTTGGCTGGTTGGCTGGGTGGCTGGGTGGCTGACCCCTTATTTTCTCACTCCTTCATCTCTCATTCCAGATTTCTCCTTCTGTTTATTCTCTCTGCCTGCCAGCCCTGCCCATCCTTTCTCTTGCCTGTCTTTTGGCCATTCATCTCTTTATTAATCCAATCAGATGTTTTAGACAGGCACAAGAACACAGCATCACAGAGTTAAAAAAATGCAACATAAAAGAATGCAACACATCTCCGCATCGTTAAACAAATATTCCACAACATAAACAAATATAACACATCATCAATTAATATTCTACAACACCCCATGTGCATCCATTCAGTGGCAAGCTAAACCTTGACATATTTCCTGCCCATTTACCTCCCCCTACGTGTAATCAAGCACATGTGGTGTAGAAGAATCAAACAAACATAGGACACACAGGAACTTATTCCTAACAGCAACAGAACTCTTAACCTGCAAGGTATACAAGGTATATTTTTCCTGTTTTGGTCTCACACTTTGTGTATATATTATGGCTTCTAGTTTAGGGTTTTGTGGGATTCCTGTGTGTGCAAACCAAGTGTCTCTGTGTCTGTATTCATTCATTTCTTGTGTGTTTTCTTTGGCTCTTTTTCTTGTTTGGTTGTCCTGCAATATTCTGATTTGTTTGTTATTTATCTTTTTTAAAATCTTATTTGTTCCTATTTTTTTTTTTTTTTTTTGAGAAAATATGAATCCATGTGGAAGGGGGAGTCGGGGGAAGCAGGGGGAGTGGGGAGGGAAACTGTAGTTAGATTATATTATGTGAAAAAATATTTTCAAGTAAAGAAAAAAATAAAAGAGAGCACTCTTCCAGAAGCCCTTGATTCAATTCTTAGCACCACAATGCGAGGTGGCTCACAATCATCTATAACGCCAGTCCCAGAGGATTCAACAGTCTCATGTGGTCTCCCCTGGAATCCAGGCATGCATGTGGTACACAGCATACGTGAAGGTAAAACATCTACATAAAATTAAAATTTTAAAATTTTGCTAAAAATCAAAATTTAAAATGAAACCCGTCATAAGACATGATTGACTCAGTCTACTAATAGTGTAGTAACAGGCTTCAGGAGTCTGGGTGTATGGTACCTCATTAAATGTTAGACAAGGGAGTTTCCCTGAACTCATGTGTTCTTTGAATAAATTCTATGCCTCCTCCCTAGTAAAAGCATTTGAGGGGGATCCCAATGAATTTAATATTCTCTTTTGGATAGAAGACTAGATTTCAAATGGTTTAAATGTTCCATCAAACTTATTGCTCTTAAAGCATCAGGTTATATGTTTTTCTATTGCTCTGTCATTGAAATATTTGAGGGCTGAAATATGACTTATTTAAAATTCAGACATATATTTCCAGTGTTCCTTCAACTTACACAACATAGTGTTCCTTAACTCATGCACATGGCAGTAATCTGTTATATTTAGAACATATGGCTGCATTTGATATATCAAATGTCTCTGGCAAATGAAGTCATCCCAGTTTTATGGAAACTTGTCTGCAATATGACATAGGGGAAAAACAATGATTTTCCTCTCATTATTCATTATATTTCCTTCAAGTTCACATCAAGTATAACTTGGCCTAAGACATGACTTTCCTAAAATAACTCAAGAAGTTAAAATAGACTCAATAAATGGGCATCAAAGAGTGATATTCACAATGGGAAAATAAATTGTTACCACCTTTTTGGCGAGTACTTTGGTGATATATTTCTGCCTTTAAAAATGTCCATTACTTCGAACCCTTAGGAAATAATTCAGAACACAAAGGAGTGGCTCAGTATAATTTTTAAAATTAAAAATGTATATAGGCATACACTCAAGTTTTATTGGTGTCATTGGGTCAACAGCTGTACCCATCGTCACAGAAACCTTTAGCTTCATTCAGGTTAGGGGAGAGAGGCTCGCTTATAATGGTACTGTCACCTTCTACCTTCCAGCAGATATTAAGTCTCTGCTCTCTAACTAGGAGATTAGAGTGGGGAGAACTCTTAAACCACAGCTGGAGGCTGTGTCCTTCTAGAACTCTCAGGCCATGAGTTCTTCCTATTGAGCTTCCTATTTGTCCACCAAGAATGATTTTTTTTCCTTTCCCTCTCTGAATAGAGGAATGACGCTTTATAGACCATATTCTTCCTCCATTTCGTTTTCATTTGACTTACATTCTACTTCTTCTTCTCCTTCTTGGGTGCCCAGTTTTATTCAATAATTGATATGAAGAGAAATACGTTTTATTGTATCAGGATTCTTAGCATCAGGATATTAATGTAGTCTGAGATAGTAGTAGAGGGAACAGGAGAAATACATAACTCCTGTGATACTTGACAATATTGTTCTGTCCTTTTCATAATAGTAAGTATTACATGCATGTAGTTATATAATATATATAATATAATATAATATAATATAATATAATATAATATAATATAATATATGCTCTGTAGGCTTTAAATATGTGGGCTTTGTATAAAATTATAGCTACATATTCAGCCTAATGATAAAGACTAGCTTGATTTGTAGTACATTTGTATTTTATTTTTACTAGTTATAAAGTCATTAAAGTAAGTTTATGAAATAGTAAAATAATTTTGAAATAGTTGTATTTAAAAAAAACTATAAACACATGCTGTTAAGAAAGCATGCCTATACTGATACAGAAAAGCTCAAGAAGGAGATTCAATAAATATTAATAAATATTTTTTTCTTTCCTGTAATTTTCAACTTGTACTTATTTATACAGATTGCTCCTTGATACTTCAGCAATACTGGTGCCTAAGCAAGACCTGAACAGTGACAATATCAATAGATATTGACATCAATAGATATCATTATCAATAGATAATGGGTTCCTACCACCAGAACAATAACCACAGGCAACTAATGACTACTGAGAGAGGAATAATTAGCTTCTCCCAGGAATGGGCTCTCTAATTGGCCATCCAATACAAAGTGGTCTATCCTGAAGCCCTATATACATAAGCAACAAAAGAACAGACGCTGCGGATTGCATTTATATTTTAACACACATACATTGATATATGCAACAATAATAATAAATGAAAAGAAGCCATCAATTCAAGAGAACATGAGGAGGCATGGGAGGGATTGAATGCGTAGAGGAAAGATGAGACAGTTTCGAGGGAGAAAAGAGAATGTGGAAGTGATGTTAACTGTATTCTGATTAAAATTTAAAAAATTTTCAAACGAACCTTAGAGTAAGAAATGAGTAGAAAGGTAACATCCCTAGAATCCACATAGATTTATCATGTATTATTTTTCCAGACAGTTGATTAAGTGGAGGATGTACCTGGTTGCATACAAACCCCCAAGTAGAATTATTAATTAATTTAGTTATTTTTTCCTCTTTATTTTATTTTATTTTATAATTTAATTTAAGTTTACATATCAGCCATGGATTCCTTGTCCTCCCCCCTCCCCCCCCCCCCGCCTTCCCCCAGCCCCCCCCATTCCCATCTCCTCCAGGGCAAAGACTCCCCTGGGGATTGAGTTCAACCTGGTAGATTCAGTTCAGGCAGGTCCAGTCCTCTCCTCCCAGGCTGAGCCATGTGTCCCTGCATAAGTCCCGGGTTCCAAATAGCCAGCTCATGCACTGAAGACAGGTCCCGGTCCCGCTGCCTGGATGCCTCCCAAACAGTTCAAGCTAATCAACTGTCTCACTTATCCAGAGGGCCTGATCCAGTTGGGGGCTTCTCAGCCATTGGTTCATAGTTCATGTGTTTCCATTCGTTTGGCTATTTGTCCTTGTGCTTTTTCCAATCTTGGTCTCAACAATTCTTGCTCATACAAACCCTCCTCTTTCTCACCAATTGGACTCCTGGAGTTCCACCTGTGGCCTGGCAGTGGATCTCTGCATCCGGTTCCCTCAGTCATTGGATGAGATTTCTAGCATGACAATTGGAGTGCTTGGCCATCCTATCACCAAAGTAGGTCAGTTTGGGTTTTCTCTCACCCATTGCCAGTAGTCTATTGTGGGGGTATCTTTGTGTATATCTGTGGACCTCTCTAGCATTTTGCTTCTTCCTATTCTCATGTGGTCTTCATTTATCATGGTATTTTATTTCTTGTTCTCCCTCTCTGTTTTTCATCCAGCTGGGATCTCCCACTACCCTAAGCTCTCTTTCCCTTGTTCCTTGCCCTTCATTACCCCCACTCACGTCCAGGTTGTTCATGTAGATCTCATCCATTTCTCTGTCATTGGGTGATCCCTGTGTCTTTCTTGGGGTCCTCTTTACTAGGAAGCCTCCCTGGAGTTATGAGTAGCAGTCTAGTCATCTTTGTTTTACATCTAGTATCCTCCTATGAGTGAGTACATACTATGTTTGTCTTTCTGAGTCTGGGTTACCTCACTCAGGATGATTTTTTTCTAGATCCATCCATTTGCCTGCAAACCTCATGATGTCATTGTTTTTCTCTGCTGAGTAGTATTCCATTGTGTATATGTACCACATTTTATTTATTCATTCTTCAGTTGAAAGGCATCTAGGTTGTTTCCAGGTTCTGGCTATTACAAACAATGCTGATATGAACATAGCTGAGCAAGTGCCCTTGTGGTATGATTGAGCATTCCTTGGGTATATGCCCGAGTGGTATAGCTGGGTCTTGGTGGAGACTGATTCCCAATTTTCTGAGATAGAGCCATATTGATTTCCAAAGTGGTTGTACAAGCTTGCATTCCCACCAGCAGTGGAGGAGAGTTCCCCTAGCTCCACATCACTTCCTAAATATAGCACCAGTAGTGCAGATACTGAGAGAAACAATCAATCAATGGAACCTCTTGAAACTGAGAAGCTTTTATAGGGCAAAGGATACAGTCAACAAGGCAAAGTGACAGCTTACAGAACAGGAAAAGGTCTTTACCAACCCCACATCTGACAGAGGGCCGATATCCAGAATATATAAAGAACTAAAGAAATTAGACATCAAAACGCCCAACAGTCCAATTAAGAAATGAGCTATAGAACTAAACAGAGAATTCTCAACAGGAAGCTCAAATGGCTGAAAGACATTTAAAGAATTGCTCAACATCCCTAATCACCAGGGAAATGCAAATCAAAAGGACTCTGAGATACCACCTTACACCTGTCAGAATGGTTAAGATAAAAAACACTGAAGACAACTTATTTATTTTTGAAATAAGGATTATCTATGTAGCTCTGGCTGTCCTAGAACTCACTGTGTAGATCAGGCTGGCCTCGAACTCAGAAATTCACCTGCCAGTGTCTGGAGTGCTGGGATGGAAGGTGTGTGCCACCACCACTCCAAGTAGAATTCTTAACTAAAATGTGATTCCCTCTATGTCAAAGTCTCTATTTTCTCATGTTCAGATTTAGGGAAGATAACTAGAAGATGAAGGATATTTTAGTGAACTCTTTGTGGCATGTGCATTTTCCCACGCTTCTGCAAAAATTAGACAGACACGAAACTATGAGACGATAAATGGTTTCATACAAGAAAAAAAAATTCTAGTGACAACAAAAAACACAAAAGGTTGCCAAAGTGAATGCATTTTAAAAAGATTTTTAAATTCTACTGTTATTGTCAAGAGGAGATTGGTGAAATTGGATGGAGAAGGATTTATGTGACAGATTTTGAATATATAATCAGCTGAAATTATATTCTGAAATAAGACAAATTAAGATATATTCTTAAAAATAAATTCTCCCTCCTTGAAAAACCATGTGAATATGTCATTTCTCAAATGTGGAAAAATATCACATTTTGATAGAACAAGATAATTAATACAATTTTTAATATCCCATGATTGGTTAGTAGACAACCTATAGAAAATACTAGATATCGGCTAAGAAAACTGTGATAAAGGGAGTACCTTGGAATATGAAAAGAAAGTCCTTTGGAGACTTTGGACACCAGAGTTGTCAGATTACAGGAACCTCTCCAAGGAAAAGAAATACCCTAAGAAGTACTAAGAAAACCATGAGAGAATAGTATTATAGATAGCATATTTGAGAATCTCAACTAATGTTGAGACCTGAAGAATTTTTGAATTTTTTTATTTATATTATTTATTTTTAGATTTTAATTAAAATATAATTACATCAATTGTTCCCTTCTCCTTTTTTATTTTTATTTATTTATTTATTTATTTATTTATTTATTTATTTATTTATTTATTTATTTATTTATTTATTTTGGTTTTTTGAGACAGGGTTTCTCTGCGAAGCTTTGCGCCTTTCCTGGAGCTCACTTGGTAGCCCAGGCTAGCCTCGAACTCACAGAGATCCGCCTGGCTCTGCCTCCCGAGTGCTGGGATTAAAGGCGTGCGCCACCACCGCCCGGCCTCCTTTTTTATTAAGAAAATTTTTTATTCATTTCACCTACCAATCAAAGATCACCCTCTTCCCTCTTCCCGCCCCTCCGGCTTCCCCCACTCAACCGGCCCCATTCCTTCCTACAAGAAGGTAAGGCCTCCCATGTGGAGTCAGCAGAGCCTGGTACATTTAGCAGAGGCAGGTCCAAGCCTCTCCCCCTGCCTCAAGGCTGTGCGAAGTGTCCCTTCATAGGTAGTAGGCTCCAAAAAGCCTGCTCATACACCAGCGATGGATTCTGATCCCACTGCCAGGGAGCCCCTTAAGTAGATCAAGCTATACTAGGAAAGTTCCCAGGAATTCCCAAGAATGATCCCAGCTTAGACCACTAGCAATAGTGGAGAGGGTCCCTGAAGAAAATTTAAGTGACAAAGAGAATATGCATTGAGGAATTGAGAAACTATTAAAAACACTAGGGAATGTAATCATGAGGTAAATGGAGAACTGATTTGCTCTGGGTTTTACAGATGAACAACTTGAGGCAATGAGTTCTTCTAAAAGTTTTTTTACTGAGTGTAAAGGTGAATATATTGACTATTCAATATAGAATATAATTCTATTTAATCAACACAAGATAACGTTGCTAATATTTTCATAAAATTTGAAGAAAAACAGAACAAAAGAGCCATAGGCCCTGCTATCAACTCAGCAGATTGAGTGTTGCCAATTGCTCAAGAGAGTTCACCCTCTACCATGACATGAATCCTACACCCTTCCTCCTAAAGGGCAGGTAGCCACTATCCAGATACTTATGCTTGTTATTTATTCGTTTTTCCTAGGTAGTTTTTAATCATGAATTAATATTCCTAGTTACCTACCTTACTTGAACTATTTGCTTAAACTTGAGCAGTGAATTTACGAGATTATTCAAGGTGGTCCAAACTAAATAAGTTTGCTTGTTTCTCACTTCCTTTAAGTACAGTCATGCTGTATAGCCATGAGAAGTCTAATCATCAACTCTAAATTCATGGTTTGTGCCAGTGATGAATTTTGTAACAGTAGTTTATCATTGTATTTATATTTTGTGGTAATTCCACAATACTTAAATTTTTACTTTCCATAGTTTCAGTTATTCACAATTGCTATGTGAAAATTTTAGAAGGAAAATTCCAGAATTTCACAATTCAGGTGTCCTCAACTGTTCTAAATAGCAATAAAATCTTACCCTCTTCTAATTCATCTTATCTGGGACATCCTTCTGTCCAGTGTACCCAGACTGTGTATACCATCTGACACTTAGAAGACACCAGGGTTTCCAGATCAAATGTAGTGTCAAAGCACTTGTGTTCAATTAACCACTATTTTATTTAATGACAGGTCAAACAGCTGACATAGAGAGGAAGTACAAATCTTGGAAGTACAGATGATTTCTGTTTCTATTTGGCAAATGGGGGTTGTAGGAAAGCAAACTTCATGGAGGCTTTGGTATTCCCCATGGTTTTAAGGATCCATTGGTGTTCTCATAGTAAAATTGGTGTATTTTATTGTGTTCTATGAATGAACATCAGTACATGAATCTCCCTGTTAACATTGTCATTTTCTCAAGTTTGACAATTTAAAACAATCTTCCTTCAACATGCACTTCTCAAAAGCATACGTTGGAAGTACACTGACAGACTCATCTGGACACTGATTAAGGTCAAATCCGTTTTCAAATTTGGTCCATGCTTACTACAATTAGTGAGGTGTGACACCTGATACTGGCAGTCCTTTAGGGTTTTGTCCTTGTGGTATAAAGTATAAAGTTGTATCTTCTGCGGTTCTGTTTCAATACATTAATCATTTTTTTACTCTGCTGTGAAATGCCTATTAAGGGTTTGTTCATCTTTTAAAAAATGATTTTCAAATCCATTTCCTAGTTTGCTATTTTACACTTCACCTTTTTATTCTATTGTCCATTGAACAGAACTTCTTCAATTTGGTCATCTTTATGCTCATCTCATTTTAAAAATTCAGTTTAAGAGGTAATTTTCAATCCTATGTTACAGATATTATCTTCCAAATTTTTGTAATTTTTCCTCTTTGCATTGTAGTTTTGTCTGCATCTGGAGTTGATTTTTGTGCTCAGTGTGATGTAAGGGTCGATTTTCCTATTTTCCTTGTGACTAAGAAATGATTTCATTCTGTACTATAGGCAGCTGAGACCAATAGTCTCATACTCTAAGTACTGCATGCCTGGATTTCTGGAAGCAGACTCTGCCTCCAATTTCCTGTATTCAAACTCATTTTTCTCAAAAATTTTAGTCTGAAGTATATTACAACATTATTGCAGAACCATGTCACTGTACAGACTTAAATTTGTAAAAAAATAAAAAATAAAAATAAAGACATCATTTAATTTTTCCCGCATCAGTGGAGTAGAAAAGACAAGAAGAGAAGCATACCCTAGGAGAACACATAGTAATTCAATAGAGATAGACCATTAAGGTTTACAGCTGGTATGATCACAATAGTTCATTAGGGTCTGGGGTGAATGATATGGGGACATGTGATTTTCATTTCACTGTACACGGAAACATGCATGTACATAAACATGGACATGATTGTCAACACTTACACTCCTGTGTTTGGCTTCTTTAGTTATTCAAGTGTTTTTGAAGTGTAAATATCCTCAAAGGTGCTTTTATTTATCATGAATTTGAACTTTAATATGTCACAAAGGAGAAACAAATTCCTCCAAAATCTGCTCCAAGAGTGGATGAGAAAGATGCTTGGACACAGTGACACCTGTAGACTGATTGTTTTTGTCAGATTAGTGGATAAATATGTCCACTGGAGTCAGACTGTGTACAAACTACAATTCTACATATCAACTTGGACAGTCTCCAGCAACTCACTCAACCTTTCTGTGTCCTTTTTACTCATCTTTAAGGTAGAAGTAACAATATATCTACATGGTAATGATATTTAAGTGTAACACTGAAACTTCAATCCTCTTGAAAGAATAGGATAAAGAACAAAAATAATCTTCAATAAAATTACCTAAAATTCCCCACAGTAGTCACAAAGATTCAGCAAAATGAAGTGTCTGCAATTCCTATTAATGTAATAAGAAGTAGACACTATTTACCCGGAGTCTATTCCCACATTTTGCTACTTCAATTTGCTACACAGACCCATTTGAAGAAAGATTTCTTCATTATCAAACTCAGCATATACCACTTAGGCCATGAAAGAGCATAGTTTAGGGCAGAGGAACTCTGTGTGATTCTCTGACCAGTAGTGTCAGCATCACTTGGAAAATAGCTCAAAATGTAAATGGTGGGGCCTTAGTTATTCTAAATTAGCACCTGGGGGAGTGATACCCAGATATCTATATTTTTAAAAGCCCCATGTGTTGTTCTTCTACTAGTTAAAGTTTAGGAGACATTGTTCGAGGGTATCATTCCAGGGATGGGTTGGAAAGTGTAGCAGGGTCCTTGCTGTTGTTCCCTTTGGGGATGGGAGGGCCAAGTAGGCAGAGTCAAACCATACAAACTCTGGGAGAATGTCGAAACAACAACCTCAGTTTATTCAGCAAGAGGCAAGCCTTATACACCCTCCACCTCATCCTGGGGGAAGGTCTGATGAATATGCATCTGCTGGTGTGACATAGCTGTCTCTCATTGGTTCAGGTCATCTACAGATCATGTTTCAGCTGCTGTTGCTAAGACCATCAGGCAGACCCAGGCTGGCTCTCAGAAAGTATCTTTTTTACTTGGTTGAGCTGTCTGGCCCTCAAGCCTGTTAGGGATGAGTCATCCCACACATCCACCTCTTTTTATTATTTTATAGGACATGCTCAATGGGAGCTAGGGTGCATTTCCCTAACCTTGTTGACCCCACCTCAGGAGAGCTCAGCATAATGTACTGTGCCTGTCTTAGATTGACTTGCCAAACAAGCTTCTATCCATCATTGACTACCAGCCCTGGAAGAGCATCAATTCTGGAGAGCTGTCTTGTTGGTGGACTTTAAGCAGTAGCCTTCTGTATCTCAGTGAGCCATGTGTGCATTATCTCTCTAGAAGGACTCTGATCTAGGTGTCTGAGAGCCAATAAAACCTGTAGGGTTGCCTTTGTGGCCCCCTTCTGTTGGTGAACCTGTTGCAGAAGATATTTAAACAAAAGAAGGATTAGTCAAAATTTCAATCTCAAGGACATGGATGGGACTCCAGTCATTTTTACTGCACTAATCGAAGTCCTTCTGGTGGTGTATAATCAACCTTGTAGGGGGTGAGGCAATTGCTTAATATCTAGGATCACATGCCAGTGGTGACATGACCTTTACTAATACCACAGTAACAGGACAAATCATACATTACCCCTATGAAGCTTTTTCTTTGTCCAAAGTCCCTTGGTCTGGTACCGGGCGCACATCTTTGGAGGGTATCCATATCAGTGTGGTGGTATTATGGGAAAAAATGCAAGCATATCCTCGCCCCCAGTTAATAGAGGAGCAGGGGGTGGCCATTAAAGGGTGATGGGATCCCTTCAATGCACCAAGACCAATGGTGTCTCCCAAGGCAAGTAAATAAGTGTGTTGTCCAATTTGGGCTTGTGTGACAGGGTTAACATACGGTCCTCAGCCAGTGAGCATCTTGAGAGAAACAGCAACGTTGTACTGTATATTAAAATGAGCCTGAGCCTCAGCCTGGTCATCATAGGCACCTTGCCAATTAAGGAAGACCATAGGCTCCAACACAGCCTTCATCAAATGGTGCCAGTCATAATAAGTCTGTAAATGCATTGCCCATTGCCATAGGACTTGCTCAAAATACGGTGAGTCAGAACCTGATTCATTAGCAGCCTTATGGACCAAAGACAGGTCTGCAAGAGGGGTAGGGATCCATGGCTGGTTAGCCTCATTGGGGCCCACATTAACTGGAAATGCCATGGTGGGCATGTGTGGCACCATAGGTGGAATAGGCTGGGAGGTATGCAGAGCAGCTGGCTCAGCAGGCAGACATCCAGTCAAATCACTCTGTGGATACTGCAGTGGTGGGGTAGCCACTTGAGGCATGGGGGGAACAAATAGAGGGGCTGCCATATAGGTTTAGATACTGCTGCAGAAAAGACCCTAAACTTACATGCTATAACTTAGATTTTAATTTACACACTTGTGACCAGATTTAAGAGAATAAAGAGGAATACTGAAATAACAAATAATGGGCAACAGGCAGACACACCTACCTTCGAAGGGGTGAAGGAGAAAGAAGTATTGCCAGAGCCCAGAGACACCTTACCCTGATGAAGATCCATCTGATGGAAGCTGTGGTCATGGAGAAATTAAGATTAAAAACATACGGAGAAGATAAAGGAAAGCCCAAATTTTTCTCTTATCCTTGGCCAGATTTGACCAGGAATCAGTCAGAAAGGTAGAAAAACAAAATCACAAGACTCAGCTTTTCAGAGCACAGCCAAGAAGGGAGCTGGGAGCAGATGGGGAACACCCAGTGCACATTAAGGAGAGCACAAGCAGACCTTTAGAGAGAAATGGGAGCTGAAGGCTCCATTAGATAGGTTGCCATGTGGAAGACGAATCAGGTTCACAGGACTGGTAAAGTAAACAGGTTTAAGGGGAGATTTCAGTCTCATTGAACAGATACAATTGAGTACCTATCATGTGATTTACAAAGGCAGTGAAGGATCAAAAACTGAACAAAACACAGCTTGAAACTGCTTCACAAAGCTTACGTGCTAGCCCAGGGAGAAACAAGCCAATGTGTGATATTTCATGCAGTATAAACTCTCTGGTGGCTAAGAACACACACACACAAAAAAAAAGGAAACAGACAGGGATGGCGGATTGAACAATATTTTTCTGATAAGGGACATTTGAAAAGAAGACTTAAGGAAATGGAATTTAAAAATCAGTTTTTTATCTTCTGTCTCTTCTTCTTCTTCTTCTTCTTCTTCTTCTTCTTCTTCTTCTTCTTCTTCTTCTTCTTCTTCTTCTTCTTCTTCTTTTCTTTGAAGGAATCATCTGGGCAGGTGAAGGACCAAGTGGAGAAGTCCTTAGGCAAGAGAGAGAAAACAAAGCAGAAGAAGTAGAGATAGAGGTGAAGGAGGAGGAAACAGAACTGGAGAGGGAAGTGGAAGGCAAAAGAATGACAGGCAGTGTGAAGCCTGGGAGGCCCCAGCAGTGACTTCCACTCTGCTCCCAAGTCAAAATGGAGTTTTTTGGGTGCCAAAAGAGAATTCATATTGTGAATTTAATTGTGAGTGTAATTTTTATAGCAGTTTAATTATCTAGAATATTTAGAAGCTCTAAGCTCTTTTTCCTTTGTTGGTACCTTGTTCTTATTCTTTGGGGAAAGGAAATTGATAGAACTCCATCAAACTCATGATATTGGAATTGTTTGAGCTGTTTTCTAACTTAAATGCACTGTTCAAAATTTCAAAATAATTTGAAGCTGTTGACACCACTGTACATTCCCATGGATCCTACCTCACAAGTATGTAGGTGATGATAACAGTGCATTTCTGTTAACCAAATCCCAGTTGGATGTGTCATTCAGTTTTTATACAATGTTCTCTTTCTGTGTGGGATTCGGTCCAACATTCCATGTTGCATTTAGCAGTCACATTCTCACCTGCAGTAGCTTTTTAAATGTTCCTCACTTTATTGACCTCGACATTCCTGAAGAGTAGGGATCAGGTTACATGGAGTCTGCTTCAGATTGAGCTTGTCAGATATTTTCTTCCTGGTTGGATTGGGATTCATTTTGGAGAGGATGGTCCCAGATATGATGTGTGTTGCTCTTGTCACGTTCAGTGAACATGTTGACAACATGACATAGCTTTAATGATACCATTTCCTTAATTTGATGGCAAAGAAAGAAGATTTGTGTAGTAAATAAGCATAATAAAATATTTGGAAATGGAAAGAAAAGTTGGGTATTATTGGAATAAAAAACAAAGCATTTTCAGTTTGCTTATGTATATGGTTTCAAAGTCAAAACTGACCACAAGATGTCACTATTAACTTATGTATGGAAGAGAAGGCTGCCTTGACTAGCAGTTTTTCTGGACATGTGATGAAAATTCATTCTGTTAAAAATCCTTGGTAATAATTAACGCTCAAAATATTTCGATATAAAAAAAAACCACTAGAATGTTGTTTAGAGTTTGGGGTGTTAATATTTTTTTAGGTTTTCAAAATATTTCCTTGAATTCACACCCAAGTGCATTTATTAGAAATTTAATTTAAAACAATATACTTTGTTAATAAAGTTGAAACCTCTACTCTCAAATGCAGAACAAATCCGCCAAATAATCACTGTGAGTTTATATTATTCTTTCAACAAAGAACAATAGCTTCATTTGAATCAATGAACATCTCCTCCCAAAAAGATTTAGTGGATGAAAAGAGAGCTATTGTACAAGAAGCTTTCTGTCATTAGAATTGGTTATAGTCTCAAACAATGTTTCGAAATGAATGTGTTAAGCTGATATTTGTTACATTTAAAATGTGCTATCTTAGCCCTTAACTTCCAAGCCTTTAAGATATAAATGTCTTTAAAACTAAAACCTGCCTAAACGTCTTGATTTCCAAAGTAGAGCCTGTTAGCTGCTGAATTTTTCTGTTACTCACGGTTCTTTCTCTAAGGTTGTCCTCTTGACTTCATTTTTCCTTTCCTACCCCTACCATTTCTAGAGTTCCATGGTTAAACTTGTGTTTCTAAACTCATTCTAATCTGTAGTCCATATGCCAGTGCATATGAGCAACCATCCATTTCACTTGGTCCTGTTTAACGACTGGCTGCCAATCTCTGTGTGTTCTTCCTACTTTAAAATTGATCTTTCAGCAAACTCTACTCATCTTTACTTTTTCTTTTCTTTCTTTTTAAATTACAAAGCTCCAAGTAGGCTGCTTTTATTTATTAATCCATTCCAAACAAGTGAAAACAATGATGTGTTCATTGCTTTGGAGATGGTGGGAGGTAGTGAAAAGAACATTAGGTCGTAAGTAGAGACTTAGCGTCTTTCATCCACAGTCAGTTTTCATCACCTTCCTCAAATAACTTCATTTTTCCAAGTTCAGTCTCCATCGTCTCTAAAATTAAGGTATGAGGCTGGAACTATGTTTTCTTTCTCTCCACCCCTCCGTTTTCTCTGTAAATTTAAGGCAGCCTTTTAAATTGTTGAGAAAAACTAATCCTAGACATTTCTTTCTGAATTGAACCAGATTTCTACTTACTGGTTGCTTTCTCACTTTCCTTGTTCTATCTGGTGATGACACGAAGGGTAAAGTCCTTTCTTTTAAATCATGAGCAACAATTCTCACTACCTAAGTATCTTGTTTGCTTGTGTTTACCCAGATTTTTTTGAGCATTTTAAAATTTAGTGCTATTTTTAAGTCTCCATGATGGACCATTTTCCTCTGATATTGTTAGGACTTTTTTAGTCCTTTAACAATAATATACTTCTGTCTTAGTCACTGTTTTATGCTGTGCAGAGACACCAAGACCAAGGCAACTCTTATAAGAGAAAGCATTCAATTAGGGGCTTGCTTATAGTTTCACAGGGTTAGTCCATGATTATCATGGCAGGAAGCAGTCAGACATGGCATTGGAGCAGTAGCTCAGAGCTACATCATGATCCACAGTTCATAGATATGGGAGGGAAGGAGAGAGAGAGAGAGAGAGAGAGAGAGAGAGAGAGAGAGAGAGAGAGAGAGAGAGAGAGAGAGAGAGACTGGTCTTGGCATGGACTTTCAAAACCTCAAAGTTCACCCACAATGACACACCCCCTCCAACAAAGCCACACATCCTAATCCTTCCCAAACAGTTCCACTAACTGTGGCTCAAGCATTCAGACATGTGAGCAGCTGGGGTTATTCTCATTCAAACCACCACACTAGGCATCTTGTTTTTTAGGCTCACCCAGACTTTATTGAGCAGCTTAACATTAGTGCTGCTTTTAATGTTTGGCTATGGTTTAGCTTTAGTCCTGAAAAATTATGAGATGGTGGAAATGTAAAATATCCTTTGCTCCTTCTCTTATTGCTTAATTTATTAATTTATTTACTTATTAATTAATTGATTAATTTATCTAATATCTTTGTTTTAGACAACGTCTTACTTGGTGAGCCAGGAATACTTTGAACTAGTGGCAGTCTTCCTGCCTCATCCTTCTGAGTATTGGGGAATCAGGCATTTACCTCTATAACAAGATCTCATTGTCTTTTAAAACTGTCCATTTGATTTCGAGTCTTTCTGGAAAGAGGATTGTTGAAGATAATAATCAACTACCTCATATTTCTCTCTCTATCTTATAAAGTGACTTCATTGAAATCTAGGTTTCTGTATTTGTGCCTCTAGATGAGTACCATCTAGAGGAATTCAGTCTTTCTCAAGTACCCCCATTTGCACCCCATGGATCACTTAAGCAGCTAGCTCAGCAAAAAACAAAACGAGGGTTCTTTATCACTATGTCATTAAACTAATGATTCATGGACCGTCTTTCCATGTCCAAGATGCACAGTTACTGGTCTTTACACACACACATGCACACACACACACATGCACACACATATGTGCATGCACAAATAAAAATTCCTGGGCCCAGGCCTGGAAATATTTCTTCCCAATATGACTTGGCTGTGGATAAATGGCCATTTCCTTTAAATTAACAATCTAGTTATTTGCTCTTGCTTATCTCTATGAAAACCATGGTACTTTAATATGTCGTAACTACTACATAAATATGTAGTTATAAATTATGTACGTTGCTGTGTTGCCAGAAAAGTAGGTTGAGCAATGTTTACTTGCAAGTCTTGTGACATGGACTGATTTTAAATTAAGCAACTTTATGCAATTTATAACTTCTTTCAGAAATTGGCTAAATAAATTCCACATTTGTGAGCACATTGTCAGATAATGTATACAAATATTCACAGAAGGAACCCTGTTTGGAGGCATCTGCACTATCATTGAACTTTTCAGTATTTCTTCTAGTTTAATATTTTTAAATGTTCAGTTTATTATTAAAAATCGACAAATATATTTTACTTTGGTAATTTGCTCCTTGGAGATATTTTCTTAAGGTAGAGAAAGTCTTGGAGATCTTAATTTATGGTCTGTGATAATACGTTTCTCCCTAGAAGAGGAATCTTGAAATGTTCAAGCTTAATAATACTCAGAACACATTTGTAAGTAGCAAGTACAAACGTATTAGTTTTCTTGAGTTTAATATCGATATTGATTTTTAGCTGAAGAACACATTATTCTTGATTTTTATGATGCAGAGGTTTAAACAGAAACTACTGCGAACTCCTACTTTGCCGGTCTTTTTCCCGAGAGGAGAGTTAAGGTCAGTGATGATGCGTGTTCCAGAACATGTTCAGGAAGGAACGTGAGAAGCCCTCTCGGAGCTGTCCAGGTCACTTGTCCTTTCACATCCTGGAGATGTGGGGAGAGCTATCAGCCAGTGTGGCTGCTGGCTCCGGATCTGCATAGCTTCTCTCTGGACCTCAGAACAAGCTGGGCGTTGGGACAAAATCTCAGAGGGGGCTGGTGGATGTTTGCCACTCAGCAGCGTGATCAGGGACCGTAAATGTTCCAGAAAAATGTCGCAAAGCATTTTGGCCCCGTGAACTGCGAGGTTCTAAACTCTCAATCTGTTTTGTAGACTCAAATGAAGTAACTTGGGCTCTAAAGGCGGGCAACCCCATTCCAAGAAATCACTAAACAATGTGTATGATGGTGGTGACTTTGTTTCTAAACTTGGTCAGCAAATATCTGGAGTCATATGCTGACTTGGATTGAGGAGACAGATCAAATTTTGCTTCATTTTTTTTTTTTTTTAGTACCATGGGATGAGCAAAAGGACCATGAATTATTACATGAATATGAAATGAATAGGTATATTACAATTTTACTATCCGTGGCAAGTGTGAGGAAACATGAAGGTCCTGGCTGATTTCCTCATGTGCACATACCTTTCAAATGTTACAAAAATAATGCGTCTTTCCAAAGAAAAGCATACTTTTCCTTTTGCAGATGTAACTATGATACCCCGTCTCTGCCATATTACGCACCATGGACATTTGTGGCGAATCTTGCTGAAAGAATCTGTCTGCACTTTTGCTTTCATCTGCCTCTCAACATCATTGGTCAGAACATTTCCGTAACAATGATATTAGGGCGTCATCCCCAGCTAGGTTTTTGTTTTCTTCGTAGCTGTTTTCAATCGTATTTATAGTAGATATCATCATGCTAGTCAGACTTCAGTGACTATGATGTCTCTTCTGTAGGTCACAGTCAATGTTTGTTGGCTGAAAGAATCCTTAGGGCCAAGGAAAGCTGTTTGCCGCTGAGCCAAATGACCCGAGTTCAAACCCACATAAAAGTGGTAGAAGAAAAAGAACTCTACAGACTTGTCCCCTGACCTTCATCTGCACACGAATGTTCACTCATGCACATCACACACATGCACACACATGGAAACACAATAATAATGCCAGTAATAATAATAAAACTAAGCAAAGTTTTAAATCTTATTGAAAGAAAACTTAGCGATTCCATGCTGCCTATGGATTCTTTGGATCTGTTTTAACTGACAAATAGCCAGGTCCTTAAGAGTTTAACTTTTCAAACCAGTAAATAAATAAAAATGAACGTTAAATGACAGTTTTGAATAACGTTCATTCAGGAAAAAGATATATATTTGGCAACATCATTTATAAATCATTCAAAGTAAAAATTATCTTATAAAACCATGTTACAGGGAAAATACATAGACACACAGATGCTTATCTTCTCATAATCTAGAGTATGTATAAAAGCTAAAAATGATTTTATTGACAACTAATATTTTCAAAGTAAAAAAATTCAGAAGCAGTTGTCTTTTCTAGGTTTCTACTGATTCCTTGTCAAAATATTTTATCATAAATATATTTTTATTGATGTATATTCATTTTATGCAGTATTGAGGTTCGTGATCTTTGAACATATTCTCATCCTTTCCATTCTCAGTCCTTCCTCTCTCTAGATTACCCTTCAGTTTTTCAGATATTCTTGCCTTTGATTTCATATCATCCTTACATATCAATGTGTATCTATATATGACCTGAGATCAGCCCATCAGGCAAAATACCTGGTCTTAATTTTCCTGAGACTGGCTTATTTTCTTTGCTGATTTTTTTTTTTAAGATTTATTTATTTATTATGTATACAGCATGTATGACTGCAGGCCAGAAGAGGGCATCAGATATCGTTACAGATGGTTGTGAGCCACCATGCGGTTGCTGGGAATTGAACTCAGGACCTCTGGAAGAGCAGTCAGTGCTCTTAACCTCTGAGCCATCTCTCCAGCCCCTTCTTTGCTGATTTCTTGAGTTAAGTTTGCTTGTTGAATTGATAGTGGTTGACAGTTCTGACTTGCAAGTCTACATCACTTCTGCCTTCACCATCAAGAGCTGTGTGTTGACATAACCTCGAAAGCCTGTCAGTGTGGTACTGGATGGATTGTCTGTGCACTTGAGACTTCTGTGTCAAAATGAAGTTCTAAACCATGACAGTACTAGCAAGGAGACATTGTCTTTGCTATTCCCCACCCCCAGGAACTGCAGAGACAAATGGTGTTTTCAGCGCTCCCCCTTTCCCATATTCAGCCTCATATCCATCACCTAATTGTCTATCAAAGTATCTCTCACAATAAGAAAAAAAGCTAACTTCTAAGCAGGAGAGAGATGAGGGTGAGTGATTGTAGTTAATGACTTCGAGATAAGAATTTATTAATTTCCTGATGGCCTCTTGGTGTTTGCTGAAATACATATAGAAAAGGTAACTTTTATATTAGAACTGTCCGAGGTCTCAAAACCAAGTCACAGTGACTTCCTTGACTTAAAATACCTAATTTAAAACTGAATAAATTAGTGGAAGCCTCAAACAAATGACTCTAGTTAACAATAGAATTGAACCTTCAGGGCAAATTGTTTTCTTAACTTGTGAAATCAATAAAAGTCAAGTGCCTGGGGCTGAAGAGATGTGTCAGCAACTAAGAGTAAGGACTGCTGTTGCACAGTTATCAAAATGTGGCTCCCAATTCTTGCTCACAACAGCCTATAACTCCAGCTTTAAGGTACTCTGATGTCATGGGCCTCCCTCTGCATTCACATGCACATACCCACACAGAGACATAGATACAGTTAATAATAATAAAAACAGTCACCTCCCCCCTAAAGAATATGCACATACTTACTTTGTTTACCTAGGGTGGGAGGAGTCTATGCTCCAGAGACGAGGTGGAGAAAGATATGGTTGGAATGAAAGGTGTCTCTTCAATGGAAGGCAGGAATTGTCTGTCCCAGGGTTACATCATTCAGCCATTCCTCTGCTGTTTTCCTACCATGATTACATACCTGGCACATATCTTTCAGAACAGCTACTCATATGAAACCCCTCTGAACAAAACGTAAACATGAAGCAAGCAGTAAAGGTGGTCTGTAGCCCAGCACGGCTGTCTGATCACAGCAGGAAACAAGGAGTACCTGGTTCCCAGAACATTGTCAGACAACAGATATCAGCCTGCTGTGGAAAATGACGTGGAGTTGTAGGGAGAACAATTCCTAATGGCTTCAGTCTCCCAATAATTAATTAAAAGGTTAAAATATTAATAAAAAACAACAGCGAATTAGAAGTGACATTTAAAAGATTGCCCTGTGTTGTGTTATAAGCATCAGTGAAAGGTGAGAGAAAGGGCCATAGATTTGTACTTTCCACTTTTCAGGACTTGTCCTGGTATAGAGGGTGCTGTACCTACCTCCAGATGGGCATTTGCTCATCACTTTTTTTTTTTTTTTCCAAAACTGTAAATGATACTAGGGTCAGGGAATGCTAATTTTAAGAGACATTGAGCTTGTGGAACATACTTTGGTTTCTCAGAAATAAATAATACAATATAAAAAATTTATTATAGCCTTTTTGGCATTTACACCTATAATTAAGGTGACCATATATTTCCATATGCCTTTTCCCTCCTATATGCCAGTTGTTTTCAAATACTTTGCCACCATACAGTTTGGAACTAAAACTTCCCATTTTCTGTGTATGAATTGCCTAGAATCACTTGAAAACAATTCAAGTAACTTTAAATCTTATAAGCTGTCCCAGGAAACAGATTGACATTTCTATAGGAAGCAAAGGGAATGTTACACTTCAATTTGAATTAAACTAATTCAGTACACACAGAACTTCCCAATTCAGTCCATGCAGGACTTCCCAATTTAGTACACACAGGACTTCTGGAGGGAATTTACATAAATTAGAAAATGGTTTTAGATATTAATATGAACTTGGATATAATTTTTAAAGGTGCCAATGCCATTCAAGAAGTGAAACTATGATCAAACATGCTCTATTGACAATTTTACCTTGAAAATATGTTCCTATCTCTAGGATCAGTTCTTCCCTTCTCAGTTGATTTATTATAAGCCCAAGTTTTTATAAGCTCATAATATGATGATAATTTTTATATATTGGAAAAGACTCTTTCTAGAAGCTCTGTGTTTCAAACTTTTTCTGTAATATCATGTTTCTTATAATCATTAAAAAAGAAAGCATGTAAACATCTTAAAAATTATAATGTTTAAACTGCATAATATAATGTAACCTTAGGTTGATTATAATATTTTAGTTTAGCTCACACTCAGCCAAAGCACACCATGGGTGGAAATGGAAGGCTGGAAGTGGAGAGGAGAGGATGCAAGGAGAAGAGCCATATACTCTGGCAAAAGATTGTTCCATTAGACTCAAGTAGGGCAACCTGCTGTGTGTGCAGGGACAAGATGGGCCTTTTCCAGTTTCCTTGTGAAAACTGAGATGTGTACAGCTAACAAAGCAGCGACAGTTCGCTGATTACTATGTTCTGACCAAAAGTAAGGACTGATGAAAAAGCCTTGTGGAAATCCTATTTTCAAAACAGAAGTTAAAAGGATGGGGGCGGGGAAGAGAGAAGATTCTGAAGAAAGGTACCATGAATGGGTTACAATGTCCCTCACAGAAGATGTGGGTTAGTAAACAGAAATCACAGTACCAGGCATGGAGTACTTACAGCTTATTGATCAGAGACAATTCAGAGGTCTCTACAATAACAAAAGTTATTGCTCTGTGGTTGGTCAAACATCAAAAATACTTGACAAAACCCTGTGGCGAAGACTCTGCACACTTCAGTTGTAGGACATAAAGCCATCAATTTCAAGCTGATCAGGAAGTGTCCTCCCTGCTTGCTAGCTATTATAGTCCTGGAAGGGGCTATGCTGGGTGTCAGGAGGAAGGACATCAGCGGTCTTAGCCATCACTGAGCCCTACAATACCCCCCTAACATGCATTATATTCAGTACTGCAATCCTAGCAAGACTATCTTTCAGTTTTGAGCCGTCTAGTGTCTTCTGCCAACATCAATCACGCCAGGGTAGGCTTTTTACATTCATGTCTTTGTAATTTTTGTCAGGGGATATGCCGCAATGTAAATATGAAAGATTGTGATCCACTGGAGCCCAATAAGGTTGCATCCTACCACAGTTTACTTTTTGTCTTTGGTAACTTTCACATTCTTCCCACAAAACAAAAACAAAAACAAAAACAAAAACCAACCACCCCATTCTTAGCTTCCCCTTCTACAAAACCTCCCAAACCTCTTTTCCTGTGTGATGTGGGGCTCAGGCCTAAAATCTTAAAACCCAGACCTCACCATCCACAGCAGGTTTCCCCGGCAGTGTGCAGTGCTTGACATTTGCCCTAAAGCTTCTTCTTTCCAGATTTTTATTTTCTAATGAGAAAACTGGGGACACATATGCTTGATAGTCAACACAGTAAGACAAGATTTATAAATAATTTGTTTTACTACTTCTGCTCAAAAAAATTTCTTTCTTAAGTTAATGTCTTCAAAAATATTTATCCCTGACAGCATTAAAATGCCAAATTGGGGACCTGAGGAAATGGATTAGTAGGTAAAATGTCATTGGGCAAAGCATGAGGAAATGAGATTGACAGAGCACCTGCATACATCTGGGTGTGTTGGTGTGAGACTGGAATCACAATGTTGGGGGGAGAAGGCAGATGAATATCTACATCTTATTCAGCTGAGTTGATCAATTCAGGGGTCTACCAAAACTACACAGAGAAACCCTGTCTCGGAAAAAAAAAATCTAGGTGATGAATGTTGTTGTACAATGGAAGAAGACATCCACCACCAACATTAATCCCTAGCTTCAAATGTGCATATATGCACAAACTTACATCCACAGACAGCACACACACACACACACACACACACACACACACAATTGTTTTCAAGAATGGCAGTTTAGAGAATAGTAAATTGACTTCCATTTTCAGATGCTTTTGCATCTCTTTCCCCATTTCATTTTCACATCAGGAAAAGAAAAATATAAAATTCATATATGCTCTAATAAAAACCCTAGTGTTAGACGTGGAGATTTTTCCCCATGAAATGTTTGTCAGGGGAGTCAACAAATCACACAAAACAGTAAAAGCTATTACCATTGTCCTTGATTACATCCCAGAAATTGAAGTTAAGATGCTATTTCTAAAGACAACACACACTTTAGATACAGGTCTTGGAGGGAAGGAATGGGGAACTAACATGGAAGCCTCCTTCCTGAGGAATGTTTCTCGTAATAATGCCAAAGGTGATTTGTTAGTTGCCTGTGGATAAAAGCAACCAATGTATCTACAGCTGTAAAGTTGTGGACCATAGCAATGACGAGTCTGCCAAGATATCCCCACTAGTGCCATAGTGGCCCTAATATTTTGGGGGTAACTAACCACTGTCTAATTGGTCTTGAAGTCTGATAATAGGAAGGAAGACATGCCTGTTACTGTAAACCTAGCCTACTGTCTGGAACTGAGGATGTCATAGACACTAGAGGAGAAGGGACTACTCATCTAAACCCATATAATATCTAATTCCATTTCAGAAATGTATCCTTATGCCTACAGATAAATACAGCTTACAGAAATCCATAACTAGTCAAAATGCAAAGAATTATAGCCAATGTGATGCCCAACCTAGTTAATACATACACAATACAACCTGTACACCTAATGCTCAGGGATCATCATGAAGAGGGGACAGGCTGAGTTTAAGAGTCAAAGGACCAGAACATCTGCTGTGAGATACTGTCTTCTATATAATATACAGAAACAATACCTGTTAACAAACTTGGGTGGAGACAACCTGTGCCCCAAGTCATGTCACCATCCTCAATAAGCCAATGACAAGAGTCACATTAAAAGTCAAAAACAGAAAAAGGAGATTTATTCAGTGTGGCCACACTGTTGAAGGCCAGGAATATGCACAGTCCAAGTCATAGTGTGGGTCTTCCCCACCACTGACCCATTATTGTCTGGGCTACAGTCTCATCCTGTAAGGTGGGCTCATGAGTTGTTATGGCTGTGCAAAACCTCATTCTGGAAGACAAGTTTTCCCTTTAGATGGCTGTAGGTTTTCCCTTCCCCCAGCACAAGATTGCTAGGGAAACTCCCATTTTTTTTAATGTTCATGGTTTCAACAGTTTGATAGGCAGAGTGAGAGACATAAGCATCTCTTTAGAATGTCTTGATTTCGGCTAGGCTGGTTACAGGCCCGTGAATTCTAAAAAACATGCTTGCAAAACTGTCATGCTAATGCAGATGGGGGCAATCTCACAGGGCTCTACCTATAGATAAAAGTCTCCAGGCAACTAGTGGCTACTGATGGAGGGGCAATCATTCTTTAGAGATGAGTTCCCTGATAGCTTATACAATCCCAAGAGGCCAGCCTTAACTGCGTATACATATGAGCAACATTAAACTGGCTATTCAACACACACACACACACACACACACACACACACACACACACACAGAGAGAGAGAGAGAGAGAGAGACAGAGACAGAGACAGAGACAGAGACAGAGACACAGAGAGAGACAGAG
The DNA here is from genome assembly GCF_004664715.2 of Peromyscus leucopus. NCBI lineage: Eukaryota > Metazoa > Chordata > Mammalia > Rodentia > Cricetidae > Peromyscus > Peromyscus leucopus. The sequence goes on along the minus strand of NC_051072.1, from coordinate 30,521,564 downwards.
AGACAGAGAGACAGAGTGAGACAGAGAGACAGAGAGACAGAGAGAAGAGTATGTTTAACAATAACAAAGAATAGGCCATGAATTTGGGAGGGAGTCAGTGTACACAGGAGCAGTTGAGGGAAGAGGAAAGGGGGAGAAATGATGTGAATATCATAGTCATGTATGAAATTCTCCAAAACATTTTTTTTAAAACCAAAGAAAAAAGAAAATATGTTGGGCATTTTCATGTGAAAATAACTAAATTCTTTTTGAAGTTCATGTTTCATTTTCTGGAGACTACAGATAGAAACAACAAATTTCTGAGACATTCTAGATAGTATTATTGTGATTATTTTTGTAAGGAGTGAAGCTCAAAGTGGTTAATATTGCACAGGGTCTTCTGACCCTGGGCCCAGAGTCTCACCTTCAGGACTCCACAGCTGTACCAATGGAAATTAACAGAAAAAAAAGCCCACAGGTTGGTTTCCATCTGCAGGAACTCAGCCTTTTAGGTTCAACATTCCCTCCTGGACAAAAGGGCTTTGCCAAGTTCCTGATCCTCTCAAGCTCACTCACTGCCAGTGTTTATCTTTAGAGGAGGAAAAAAAAGGAGTCCCCAGAAAGGTCTTGATCCTTTCTTCTTGAAGGTGGGAGAAAAACACCTTTTGAAACTACTCCTGCTGTCAAAGTTTAGGAGTTGATTTGTAAAGCCTGGTCCTGCAAAAGTACTACATCAAAGTAAAATGGATTTACATTTGTAAACTTTGTTTCTACTTAATGGGATTAGGAAGACCACTCACATTAAACAAACAAAAACATCAGTTCAGCACCAAGACAGAACAGTAAATTAACCATGCACAGATTCTGAAATCTGTGGTGAATCTCAGCTGAGACATTCTATTTTAATATGGCCTGAAGATTCAGGAAGCAGAACCTCATTCACTTTTTCACACTTACTCTTTATTTGAGGCACATGCGCTATAGAGGAAAAGAGAAAAAAAAAGATATTACCAAAAAAAAGACATAAAGTCTGCAGTGAGTTAGGTTGGTCAGCAGTTAAAATAATAATCCTTTCAACCAAAACTTCTCAAGATGTGAGGATGTGAATCAGAGCTCTAGACAGTGACAGGTCCATCAAAATCCCCATCATAGGCAAAGATGAAATGTGCAACCTTTTAAGAATACACAGCAATATCATTTCACTTACTTAAAAGACATGTACCTTGAGTATTCTCAAAATCAGTTAGCACTGAATATGTAAGGCAACAGGAGCTCTTGGTAACTGCTCTTTTGACCCTTCCCAGTGGTCCTTGTCATTTTTGCTCATCTTCAAACAGACTTTTTGTAACTCCTAAAATCATATCTCTCTATCTTTTTTAAATCTAATTTTTATCTATCTCCAAATATGAGTATGCAACTATGACTCAGTACCACCGTTACTGTCTGCCTGAGTGTACATCAGATTTCTCCATGTGCAAATCAAGTGACATTAAAATCAGGAGAAGTTGTTGGACATTAGTTTGTCTTTGTAGATTTGCCTACATAGAATTCCTATAACTGACAAAACTTCTGAAACCCCTCCACTGACATATGAGTTGAATGGAGAGAAAAATGAGCATCTAAACTTTTATAGCCACAGGGTAGGTTACGCCAGGAGAGTTGATAAAGTACAAAATGGATAAACTAAAGTCTTGTTGAGAAAATTCAACTGAAATGTGAAACCTGAAGTATGCTGAGGCTAATGTCAGCAATATAGTTGAGTAAATGTAGTTAAAGGACACAGTACAGGAAACCTACAAAGAATAGCAGGAAATCAAGTCAACACATATTTAGAACCAACCAAACAAACAAACAAAAATCACTTGGGAGTATAGGAAAAGCTGATGTGAAGAAAATGCTCTATAACATCACAAAAAAGGTTTTCAAGGGATAGTTATAATATTATGAAGAAGAGAACAAGTTAGATTGCTTGGTATCGTAGGAACCACATTGAGGCATATACATCAAGATAAATATTATTTCACATATTAATTACTTAAGTTAATATTTAATTCATGGAGACTGCTGTGTGGAGCAATGTTTGCTTTAAAATGGTATAAATTCATTGATATGTAGAATCTAAAAATCTTCTATAAAACAAAATTGAGTACTCATAAATAAAACAGAAGTTATGGAGGTAGAGGAAACAGAAATGTAGATCAAAGGAGGCACCCTTAGATGAAGAATGAGAAAGTCTAAATATCTAATGTAAACCATGAGAACTCTAGTTAGCAATAGTGTAGCATAAACCTTGAAATTTGCCAAGATACTTGATTATATGCCTTGATACATCAAAACAAAAGACAAATGTGGGATTAATAGACAAAATAAGTTCTTAAACTGTAGGATTTTAATATATATATATATTAAAATATTATGTTATAGATTTTAAACATACAGCAAAAAAGAAATATAAGTGAATATCACTAGAAAATATGAAATTGCTTTTGTAGCCCAAGGTTCAAAAATAATTTTTAAATATTTCATACAATATATTTTGGTCATATTCTCTCACCTCCTCTAAATCTTCCATCAACCCAATTTCAAGTTCATTTTCTTTTTTTTAAATCAACAGCCTTCCATCACCCCAAAATCAATAAAACAAAATGAAAGCAGAACACTCCAAACAATAACCAAGATATCTAACACAGAAAAGTTGAGTCCATTTTGTGTTGTTTAACTATTCGTGAGCATGAGGCCAGCTCTGAAATGTGGCTGATTTATCCAATGACATTCCATTGGAGAAAACTAACTTTTCCTCTTCCGGCAGCTACCTGTTCGCAAATTGCAAAGTTTTTTGTTAGAAGTGGAACATTGTGCCCATTTCCCTTTCTCTGTGCTAGAATTTTTGTCTGCCAGGATTTTTGTCTGGCTTATTCAAGTCTTGCAAATGTTTCTTTGGTATCATATAAGCACCAGTCTGTGGTGTCTGGAAGACACTGTTTCCTTGGAGTCATTCACCATCTGGCTCTTAGAATCTTTCTGCCTCCTTTCCCATATAGATCTTAGAGCCTTTAAGGGAGGGTTTTTATAAAAACATGTTATTTTGAGCTGAGTGATGCACGTCTGTAGCTAGAGTTTTCCTGCCTTGCCCACAGTCAGGACAAACCTCTGCCACCCGCCAGTCCCACAGCCGCTCAGACCCAACCAAGTAAACACAGACACTTATATTGCTTTCAAACTGTATGGCCGTGGCAGGCTTCTTGCTAACTGTTCCTTTATCTTAAATTAACCATTTCCTTTTATCTATGCCTTGCCACGTGGCTGGTGGCTTACCGGCGACTTCACATGCTTCTTGTCATGGCGGCAGCTACAGCCTCTCTGGTCATTGCGACGGCTGCAGCGTCTCCTTCTGCCTTTCTGTCCTTTTATTTCTCCTCTCTGCTAGTCCCGCCTATCTTTCCTGCTAGCCACGGCCAATCAGGTTTTATTTATTAACCAATCAGAACAACTTGACTACAGACCATCCCCAGCACAGCCAAGTGCAGACCATCTCAAACACCTGCACTCAGGCCATGGTCTAATCATCCTCTATAGGACTGCTGGGTAACGCAGGGCTCCACAGGACATACAGAACATCCCACAGCACCCATCCTCCATGTCCAGAACATCAAACAAAGCAATTTGACATAGTTCTTAAATTAATTTTTATATATTTTTTTTTTTTATTTATAATTTTATTTTGTGTTCACTATTTATTCTATCTCACCTCCTCTAAATCTTCCATCAACCCAATTTCAAGTTCATTTCTTTTTTTAAATCAACAGCCTTCCATCACCCCAAAATCAATAAAACAAAATGAAAGCAGAACACTCCAAACAATAACCAAGATATCTAACACAGAAAAGTTGAGTCCATTTTGTGTTGTTTAACTATTCTGAGCATGAGGCCAGCTCTGAAATGTGGCTGATTTATCCAATGACATTCCATTGAGAAAACTAACTTTTCCTCTTCCGGCAGCTACCTGTTCGCAAATTGCAAAGTTTTTTTAGAAGTGGAACATTGTGCCCATTTCCCTTTCTCTGTGCTAGAATTTTTGTCTGCCAGATTTTTGTCTGCTTATTCAAGTCTTGCAAATGTTTCTTTGTATCATATAAGCACCAGTCTGTGGTGTCTGGAAGACACTGTTTCCTTGGAGTCATTCACCATCTGGCTCTTAGAATCTTTCTGCCTCCTTTCCCATATAGATCTTAGAGCCTTTAAGGAGGGTTTTATAAAAACATGTTATTTTGAGCTGAGTGATGCACGTCTGTAGCTTGAGTTTTTCTGCCTGGCCCACAGTCAGGACAAACCTCTGTCACCCGCCAGTCCCACAGCCGCTCAGACCCAACCAAGTAAACACAGACACTTATATTGCTTTCAAACTGTATGGCCGTGGCAGCTTCTTGCTAACTGTTCCTTTATCTTAAATTAACCATTTCCTTTTATCTATGCCTTGCCACGTGGCTGGTGGCTTACCGGCGACTTCACATGCTTCTTGTCATGGCGGCAGCTGCAGCCTCTCTGGTCATTGCGACGGCTGCAGCGTCTCCTTCTGCCTTTCTGTCCTTTTATTTCTCCTCTCTGCTAGTCCCGCCTATCTTTCCTGCCTAGCCACGGCCAATCAGGTTTTATTTATTAACCAATCAGAACAACTTGACATACAGACCATCCCCCAGCACAGCCAAGTGCAGACCATCTCAAACACCTGCACTCAGGCCCATGGTCCTAATCATCCTCTATACGGACCTGCTGGGTAACGCCACAAAGAACCCAAGAAGGGCTCCCACAGGACATACAAATCATCCCACAGCACACATCTCTCACTATCTACACATTGTCCAGTTGCAGTTGTCTGTGGCTACCATCTACTGCAAGAAGAAGCTTCTCTGATGAGGGTTGGATGATGCACTGATCTATTGGTACAGTAATATGTCATTAGGAGTTTATTTTTTCTTTATTCATTTGGCAGAATAATAACAACATGTTTCCCCCTAGGGCTCATGACCTATCTAGTCTCAGGTACTTGGCATCATTAACAATATCAGATTGTGTTTCATCTCATGGAGTGAGTGCTGTGAGATAATGCTTTTTTACACTGGTTTAATAAAACACTGATTGGCCAGTATCCAGGCAGGAAGTACGGGCAGGATAAACAAACAAGAAGAATTCTGGAAAGAGGAAGGCTGAGTCAGAAGACACCAGCCTGCCATCCAGGGAGCAGCATGTAATGGCACACAAGTAAAGCCACGGAACATGTGGAAACATATTGATTAACAGAAATGGGCTGAGTTTATATATAAGAGCCTGTCAGTGGTAGGCCTGAGCTAATGGCAGAGCAGTTTTAATTAATATAAGCCTCTGTGTGCTTACTTGGTTCTGAGGGGCTGTGGAGAAGGCAGGGCACAGAAAAACTCCATTTATATGGGTAATATATTCCAGGATCACTACACAACCAATCCTCAAACGAACAGGTTTGTTACTAGTGTTTCCCATTTTCTAGAGCATCTAAGAGGTATATAAGGAGAGGTAACCATGATAGTAAGAGTCTTGGGTTATGTGGGCAAAGAATAGTCTCAGTACATACTTTCTACACCATAATGGCAATGCTGCCTTGTTTCCTGATAATCACAAGTCTGTTTGTGATCCAGGTGAAATTTCAAGAGAGAAAAAAGAATTATCTACTTTTAATTTGGCAAAATCATGTTTGTAATAGATATTATAATTTACAACCATGTTCTCTTAGCATTTTAGCTCAAGGGCCTTTTTCAACGAGGCTGCTTCATTGTCAACTCTGAGTTTTATATCCAGACTTTTGTGATCTTCCCGTGCCTTGCCAGACATGTTTGTGGAAAGTGGAGATGAGCCAGATCATGGGATGCAAACCATATGCCGTTTCACACCAGAAGCTTTTATTTTCTCCCTGGATCTGCTTGCAATTGCTCTCTTCTGATTTCCCAGCTTCCTGGCACCTTAGTCTGGTTTCTGCTCCTTACCCCTTTGGCTTAGTGAAGAGTTGCTTTTATAGTTCTTGTACTTAGCCCTTCACATAGTCTAGAATCTGTCCCTTCCTTTGAATTTGGTAACATCCATCCTTATCGAACAACCTGCTATCATTCTAGAATTTTGTTTTAAAATATTCAGCAGACATTAGCTTGTCTCAAGAATTACAATTAAGTGCAGAGTAGTAGTGACCACTGTTGCTGGAGGGCTTCTCTCCAGATTCCACCAAGCCCCACAGTCCCACAATCCATGTATAAAATAATCATTCAGACGCTTATATTACTTATAAACTGTATGGCCGTGGCAGGCTTCTTGTTAACTGTTCTTTTATCTTAAATTAACTCATTTTTATAAATCTATACCTTGCCACGTGGCTGGTGGCTTATTGCCCTCTTTACATGTTGTTTGTCCTGGAGCTGGCTGCAGTCTCCCTCTCCTTCTTCCTGTTTCCCCAACTCTCCTCTCTCCTTGTCCCGCCTATGCTTCCTGTCTGGTCACTGGCCATCAGTGTTTTATTTATATAGAGTGATATCCACAGCAGACCACTTTAAAATTGACGATCATTTATACTCCTTGAGACAGGTGATCTTAAATTTCTGGTTTATGTGTATTGAATCAATATTTTTAATATGTTATATGTTAACAATTTTATGACTAGGACAATTTGTCCATTGCATATTATAAAATAAATCATTTACTTTGTCAAGAGCATTGAAGTCTGGGTTGCTGGAAAAAGTTATGCTTCGAAAAAAGTACAACAAAATTATTTATCAAATACATTTTACAAAGAACTGAAACAAGATTGAAGTACCATGGTACTAAAGACTATTGCATTAAGATCAAGACCTCTAGTGATTAATGCTTTACTCTAAACTTAATCTAATGAAGCTAACCTGATTCAGGAGATGAATACAGCTTCTGCCATACTGAATCATATCAATTACATTTTTCTTGATCTTTGAAAGTCAGAGATGGAGAGAAATGAGAGCCTTAACATGCTCAGTGAGATTGCCCAAGCAGGGAAGTATTTACAAGTGAGCAAGTGTTTGTCTCTCTGAAATAATAGTAAACAGCTTCACAGTGGCTCTTAAAATGTTTCCATTAAACGTTTTCCAAATGGACACTTATCTGGTTATTAAGATGAAGAGTAATGAGTTAAAGGTTGTTGTTGGAAGCTAGATAAAACATCAAATCAAAATGATTGAAAGACCTAAGAGAATTCTTCAGATATCGAACAAAAACCTGAAGTTCATCTCAAAGTGCCACAACTTAGTATCTTTGAGGTGAACATTGTACTAATATTTTACTTGTTTGTCTCTTCCTGTCTTTCCACCTCCTTCAGCTTGTACTGCTGTGTGGTCAGAATGCCTACATTTATATACTTCCATGGAATTGCATAAATATCTTTATTCATATTACTTCTGATTTCTTCTGGTACTAATAGGGCCTGAATAAACAAATTAGATATTTAATTTATTATTTTCCCTGTGTGAAAGAATAAGTATTTTCATGATTTTACCCTTTAGACAACAGCTTTATGTGTTCCGGTTTGGGTACAAAATGTTAACCTCGAAGACTCATGTGCCGGAAGCTCAGTCCTCATCTGGTGGCATATTGAGAAATGGCTGGTCATGGTGTACTGACTTCATTCATGGATTGTTATAAGGTATGTCTTGAGCGGAGTTAGTGGGAATCTGAGAGGTGTCTTTAAAAGGTCCTGGTTTCTTTCCATACCTCTATGACTTGAGGTGAGTAGTTCCTTTGTATCATGTACTTTTCTTCATGATGTTGCACCTCCCTCAATTCTGATAGCAATGGGGCCAAGTGACAATGGCTTGAAACCTATGAAACTGAGTCCATGTAAGCTTTTACCTTCTGTTTCTCTTGGGTATTTGTTTCTGAGTGAAAACCAACTGTGCTTTCGAAATATGAGCTCACATGCTTTAAGATGCCGGGTGTTTGAATTTAAAGCCCTTATCTTCTGTGCCTTAATTTTCCCTTATCTTGTCAGACTGTCTACATACTTCACTATTGCTGAAAAAAAAACAAAACAAAACACTGTGAACAAGCAACTTGTAGAAGAATGAGTTTATAGGGGATTTACAGTCACAGAGGTTTAGAGTTATGACCATCATGGCAGGGAGAATGAGAGCTCACATCTTATCCAGAGGAAAGAGGCAGGGAGAAAGAGAGAGAGAGAGAGAGAGAGAGAGAGAGAGAGAGAGAGAGAGAGAGAGAGAGAGAGAGAGAGAGAGAGAGAGAACTGTGAATAGCATGGGCTTTTGAAACCTCAATGCAACATACCTTCTACAGTAAGGTCATACCTCTTAATCCTTCCTAAACAGTTCCACCAGATGCGGACTAAATATTCAAATGTATGAGACTATGGGGGCCATTTTTCATTCAAACCACCACACCAACATCCTAATTTTAAATTGCTTTCCTCTGGTCCTTTATACACATTGAATAAATGGGTGCTACAAATGAATGAGCATGATTATTGTTTTTCTTTTCTTTCTACTTATTTTCAATCATCCCCCCCCCCCACTGAAATTTCTGTGTTACAGGAATTTGCAAAATTGGTTTTATTGCCACATTTAAATGTCATGATGATATGCTGTGGGATGATCCTTATGTATACTGTGAATATGTACTATTCTCATTGGTTAATAAAGCTGTTTAGCCCATATGCAAGACAAAGTTAAGTGGAACAATCATACTGAGGACTGGGATGAAAGAGAGCAGAGAGAGTCCAGTGAGCTGCCCAAGAAGCAAGATGCCAGAGGATCAGTAAAGCCACGGGCCACATGACAATACATAGAATAATAGAAATGGGTTAATTTAAAAGTAATAGCTAGTTAATAATAAGCTGGAGCTATTAGCTGAGCATTTTGTAATTAATATAAGTTTTTGTGTTATTTGGGACCAGGCATTCAAGACAGAAAAATTCCACCTCAATTTACAATGATACTGTATTTCAACATTTCCTGAGTTTTGAAGAGGGGATACCCAGAAAAACAAGATACATAGACAAGAACAGATGCCTTACGAGAAATTTGAGACAGGAGAACAAAAACAAAAATGGTAAACTTGAAATCTGGTGCCTAGTTAATGGAAATTTGCCACAGTGGCCAAAACTAAATGACTCATTTATCTAATCATTTCACATATGCAGAGCCTTTTCTGAATCATTTAAAGTAGAGGTAGGTCACTGAAACCCACGATAGCTAACAACTTTTAATATGCACATGTTAAATATAGATTTTAAAAAGCAATCCAAGAAACACAAATCCATAGTGTCTCATAGAAATATATTTTACAAATAATTGACAAAATGAAAAACTCCCCATCATTCTTGATTTATAGAAGTATCTTTTAGGTTTCCAAAGCATGACAAAATGTTTTAAACTCCCACAGATGATATGGATCTAGTGTATGGTTTACTGTCTTGTTAAACTAAACAGACATAAATAGCACTGAATGCACCTTTATAAAACTGGGGGATTCCGTTGTTGCTGTCTCCAGCAGTTACTTTTATTCACCGCAAGACAAGGCATCATCCATCCGTAGTGCATCTTGGGCCAGCACTACTGTCGTGTGACAAAATGAAATAATCACCCATTTCACCTCCTTGAGTAAGTGTGTAATTTCACACTTCTCTCCAAATGGCTAACTTTCTATTTGAGTCAGCAAGAATTGAGAAAGAGTAAATGAGTACTTCAGAGCTCTTCATTATCATAAAAATGTGAAATAAACATATCAAGAAGCATGCCAGATAGAGTAAAACTGTCACCAAGATGACTCAACTGCTAGGAAGAATTATTCACAATATTCCGTGTGTTTCTCTACATGATAAAAGTGATCAATTCCAACTGTCTGCATTATGTTTGCATAGCAACACCATGAGTCATAGAAATTAAATAAATAAATAAATATATTCTCAGCTCAGCTGAGTTTTGTTCAGCATACTTTCTCATAAACATTTACAATCATGCATACACATGAATTTTTTTTGTTCTTATCATCCATTTAGATTGTAATTTTTATAGCAGTCACTAATTCTGAAATCAACTCAAACTATATGTTTCTGGGAAACATTTGAGTCAATAAAATTGATGATGAACATACTTATTTTAAAAGTTACATAGTAATCTAAAATATGATTACTTGAAGCCCCCTTTCTTTATAATATTTAGGGATTCCCTCCAACACAGTCAACACTGTTGAAACAAACATACTTGTTCATGTATCATTAAATTTCATTTCTATGAAGTGGGTATTCAAAGGGGACATAAAAAGTCATGTATGGGTTTATTTTCATGGTTGGGAACTACTTTAATATATATTTATTTTATAATATACAATTATTTTAATATATATTATAATTTATACTTGGAAATTTCAATATCTACCTTACTGATTGTTAGTGAGCTGGAGAAAAATTAGAGCTCAGAGATAATTGAAATAGCCCATTGGTTATATCCAAGCATGTGCTTAATTTTTTCTTGATTTTTTATACGTTCTCTAATCAAAGTTTAGTAGGAGAAAACATTTTTCTCATTTTCCACTTGAAAATGAAAAGTTTCAATTTTCTTCATGTGAGATTATTGTTTCATTAAGCAACTGCCTTTACGGTATGTTTGCTTTTTGTCCAGTTTGTTTAAACAGGTACTGAATGATATCAAATACACTTTAAAAAATGATAGCTGAGGTTTTAGCATTTTATTTTATTCTAACAATGCAAAGAATTGTCATTTATTATTATTCAAATATTAAATGTTTGTAGAATAGTCCCGAGTATGATAAAATGCATCCCTATTCTATAATACTGCGTTCAACTTGCTAATGCTGTAGTTAAGGTCTCTGCAAGCTCTACCATGTACATTCCAGTGAAATTTTTGTGTCCTTTTATAGATTTATATTTTAATATTTATTTATGTTTATATGTCTATGCATATATGCACAAGCCAGCACAGATGCCTGAGAAATGCAAGAGTGTGTCAGATCCCCTGGAGCTCAAATAGGAGGATGTTGTGAGCCATCAGATGTTGGAGTGGAAAACCAGTCCCTGGAGCTCAAATAGGAGGATGTTGTGAGCCATCAGATGTTGGTGTGGAAAACCAGTCCCCAGTTTTCTTGCAAGAGCAGCAAGCATTCTTATCCACCGAGTCCTCTCTCCAGCCCGCAGGACTTTTGTGTTCTTAACTTAAAGTCTGAAAACACAATGCTTTAACACAATGCTCTAATAGTTACTCTGTTCTCCAAAAGAATTTTTACTTCTTTAAATATTTAATATAATATTTGCTTTGGGGCTATCAGAAAGAACCTAAAATTTTCTACATAGAAGATTATTATTTATAGATTCATTTCTAAATGGGATTAATTAATATCTATATCAATAATCTTATTTCATGTTTGACAAATGTGTCTTTCTAAGTCATTTATAGTTTCACATATATACCTATAAATATTTTTATAATATACTCTTATGAGTATTAAAAATCTGTGATCTAAGAAGAATATTTTATATGAAATACATATATAGGTAGTGATTGATTTTTCCATCATAATACTTTTGTATTGTTATTTGTGCTTTTTTTCATTATTTCAGTGTGAGTAAAGTTTATAATTTTTTTTTCAAATGGGAGAGAAACCTTTTGGTTTTTGAAATCTATTTTGCATTAACTTACAATAAAACTCAGTTCATAACTATTTTTGCTTCTTATGCTTTTGATATTACACTGTAATTGCATCATTTCTCCTTTCCTTTCCTACCTCCAATCACTTCCATATACTCTTGCTCTCTTTCATATTGGTGACCTACTTTTTCAAAAAATTGTATTACATATATATGTACACACACACACATATATACATATATATACATATATGTATATGTTTTCCAAAATGCAACCTGCTCAGTCCATATGAGTCCATGATACTTGAATGTATATGTTCAGGGCTGACCACTTGGTATGAAATAGCTGATCAGTGTGTTCTTCTTGCAGGAAGGCTGTTTCTCTCACTCTCAGCATTCCTTAGTGCCCAATGGCTCTTTGTGTAGGGTTGAAGACTGTGGCCCTTTCCCTATCCATTCTCCTTAGCGTATTTATTGTTGTTCTTCTCCAGCTGATGTTTAGGCAGTCATGTTGGTGAGACTTTATGGGTGCAGCTTCTGATATTAATAGGATATGTCACAGCAAACTCACTGATCCTCCGGCTCTAATGATTTTTCCACTCTTCTTCCACAGTGTTCCCTGAGCCTTAGTTTGGGGAGCTGTTTTGTAGAGGTATTCACTGGAATTGGGCTCCACAACTGCATTTTTTTTTTTCTAACTGTACCTTTCTGAAATGTTCTCCATCTGTTACAAAGAAATGTGAACTCACTTATCTGTGGGCATAAGGATAAACATTTAGAATGTAGTTAGGGATTATACTCATTTATTGAAGTGGTGGTTGTAGGTTCTCCTCCAAGATCCATGAATTCACTAACCTTGGGTAGTTGGCTAGGTTTCCAGGATCAGGCACAATCTCCGTCTTGTTGAGTGGTCCTTAGGTCTGATTAGAGAACAGTTGGTATATGGGCCACTACTGCACCCATAGGGTTATTGTGCTGTGCTGGTGGTTGTGATTTATCTATGTCATAGCTGGGTAGGACTGTTGGTAGCTTCTCTTTGGGGGCTTGCATGGTGCCTTCAGGAAACAGGAAAGTTAGTCTTCAGAGAGAAGGCTTTTCAGTCAGTTCCAGCTCAGAAACCGCTAGGACCTGAGTCTGAAATGTATGGAGCCTTCAGCAATAGAGTCTCTTCCACCTTGGAGGCAACCAAGGCTAATAGATTCTATGTAGACTCTATGTTTGAGAATCTTGGGGACAACCCTGACTAATAATTCAAGAGTGCTTCTCATGCAAGGTGTTTGGATTTATGTTAGCTGTTCTTCAGCTCTTAGAGAAAGTGCTGTCTGCTCATATGGAAAATTTGTATATTTAAATACAAATACATGTATATTTTCACATAGACATGTATATTTAAGTTTTTTTCTTCTTTATACAGTGGCTCCAAATCCTCATGTGAGTACATATTCTGGGGTAACTGCAGTTACCAGGAAAGTAAAAAGGGACCATTGCTAGGGTGGGGGAATTGGGAAGCAATAAAGAGGGAATCAGCAGGGCACAAGTGATCTGAGCTAGGTAATGGGAAAAAAAGAAGGAGCTCTGATTAGGAAAGTGGCAGGGCATATATACAGAGGAAGGGGGATAAGATAATAGAAAGGTATCTGAAAAAGTCACAAGGAATCATACTGTTCTCTACCTGAAAAACAAAACTATGACTCCTGACTTTTTAAAGAACATTTATAAATTTTATTTAGAAAGATTTCATCAATTTAGGTCTTCTTAATATAGAGCTTTGATGATTTTTAAATGAACATATAAATTTGGTAAATTCTGTTGTTTCATTGTGTGAGTTTTCTGTGTGGTATTTACAGAACGAGAACATAGCAGCCCCATTTCTTACCCAGGAGCTCTTCCACATGCTCTTTTCTTATGCATTGCTCAGAGTGTATAATAACACAACATTAAATCATATGGATGATACTGAACATCCTTGTCCTAATACTATTGCATTTCACTACTTTTATTGATTATGAAGGATGTTTGCAGAGGTCTGTGTGTAGTTGATTGATTATGATTGCAAAGTTTTCTGACTAGTTTTTTTTTCTCCCAGCCGATTAAGTTTTCCAATTTTTAGCTTTGTGAGGCCTTTAAAACATAAACTAGATAGTAAAATATTTTACATGATTTCTCTTGTATTTTATCTTGTATCTAGTACAATAATGGAACAATGTTGATACATTACACTGAACAGTCTTTGGCATTTTTCAGCTCATAAATTTTATATGATCATTAAAGTAACAATTTTCTCCATTTCTATCCATTTTTCTAAAACTATTATAAAACTATCAATACATCTTTACTTTCTTTTATTACATAATTTCCATCATTTTATTACTTTTTGATGGACTTTTAAAATTATGGTTTTACCTGAAATCCTAACCCACTAATTTAACCTTAGTTATCCATCCTTTCTAGGTAGTTCTTTACATACACAATTTTAATTATCGTTCTTACTATTTCTGCTTGGTGTGTGTTACTGAAGGAGCTCCTTAGTCATAATGGATATATCCCAAGACTCCTAGAGAATGCCTAAAAACATGAATTGTAGCATATCCCATATACAGTTTTCATGCATTTCTTCATATATGTGTAGACACACAAACACATCATTGATACTTTGACTTACAAATTCTTCCTAGTAAAATTTTTTATCAAATTAAGTAATGACATAGTATTTTTAGGCATATTGGTGCAACAGATGTTATGAAACTTGCAAATTGTTTAGTTTTGGAAATTTTCATTGAAGAATTCTGTACTGCAGTTGACCAACAGTAGCTGAAGTCACGGATGTTGGAAACTTTGGACAGTCAATTCTAAGCTAGAGACTACTGCCACTGTTCATTTTTTCACCAAAATCTATTAACACTAGAAGCCGTTAATCATTTATTTAGTTGAATAAAGTTCAGTTTTAATTTGGTTTATTAGTAATAATTAGTCCTCTGATAGCATGCCATGGTTAGTCTGGAAAGGAGCTCACAACAAGTTCTAGGGTGATATTTCATCAGAAACTAGAAACACGAAATTATTTATGAATATAACTCTGCCCCTATCCCGCATTCCCACAGTTTTATCTGATCTTTTTATATATCTCATAAGATAACTGTATCTTTTGCCTCTAGTTACTCTTCACAAGTCACCATTTCCTAAGGCACACTATCTTCTCATGACGAAGCTATTAAAGACACAGCATGACTTTAATCTGCAGCCGACACTGGAATCCACTTAGCTGACTTTGTTTTGTACAACATAAGATGTTTTCCTCATCTTTTTCCAAATAGGATATTTATATGTTTTTGGTAACATATAAAATGTTATCACTATACATTTGCTATGAATATTTTTTAATTTATATCACTCATAAAACAAATTCATATGTAAATTTTTACCCAGAGATGTTTACTAAATCTGCATTTCATTTCCTTATAAACTTCTTTAACCAATTCTATTAGGTAAATTTTGAGAAGTATCCCAAACTCCTTCAAGGGCTGCCTCTGAAGGCTGGATATTTCCACAAAAAGACCACGGTTGCTGATAACATGCCTAGAACATGCTACAAAGCTTCAGTCTTTGTAAGCTCAAATATGTAATGATCATTTATGAGAGTCTGTTTTGCAGAACAAAAGCTCCCAATACACTTGTCTTATAGTCAGATTTAATGTTGTTACTTTAAAACTTTATCTCCATGGTTCTAAAATAATTGTGTATGTAGGTTATAAATTATCTCCTAGTTCTGTGATGTATATCACAATAAATTTAATTTCTGCTTTCTATTTAACTTATACTCTTCTCATAAATTCTTTATTTCCATTATGCTGCCTTCGATTGTTGATTCCTTATTTTATTAGAGTACCTTTAAAATATGCAGTTTTTGTTGTTGTTATTTCTTTTATTTTTAGGAAAAAAAAAAACAGGAGATAAAGAGAAACTGTAAGGCTCCTATCCTGTGGAAAGTTTCTGTCCTAAAACTCTTTAAGCATCTCAACTGTATCTCTCTGTAGTATCAGTCACTGGAGAAAACTCCATAAACTGTGCCAACCAAAGCAAGTCCATGGGGTAGCTCCTCTCTAAATGAACTGGAAGGATTCTGTCACTCCAAGCATCCAAGTCAGCTTTTCCTCAGCATTGGAGAAAACTAATCCTTTTCTACCAATAGCATCTTGGTTTTTGCTTGGTATCCAACAGGACAAAGTCTCTTAACTGCTCAAAACCCCAAACTAATTTACACCCTCCAAATCAAGGCACACCCATGCCTCACTCAAAATTCTGTAATTAAGCTTAGACACAGTCGAGGACCATGGCATCCAGGGGTGTGACCAACATGCTATTCCCCAGACCTCCTTATTTTCTTGGCTGACTGTTTCAGTACTAATCTCAAATAGAACTGAAATGAATGTATTAATTACTTCTGGTACAATTCTAAATGGAACAAATATGCTTTGTAAGATCCTAATAACTGATAAGTGAAATTATCTCCGTAATTTATTTAAAGTTCACTTGAATTAAAGGCATTTCCTTCCTGTAAGATTTTGAAGAGGGTTGGATATGCAATACACAGTTAGGAGGTGGGGGAGTGTTTCTTGAGGCTCCTGATTGTTTTGACTCAGCCACTCTGTGTTGTCCTTCTACCTGCTTCTGTTCTCACACCATTTCCCAGACCATACACCTGTTGTGGGACATTTGTACACTGTGTATACTGCTGTGACTATTGAAGGGCCGAAAGCTAGGCAGGAGAGAATAGATAGGCAGGACTTCCAGGCAGAGAGAGAACTCTGGGGAAGAAGAAAGGTGGAGTCGACAGCTAGACACAATGGGCAGTACCAAGATGAGGTAATGAGCCTTGTGGAAGAATGTAGATTAAAAAATACGGGTTAATGTAAGTTATAAAATCAGGCCCTCTAAATAGGTGAGCCATCCAGATTTCCAATTTAGTAAAGTCAGATATTTCAACATAAAAATATCTAGTATTATATTTTATACATTCACTTGAATCTACATATTCTATAGCTCATATAGATCTATATATTCATATATAGAGACTCTATACTTTCCCTTTAAATTATTGGGATTATTTATTTCAATAAAAGACTTTTAAAGAGTGAAAAAAATATAAGTTATAAGAACTAGTTAGGAACAAGCCTAAGCTAAGGCTGAACTTTCAAAATTAATAGTAAGACTCTATGTTGTTATTTGCGGGTTGGTGGTCCCCCAAAGGAAAGTCAGACTACACACACCTCTAAAGCAGACTTTAAAAAATTGTTCCATTATTTTGTTCAAAAAATTAACCATAAAATTTATTTTAATTCCGAGATTTTTTTATGATTTTAGCTATAACAATTATTTGATTTGGAATACTATAAAATATTTGGTGAAAATAAATAACCAAAAATTATTTTACAATTTTAACACATGCGATATGTAGCAGAGAACAAAAGGTTAGATAACCTGGCATCCTGGTCATCGGTCTAATTCAATGGAAATACATATGTGTATACATATATCAGATTGCATTTTCAAATTCTGTGTTTTAAGATATATATTTATCGAAAATAGACATCTAACCTAATTATTCTTTTCTTTGCCTTTCTTTCAAATAAGTGTTTGAAATACTTTGAATTACCTCTGCATTAACTGCTTTAATTTTAATACTCTCCTGATATTCCATTGTAAGGCTGTGCAATAAATTAATTAGACTTTATTGTATATTGTTTCAGGTCTTCACAATTACAAACAAAATCAAGTGGTATATTATGTAGATATGCTAGCAGAGGAATTTTTATAGGATTGATTTCTAGTAATAGAAAATTACTGTATGAAACATCAAGCATATTTTTAAATTAAAAATCATGTTCAAAAATTCAAAAGTAATTATATTCAAAGGCTATTGTAGTTATTGTATTTCCAACAATATTTTAGGATTTTTTCTTTAGTCTTACATATCTTCCAAGCAACTTTCAAAAATTTTAAATATTGTGTATGAGTAAGTGAAAATGTTGAGATTGTTCAAATAATTAATAAAGTCATGTATCAGAAAAAGAAATGATTTAAATTTTTATGAATTTTATTTACCTCACTTTAGTTAAATAAAATTTTAATTTCTTATTTATTGTCTAATATTTTCCCTTTTGAAGAATGAAGCTCTCTTTTCTTTTGATTTATGTTATAAATATCCTCCAAGGTTTTTTTGCTAAATGTTTCATTTTCTTTAGGATATTCTTATTCCAAAGAAGATTTTATGAACCAGATATATCTACTTTCATAGATCCTTGCTTTGAGATGTATGTAAATAGATGTTTCCTGTAAAAGATTGAAAAAAAAAAGCATATTTGCATTTTGTGTTCATGCTTAAGACACACATCACTGTAGTTTTGCTTCAGTGTGGGATGGTAGATGCTCTGTGGTAAGACCTGGAGTGCAGGGCTCCTTGGCTGCAGCCCTGTGAAGACTTAATTCAGAAGCACCTAGATAAACCACTTCCTTCTTTCTGAACCACACCAAGTTTAAGACCCACATATAACATTTTGTACTGAGAAGTCTTCACAGTTTATATATCCACAGCATCTTTATTGCTACAAGTGGGTGTTCTTATTTTAATTTTTTAACAGACTCACTGTTCGTGCATATTTATAACATCCAGTATAAGTCAAAGTATACTTATATTGTACAATGTGGTGATCATATTTCTATGTCCCCTGATATTTATCATTTATCAGCATTCTTCTACACATTTGCAACTATTTCCAATGTTTAATCACTTCCCATTTACTCCAATAAACATTTTATCATCTAGTCATTCTTAATGAGCCAAATGACATTAAGAGATTTTTTAAATCTTGATTATCCATATACCTCTTGAAACAAGCTAAATTTTTATTAATTACATGATAATTATTAATTTTACATTATTCATTCATTCATTCACTCATTGGTCATAAGGAAGCAGAGTCTCATTCTGGGATGGTCTGGACTTGATGTGTTGCCATGGATGACATTAAACTTCTGATACACTTGCTCCATTCTCCTTAAATACTATGACTACCGTGGTGCAAAGACAAACTGGTTTATGCAGTGGTGGAGATCAGAACAAGAACTTTGATCATGGTTACCAAGCACTCATCAATTGAGCTACATCTTTGGCCCTATATAAAAATTTTAATTGCTCTGTAGGATTACATCTTACATGATTAATTTAGGGTTTTTCATTAACATAAATACACGGTGCATCTGTATGTATTCTGAATGTGGAACTTTTTGTTAGTCTCTACTCAGGAAAAGTTTACTACAACATTTTGGAAATTTCCATTGTTTAATTGGTTTCATCTGTTATTCTCTTCGGGCCTTGTGATTTCTTTTTACATGTGAATACTTGAAAATTCTCTCAATTTTGATATTGTTCACATTTAAATTCACCTGTCATATTGTTTCTTATTTTTATAATCTATTTTTAGAAAAGTAAATTCATACAGTCATTTAAAATACTTTTTTGATTTCGGTATTGGTTGAACCATCTCTGGCTACTGTTACATTTTCAGGTCCCATCCTTTGTCTGGTGGAAGTTAAAGTCAATTATCCTGTCTGCTCCTTCATTTCAGGCAACACTGCAAATTGTTCAGAGGTTTCTTACAATTCCCCACCTGGATCCAGATCTCACTGGCAGGGGCACACCAAACTGTTCAAGCTAAACAACTGTCTCGCCTGTGTAGAGTGCCTAGTCCAGTTTCATGGGGGCTCCACAGCTATTGGTTCACAGTTCGTGAGTTCCCACTAGTTTGGTCTGGTCGTCTCTGTACGTTTCTCCATCATGATTCCATGTCCCTTTCTCATAGAATCCCTCTTCTCTCTCATCAACTGGAACTCTGGAGCTCGACCTGGTACCCGGCTGTAGATCTTTGCATCTGCTTCCATCAGTTATTGGATGAAGCATCTATGATGACAGTTAGGGATCCATCCCTGGGGCATAAGCCGGCTTTTTGGAGCCCAGTGCCTATGATGGGACACCTTGCACAGCCTTGGTGCAGGGGGAGGGACTTGGACCTGCCTCAACTGAATGTACTAGGTTCTGCTGACTCCACATGAGAGGCCTTGCCTTGGAGGAGGTGGGAGTGAGGGGGTGGGTTGGGAAGGAAGACTCGGGGACAGAAGCCTGAGGGGAGGGAGGAGGGAGGAGAGGGGGACCTGTGGTTGGTATTTAAAATGAATTGAAAATTTCTTAATAATTAAAAAAAGAAAAAAAATTCCCCAGCTGGATGGGTCACAGCAGGTGCCTGCTGGACATTGCACTTCTTACCTACTTTTTTTTTTCCTTCACTTTCTCCTTTCTCCTACCATGTGATGCATTTGGACATTCCCAAGACAGATGCATAGCACTGCAATGCTTGTTCCAGAAAGCAAACCAGCCCAGGCAGAAAAAAAAATTGCACAGGAAAAAGTCTTAGTTCCGGAGTCACCTCAGAGAGCATTAGGCATGGTCCGATGGTAGCTAATCATAAAAAGAAAGTTCTTTGTAGGAGTTTAATCTTCAAATTCAACACACGGGAGAAGTTACTGTACAAATCTTGGCATTCATCAGTCCATGAGCCATGCACTCATCTTCAAATGGAATGACAGAGCCTTCCTACCTTGGCGTGAATAACTTTATATATCATATTAAATGTAAAAACAATTGGTGAAGACAGCCATCCTGTCACAATGCTAACTTTCCCTTCTTAATTAATTTCGTTATCAAATCTTCATTTACCAGCTTAAGTGTTGTTATTAATATCTAATGTGAGAGTCTAAATTACGGGGGGGGGGCTTTATGAACATAAACAATTGAGGATTTACTACTCTGTGTACAGTGAGAACCACTTCCAACTAAGGCAAAACTTACTCCAAAGAAAATGCAGCAGTGTTGTATCCCTGAAAGACGGCGCAGCCACCCTTGAAAAAGGACCATGCGGCGGAAATGCGTTGTCTATTCCCTTGTTGTTAGAACGGAGATCATCTGCTGCCCTCGGAAGGTGAGTTCCTAGAGTGACTGACCTAGTCCCATGCAGGATGCCGTCTTCCTCACGGACTCTCTGACACACCACGGCGTTACTGTCCTTTAATGCTGAGGGCAGTGCTGAAGCATTCAGATGAGCAAAGCTTTTCCCCACTGATTACAACAGGGCATCTGCTGCCTCTGTTCAGCAAACCTATTGATATGACGTGAAAGGCGAGTAATTGTCTTAGAAGACCATGGCCTCTCATCTATTTCAAGGGGACGGCGTGGGTAAGTTTGTTTCTTCCACTTGATGCATTTTTTTTCCCTGGGAAATAATTTTCTTTTTCCACGATTACTTAACAACTCTTTGATGTCCTATTCTTGGTTATAGCTACACACCCAGAGTCAGCTTTCAACCTTGCTTCTGAGTTTTAAAGATTTCATGTAAAAAAAAAAAATACCTCTCTGGGGATAAGCATTTATTAACTCAAAATCAATTAAGCTTGTTCCACTAATGATAAACTAAGGTTTATAATTTAACTAAAGACAACAACTATAAAGGAAAATAACAGAACTTCTTGCTTCTAATTTTGAAATTGTCAAAACTATATGTGTATGTTCATCTATGAGAGCAGGATGTGTTGAGGGGGCTTTCTTTAAAATAATGGGCTACAATAATGAAAAATTGTGGAAAGAAAACTTTGAAGAATTTATATATGCTTGATATTTCTTATGTTTAAAATTGTGTTCTATTTGAATTGTATTCTATTGTTAAATGCATCTTTCCTTTATATAGTTTCTAGGAACTGCCATTTCAAAGAAAAACTGCTAAAAGCATGATGATAAATGTGATGAACTATTTTCTAACGATGGATATTTAGCTGTTACTAATAAAAATGGTGAAGTAGGTAAAATTTATTATGGACACCCTTGTACCATTTATTTACTGCTTTGAAGGTGGGTAGATAGAATCAAGTCTGTTGTCCCAGTAATGCTGAGGGAAATACCAGCCCTGCTCCCAGCCCTACCCTAGGAAGGGAGGATAGCCTGATCAAATGAGGACTGCGGATGCCAAGTTCATTTATCCCCCAAAGGCAATTACGATGTGAAAAGGAAACATAACTTGCTTCAATTTTAGCAAGGCTAAGTTAGGAGAATGGTGTGCTTCTGTTGATCATTACTTAATAGCTGTTGTGGTTCCACTGGCAACAAAACACTGTTATATCTGGGAAGCCATTTTTCTAAAACAATACAAAATAAACTACAAAAAATATTCTTGATCTTCAGTGAGCCAATGATGTTCACTGTACTGTTTTATAAATAGAATATATGTGAAGATGTGAAACCTGAAAGGCCGATCTACAAATCCCCACAGTGGCTTCTGTAAGATTCAGTTCATATTTGGTGTCCTACAGCAAGCATTTCTCCTGTCATAGAAAGCCGATATATGAGAGATGACCACTTTCTGGATGCCTATGTGTTTCTCCAGTTATTTATTCTTTCCTATCATGCTTCTGTCCCTGGTTTTATTGCTTTCCATCTTTACCTGTCTCCTCCAGTGAACTTTAGGCTCTTTAAAAACAGGAACCACCTATTTTACTTTATATGTTCATTGCCTAAAATAAAGCAAATGCCCGGTCAGTGCTTTGTAAGTGAGTGGGTCAAGGGCCCTCAGTGTTCCAAGACTCAATGACTATTGTGTACTCAGATGATCTTCTTCCAGTTTGTTCTCTGTAGATACAGGTTATTATGTATTCATTTTGGGGTATTTGCATCTCCAATGTAGAAGTATCAATGCTTGTAGAAACTCTGATAATTGACTTTCATTAATTGAATACAATTATAATACAATAGAATGTGGGCAGCTCACTTCACTTTTTCTAGGTGATCCTATCTTTGACAATGTGAATATGAACAGGTACATCTAAGAGGGATTCAACAGGTTGTGTGCAGGATGCACTTGA
Organism: Peromyscus leucopus; assembly: GCF_004664715.2. Lineage (NCBI taxonomy): Eukaryota > Metazoa > Chordata > Mammalia > Rodentia > Cricetidae > Peromyscus > Peromyscus leucopus. Next base: position 30,498,964 of record NC_051072.1, on the reverse strand, counting down.
GTCTGGGTTGGTTAAATGCTCCTTTAGCTGCTTAGTAATGGCTTAGACGTACAAAGCCTCATAAGCAGCTGTAGAAAAATAGCTAGTTGCAAATGTGTGTGTGTGTGTGTGTGTGTGTGTGTGTGTGTGTGTGTGTGTGTGTGTGTGTGTGTGTGTGATGGTTGCCTACTCAAGGACTATTGACTATTTTATTTCTTGCCTGGTAATGATTCTGAGTGCATGGGAATAAAAAAAAAAAACCCACACAAATCATTAGTTCTCGGTTAGAACAGTCATTCCAAACAAAGCAATGTGTTTGGCATTTTCAGAAATGCTTTATTGGAATGATCAAGGGTTTGAAAGAGCTTGAGTTAGGTATAATGATCATTTCCTTTAAATGGGAGAAGGTCATGATGAAAGTTGCTATTTATCAGTAATTAGAGTTCTATAGAGGCTCCAATTATGATATTTAGACCATTAGCAAATGAATGTTATTTAGATTTTGCTATGGAAAATTACCCTAGGCCATGTGGCATCTTATGGAGTGATGCGGTATAACCCAGTTTGTGGTCTACATCTTACCAACTCTCATAATTCGGCTTCACATACACACCCCATCTGGACTCACTTATTAAGGATACATTAGTGCTCAATACAGAACTGGAAAGTGGCACCTCAGTGGGCTTGGAGATGAAAACAAACAACCCTGTATCTTATTAAATTTTGCACAAAATGGAAAACATTATGTGTGGTGAGATGCAGTGAAACTTATCTAATGAGCAATAAACATTTCTGAATGACCATAGTTTCCTTTGAATCATGCTTTCAGAAAAATTGGAGAGATCTAGAGTGACAAACTAAAAATTGTCTAGGGGATGTTTACAATTTTTTTCTAACATGTTTTCATAAGAAAATATTAGTTCACTATTCACACCCACAGTGTCAGGAAATTTGCAGATAAGGACAGAAGCAGCCCGGCCTGCATTCAATGAGTCTGAAATATAAACGCAAAGTCTCTAGTCAAGGGGTAATGAACACTAGTAGTTGGCATAGTTACCTAGGTTCCTTTGTACTTTCAGAAGTGGTAAAAAAAATAATTCTGACTTGCTTGTCACTACAAACACAGCTGAATGCTATCACAAGGGGAAATTCTCGATCTGATTTATGGTTAGTCCAACTATGCTGACCATGGAGTGGCAAGCTAATGTTACCTGAGCCACTCACCGTCCCCTCACTGTGCACACAAGGCAGCAGTCCTAAAAGAGTCAAAAGCTGTCTCGTTTCAGGAAATTTTACCAATTATTCAGTCTAGGGTTTCATTTGTTTAATGACTTCCTCCTCTGACCACATAATGTGCTTCCTTCCCCTTCCTCCCTTCGCCTTTTTATTTCCTTCAGTGACTCTTGGGCCTAGGGATGGTTAATTGAATCTTTCCTCCAAAGTCAATGCTTCTGACCTCAGAAGGCATAGGTCCAAAGGCCAAGTGACTTTAAATGCCAATGTATGAGAACTTTCAAAGCCTGCTGAAGTGGGTGTCATTGCTGGGGGCACCTAAGTAGGGAAGGGAGGTATCTCTACTGTCAGTCATAGGCAAATGTCAACTCGGAGGCTAAATAATTCAAAATGAAGTCCTTTTATTGGCTTTTAAAGGTTCTCCTCTTTCTTGTTTATTTGGACATTTTGTCCTGTTAATTGGGAGGGAGGGCTGAGGAGTTTATAAAAAAAAAAAAAAGAAGAAAGAAAGAAAGGAAGCATAATAAACAAAAAGGATGCTCCCAACCCTGGGTGATGTATGGCCACAAGGAGCTGTCAGAGATATGTTCTGTGGAAAATACTTCTGTACATGTGTCCAAAATGCTTAAGAGAATTCATGCCTAATATAATAATGCTTTAAGAGCTTGGCTAGGCATATGAATTCTTAATTGGTAGTGTGGCGAACATAAAGTAAGAGAAGAAATCCCAGAGGCATTAAACATATCAATATGTGTCCATTTTTTCTTTGTTGATTCTGTGATTTTCTTTTGGTTAAAAACAAAATAAAAAGAAAGGAAAGGAAAAATCAATGGCAGATGCATGAGTACTTAACAAAGGCTAGTTAAATGTGATAATTTTTACTTATATGTACCACAATTTTCTTCTTTTAATTGCTTGTGGATGATGTTCCACGAATTCTGACCACATTTTGCCATTCTTTCTTCTTTCAAGTTTTAATGGTAAGCTTCCTTTTCATTGATTCCCGATATGTTCCTATTTTGTTGTAGAAATTTATACTATTTTTTGAACTTTAAGTCTGCTTTTCTTTTGATATTTTACTAGCCCTTTCCTCTGGAGTCTCCTGGAGAAGAAAGCTTACATTAATTTTAATTCCAAATAGCTCAAAATTGTCAGTAAAATTATTTGGACCCTATTTCAAAATTTAGGTTTTATAAAATAATTAGAGATTTTTAAAATGTGTCATATTAGGACATTTGAGATTTTATACACATTGCATTTTATAGTACCTTGAAATTCAATTTCTCTCATTTTTAGAAGTTATTAAAACTTCATTATAAAGAACTTACAAATAGATTTAAAAAAAGAAAACCTCACAGTGAAAACAACCAGACCCAAAGTGTTCACCTCTCAAAGAAACTTCCATAAGATTGAGTACTCATTCTGAAACTGTGAGGTTTAGCATTGGACTTTACACTTTCACTATCAAATATACTTTATGCACTTAAATATTAGGTGATGAGAAAAGAATGTAGTCAATAGGCACTTAAGTCATGAAAGTAGATATAGAATTAATTACTTTCCTACTTTAAAATCTGTTGTAGATTCTGTTTTTCCTCCCCCGCCCACCCGCTGTGGATACATGTTAATGATCATGTTTACAGTCAACATTTCATTAGCTGAATATTACTTTCTACAGTATGTGCTGGTCAGGGTATGTATATGAGTATGTAACGTCTCAAACACAGTATGCAACTGTGCTGATATATTGTTTGTGATCTAACAATAAGCTTGTCTGAAGATCAGAGTCTGGAGCTAAGCCACTAGTTAGCCATAGAGGCCAGGCATTGGTGGCACACACCTTTAATCCCAGCACTCAGGGGGCAGAGGCAGGATCAATGTGAGTTCAAGACCACCCTGGGCTATATAAGATTGATTCCTTCTAAAAGAGAAACAGAGCCAGGCAGTGTTGACATACACTTTTGATTCCAGCACTAGGGAGGTGGAGACAGGAAGTGGAGACAGGGCAGAGAGGGATATATAAAGTAGGAGGAGAGAGGAGCTCAGTCCCTTTTGGCTGAGGAATTGGTGAGGTGAGAGGTGGCCGTGTGTTGTTCCTTTGTCTCTCTGATCTTTCAGCATTTACCCTGATATCAGGCTCTGCGTTTTCATTAAGACCAATTAGGACTCATCTACATACATCCAACAAACAAAAAGTTATTTTGGGGTATCTGTCATACTTTGGATTCTAGAAAATAATTTCATGCAAATATTAACCTTCCAAGCTAGAAGTAATATTCCATTTGTAGAAAATTATTAGATAATTTAGGCAGACTTTCCTTTATGCCAGATTATCTATTTTATACATCTGAACTTATCTCTAGAATACTCAGTTAAATAGTTGCTCTTCTTCATATAGCCAAATGGAACTATATCACCAGAATGCAGGGAAACCCTCCAATAATTCTCATAGTCTAAATCACTTTAGATATTGGAAGATTTGGACCTGGCATGGTGGCCCACATCTTTAATCCCAGTACTTGGGATTCAGAGGCAGGCGGATGGATCTCTGTGAGTTTTGAGGCCAGCCTGATCTACTGAGAAAGTTTCAGGACAACATAACAGATCCTCACCTCAAAAAAAAAAAAAAAAATGGGTCTTGAGGAAGATTAATTCCCAGGTTTTGAGAAACTGCCATACTGATTTCTAAAGTGGCTGTACAAGTTTGCATTCCCACCAACAGTATAGGAGTGTTTCCCTTGCTCCACATCCTCTTCAACAAAAGCTGTCTTCAGTGTTTCTGATCTTAGCCATTCTGACAGGTGTAAAACGATATCTCAGAGTTGTTTTGATTTGCATTTCTCTGATGACTAAGGATGTTGAGCAGTTCCTTATATTTCTTTTGGCCATTTGAGATTCTTCTGTTGAGAATTCTCTGTTTAGTTCTGTAGCCCAGTTTTAATTGGATTGTTAGGTATTTTGATGTTAGGTTTCTTGAACTCTTGATATATTCTGGAGATCAGCCCTCTGTCAGATGTGGGGTTGATGAGGATCTTTTCCCATTCTGTAGGCTGTCATTTTGTCTTAATGACATGGAAGACCTTGCCTTGCAGGAGGTGGGAATGGGGTGTGGGTTGGGGGAGAAGGCTGGAGGGTGAGAGGAGGGAGGAGAGATCCGCCTGGCTCTGCCTCCCGAGTGCTGGGATTAAAGGCGTGCGCCACCACTGCCTGGCTGAACTATCACTTTTTTAAAAAATTGATCTCAGCCATTCTTACAGGTATATGATGAAAACTCAAAGTAATTTTGAATTGCATTTCCCTGGTGGCTAAAAATGTTGAACATTTCTTTAACTGTTTGTCAATTGAGTTTCCTATTTTGAGAATTCTCTGTTGAGATCTCTAACCCACTTTCAATTGGGTTATTTTCTTTATATAGAGTTTTTATTTTTTAATACATTTTGGATATTAGCCCTTTATTAGATGAGATATTGTTAAAAATATTTGCCCATTCTGTATGCTGCACTTTGGCCTTTTTTGAATGACAGTGTTCTTTGTCATCCACCAACTTTTCAGTTTCATGAGGTCTCATTTATTAATTGTTTTTAGTGCCTGTGCTAATGGTGTTCTGATATAGCTAAAAAGTAGGTTATTGAATGTACATTTAAAAGACAACTACTAGTTTTAAATATTTTACATTGGATTGGATTTTTGTATATTGTATACAAATTTTATATATATGTATATAGATAGATGATAGATAGATAGATAGATATAGATAGATAGATAGATAGATAGATAGATAGATAGATAGAAATTTGAGAATGATTTTGTTAGAAAATACTGTACGTATATTTCTAATCCTGTTCAAGGTATTCTACCTATACATTTCATTTAACAATGTAATGCAATTTGCTAATCCTTGAATGTTATTATTACCAACTATTAGGATACAAAGAAATGAAAGTTATTAGTTAGACATTACCATTGAACTTGTAGTCATATTGGGTATGTTTTCAAGGTCAAGCAGAGTTATATTTTAGATAGACAGGTCATCTTCAAACCCTTAAGAGATCTACAGAATATTGCATTTAAGACGTTTTAATAATACAGATTTTTTTTTCTTTTTTTTTTATGACTATGAGACATGTCAGCTCCTGGCAGCACCGATCTACTTCAGAGAAGACATGGGCATTGAAGAAACTGCATATGGAGGTAACTTTCAGTGTGGCAAAAGTTAGCCACTGGGCAAGAAAGTGCCCTCGAATTGACTGCTGACAGTATGCTACCCAAAATGCCAAAATGGACAAGCAGGACACACACACACACACACACACACACACACACACACACACACACACACACACACACAAAGACTACCAATCCTTGCCAAGACAGTGTGGTTGCAGCTTTGGCAACAGGCGTCCTCTGAGGCCAGGACAATATGGTACCATCACTGAAGTGGCTTTGCAATCTGGAAAAGGTACAGTGCCCCTTCCTTCAAAGGCAGCTGAACAGGCAATGGACCAATGGCTTCTGGTGTGCAGTGGAACAGTAGCTGGAACAGTTATTATTGGAGGAGTAAAAGGGCTGATAAAGTCTGGCCTCTCAATGGTAGACTGGCATTTAATAAAGGAGATGAAGCCAAACCAAGAAGATTGGGAAACCAAATTCCAAAAACACCAGAAATTTCCAGAATTTAAAATCTTGAATCATGACAGGATACTGGCAGAATTCAGGTTTATCTGTTACATGGAATACTCACACTGAATGTGAGGTTGAACTATAGGCCTTGTGTACATCCTGCTTCACAAATGAGTCTGTCAGATATGTTAAGCTTGTAGGCTGAAGATGATGCCCCACCTTGCAGAGAAACCTCAGGTGACTGTCCAGGAAGTTGGCTGTTTCTGTCATAATTCACATTTTTTGGAAGTCACTTGTTTGCACTTCCTGTTTTACTAGGTAATACTATCTCCTTCTCGGGTCTCTGAGGGAGTGGAAGATTAGATAGTTATAGTTATAATTTTTCTTGTTAAGAAATTAAGAAAAGAAACTAAGAGGTATTAAGTATATAAATTTGAAAGACATCATAAGGTTGTTTTCTGTTGGTAAAATAAGTTAGGATAGAAAGTGAATTAGGTACATTTTGGACTCACCAAAATAGGATAGATGATAGAATATTTTCAATGAATTTGTCTAATGCAAATGGACTAGACATTGTTGGTGTATTTATTGCTTGTACATATTGTATATAGTTATTGTACTTATTGTACATAGTTTTTCTTATATTAGTTATAACTTTTAATTTTTTTATTTTAGACAAAAAGGGGGAAATGTGGTGACATTTTATTTGTGCTTTAATAAACAAAGCTTACTTGGAGATTAGAGGAAAAAGCCAGCCATTATATTAAACAGAAGTTAGGCAATGGTAGCACATGCCTTTAATCCTATCATTTGGCAGGTAGGGATCTGTCTGGATATCTGTGAGTTCAAGCACACAGTGGGGAACAGAGCCAGGCATGGTGACACACACCTTTAATCCCAGCACCAACCACAGAAGTCTTGATGTCTATATAGACAGACAGGAAGTGACAGAGCTGGGCAGGAAGAGGAAGTGATATAGCTGGGCTGAAAGAGTTTATGAGAGAACAGAAGGGAAAGGCATATAGGCCTAGGTATAGAGGAGTAGGTCTCATTGGAAGCTGCAGAATGGGTGGGGTGAGGTTAGCTGTGGCTTTCCCTATTTCCCTGATCTCTCAGGTTTTCACCCTTGTATCTGGCTCCATGTTTTTACTTAATAAGACCTTTTAGCAATTTGTCTACAGTGTTCTGTTCATAAAGTATTTTTCTGTGTCAATGAGTTCAAGGCTATTCCCCATTTTCTCTTCTATCAGGTACAGGTATCTAGTTTTATACTGAGGTCTTTGATGTAGTTGGAGTTTTGTGCGGGTTATAGTGTGGATCTATTTGGATTCTACTATATATAGCTGTCTACTTAGACATTTGTGGAAGATGCTGGTTTTATTACAGTGTGTATTTCTGACTTCTTTATTTTTAAAAAAATAAGATATCCACAGCTATGTGGATTTATGTGTGGTTCTTCATTTCAATTCCATCGATTAATGTGTTTGTTTTTGTGCCAGTACCACACTATTTTTATTATTATATCTCTGCAGTACAATTTTAGGTCAAGGATGGTGATATCTCCAGCAGTTCTTTTATCATTCAGGACTGTTTGAGTTGTCTTTGTTTTTGTTTTTTTTTTTTTAAATATTTCTATAGGAACCTGAAAATCATTCTTTCAAGATCTGTGAAGAATGGTGTTGAATTTTGATGGAGATTTCATTGAATCTGTAGATTGCTTTTGGTAGAATGGCCATTTTTATGATATTAATCCTACCAATGCATAAGTATAGGAGTTCTTTTCATCTTCTGATGTCTTTTTCAATTTCTTTCTTCAATGTCTTAAAATTTTTATTATACAAGTCTTTCACTTACTTGTTTAGTGTTACTTGTAGTGGGTAGCTACATATTTTAATTTTTGTGGCTATTGTGAAAGATGTTCTTTCCTTGATTCTCATTTCATTTGTCATTTGCATATAGAAAAGCTCCTGATTTTTGAATTAATCTTGTATCCAGTTACTTTGCTGAAAGCATTTATCAGCTATAGGAGTTTCTAGTGGAATTTTTAGGGTCACTTACATTTACTATCATATCATCTGGAAATAAAAATACTTTGGCTTCTTCATTCCCAATTTGAATTTATCTGGTTGATCCTATTGTCCTATTGCTATAGTTAAGACTTCAAGTACTATACTAAATAGATATGGAGAGAGTGGAAACCTTGCCTTGTTCTTGATTTCAGTCTCTCTCCACTTAAACTGATATTTTCTCTGGGTTTTCTGTAGACCACCTTTATTATGTTGAGGTATGTGCCTTGTTTCTTTAAACTTTCCAGGATTTTTATCATGAAGTTTTGTCAAAAGCCTTTTCTGCATATAATGAGTTGGTCATGTGATATTATTTTTTCAGTTTGTCTATAATGTTTTCAGTTTGTTTGTATTTATCAATTTGCATATGTTGAAACATCCCTGTATCTCTGGGATGAAGCTTATGGGATATCCACCAGAGTGGATAATCTTTTTGATGTGTTCTTGGATTTTGTCTGCAAGTATTTTATTGAGAAATTTTCATCTATGTTCATATGGGCAATCGGTCTGTAATTTTCTTTCTTTGTTGGATCTTTATGTAGTTTAAGTGTCAAGGTAGCTGTGACCTCAAAAGGTGAATTGAGTATGTTACTTCTACTTATATCTTGTGAAATAGCTTGAGAACTGTTGGTGTTAACTCTTTGTTGAATGTTTGGTAGAATTCTGTGCTAAAACCATCTGGCCCTGGCATTTTTTTTGAATGGAGACTTTTAATGACTGCTTCTATTTCACTAGAGTTTATGAGTCTTTTAAAATTGCTTATCTGATCTTAATTTAATTATGGTAGGTAGTACGTATTGAAAAACTATCCACTTCTTTTAGATTTCCATTTGGCAGAGTGCAGTTTTTAAAGTATGCCTTTATAATTCTCTAGATTTCCTTGACTGCTGTTATTATGTCCTCCTTTTCATCTTTCATTTTGTTAACTTGTATCTTCTCTTCCTACTATTCAGTTAATTGGACTAAGGATTTGCCAATCTTATTGATTTTCTGAAAGAGCCAACTCTTTGTTTAATTGAATCTTTGTATTATTTTGTTTGTTTCTATTTTAGTGATTTCAGCGCCAAGTTTGATTATTTCTTGCCATCTATGCCTTTTGGTGAGATTTCTCTCTTTCTGTCTTTCTTTCCTTCTTCCTTTCTTTCTTCCTTCCTTCCTCCCTTCCTTCCTTCCTTCCTTCCTTCCTCCTCCTTCCTTTCTTTCTTTCTTTCTTTCTTTCTTTCTTTCTTTCTTTCTTTTTGTTCTAGAGCATTTAGGTGTGATACTAACTTATGACTGTGAGATCTCTCCAGTTTTTTAGTTTCAGCACTTATGCTATGTACTTGCTTCTTAAAATTTCCTTCATTGTGTCCCTTATGTTTATAACGTTAACAATGTTATTGTCTTGTTTATAATAAAAAATTTAGTTTTGTTAGGAAAAGTAGAAAAAATTATAGGCCTGTCAAAGCCATTTTGTAGTTAGGTTAACATTAAAGGTTTCTAATATACTCACTTTCCAACATCAATTCACTCTTTTGGGACACTGTCTTCTGGTAGATGATATAGTCCTTTTCAGATGGAGTCTTATTTGAAAAATGAGTGTTGATAATGTGGTGAAATAAGTACAATTTATACTTAAATATACTAAAAATATTGTAGATTATTCTTTAAAGTTTGAATTTGTTTTACCAGTAAACAAAGAATTGTGGCATGGAATATATCATTTCATTTGGCATTGGTAACTTCATAAAGATGTAACTGTGTATAATGATTTAGTTCACTGATTTAGTCTCTCTCTCTCTCTCTCTCTCTCTCTCTCTCTCTCTCTCTCTCTCTCTCTCTCTCTCTCTCTCTTCTCTTGTGTGTGTGTGTGTGTGTGTGGTGTGTGTGTGTGTGTGAGAGAGAGAGAGACAGAGAGACAGAGACAGAGAGACAGAGACAGAGACAGAGACAGAGAACTTTAGGGTTTTCTTTTCTTGTTCTCACTAGTTTTAGCATCTGAAATTAGTGCCCCACCCTTCATGAACTGCCTTACTCTATTGGCTTCAGTGAAGAGCCTTCTTGGTTTGCTTCCTGAGTCCCTGATTAATCCTTTGTTACCTTTGCTGGCAATTCCTTGTTTAACCACTGACACTTCCAAGTTTCAGCCTTTGGCCCTCAGTTCTGTTTTCTGTGTACTCCTTTTTCAACTGTATCAGTGACTTTTTAAGATACACAGATATTTTTCACCAAAGTTTTGGCAACATATATAAAATTTCTGACATTTTCTCGTGGATTCTCTGTTGTAACTGAAAATTCAGTGTGTGCAAAAGTCAACTTACAGATATCTCCACTTTATAACTCTCCAACAGTTCTGTTTCCTTTTAAACAAACAAAGGTGAGATATTGTCTTAATACATGTCCATCTTTGACATATTCTAAATTAAGCAGTCAGATTTCAACATTTGTTGGATTTTTAGCCCTATTTTATTTCTATTGAGACACATGGCTATGATAGGATATTTTAAAGAAATTAACCCTCCAGAATCAATATCAACCAGATCCTGATCTACTTCTTTGAAGGGGCGTTTCTTCTACTTTGTCACTTGTGATGTATTCTATTTCCTACCAAGACAAATTTTAGCTCTTCAACTTGAGTTCAAGGTTTCTACCACCTGGTCCTGACATACGTGTCTCCACCACTACTTTCTCTTTTCCTATGTACAGCTTGGTCTTTGAATGAAAGATGTTTCATTGATTTTTTTTTTTCATCAGAGACCATAGTCATTCATTGATGGTTGGCATGCCTGGCACATTCCTTCATTCATTACTTGTGAATCTCAAGCTTGCCTTCCCAATCCCACTTGCAAATAATAAGGACGCTTTATAAACATGGCCTCTAAGTTTGTTACCTGTTTTATAAGAGGTAAAAACTTTCTTGAAGCAGGAGACATATTTAACATACTGCTGAACCTTTGTTTCTAGATTAACGTACAAAAAATATGGTGGATCACAAGTAGTTGATAGAACAGTTTCCTCTCTCAGATTCTCAATCACCCACATTATTTTAGTTCCCTACCTGGTCCTTTAGAAAAGCAGAGTGTGATTCATAACTTAGGGATAACTGATATTACCTTCTCTTATTAAGTTCTTACCTCTCTAGTGAGTGCCCATAAAAAGGGAATGAACATCAAATCATTGAATTTTTGAGCAAGAGGGAATAATTTCACAAGTCTGGCCCTAAGTTGATTCTAATTTATTAACAGGAAACACCTGAAACTAGTTGCCGTTTGGCTTATAGAATATGTTTTCCCCCCTTTCCATTTAAATACAGACACAGCTTTCGTAAATATTATATTCACTTATATTTAGAAATATAGCATTCTTTGTTTCCATAGTTGGCTGAAATTCTTTAATTGAAAGTGATTTTAATTTGGAAACAAGACATTATGAATTAAACGAGTTATAGATGAAGGAAAATACTTGTAGCTATTCTCTGGGTGTTCTATAAGCTATGGAAAAATCTCCTCAGTATACTCTTAATATATTCATTAAACTGAAAAAAGTTTCAATTATAGGAGTAAATTTTTACATTGTGGTTGTAGCTGAGGATTTTGTGTTCTCCCAGACTTTTCACATTAAGTTTCTTTTACTTAATCTTTTAGACTTTTTTCAGGTAAATATTGTATTAAGGAATTTATTTTCCAGATATCACAAAATGAAATTTGCATTTTGCTTAAATTTGTAGTAATTTGATATAGGAGTAGTATTTCTAGCGATTGCTACAGGATGTGTTGGGGGGATGATGATAGGCGTAAAGGAGTTGAGGCAGATAAAAAGAGTAGGAAGAGTCTTGTGGACTCGCATCCCAGTCACCACATCTTTATCAGACTCTGCTGTGTTATCTGCATGAGTGTGGTACACAATCTTGCAGATCATTCAATGAAAACACTTTCATACATTTCTCAGAATTTTCCATCTACAGTAGACGAGAACTGTAGATATACACACCCAGTAATGTGTATTCCCAAGATTTGATAATAATACATGTGAATGGGAAAAGAGTCAGAGAAATCTGAACCTTAACTAACAGTCATTTGATAGATTTGGTATAGAGAAATCTTCTGTTAAGAAAATACCTAGAGACTCAATTAACCACAGAAATAGGACACAAACACACTTAGAAGGATTGAAACAGAGTTATTAGACTATTTAAGACAAACTTTTTCAAATCTGGTCTTTCTTCTTCCTATTTTTACTAATTTACCACAGGGATAAATTTTACTATCAATTAGTATGTACTTCAATTAATTTTTGTGCACTTATACATCCTTATAGAAAGTATGTAACACCATTTATATTTCTTAGCTCTCTGCATAATTCTAATAACAAGGCACCAAATGTGGTTGTCTTCATTAGTATTTCTACTGGTGTGCTAACATGCCATGAACAAAAGCAACTGGAGGAGAAAAGAGTTTATTTATTACATTTCCAGTCCATCCATCCTATGGGAATGTGTATCTGAATGGTCCTTTCTCTGAAGACTACTCACAGAATGTTCCCATTGGCCTTTTCATTCACAGAGCTACATTGCCACATCTTGAGTAACTGTTCCCACTGCATTTGACCACACCCTTTGGAGAGGAAGGAGAATCACATTAAGACTCAAGAGGATAACGATCACAAGACACACAAGACCACTCCTTGACATTAAGTAAATGGTGACAACTCCCGAGAGTGAGAGCGTTTGGTGTTGTGTCTGCCTGCAAACAGTTCCTGTGATTCTAGTAAAGGATCCATTATGAGTTGTAACCCATACTGAGGTAGGGTTTTCAGTGATACAGCTGGCCAAGTCACTCGTGTGCCTGTAAACCTATTGGTTCACCAAAGTAAGGATAGACAGAATCTTATTCTGAGGATGTCCTACCATCTCTATCAGGGTGAATAGAAATAAATAGAAATAAACCCAGAAAGAGTTATATAAAACTTCTCATTTTAACAGGAATACAACAGAAGAAAAATGAGTTTAGAGATAGTACTTTCATGACCCTTGATGTGTGTGATATTTAAGTGAGTGTATGTAGCATGAATCTTAAAAGGTCTTATTAGTAAAAACAAACCTGAAGCCAGGTATTGGGGTGAATGCTGAAAGATCAGAAAAGCAGAACAAGCCACAGCTTCCTCACCTTGCCAATTCCTCAGCTGATCTTGTTTCCTCAGACTGGAAGCCTCTGAGTCCTCCTCCAAATGGATCTCAGCTGAACTGCTGTTCAAAAGCCTAAAAGCTTAAGCAGCTCTAGTTTCTGGTTTTCATATCTTATATACCTTTCTGTTTTCTGACATCACTTTCTGGGATTAAAGGTGTGAGTCACCATGCCTGGCTGTTTCCAATGTGGCTTTGAACTCACAGAGATCCCGATGGATCTCTGCCTCCAGAAGGCTAGGATTAAAGGTGTGTGTGCCACCATTTTCTGGCCTCTGTATCTAATGGATGTTCTGTTCTCTGACTCCAGATAAGTTTATTAGGGTGCACAATATTTGGGGGAACACAATATCACCATAAGTGTAGGTCATTCCCAAAGCTAATGCTCATATATACATCTTTACCTACATGGCAGGAAATGGCACACATCCTCATTCTAGTAAAAGTTTTGTGTGACACTTCCTAATATAGGCTACACCATCTGGGAGAAGGTAATCCTTTGAAAGAGTTCCCAGGTGACCTTCTTACATCATGTGCTATGAAACGAAGCATTTTGCTAATAAATGTGATCATTGGGAGATCCTCCCCACACCTTGTCCCTTACTAGGTGCCTAAACTCTGCGGTTATTAGGGTTGCAGCACACACATCAAAAGCTTCAAAGTTAGCATCCAAATATAAGAGAAAACATAAAGAAGTTGTCTTTTTCCATTGTATCATTCTGGATGATTTTTTCTAGCGCTATCCATTTACATGCAAATTTCATAATTTCATTTTCTTAACAGATGAGTAATATTCCTTGTGTAAATGAATGGCATTTTTATTAACCATTCATCAGCTGTTGGAAATCTAGGCTGTTTCTAAACTCTGGCTATTATTTATCAAGTTTATCACAATAATAAAAAAAATAACTAGAACAAATGTAAACATAAATGAAATAGTCATAGGAAATGATGAAGTATTCTATAGATGTTTCTTTGAACTCAGAACACATTCTCATAGAGGGAGTAAGAAGTTTCTTGAAACTTACAAGATCCCTGAGTCTTTTCCCTTGGGTTATATACAGCCATAAATAACTGTTAAGTGGAGACTCTTTGGTGATATATCTGTCTTCAAGTTGTGTGGGGGACCTTTAGTAATATAACTTTTTTGAGTCATCATCTAAGCTGATGTGTGTGACATCCCAAGGTATCCATGTCCCTGTAAGTAACCTCAGAAAATCAATTGTTTTACCAAGCTTGATTTGGATAAAATTGTTCCTTTCAGATGATGTTGCTTTCTTTATTTGAAGTTTATCTCTGAGTTCAGTACCTCAACAGCATGAGACATACAATTTGCAGAAATAGCCATATGGTACCATAAAGAAGCCTCATCTACTGACTCCTGACTCTTACTTTACCCAGCATGTGGTCCTTCCAATCATTCTCCTTCATGTTAATATCTTCTAATTATTTACTGATTATCTACCTAATCTATCTAATTATCTACTTCTCAATTTACTTGCTATGAATTGAATGTCTAGTGGCTCTGTTCATGCCAGTATTGAGTAACAGATCTGGCATCATTACAGACTAGCCGAAGAAGACATTGTCCAAAAGAATTTATAGCACTGGGGTGATAATTCTCTAATATGGACACAATTAGAAGTCAATAAACATATATTTCTATTCTGGTATTTGAGATTTTCTGTTAGCATTTAGTAAAGTGTTTCTTGTTCTGAAATAGTCATTACTATCACATCCCAATAAAGCTTGAAGTAAGAGTCAAAGAAAAGGATGGGAAAAACTTCTCTCCACTTGACTCAGGATAAACTCAGCTATTAAAGTGCTTATGGAGTGGAGTGTTTAGTCAGGTTCACCAATAAGTAATATCTCTAGATGTGTGCCTTTTTATTCAACCTTACATTGGAATCACAGGAAGTGATCCACTTTTCTAAACCACCGAAGTTATAGTGAAATGTTGATGTAAAATGTTTAAACCAATGTTCTGCTCATAATTTTAGTGGAGCAACCATTTCCTTTAGTCCCAAGCAACTTACAGACACATATCAAAATGAAGAGTGATCATGAAGTCTTACAGATAGTAGTTTTGTTTAAAAAAATATGTTTAATGTAATGAGTTATAGGCAAGCACTCAGATACTATCCTGCCCATCAGTTCATCGAGAGCAAATATTATGATAATATAATTAGTATTTGGGTGAAGTCTTCAATTGTTCTATTATCTTACTGTCCCATACGTCATAGAATACTCATCTTGTCCCATGCTACCTAGCAAAATTCTTCTGTATTGTCCAGATAATAAAGAGAGCTGATTTCATTGCCTGATTTAACAGTCTTTTCACGTGGTCATCTGAAATTCTTCTCCACTGTTTAATTTTTTTCAGGACCACATGCAAGGGAAGAACTAATGATGCTGCCTCTATGGTGAATTGATCACAAGACTTCAGATTCTTTTTTTTTTCCACAAAGATATCCATACAATAGACTGCTGGCAATGGTCGAGAGACAGCCGGAACTGACCTACTCTGGTGATGGGATGGCCAAACACCCTAATAGTTGTGCCAGAAACCCCATCCAAAGACTGAGGAATCTGGATGCAGAGAGCCATGGCTAGGCCCCAGGTGGAGCTCCGGGAGTCTAATTAGCAGGACTTCAGATTCTTAATAGATTAACTCTAAAAAACTATCATTTGGTGGTAGCTTTTTCCAACCCAAATTTCACAATGTCTATGATCTCCTAATTTTTTGTTGTTTCCTTGCATTTCAGATTCTGTCCACAACAAACAGTAAGACAAAGATAGAATGCACTGCAAAATAAAAACCAACAGAAAAGACCACAGATTTCTCTACACACACAAACACACACACACACACACACACACACACACACACACACACACACACACACTTTCATATCTGTTCTAAGCTTATAAAATATCATGTCTGATTTTTTCTTTTATTTGAAAAAATATTTTATATGTATGCCTGTTTTGTGTGAATGTATATCTGTGTATCACATGCATTGCATGGTGCCCACAGAGACAAGAATATGGAGTGTGATGCTTTGAACCTGGAGCTACAGTCAGTTATGAGCCTCACATGGATACCACAAACCAAACCAATGCCTTCTGCAAGGGCAGTGTAGCCACTGAGCCATCTCTGAAGCTCAAGTTTTTACTTTTCTTCATTTTCTTGATTTTCTTATATATCTATAGTATTATGTATCTTTCAATATATAAATAGATATTCACGGGTGTTTCTGGCTTGCAAAATAATTTTGCCCTATGTGACACAACCTTTACTTCAAAATGGGCATTAGAATGGCCACTTGATTACCAACTTGATTGAACTGAGAAATATCTAGGATATTAATAGTATATGTATTGATACGTTCTCAGATTGAATTTGCATGCTGGATCAATAAACTGAGGAATGGTTGCCTGTCTAGAATGTGAATGACACAGACGAATAGGCTGCTGTACTAGAGGGCAAATGTCAGAGGAAGGGGGCCCTGGATAAGCAAGCTCTATTCTTCTCAAGTGGATTTGCTTTGCCGCTGACATGGGAATTATGCCCTAGCATTTTCAGTTTTGTACAGTGACTCTCCAGTGAACCCAGAGTCCTTCAGCCTTGCACTGGGTTGTATCATTGTTCTCTCATTCTTAGACTAAAGCAGCTACTGGTTTTAATGGCTTTCCAACTTACAAAGGGTCATTATGAGACTATATACTGATCAGGTAAGCCAGCCTAATAAATCTCCTTTCATTATTACATACATAGTCTACTGTTTCTATTTCTCCAGAGAACCTTAACACAGGGCTTATAAAGGAATTGTCAAAAGGAATATATGGTCTGCATGTGTAGTAATGAAATCACCATACTAGAATTATATTATTGGATATATAGGGTTTTGCAGGAATCAATCCAAGAAATTTTAAAAAGTACATTAATGTTTCTTTTTCAAAATAAAATGTGAAATCAACCTAACATCACTAAAGGTTGTTATATGTTGAAAGAAGTCACCATGTTATAATTATGTGATTGATTCTGATTATGGATAGAAAATGCCCGTTATTATCTAATTTACATTAGATTTATTAGTAGTAAAGAGTTTATGATTGAATTTATCCATTTATTAAGTTCCTTACTTTTAATAACTAGCTAATATTTAACTTACCCATTTCATATGTTAAAAAAATACTCATTTCAAGCACTGATAGTGTGACCTGCCTTCTTCAGAGACTGGACTGCACCGTGAGGGGTAAGCTAGGCATGCAGGCTCCCAGCTATTGGTAGAAAGAAGAAATCATTTCCAAGAGTTACTATTGACTTTGAATTCTGGATTTGGGTATACATCATTGTGACCTATTATGTTGATTACTTTAAGAGCTGTAACGTAAAATTCCACACTAGTAGTTCTCCTTGGGTGGAGTCTTGTTGCTTGTTAGCCTGATGATTGTATTTTACTGCTGTGTTTCTCTGGAATGGTATCACCGAATGGAAGGATATGACGCCAGGCTTCCAAAGTTGATAACCAGTTTTACAATGACTTTGTTTATAGCAGAAATTTGTTTTGATGTTGCTTTTGGAGTATGTGGTCGTTTCACCCAATTGTTGAGGTGAGAAATGAAAATGATTAAGGGCTTATTTAGCCTGATATACATTAAAAATAATTAATCTTGCAGTTTATAGATCCAAGTAAAGGAAGCAAAGGAGATGTATAAACTTTCCTCATCAAGGACTCCTATACAGTAAAACAGCATTTACTCAAAGCAGAGATCATTCCTTTGTTTAAGAAATTGGGATTATTGGATAACAATATAAATAACAATCTTTCATAGCCTGGAAAATAAAGAAATGTGCACCGTTTTTAAAGTACTTTATTCTACATCGCATAACAAAATCTTTCTTAATGGGACACCCTTTAAACATATAGCAACTGTTTCTTTGAAGAAAGTCTGCCATGTTCTAGATTTCAATAATTCATATTAGTGTTGTTCAAATTATAAATTATTTTGTTTGTATATTTTAATATATTTGACATAAATTGACTTTTGTTTTTCTTAAATTAAGTGTCCATGTGTGTGCCTATTTGTGGGTATGGGCACATGCCCTCAAAGGTCAGAACAGGAAGTTGGAAATCCCCTGAATCTGGAGTTCTGGATGGTCTTGATCTGTCACAAGCAAGCTCTGGGAACCAAACTTGGGTCCTTTGGAAGAACAGTATACTGCACTTAACTAAACACTTAGCTATAATTCCAGCTCTTTAAGTTAACATTCGTGAGACTTTTTTTTCCTGTTGATTGTTTTCTTTGTCACTATTCTAGTGCTGTGAAGAGACACCATTACCAAGGGAATTCTTATAAAGGAAATGTTTCATTGGAGTCTTGCTTATAGTTCCAGGGGTTAGTCCATTAATATCATGGTGAGGAGCATGGCAGCACTCAGGTACATGTGGTGCTGGAGCAGTAGCTGAGAGCTTTACATCCCGATCCACAGGCAGCAGGCAAAGAGAGGAAGAGAGACAGAGACAGAGACAGACAGAGAGATAGACACAGACACAGAAAGAGTGAGAGACAGACAGAGGGGAGAGAGAGAGAGAGAGAGAGAGAGAGAGAGAGAGAGAGAGGGAGAGAGAGGGGAGGGAGGGAGGAGGGAGGAAGAGAGAGAGAGAGAGAGAGAGAGAGAGAGAGAGAGAGAGAGAGAGAACAGACTGGGCCTGGTGTGGGTTATTGAAACTTAAAAGTCCACGCCCAGTAGCACACTTACTCCAACAAAGCCACACCTACTCCAAGATCACACCTCCTAGTCCTTCCAAGCATTTCATCAACTGGGAACTAAGCATTCAAATATATAAGCCTATGAGGAGCATTGTTACTCAAACCACCACAATTGTCTTTCTTTGAACATAGTTCCGTAGGATAAAAGCAGAGAATATGCTTGGAATTAAGTTGTACTCATGTATAATGTTCAAGCTTGCTTCTCTGGTACTGTGATTAAAAACACTGACCAAAGTCTATATTGTTCAGTGTTTATTTTTCTTATCATTTTAATGACAAAAAAACGAAGTTTAAACTATAATTTACATATGATAAGTAGAGTGAAATGGATTATAATAAAATATTCCACAAATCAATGATTCCATCAGTGGTTTAAAAGGCTATATTATCTATGTATTTTCCTTATATTTGAAATAAAAATAATGTCATTAAATACAAAAGAAAAAAGAAAAAAAAACCCACTGACCAAAAGCAACAAGGAGAGGAAAGGGCCGGTTTCATATTGTAGTTGATTTTCTCCTAAGAGAGGTCTATTTACTGGCAGTCAGGACCCCAGCTTTGCAGCATTACTATGGATGTTGAAGGCAGCCCAGGTGTTCCACACCCGAGAGGTGAAGCAATGACATGAAATAGGGCTCTCATATGCCCCAAGTTTGTTTCTTGCTTTTCTTTGAATGAAATCATCTCCTACACCCCAAACCTGTTAGTGATAGGATAGTTTCGGCCAGTCTCAGAGCCTTAGGGCTTTGCATATTTCCAGATGTTCTGATTATTTCTACAACTGCCTCTCAAGTCACCATTCCCACTGCAGTTGCTGCTGACACTCCGTTTCCTGCAAGAATTTGCAGATCGTTCTCTGAGAGTCAGGTTTACAGCCACCCAGGCCTTTCCAGTTGTTCCTCGTGTATTTGCACAAAATGTAATGAAGTATATGCTTATACAAAGCCCATACATGTCAACTGTTTTATTGTTAAAGTGTTCTAGAGTATATGAAAATTTCCAATGATTGTGTCAGATCATCTTTGCATAGGCCAGACCCAGTGACTAATTATGGCAAATGCATACGTGGTATGACCAGTACATTGATTAATGATCTTAGTGTCTATCAAACTTGAGCTATCCCCATCCAGCTTACAATAGCCACAGGTGCTTACAGCCTATCAGCTTAAGGTTCAGTTTAGATTTATTTGAAGAAGGGGACAAACTGCTGGGTGTTGCCAGCAGTGCTCTTGATGATACATTATTGGTGGAAGTATTTAGGCAACTCCATGTAGTTAAACGGGAGCTTTATTTGGGAGTTTTGCTTACAACAAGTAAAGGATATACAGGATTTGAGAGAGGTGAGGTGCAGCTCAAGGTCTTCTCTGGAGAACTATGCTCAGTCTACCATCCAACATCCAGGATTATTAGGAGCCAAGAGAGCTGGCATATCCAGAGCTGATGTCTCATGTAGAAGAAATTCTAAACAGTCTTAGTAAATAAGAAACACAGAGCCAAATACAGAGGTAAATAGCCAAAGAGATCAGAGAGTCATGACTACCTTATCTTACCACCACGCTGCCTTTGCTTCCCCAAGGAAGAGAGTTTCTTCCTGCCTGACTTGTGTTTTTATTGCCTTTCTGTTCTGCCTTCTCATTGGCCCTAAACCCAACCACATAACTTCCTCATCACTGCCTGTCTACACAGACCTCTAGGTCTCTATGATTGGTAGTGGGACTAAAGGTTTGTTCGCTTCATCACACTTGGCTGTGTCCTTGACCACGCAGAGACTATGCCTGCCATGTGATCGAATTAAGGGCATGTGCCACCACCACGGGACTTCTGCTTAATGGCTCACTTTTACCTCTGATCTCCAGGCAACTTTATTTATTAACATACAAATAAAATCACATTTCGGCACAAATACAATATCACCATAGTTTCATGTACAATAAAGATGTGTTAACAATCCAGATATTATATATATCTGGGTGATACATGAGCATTCGTATGCTTTAACCATTCCTGGAATTTCTCAGATTTGTTACACAAATTTTCAGCATGTGTCTTCTTTTCTCTCCTGATTTATACACGTTTCATCTTTATTTTGGCACTCACAAGTGAGAATTGCACAAGCATTGAATATACTTAAATGACTCCAGAGCCATTAATAATTACTTGTGGAAAATTTAAATATCAAAACTTTGTATAAAGTGTGAAATACCTTGAAATCTTTTATAACACATATATGATATACATGAAGAAATATATGTATTTTCAAAAGTCATGTGTCAGGCTTAATAGTATAAACAGGAACAAAATCCAAGTAGGAGATATATAAGATATGTCATTTAATGCCAAGCTTGTAAGATTCAAAATCTGGACATTTTTAAATGATGCAGTAGACTATCCAGGACAGGAGAATATAGAGGTTGAGAGTAAGAAATTCCACAGAAGCAATGTTCATGTTTTTTTTTCTTATTGGATGGTATTGTTTAGTCCAGAAACTGAGTAAATAACTAAACAAAATAGTTCATAAATCTACATTGTGACAGCTTTACCATGATGATTGTCCCCCATCAGTTTCTCTCTTGTTAATCTTCACACTGTTAGTCACAGAATCAATACATTTCTATTCTCCTGTTTGTTGTTTGACACAAGTTGTTCCCGAGATGCTGCTCTTCTATTAAATGCAATTTTAGTAGCTCTATAGCAGGATTAACCGAACTGTATCCCACGAGCCAATAAACTGTTTTAGTAAATAAATTTCTGTTTGAGTATTATCACACCTGTTTATATATTGTTTGTTGATCACTTTATGCTACATGGCATGGATGAGTTTTGCTAAAAACTTATAGGGCCTGCAACCTTGTATCTATACAAACTATAAAAAATATAATAAATAAAAATTCAGTAATTGAATAGAACGAACACATTCCTAAAGCCAAATCCCACTTAAAAGTTTAAAAGAACACTACAGGTATGTAGAAATTGACGTAGAAATTATTGGATGTATACCATCATAGAACCAAAGAACGTCACAGAACAGTATTTACAGTATGATGGCGCTTACACAAATAACATCTTCTGAGGCAAAGTTTATAAAAGTGGAAGTTCAGAAACAGGGCAAATTCTTCATCCACCTGATTGTTCAAGTACTTTATTTATCACATCCTTATTATACATAAGTCAGTAATGATTCCTGATATTAAAATGTGTTAGGGATGATAACAATAGTACAAATAATCACAAGTGTATGATGTTCAACTCACAGAATTTCCTTCCTTCCTTCCTTCCTTCCTTCCTTCCTTCCTTCCTTCCTTCCTTCCTTCCTTCCTTCCTTCCTTCCATCCTTGCTTTACCACTTTGGCATCGTCTTACAGTGTATCCCTGGCTGCCTTGTAATTTGCTATGTAGACTAAGCTGGCCTTGGATTCACGATGCCTGCCTCTGTCACCTGAGTATTGGGATTAATGGTGTGTACTAGCATGATTTTTTAAATTTATAATTATAAAAGGCATAGCTGTATAATTGTTCTGGTTTTTACTTTCAGAACTTACAGTATTTAATAATTTACATGAGATACTTGACAGTTGATTATAAAGTATGCTTTGCATTAGATTTTCCCTAACTAAAGTCATTTGTAATGTTCTGAGTATAATTAATTTAGCCATGATGTGGAGTAGGTTATGTATATTGTTTACTTTTACTCATAATATTTTCAACTTGCAGTGAGCTTATCAGGATATATCATCTGGTTGTAAGCCAAGGAGCATCTGTAAGTCATTAGGGAGGAAAATATTAGATAATCAAAGTGCCTTTAAAAGGTACTGGTGTGATACATAATGAGGTGATAAATACTGACTCAGTGGCTACCTTTTTTTTTGAGAAATCTCAATGATGTGTGTGCAGGGTGTGGAGTAGGAGTGATTGCATCCCCTTGGGGACATTTAAAAATGTCAGGAAACATTTTTCTTGTTACCACTTGGAAGAGTGGGATAGAGAAAGGTGCTACTATCATCACATGGATCAAGGCCAGGCAAATTGCTAAACACAGTAAAGTACAGGCACCCCCGCCCTCCCCACCTACACAAACAAGAAGTTACCCAGAAGTTAATGGTGCAAAGGCTGAGGAGATTCTTGTTAAGCAAAAGTCAATGTGAAAACAATCAACCTTGAGTTTCCTGCTAGAAGACTAAGACAGAAGACATACCTAAAACAAAAACATGATTAATATGCTTGAGAAACGGGGAGAAATCCACATGATTGTTTAGCAAGAGAAACAGGAGTAGAAGTCATCGGATAGACTTTGCAGAGCATTGTGAGAAGTTAGGATATATTATAAGTACAACACGAGAGCCCTTCAATGATCAGTAGCATGATCTGTTTTGCAAGCATCATTGCTTCAGGGACAGCTTGTGCCATGTCCATTTCGGGAATTATAAAGAAAACCATACAATATATTTTAATCATATTCTTTCTCCTTCTCCTACTCCTTCCTTCCTTCCTTCCTTCCTTCCTTCCTTCCTTCCTGCCCACACAACTTTCTAGTCTTTGTTCCTTCTCTCAAAAGAGCTTTCATTGTTTTTTATTTTATTTATATTAACAAGTCTTTTGCCCTTATTTCTGAGGCTTCTTCAGTATTCAAAAATTTGTTGTAATTGTATGTCACAGTTTCTGACAACTAAACAGGAATTCATGTAGTCTTCTAATGACAATTAATGTGAGCAAAACAAAGGGAATTTTATCATTTTTTATCTCTGCTTCCTGGATGATGACTGTTTAAAAGGTTACTATAGAACTGAAATATACTATTAACTGTAAGCTATACTAAAATTTATTTATATTTATGTATATTTTTCTAATAAATCATTGTTATTCACTGGTAAGATGTAGATGACAATAAAAAAAATGCTGCACAAAGTACCAGGCACAGTGGATTCTGTTTCTGCGTTTAGTATTCAACTATACATAAAATTGCAGAAAATCCTAAATTTAAAGAAGTATGTTTTGCTGTTTTATTCTGAAGCTTAAAATATAACCACCCCACCAAATATTTTCAGATACTTGTTTGTGGTTAATTTAGTAAGGCTTTGTATTTGTCGGTGTTGGGAACTCAAAGGATGTAAGATAATTGCTGTAAAGTCTGAAAAGACAAAGTATATTACCTTCTCCAATAAGCATCCTTAACCAGGAGAGATCAAGTTCCATTGCCAGCAGTTTGTCACCCATGGTAATCTTCATGTTTGATGGTGACATTCTTTGTAAGCATCAAAGTTTTACAGGAATGAAAAAAAAAATCAAGTCAAACATTGGCTTACCTGAGACTAGGGCATGCAGAAAGATGTGAAACTCCTAGCCTCTAATAAAAGGGCTGATTATTTGTTCTCCAAAGAATTCACAGTGATTCTCCACCTTCTTCTAGTGCTGAAATGAACAGAAGGATTGTTGAGGGGAATCAGAGAGATTAAAGCCCTTTATTTCTCCCTCCTTCAATGAGAGCCGCTTGGCCATATTGTTCAGTTGTTATCCAATTGAGAAGATCATTCTGTGGAAATGGTGACCAAATTCACCTTGACACCTGATTTGTCATGGAAGATAAAAATCTAACATTGTTTGGATCAGTTTTAAAAACCTGGTTAAAGAGGCTTTCTGTCATCTTTTTTGATCCTTCCTTGCTTACAAAATTATACTCCACCACAGTTCCATGAGTCACGATGACAGCATAGGAAAGTTCTCCCCTTGCAAACCTGATTATCTAATTTTCCCCTAGGAATTTCTTTGATGTTGCATTGTGTAAAAGATGGTTAGAAATGTTTAAATGTGCAAAGAACGTTCTTAACCTCTTATACTTGAAAAAGATAATCCATACATTTTTTTTTCCTGTAAAGATCTCTAAACCCTAGGAAACAACAGACTTTTTTTTTTTTTTATAAACTATTGTTTGTAATTTTTACAAAGAAGTTCAGTCTTGGTAGCTAATGCGTACAGCACACCAATAGCTTAGCTACTCAGCCTTCGTTTGTCAGTGAAATTCAATAAGCTCAAAGCCACTGCCTGTGGACTAGCAGAGAATTTTATACTCAGGTTTATGATGCAGTGGAAATACAAAGCCATATCCCTAACAGTTGCGTCATACAGTGTGTACCAAATGATTTAGCAGGAGAGATATGATTGTACTGTGATTGAGGTGCTGACGACTCTAGGTGCCAGATCTGTAGCTATATCAAAAGATTATTGTAGCTTATTCTAATTCAGGGCAATCAATTCAAGTATGGTTGTAAGGACATGTTCAGTAAAAGTACTTGCTGAATTACTAAAAAAAAAAAAAAATGTTGAATTTACTATGCCAGTTTTAAAACACTTAACTACAGTACATAATGTCAATTTTTCAAATAACCATGAAGTAATCTGGCCAATGGAGGAGAGCACATAGCTTCTGAGGATCACAAGGCTACAATCTGGAGAGAGAGGGGGCAGGGATAGAGAATCACTTTTTCTTTATTTTCATATAGTATTGGTGGCTTGTCTTTTTTTCTCCTCAGAGGTGTGTGAATGATTTCTCTTTCTCATTTTTTATCTCTGTATAAAAATGATAAACCCTTTCTTTACCTATATGAGACAACTTTTTGTACATCTGTCTGATACTACTTCCTTCACATCCCTAATTTGGGTCCTTAGAAATCAGGTCTAGAGTGTGTTCTCTGCAGCCATAGTCAGGTTGTGGCTCACCAAAAAGCATCCCCACTTATATTTTGGAACTGCACTAAACAATTTTACTACTGCTTGAATGTCTATGTCTCTCTAGAATTCATATTTTGAATTCATATTTTGAATCCAGAGTTATAACATTTAGAGGCATGTGCCTTGGGAAGTGGGTAGGTTCTGGGTGATGTGTCCTGTAGATGGATTATTATTCCTAAAATTGATTGCAGTGAGGACTCTTGCTGGATGTTGCTATTGGAGCATACAAGAATGTGGCAAGATGTGCTATCTTGGACGTAGAGAACAGTCCTGACTACGCAGAAAACTTTCAGAGTCTTGTTCTTGCATTTTCCAGCCTCCACAACTATGAGCAAATAAATTTATGATATTTATAATATACCCACTTTCATGTGTTTTGTTCTAGAAGCAAAAACAATATAATTATACTTTAGAAAGTGGAAAGGAGTTACAATAAGTAGATTTGTCAGTGATGGAATGGAGACAGCTGACAAAAATATCCCTCCTCACACTGATGTACAGAACATATATGAGACTTCAATGTTATTTAGAAAAACATTTAACTGATTATTATGTAAATCTATTCTGTCACCAGGTAGGTTGAATTCTCAAAGATAGTCTGTGTTGTATACATGTCCAGTATCCTTTATCTACCTAGTAATGTGGTTTATATATATGGAAGGTAAATGGACTAATGACTAGAAGGATGGATGAAAGAAAAAAAATGAGTGAGAGCTCATAACCCTAGCTGTTATGTATACATAGAAAATACTTAGTGTATATTTATTGCTTAATTCTTTTTTTTAAAAAAATGATGTAAATATGACTAATTGATTAGAACTTACATGGCCAAGATAACAATGCTTTCTGTTGAAAATACAAATGAGTATGAATGTCTAGGACAACCCAGGATATTTTGAACCAAATCCTTTAATATGTATTTTAATTCTTAATCACTATAGTGTCTTATTCACTAATTTGTATCAGGCTTTCTTTTGGGCCACCAATCAGCTCCCAAATCATGACATGGAGACTTGTTATTAGTTATGAATGCTCAGCCTTACCTTATGCTTGTTTATAGCTAGCTCTTATAACTTAACTTAACCTCTTTCTCTTCATCTACATTTTTGCCTTGGGGCTTTTTACCTTTCTTTCATTCTGTAGGTCCTATTCCGTGTTTGGCTGGCTGGTGGTTGCCTGGTTGACTGACCAACCCCGGGCATCTCCCTCTCTTTCTTCCTTATTCTCCCTTCTCTCTCTTTCCTCCCCATATTTATTCTCTCTGCCCACCAGCCCTGCCTGTTGCATTACTGCCTAGCTATTAGATGTTCAGCCTTTTCTTAAGATCAATTAGAAGCTGTAGGCAGGAAAAACAACACATCTTGACATCATTAAACAAATGCAGTATAAACAAATGTAATGTATCTTTACATTGTTAAAAAAATATTTCACAATGTTTACCCCTTCTGTCTAAATAAAAAGAAAGGTTTTAACTTTAACATAATAAAACTACATACAATAAGAATAGTTATCATGTAAGAATTATATTTACAATATCCAGTCCATTTGTATTTTGCAAATTCAGAGAAAATAGTCCATAATTTGTCCTATCTTGGTGAACCCAAAATCTTGTAACTAATTTACCTTCTATTATAACTAAGGAAAATTGTAACTATAATTAACTAGTCTTTAACTCCATTAAAGATCCAAGAAGGATATAATATTTCCTAGATAAACAGAAAGTGCAGTACAAGCCTCTTCCAAAACTATAGAAATTGCAGCTAATCTGGATATTCATCCAAGATTCCTCTGCCTTCTTGGGTCACTCATCTTCAGCCTACATGCCTAGAATATCTGACAGACTTTTCTGTGAAGCAGTAATTTGAATTTTGAAAGACTATCTCATCGTGTCTTGACAGATTTAGACAGTCTTTTTCCTTCATGTCCTACTTGTCCAGTTTGTACTGCATACTGTCAGCAGTCAAGGCAAGGGCAGTTTCTTGCCCAAAGGGCTAACTTTGCACAATGAAAGCAAACTCCATATAGAGGTTCTTTGATGCCCATGATCCTTTCTGAAGTTGGTGCTGTCAGGAGCAGGCTTGTCTCCTTGTGATGAAAACCCTTAGGTTGTTAAACATCTTAAATGCCATATTCTGTGGGTCTCTGAAGCATTTGAAGAACATCCATCTACCTAAAATATATCTGTTTAGCCTTAAAAACATACCTAACATGACTACAAGTTTGATTACTGTAGATGACCTACAAACCTGCATTTTTAATTATACATTACTTTTTTTTTTGTTTGTTTGTTTGTTTTTTGTTTTTCGAGACAGGGTTTCTCTGCGTAGCTTTGCGCCTTTCCTGGAACTCACTTGGGAGCCCAGGCTGGCCTCGAATTCACAGAGATCTACCTGGCTCTGCCTCCCGAGTGCTGGGATTAAAGGCGTGCGCCACCACCACCCGGCTATACATTACATTTTTAAGAACTGCATAAGCAAGAATATCCCAAACAAGAGAAGAATCATACATGCAATATAACAAAAATAACTTTAAATTTGTATCAATATATCAAAATCCATACCAATATAAAATATTTAAGGTTAATAATAGTCTTTTTATCCTATATTCCTATGTCTCCATGAAATGATGACAAACATCCATAACCCACCAAATGACCAAAAACCACCCTCCACCTTTTGGGAATGGGGTCGTTGTGTTCTCTAGATTGCTTCCTGTTGTTTGGGGATGTTGGTATCCCCAGGGGACCCTGAGAAAATTGAGATAATGATCAAGTCCTGGGAAAATTAGTTGTAACATTTGATATCCAGTCTCAGAACAGTTCTCATGCAGGATCAGTTTAGACATCACCTGTGTCGTAGTTTTTCCTAGTTTATTTCTTTATGTCTATATCCAAGATTTTCAGGATATCTCCCCTGGTCAAACCTGACCTCTATTAACTCTTAAGGAATCCACAGCCTTTTGTTTCCACATGAAACCTCGCCCCCAACACAATACATGTTCTGAATTCCATTTTTAAAGTTAAGATATTCCTAAAGTATCTAGGCTGGTGTAACTCAGCAGTCTCTTTTACAACCAATGTGTCTCAGCAGTTGTTGCTCACTTGTCAGCAATCAAAAATTCAGAGTCAACACAACCATTCAGGATCCAGACTCCCTGAGTACTTTCCATCTTTAAGGGGCTTTTCCCCTCTTATATTAGTTTATTCTTTCTTCAAGGATTTTACTTCATTGTTTTTTAAACTATTTGTTTTTTTTTCTATGATGTTCTGTATCTATTTTCTTTTCTTTCTAAAGCTTGTGTACATTTTTAAACACACTGTAACCTGCAGAGTTTTTTTTTTCCATCTGGACCTGTATTTACTGTGTATTTGTGGTCTTTTCCGACAGCATAAGCCAAGCCTTAAACTGTTAAGTGGTTTTGTGGCCCTAATAGGTCCAGGAAAGCGAAGCTTTATGCCCCTCAGCCTGGCTGAGAGCTGCACCTGACCCTAACCAGCAGCTGCATTGAACTGCTCCAGCTCTAGGAAGCTGGTGCCCGCACAGCACAGTGGTAGGCGTTTTTACTTAGCTTGCTGTTTCTATTTAGTGTGCCAGCTGCTCAAGTGCTTGCTGTTAAGCTGACAGAGCCTCTTAAAGGAGCCATATCCATGTTGTTTGTTTATTTTCTTTTTCTTTTTTTTTTTCAGCTTTCTCAGGGCCTCTGTGGAAACTTGGGCCCTACAATGAAATGCCACCACTACTTAATAATCTCAGCTAGATTTCCCTGGACAGAAATATATGTTTTTATATTCCTAGAAGAATTTTTTAAATTTGATATTTAAATTTTTCAATGAATGTTCAAATTTATTTCAATTTTGTTTGCCTTTAACTTAACATAAAATAGATTATAGCCCAACTGTTAAGATGGTATATAAAAATTAGAAAATAATTATGTTTTTGTCCCTAAAAACTTAAGATTTGAATTGTGTGCATGTATTGTATTTTCCTTTATTGTATTTTCCTTTAACTGGTTACATGCTACAACAATTCTCCTTTGGTTTGTTGTTCAGAATATCCCTGAGACATAACTCTTACTACATGGTTAGTTTAGCATTATGATTAACTTTTTTCTGTGTCATTCAATGTATCAGGACAAAAGCAACAACAAAAACAAATTATCATCAACAAGTAATATCATACTGTCTAAAGCCAATAGAGAGGATTTGGGGATTATCCACCATTCAGAATAATCTTCACTCCTGATTTCCCCCATTATTATTGTGCATAATTGAAAAGTCTCTGCGTGTAACATGACTTTTTTGCAAAAGAGCCATACAAATCTCCAGCTGTTAGAGCAACAGAGTGAATGAAATCAAGAAAATATTGAGATCTTAGGGCAGGAATCATTGGAAAGTGCTTTCAGATTACAGAGTCATGGCTGGCTTTTTGAGTAAATTCTTTGATTCCCTTTGTCGTTAACACATGATATGTTACTTTAAAAACAACAATTCCATTTGGAAGGTCAGCTGATATCACAAGCCCTCAGAACAGAGAATGGAAATAGGATACCCACTGCACTCTGCTTCTTCTTACTGATTTCATGTAATGACCTTGCCGTTATTAAATATAGGCTAACTTGCACTCTCGGACCTCATGCAACCCCTTTTTAAAAGTGATCATTTACTCCCCAACATTTCTACTAAAATTTGATGCTCAAGGATCACTTAATGGAGGCAACCAATTTATCCCTGTCCCTTAGGTGGTCCCTAAGGGCAGCTTTTTTTCTTCTTTTTTTGCTGTTTCAATACAATTACAAAATGCTTCCAGGCTCTGTGAACTTGGTTATACAAGAAGGTTATGGCAACAAAGACTGTTTTCTTTGGAAAATTGTAGCAAAGTGCTGACCTTCCTTGAGCATACAGCAATCTGAAAGGCCTAAGAGCCCAGATGCTTAACACTGTGAGAACCAGTGCCAAATTCTAGAACCAGAGGCATGAGTTAAAGCATAGCACGCAAATGAACCAAGAAAAAGGGGAACAGAACTTCACTTCGCTTGTTTCATGTCCTCTAGTCTGGATTCAGAGCAAAATTCTTTTGTTAATTCTAAGGTATTTTCAGGA
The DNA here is from genome assembly GCF_004664715.2 of Peromyscus leucopus. NCBI lineage: Eukaryota > Metazoa > Chordata > Mammalia > Rodentia > Cricetidae > Peromyscus > Peromyscus leucopus. The sequence continues at coordinate 30,468,306 of NC_051072.1, read as the reverse complement.
GACTGTGACCTAGGAATGGCTTTTTAGTCTCATACATGAGCAAAGAAAAAAAAATGGAGCCAAGCCAGAATAACTTTGGAGACTCGGCGAGGCGTAAGAGCTCATTAGATATCAGGAAGATCCCAGATGCCTCTGTGCTAAATATCAAGCATCTATGACAGATGGCTAAGTATTTTTTTTTCCAACTAAGACAAGAAATTCATATGATAGGAAACAATGGTTGAGCACTATTCACTTCAGAACATATACATGAGATAACCATTATTTCTTGAAAGGTATGTGTTTTCTAAGCATGCAGATACACATAATGGGTTGTGTTCACTGGCAGTGGGAAGAGAATAAAGAAGATGAGGCCATCTGTGATAACCAGCACCCACAGACATAATTACTGACAGCAGCAACCTCTACCCACAGGGATGAAGGTTGAGTCTCAGGATGCACTTAGCACTCCTCTCCACATCTGCAGGTATAACCCATTTTTATTCATTCCATCTTTAAAGCTCTCTGCACCTCTTCTGAAGATACATACGACAAGTCTTCTGCGTGGCTCCTGTGAGCATCACAGCACATTTGTAGAGACCAGTAATATGGACACTGTAGCAAGGAGGAATCTTTAGGCAAAAGAGTCATTGTTTGTGGTATACTGTTTTCACTACACACAGATTTTACTGAAATTTTTATACATGTAAATATTGTATAAGAATCAGACTAGGAATATACCAAATAATGTTCTGTAATTCACATAAGCATTTTCTTGTTGGTGAGCATTTATTCTAACTTCTACTCTATATTTTTGCTTTGTTGCATTTTATTTGTAGAATGTGAATTCTGTCAACTAGTGGAAGGAATTATGGACACAAAGCCGTTCATTCCATAGCTTCTGGGTGCATTCACACCAGGCAATCATAAGGAACAGTAGAAAGAAAAATAAATTTTTTCCTGTTGCTTCAGTTTCCTACTGAGCAAAGTTTTCTTTGTGCTGAAAAAACATGAAACAAACACTGATAAGTGAGCGTTAGAGTGTTAGTGATTCTGGTGGTAATTATCTATCTACCCTTTAAGAGAGGTCAAGTTCCCAAGGACCTTAGGGAATTGCAAAATAGATTGCTAAATATCTTTTAGCCTAGAAAACTTGTGGGGAGATATTAAAGGACTGGAAATAAATACCATGCTTATTGACAAAAGTGAGAGTAGATGTTTAATTGTAACTTTCAAAAACTAGAAATCAAATAACTTGGCACTGACACAAGCCTTGGTGTTAGAAAGCTCATAATTAGGTTTTCTGTCTGGTGTGTGTGTGTGTGTGTGTGTGTGTGTGTGTGTGTGTGTATGTGTGTTCACAAGTGCACACACACTTAAGCTCATATCTTTTCTAATAATGATTTAGAATCTGCTGTAACTTTGCTTCAGCCTGGAGTGAGAGAGCAACTCTCCTGAGGCTTGTCACTCACGTGGCTCGGGGAAAGAGTCGGAGAGCTGATGGATCCACAGCAGCACTCCCAAGCTTCTGCTTGGCTAGGGCCTATATGCCACATTAGGTACAAGGATAAGTTCTATCCAGAACACATTGTAATCAAGTGGCAATAGGGGCACATGACCTTTCTCTTTAGCAACAAAAGCTATACTTAGAACATTTCAATTCTAACATTAAAGAAACATATTTTGAGTATTTCCTTTCTGTTAGGCATTCCAGTAAGACTTGGAGATTTAACTGGTAATTTAAAGAGGCACAGTTTGTAACTCAGAAGCTATACTCTAGAATAGAATGTATATGATAAACCAATAATAAATATATTCACCACTCATGTTAAAAAGTAGTAAAGATAATTTAAAAAGGTATCAGTTTTGTGTTTGAAAAACCATCTTAGAGATACTAAAGACAAGATCTGCTGTCTCTTGAAGAAAAACAACCACAGATATCAATGATATGGACTTAGAAATAAATGTGATCTGCTTAAGAAGGAATTCTCAATCTAAAGGTGGGATGGAGAACTGATGGTAAGTTCCCTATCATTTAAACTGTCCACTGTTCTCAGTGATGTCTTCAAGGGTCTATGCAAGCCTTGGGCCCAGCAACTGAAACAAGGATTTTACAAATGCCTCTGGATGCCTTAGGGTGATGTATGCATGTACCACTTTAAGTTTGTAGTTGACTTCTCCATTAGAAAGCAAATAGATGCCAGGCGGTGGTGGCAGACCCTTTAATCCCAGCACTTGGGAGGCAGAGTCAAGCAGATCGTGAGTTCCAGGCCAGCCTGGGCTACCAAGTGAGCTCCAGGAAAGGTACAAAGCTACACAGAGAAACCCTGTCTTGAAAACCCCAAAAAAAAAAAAGAAAAAAGAAAGAAAAGGAAGCAAATAGAGCCATGCAAATGTCCTAGCTCAAGACTGAAATAAGTTGATCATGTTTTCGTATATTAAGAAATACTTGGTTTTCTGTATTGATAGCACTCCCACAAACACGGTGAAGGTTCCTAAGATCCAATGGCCTTTCCAGAAAAAAAAATGTGGCAAGCACCAACTTCACACAGCGACACAGTACAAGAAGGGCAATGATTCTCTGTCTGCCAAGGTGAGGGGGAGGATTATGAAAGGGATCAGAGTCGCTACAGTGAGCAGACAAGTCTCTTTTCAGCAAAGGACTAAATCTACTCAAGATGATTGTGCCAAGGCTTGAGTGTAGAGCCCTACAAGATTTTAAGAGATGGGAAAATATGAAACTGGAAGTCAATAAGGAGAAACTGATACCTGATTTTGTTTTAAAAGACAAACATGAATTTATATTTTACGAAAGACAAACAACACTAAAAGAAATATTTGTTTCTGGAAGATTCCATAGTTCAAAAGTTTTTGAAGCTTTCAAAATTAAAAAAAAAGTGTTCACATGAAAGTTCTTTTAAAAAGAGGAAAAGGTGAGATACAAAAAGGGTTTTAAAAATATTTACTCTTCTTAGCCATTAAAGAAAGCTAGACAGTAGGGATGAAACTTCAATATGAGTATGAGAGTGATTTCTTCACATTCTGTGACTCAAGGGTATGATATCTTCAGCTGCAGAGATTCACCATCAGTTTCTGCAGGGAGACCAAGAACAATGGTGATAGTCTGGAATGTAGGAGGTTCTAGTGGAACTCAATGGCCAGCATCTCCAAAGAAGTGACCTGTTCCTGGTTCTGATCTTTTTATTTGTTGGCCTTTGGTGTCTAGTAAGTGCAGTGTGGCCTCATAATAGAGTAATTTCATTTTAGTCTCCTCTGTCTCTGTCTCTGTCTCTGTCTCTCTGGGTGTGAGGGTGTGTAGGGTGTATTTAGGAAGCTCCTACTGTAATTAAGTTTCCATATGACTTTTCCTAAAGATCTTCAGTGGGATTTAAACCTCCTTGGCTTCCCTCCTTGACATGCCTCCCCAATTTTGGACCAGTTTTTACTCCCACAACCAGTGAGTAAATTTCCTCTTTCCTCACATCAATGCCAACATTTGCCCTCACTTGGTTTTATTGATATTAGCCATTTTGATTGGAGTAAAATGAAATCTTAAATTTGCATTTCTCTGATGGCTAAGAGGTTTAAATATCTTTAAAACATTTCTCAGTTGTTTGCATCTCACCTTTTCCTTTTTTTAAAAGTACTTTCATGTGAACACTTTTTTTCTTTCTTTTTTTTTAATTTTGAAAGCTTCAAAAACTTTTGAAAGCTTTTGAACTATGGAAGCTTCCAGAAACAAATATTTCTTTTAGTGTTGTTTGTTTTTTAAAATAAAAATTCATGATTGTCTTTTAAAACAAAATCAGGTAGTTTCTATCATATATTCTACATGATAACCTGCTGTCAAATGTAAATCTGGTAAGGAGTTTTTCCCATTTCATGTGCTGTCTCTTTAATGGACTGTTGCTGTTCTTTGCAGTAGAGGCAAGTTTAGTTTCAAGAGGCCTTGCTAATTATTGGTCTTAATGGCTGTACTATTGGGATTCTGTTCAGAAAGTCCTTTTCTGTGCTAATGAGTTCAAGTGTATTCCCTAATTTTTCTCCTCTATCAAACTGAGGATATCACATCTTATTTCAAGGTCCTTGATCTATTTAGAGTTGAGTTTATGCAAGGTGAGAGGTAGTGATTGAATTATATTCTTCTACCTGTAGCCATCTAGTTTGACCAGCACCATTTGTTGATGATACTGTCTTTTCTTGACTGTGTATTGTAAATCCCTTTGCCAAAAATCAGGTGACTTTCCTGACAGAGGACCAGTTTTCCATAGTATCAGGAAGTAATATGAATGTTGACAAAGAGAGAAGGCAACCGGTAATTCAGCCAGAATGTGATGCCTATCGATCACAAGTACGACCAGCATGGAAGATAGTGGTACTCTATGATATGCCTGGGTGTGCAATAGTGGTACCCTATGATATGCTTGGAGGTACAATAGTGTTTTTCTATCTTGACAGTAACCAACACTGGTCTGATTGGATTTAGGGACAACTCAAAATGAGGGAACTCATGTCTGAGACTGGAAACCCAGCTTCAAACCATTAAATAGTGAGGTTATATATTTTAGAGGAGAACTCACTAATACTACTTTAATAGACTAGCATAATAATATATGGTAAAAAATTAATAAATAGTTTTAAAACTAATATTCAAATATATTTTCAGATGATTTTATTAATTTTTATATCTTCCTACCAAATAAAGATATGTGTGTGATTTACAAAGAAAAAATTTACTTTAATATTTCCAATGTTTTCACAGAACTTGGCAAGTAAAACCATCCAGAATTATATTTCTCTTTTTATGATGACCAAGATATTATACAAATAATAGAACCTAATTGCCAGTAGAAAATATGCTCACACTTAAACTTGAGTTTGTAGTTCAAGACTCAATCTCCACTCCATTCTATTGTGAAGAGGCTTCTAAATGGGTCAAATTATACTTTCATTTTGTAAAATAAAGTCACTTCTGCCACTTTGACTGTGAGACCAACAATGCTTATTTAACTTATAATCTGCTCATGTGTGGTTATTTTATTTCTTATTTAACAAATAATAATTGTGTATTGAGATTTGGACCTATTAGTTTCATTTAAGCAAGATTATCTAACAGAGATATTATCAATAAGAATTCACATACCCTCAGATTCTTGCCATGCTATTTAGGACTGATTTGCTAATGGAATGCTATTATATTCCCCACCATATCCACTACAGAAATGTCCATAATCTAAAGGGATGAATATTCCAGGAACTTCACTGGACCATAAAATCAATACTATCATGCATATATGAAAGATTATGACAAAATTTGAGTGACATAATATTTGAAGATACTAGATAAGTTTGTGGAATATATACTCTATGGATTCAGCTAATCACTAACCACAGTGCATCTATTCTGTGCAATGCTGAAAACATTAGAAACAAACTGAACTAAAATGAGAGTGAACATTGATTGCACTTTTACTTACTGACTGGCCAGGCATTGGTATGTTTTAATTCCAATTTATTGTAATGAAAATCCTATTGTGAAGGGACTGTTAAACACACCATTTTATAGGCTTTAATGATAAGCATACTCAATCCAAATATGAAGCTGTAAGTATAGCATTATAAATGAAGGATCCTGGTTATGATAAAGTTATATATATATATATGTGTGTGTGTGTGTGTGTGTGTGTGTGTTTATATATGTATAGTATTTGTGTGTTTATATATGTATACACATATAAAAGCAATTATTTTCTATATAGGCATATGCAAGTACATATGTGTGTATATATGAAGTTCCAGTTAAGAAAGCCATGTTTCAGTTCCTTACTCCTTTTCTGCTGCTTTTGTGACCTCATAGATACATCCTTTAAACTTTCTTACTTGGAAGTTCTGAGTCAGAAGGAAGTATTTAGTTACTTGTTCATTTACAAACTTTTAAAATAGTTTACCTTTTTTGAAAACTTGATACAACAGCATTATATCTACATCCTGCTCATCCTTTTAATCCCATGTTATCCACAAATTCATCTTTTCTTTTATTATTATTGTCACACGTGTGTGTACATATATGCATTTTTATAAATTATAAATACATATATGTGTATTTATAGCCTACTGAATCCATTTAGGATTGCTCATATGTACATGTGTGCAGGGATGACTACTTGGAACTGGATACCTATAAAGGAGATTGTCCAAGGAATAAAGATTTTCTCCCACTCTCAGCAGGCTTTGGCCATCTGTGGCTCTTCATCTAAAAGAAAGACCATGAAAGTTTACCATTTTCATGCTGGCGCATCACCTGGAGTTGTCATTTAAGAGCCGTTTTTTAGTATCTTCCTATATTAGTTACTTTTCTGTTGCTGTAAAGAGACACCATAACCATGGTAACTTGTTGAAGAAAGAGTTTGTTGGGACTTACAATTTCAGGTGATGAGTCTCTAACCATCATGGCAGGGAACTTGATAGCAGGCAGGCATTGCACTGGAGCAATAGTTAAGAGCCTACATCCTTATCCACAAGCAGGAGACAAAGAAAACTAACTCAAAAATATGTTGGCTTTGAAATCTCTAAGCCTGCTCCCAGCGACACACCTCCTCCAACACAACCACACCTCTTAATCCTTCCCAAACAGTTCCACCAATGGGGACTCAGCATTCAAACATATGAGCCTTTGGAGGATTATTCTCATTCTAATTACAATAGTTTCTTTAACAGAATAATAGTAGTAGATTTTCCCCTTATTAACTGCTATTGCCACAACTACTATCTTGGTGGTTTTCTGTGTTACTGAGCCCATGGTCAAATATTTTATTAACCCCTTTCTCTTTAAGTAAATACAGGTATAGTCACTTTTATTTTTAATAAATGATAATGCGTATGAACTAAAATTACAGAAAGTGCTAACTAGTGTTTTTTTTTAATCAACTTATAATGTATTCCTTTTCCTATCAGCCAACTAAATTCATCTGTCCTATTAGTTACAAAGTTAGAAAATTGTACCACAGCCCCTCAGATATAGTACTTGAAACCTCATCTCCTTGGCCACTAGAACACAAGTCATTACTGTATACCAATACTCTTGTAGTAATTTTTAAAAAGTGATATATATTCATTATGCATACATAATGTTGTGCCCAATATAGATGATTTCTTTCATTTATATCAATTAACATTTACTATATTCATCTTCATTCCCTCACTGCTGTCCCTCTCCTTACTATTTGATTTCATGTTTTAATAGATTTCAAATCAGGAAGGCAAGAATTTGAAACTGTCTTCACTTGGCATTACATCTGCCATGTACACTAATGGCTTATTCTTCATGACCCTAACATATTCATCTCCAAGAACACTGAGTTTGCACTGATAATTAGAAATTTTAAAAAATAAAATCGAAATAATTTACATATGATGGTTGATATGGTTATGAGTCAATAGCTTGATTCTTAAAATATTGACTATTTTTTTTGTTCCTCTGAAAAAATTGGAAGGTCTCTTAATAATGATGTAGTAAACCATTCTGCCTCACAGAAACAAGGTACCAGCAAAAATCACAATTACCAAGTGTGCTGGTTATGTTTTGTCAAGTTGTACAAGCTAGGTTCGTCTCAGAAGAGGAAACCTCAAGTAAGAAAATACCTCCATCAGATTGGCCTGAAGGTAAGAATATAGGGCATTTTTAAAAATTAATGATTGATGTAGACAGGACCAGACCATTGTGGGCAATGTCAACCCAGAGAAAGTAGTCCTTAGTCATATAAGAAAGCAGACTGATCAAGCCATGGGGAGCAAGCCAGTAAGCAGCATTCCTCTATGTATTCCACTTCAGTTCCTGCCTCCAAGTTCCTGCCTCAAGGTCCTGCCTTGATTTTTCCTTCATAATGGACTATAAAGTTGTAAGGCAATATACAACTCTTCTCTTCCCTAATTTGCTTTTGGTTATAGTATTTATCACAGCAACAGAAAGCAAATGAACATCAAGCTGCCTGGTGGATAATGATGGCGACATACTATTGTATTTTCAGGTGGAAAACCCAAGTAACTGACTTGCTTTGCACAATCCAGAAACTAGTGGCAAGGAGCCATTAACAATATATTATCCTAAATACAATATTTAAGAATCATGCTTATAATATTTGGCTCTCATTCAAATTGTAGGTCTGGCATCTAGTCTAAAAAATTTCACAGAAGTTTGCATTTATTCAGCAAACACTGATCTTTTTCTCTAAGCAGCAAAGCAAATGTTTAGAGAAACCCAACTTAATTTCTCCCACTGATATAATTTCATATGGAATGTGTGTATGGAAATAGTGTTAACTAGTTAAATTCACAGGAATTCAGAGAGCTTCCTGCCAAGTGCAGAATACTGAGTAATAGTGAAGCTTACTATTTATTCTCTGCACTAAATTTCAAAATGAGACTGCACTATGACTGAACATTAGAATTAGCCCTGGGATGTCTTATAATCCCACACGGGGTCAGACTACACCTGAGGCCACTTGTGTGAGCATAGTGAGAGAAAGCGTTCCTGAAATGATCCCAACGTGTGCCCAAGACAGAGAATCTGTTGTCAGATGACTTAGACCTTGTTTTATCTCAAACCTATTTTACAACCAATATTTAAGAATAAAAAAAAATTGTGACAAAAAATGTAAAGCATGTTTCAAAAAGTCCCCAGCTGAATATATTAGAATCAACCCTCTTATAAATGCTTACGTAAAAATCTAAAGGTATTAACTTTTTTCAAGAAGTGATTGGTGGGTAGTAAGGTGATTTTAATACAGGTTTTGCATGATGTCATCCTCGCCCTATGCCACCACTTTCAAAGATGATGGAATCATCTGCTTCCATTTTCCCGTGATAAAAACCTTATGTCAGAAGTGGGTCTTGAGAACTCGAGCTTCACTTAACCATAAACATAGGAAATGACAAGCAAGTCTGATGGATGTTTAAGAAAAGCCAAACTACTATGTGCTGCTTTCATTGGCCTCAATGCAAGTATAGAAGGATTTGCTTGTGCCCTTGGTATCTGATGGGCCACTGTCAAAGACTCTGAAGATGTGTGCATGTGCTGAGGACTCCATCTGTCACTAGTTAACTTGGCTGGTTTTAGGAAAGTGCTAATGAGGCCAAGGTTGTGGGTTTGGCCAGTGAAATTCCTCTGTTCCAGAGCCACAGACTTTACCGCTAGCTCTGGCCAACTGTCCCCAGATCTGTGCCCTTAGTCACAAAGACTGGGTGAGAAAGTACAGATGAATCAGTTATAAAGTATCACTACAGCTGCAAAAACAACTCACAACCCAACTGAGTATGAACACCCTACACCATGTTCATCTGCGAAGCCTAGCATGAGACTTCATCCAAGTTTGCTCTCACTGGAGGCCATTTCAGTACGCTGAGAGAAGGTGGCACCGCCTGCCGCCTGGAGGCGCTTCGTGTTCTTTATGTATCGGAGACATAGCCAAGCAATCCGTTAGGAATGGTAATTACAGTTGTTTAGCACAGAGTTTTATTACTTCACAGAAGACATTTGCCACAGGTCACTTGCTTCCTTCTGTCTTAGGCTAGGACTTAGAGATTACATAACTTCAGGGATAACTTCAGCAAATGAATTTTGATCTACCTCTTATGGGTAAACTCCAGAATTCCATCTCTTTAAATTAACATTTGGTTCAGTGTCTTCTTCCTATCCCTCCCCATTTATTTATTTTTTTTTGCATTTTGTCTTCACTTTGTCTCTCTAGTAATGTGCTAAATTGAATCACCATCTTCTAGAGCAAGTCAACTCTGCCAAAGTGGGAAGAAGTTTCACACAGCCAACTGTGTGTCAGTGAGCTGCTCATACTCCATATACTTATTCTTGTTACTTTACTAACAACCTCAACTCCTATGAGTCATGTAGCACAAGGGAACAGGGTGTGATTTATGCTACACAAATACTCAGATTTGTTGATGTGTGTGTGTGCAATTTAAAAAGTCAAGATATTTATTGACTTCAAATATTCCCCCCAAATAAGTTTGTTCTGTGGTTTAAAAAAGTTGAACATACTGGTACATCTTTGTAAATTTCCCTAATAAAATCTATATCAACATCAAATGACAACAGAATATTACTATGTTTATCGATAATTCTAAATTAAGAAGTAATGAAGTTGCCATTAAGCATTAATTTCCAAAGCTAGGCCTTACTTCTTTGCCATCTTCTAGAGTTTCATTGGTTAAAAAAAAAATGAAATCCAGCTAAACTGTCTCTATTATTATGTATGCCCAATTCACAACACGGTTTCTCTATTGCATTTTGTTTAGTTTTGGTGGATAATGTGCTCACAATGTTAACTGAGAAATGAAAACTTGGAGTATAAAGTGAAAAATCAGTGTGCAGCTTAATATACAATCCTACTTTAAAATAAGCATAAAATAACACATGTTAAGATTAATTGTTTTTTAACCTATAACAAAAAAGGGGGGGCTCTTTAAAGGAGACCGGGATATTTCAACTTCTCTCTTGCATGAACCAGTTTCATCAATTCCCATTTACTACGAAAATCTTCACAAAGATGGCTCTGCTTGGTTATGCTGATCAAGATAACTGTGTTTCCTCCTATGAGCTGCATCACCTGATGCAACGTAACCCATGACCTGCATTCTGTAGTAAAGATACACACAGGGGAATGATGGCCTAAGCTGTGCTGTGGACTATGACGGGGAGACCTTGTAAATGGTGATGCTTGAGCTGTGCATTATTTTTATGTTCAGAAACGAACCCAGGTCCATATGCTGTGAGGCTTCCCTTGAACCCTTAAAACAGGCCACTCTTCTTCCTTGTGATGCTGGATCAGCTCCCAGTGGTCAGAAAACACAGATGGACTGGGCTTTGACTATGTGATGACTGACAACCAATTTCGGAGAAAATTCGAGGGGCACACACATCTAATCAAGTAATTATTTCCTGACTAATAAAGAACTACACTCTACATGATATGTTTTATCAGCAGCTGTTCTCATAAAAAAAAAAACTCCAATAATCAGTTTCTTTGAGCTGTACTTTCTAATGATGAGTTGATTGTAGGTCTAATCAGAAGTAAGCTCTGTAGTGGTCAGAGTCCATATCCACAATTTCTGACTCAACTTTCAGAACTGTTTTACTTCCTTGCTCAGGTGATGTCTTTCCATCTTTTCTCTTACTTCATACATCTTCAAAAATAAACGTTTTTTTTCTTTTGGTTTTTTTCGAGACAGAGTTTCTCTGTGTAGCTTTGTGCCTTTCCTGGAACTCACTCTGTAGCCCAGACTGGCCTCGAATTCACGGAGATCTGCCTAGCTCAGTCTCCTGAGTGCTGGGACGTTAAAGACTAGGCTCACAACCAAAAATAAACTTTTCTATAGCCCGGTCTTTAGTGGTCACATTCACAAGCAGTTCGTAGATCTACATGTCCAAATAAGATGTTGCTTTGAACTTCGCAGTGAAATATAGGACTCCTAGATTTATCCATCCTCTTTCACTTCCATAAGCAACTTCAGTCTAAGACTTCCAGAACTGCGTTTTTCACTGTACTTCATAAACATGTTTGTATTTCCTTTCTCCCCTCTTCTGGACCACACTTTTTAAGTGAGTCTTCTATGTAACTAACATCACTTGGTCAGGATGCCTAGTGTCAATCAAGGTGTTTGTTCTTTATTCCTTACCACAGATTTTTCTCCAGATTCAGTCTTCATTTATCAGCAGGGTGTATGTCCCCACTTCTTCATCCTTAACATCTAATATTAAGGATTTTTCTTTTAGGAGTGAAGAGCAGATTAGATTTCTATAGTTATTCCCTCTATCCTGCTTCTCAATTTTTTCTTTAAAGGTGTTTTTATATTGTATTTAATTAAAAATATTTATAAACCATGAATGGATACTTGCTATATCCTCCAACAATTTTACTATTATTGCTTAGCTCACAGTCACCATTACATTCTTGTAGTGAAATGTAAATTATTACTCAAAAGCTTTTTGCAATGTTTTCCTCTGACCTCTTGTCCATCTCTTTATGTTTCCTTCCATTAAAGAGCTTCACTCCAGCAAGGTTAAAGTCCTCACGATATTACTCTCAGTCTCCCTGTCCCTCTCTTTCTCCCTCTAGGTCTTTCTGTGTCTTCATACACAGAGAGAAATATAAACTCTTTCCCACACCCTCCTTAATGTGATGAACCATCTTTGACTTTTAGATCCTTGGGGAAGCCTCTCAAGTCACTTATGCCCCCAACTTTTAATCTAGGAGGTTAATGTCTACTTCTGTAGTTTAAACATGATTGCAGTTGTATTTCCTTTTTTTCTAATTCCTCTACTAGACTGTAACCAATGTTAATGTGTCACTGTTCTATATATTGCAGTAATAAATAACATGTTTACCATTTAGCATGGTTCTAATAACTATTTTCAGGTATAAGATCCTAGGCAACCTCCTGAATTTCCCAGTTGGCATTGGTAAAGGAGTCTCTTCTCTTTCTTCTTTTTTTTTTAACCAGATCTTTTCTTTGGTTCATCTTCTTTCTAATCATATGCTATTTACTGCCACAGACACATTTTTTTCTGATTGTGTCTGTGCTGTGAATCTTCTTTATCTTTTCAACAGAAGATACCTGGAAATGCTTGTAGAGGCCACTTCTTGTCAGAATTAGGAGCTGGAGACAGTACCACATCTACTGGATAGAGATCAATAATTCTGCTATCAATGATTCCACAATTCAGGGGATAGCCATGTCTCCAACAACAACAAAGAATTTTCAATTGTGTTGCATCAAGAGTGGCAAGGTTGAGAAATGGTATAATGGATGAATGTACTTGCCAACCATCAGCCTGTATGTGTGTGATGTACTGTGGAATATAAGGCTGCTAAAAACTGATGGTACCTGGCCAGCTGCCCATCTGCTCGACTGTAAAACACAGAGCAGCTGCAGTGTCTTCAAACTTTGGTTAATTTCATGCAGTCTGGGAGGCAGTGCCACAAATAATCCCAGATCATGCACAGGCTAGAAAAGCAGATTTCACATAGGCAGTGGGAACATGGCTGCTGCTTTAACCTTTGCAACCACCTATCAGGTAGCTTCTCCTAGCAATTTCTTTGATACAGACATGTCTGGTTAAAAAGGGTATATTGAATATGAAATAGTGTCTTTCTGGAGCTGAAGATACCCATTTCTATGATTTCTACTCCAGGGTACAACTCAGACCCTATACCATATTATACTTAATTGCATCAAGAAAGCCTTGGGACTTGTTTACTTTTTAGTCTGTATGATTCAAAACTCACTGCAGAGTTTGGAATCTCAAGGATTTGTTAAAATGATGGTCATCAACCCTTATTTCTCCTGAAATGAGTTTTAAGCTAAAAGGAAATGACTTGTAGACAATAATATTTATTTGTATTTTTCTTTGATTTTTACCTTCATTAATATGAATTTAGTAAACTGGGTTCAGATTTATATTCAGTCACTAGGTATTACAATTGCCCCACATGCTTGTGAGAAGGTATATAGTTTTGCTACTTTCACTAGCAGTGAGGAGGCAGAGGACAGTCTGTTCAACATTGTAGGCAAAAGTATGAACAACACATTGGGATATTGCAATAATTTATATGCATTTCTTCTGGGTGTAACATAGTTATCAAACTCATGATAAAAAAAATCATTGGCAAATAAAATTCTTGAGCAAAGAACATTACCTTGCTGAGGACTGAGATCTGTTAGGCTTGTCCAGAGCATCAAATTCATAGCATCTGCTTTTAATTTCTGTATGTTCAGTTTCCCTGGGAACTTAAAATATCTTAAATGCAACAGAAATTGACCCTTTTGTAGTTCATTTTATTTTTAACAACTATAAGATAGTTTATGGTTTCAACAAGAATTTCAAAGGGTTTCTTTGTTGTTTGTTTGTTTTATCTTTCCTGAATGACAATGAGATTCAATTGTCATAAAACAGCTTTAAAGGTTGAAATTCATTATTTGGACTTACTGTAATAGTCCTAACTTGTTCTAATTGTGGAATTTATTGTGAAATCTATGGTAAATCTGTGAGCAAGAAACCACTGATCTGGAAGGAGGTGGTCATTTGAGCCTCGTCTTAAAAGTGCAGTAGAGGAAGAGTCAGTTTTCATTAGGGGTATGGCCCTTGGTAGGTTAACCATGCTCCCTTGCAAGGCCACACACCCAAGAGTAAATGAGCAGCACAAATTGGACTCATTAGGTTCAAAAATAAATGAGGACACACAGATGCATGTGTGGGAAAGGAGGGTGGGTCTGGGAGGAGTTGGGGAGGGAGTCAAATCTGATCAAAACCATCCTGTTGGAATCTCTCAAAGAATTAATTGGAAAAAACAACGTAAAAAGTCTATCTAACCAATAGTTCAATTCAACTCTGTTTGCGAGAATCCAAGCAACAAGATAGCACATGGAAAAGTGCAATGATAATTAACACACAATGATACCAAATGTCTCGTGTCAGTAAAGGAACCAACATGAGAGTTCATTTGAAGCTCCCACATTCGCTTTAAATCAGTCAAAAGTTTGCTATAGTTACACACACTCCCCTCCTCCTCTAGGCAATTTCTCTGACAAATGTTGATTCCCCATAGCACTGGGGCTATCTTTCTCTACCCACCCACCCCATATATCACATGCCTGTCTCCTAATGAGCTTTGATACTATTGATACCCATGGTACATATGATTTTCAAGTATTGGTTATGCCTACCAAAAAGGCCATGTGTTTTCTGTCATCTGCCTTCTCTGTGCATAATAGACAGTTTCCTAGATATCTTTGATGATACCGAAGGAAGCTTGAGAGTTTTTGTCGGAAGTACCACTTCTTGCTCTCTCATTAAATGTATTTCTCTTCTTGATATAATGAAAATACCTCCAGAGATTATTACCTTATTATGGCCCTGGTAAGAGAAAGACCAGGCTTACTATAGCATGGATGGTAGAGGATATGACTTTATTGTTTACATTCTTCCCTCTAATGAAGCTATCTAGAACCCTGTGGAGGAATATGTAGTGACTCCCAATTAAAAAGCCAAATTCAGCTTTTTAAAAAATTGTATCTAATCCTAAACTTTAACCCCAAAACATTTGACTTCATTATGCATTATGGCTGGTGTTAACCATATATATAACAAAAAAAATCCTTATACATTTTTCTAACCCTAACTTAAAATTTTATATTTCTTTGAGTCTATAATTCGAAGTGCATTCAAAATTTAAGATAAAAAATATTCAATTTCCACAAAGCTTTAGTTCCGTTGTTCCATCCCCTAAATGTTCTAAGTTAATAAAACAGAAGAGGTTGAGAAAAGAAGTAGAAGTGAATGAAAGAGACCAATGACAGTAAGCAATAACTTATTTTAGAAATAGAATTAGGGCATTTGTTATACTGTTTCAAGAGTCTTCTAATTATGATATTTTGTTTGATGGTGATGTGGCTAGCATGAGTTCTGGTTCTCTTCAAAATGGAATTGCTAAATATGTCCATAATAATTTAGCTAAACCAAAAGTACAATTATGTGAAATTGGTATTTTCTTATAAGTTTTGAAAGTTCATTTTCTATTAAATCTATAAAGATTTAAGTGACTAGCAGGGGTTAGGTCCTGCCCTGTGTGCTATAGGTTTGATAATAAATAAAAATAGACATGCTTCCGCTCATGAGGAAGAGTCACCACAGTGCTGGAGAAATTATGTAAGTGTTGACTATACATGTAGTTGTGAAGCAAAGACATGAAACAGAAATTGGGAGCTTTTTTGAATAACCTAATCAGACAAAACCTACAAAGAAATGGCATTTGGAGTAATATCTAAACAGAAAAACAAAACAGAAGGCAAAGAATGAGGAGAAGGGAGACAATGTTGGAAGAAACAGAATCATGACTGTAAAACATAAATACAAAAGCACACTCAAAACCATTGTAGCAGTAGCAACATGGATGATAGTCTATGAAAGAATATTCATAAGAGAAGGAGAAAACAAATCATTCAGGCCCTGGATCATTATAAGAAATTTGATTGCTATTCAAATTAATGGGAACTTGAATTGTTTCAAGCTAAGTACATCATTTGACTTTTAATTTTAATATGGCACATGGTTTCCTCTGGAGAAGCAAATTTGGGGAATATCATATATATCTATATAAGCATGAACTTCTGTACATTTGATTTAAGATGAGAGATGGCCATAGATTGAGCTAGAATAGGGGTGTGGGAAAGACATAAACAGTGCTCCATGTGTTTGCAAATATTTCAGAAATAAATGAAGAAGAACTTGTTGATAGGTTAATGGATTTGATGAAAGCAAACAAATGCCATCTCTTTGGCTGGCTTGCTGGAGTAGTTGGCAATGGCATTAACTAACAAGGACAAATGGGTAATGAAAAATTAGAGTTGTTATATCAGTACATTTTGGGACATGATAGCTCTGAGATATTCATCAAGTAGACAGTTATAAATACATATATGAATCTCAGTGAGTAATAACAACATAAAACATCAGTAGTTGATTATGTTAAAAGGTGAAATGTGTGGCGATATTAACTAGGAAAACAAAGAATATCTCTTAAAAATAAAATTGAAGAAATACAACATAAAAAGTTAGCATGGATATAGGAAGAGTAAAATGAATTGCAAATGTTATGAGAAGAAAAAGGTTTTTTCAAAAGAAAAACACGAGTCAGTCAATGACACTAATGGTGACAAGAAAGGTTATTTTTTTTTAAGGAATGAAGAGTAATTGATAACAGAGAAGCCAAGGAAAAGGAAACAGATAGAGGGAGATGTGGCCAGCTGATTTGGGTGAATAAAACTAGGAATTTTGGAGTTGGAAGACGGCTCAGTAAGTAAACTGCTTGCTGCCCAAGCATGCAGGTCTGAGTTTGGATCCCCAGTATCTAAGTAAAACTGTCATACTGGGCTTGCCATCATAGGTTCGTAATCCCAGAACTGGGGTGGAGATGGGGACATACCTGAGGAGGAGGTAAGCAGAATGCAAGGGCTTGCTGACCAGTTAGTCTAACAACAGTAGTGATCTCCACCCAATTGCTGGTGTGTAGCTCCCCTGCCCCTGGTCAAGAAAGCCCCAGACCTTCTTCTATCCATGGAGGACAGCCCATAACTGCCACAGCCTTCAATCCCCTTTACACTCTCAGGGGCTGATTGTGTCATTTCTTATGTTTTCATTCTCACTCGTCTCGCTTGCATATTGAACATATTCACTATATCCCATCATTACCAACATCAGTTTCCTGCTAATGAGATTTTGCCTCACCAGCTGCTGCTTAGGTTCAATGCTGCTTTTCTGCTGACGGTCCAGTCTAGCAGAAATGGTAATACTCATGTTCAATGAAAAGATCCTGTCTCAAAAAATAAGGTAGGGAAGTGAGTGAGGAAAAGGTCCCCATGTCAGTCTCTGGTCTCCACATGTGCTTGCATAGGTGAGCACACCCATATACATAGATGCATGCACACACACACACACACACACACACACACACACACCATATACACACACACTAGTGCACACTCAATAAAAGGAAAACAAAAGGAGGAGTCCCAGCAGTGTGGCAGGAATGCAAGATGTATTAGGAGGAGTCAGAGTCTGAATGGCAAGTGCACAATGTAAGAACTGCAAGTGACTGTTTAATTACCAGAGTGTGCTACGGTGCCAAATGATTGTTGGTAAAGATAGCACATGGAAAATACATTGTAAATTCCAGTGAGAATAATTCAATAGAGAGTAAATCCATACTGGTGAGGAGGAACATATGAGATGATCCAGTTAATCCTGAGAGGAGTGGAGGGAATTCAGGCCAGAACACTTAAAGAATGGCCTTCCCTGACAAAAGAAAAAAAAAAGGCAGGGTGGGTCTTTCCTTGACCAGGATCAGATGAGCTACATACCGGCAAATTTGCCAATTTGTGTGAAACAAAAGGGTTCTTTCTTTCTGATTAACTTTGTTCACTTACAATGAATAATTTCTGTATTTTCAATGAAGTGGAGGAGAGTGAAGATTCTAAACTGGGGTTTGAATGTGTGCTTGTGTGGTGGTATTACAAGTGCAGGAGAGCAAACTGAAAGGGATGCAATTTTAAATGTGCAATTGGTAACTTCAAAGAAAATCAGTCAATCTGTGTGTATAATGTTCCCCATTATGTTCACAGGCATAAGGAAGATAGAAGACTTAGTCCTGGGATGGTTCAAAAGATTGGGGCACAGACATCATAGCTTGCTCACAAGCAAAAGATTATAATTGCACACCATTAAGTAAAGTGAAATAATGAATAATTAAAATGTGGAGGAAATTATATTAGAGATATTAATATAGTGGGAAGAACTGTGGCAGTAAGGTAGAAAGTAAAAATAATTATGATCAGACTGAGACCTTTGGGTTTGAGATGAGGTGTGGGTGTAGCTACTAATGATGATGTAAATCAACCTGGGTCGTAATTTGGACATAAGTATCATAAGTCGTTGTTGTTAGTGATTGTAGTATGTAAGTCAGGTAAAGGAGCATTTGCCCATTACACATGACTGCCTTGGATGCTCAAGATGTTAGGGACATGTCAGGCTTAGACACTGAGAAAAAGGTATGTATCTTCAGTGGAGGAGGAACAGTAAAAGAAAGTCCAGAAAGTGGTAATGTGGGAGAGAACAGTGTGAAATACAAGATGAAAGATCTAATAAGCAAAATAAGCAGAGAGGAAGGGAAGTAGCTTTAAATCAGTAATGGACAGCAAGGGGTCACATAACACAATACTTAGTCCTATGGGAGGTGGAAAATAAATAGAGCAAGGGGTATCTATTACTGAGGTCCTCTGGGGAAGGAAAGAAAGTAAAAAGCTTGAGACACTGGGAGACTGTGCTGAACACAAATGAAGCATTCCTGAGAACATTGGCAAAAGACCTCTGAAGGAAGGCTGTGCTGGATAACAATGTGAAGTTAAGAAACTTCAAGCCAACCTTTACCCTTCCGGACTTGGACTTCTTGTGCTTCCTTAGGGCAAATACAGGTGTCAATTTTGATGGTAGTTCTGATATAATAGGTTCTTGAAAATTGTGGAAAATAAAACAAACAAACAAACAAAAAACAGTTTCGATGTTGTGAGCACCTAGTTATTTCTACTCCTGCAAGACCAGGTATACTAAAAATGTTCACTGTAGAGAAATGCACTGGTGAGTTAAATACATTAGTCGGAAGCAATTTAAATAACGAAGGCATTTCTCTAAACATAGCAAGTCCATTCCACCTCTCCTAATTCAGAAAAGACTTTGTAGTTAGTACAGTTTGTACTCTGTGGTTTATATAGTTATCCTTTTGGTTTGTTTGCTCTCAGTTTCCAAATGAAACCATAGCATGTTTTCCCCTCCACTGATGTACTTTAGAAATCTGGCTGTGGACTCTGTTTCATCAGGGAATAATAGCATCTGAAGGCGAGTGAGTAAACTCATATGACTCTTCCTCACCAATTTCCATGGACAGAAGAATGATTATTACATACTTTACTCTGTGAACTTACGGAGAACTCATTGCATTCTCAAAAATCATCATCAGTATGTTATATTCCTATTATTCTTCTTTTATTAAATGTCCCTGGTAAGTTATTTAATACACTGGTACTCTGGTAGTTATGTAGACTTGGAATTGGGTATCCTTGGAATGGTATCAGCAATGCCCTCTGAGCCTATTGATTCTCTCAGGAAATTTAACTCCCTGAAGCTCAGTTGATGCTGCTAGGAAGAATTGCACAGTCAGTAATCTCCTGGGTACATCAAATTCCCTGGTCATCACACGGGCTCACTTTTCACTCTAATGTAGATATCTTTTTACTTATCTGATAATAGATCAGGCATCCTATCTCAATGAACTGGACCTCTTCCCATTTGTGGAATGGAACATTAGTGGAAACCAATTTCACTGGAGGCTGTTTATCCTGGAGGCAGCATAGGGAGAATTAACTTTGAAGAATACTTAGGAAAATTGTATCTTTCTGGTCAGAAATCTCCCTTTGCCTATTTGAACAAGGAGTGCTAAGTCCTCTTAATAGACATCAACAGCAAAAGAAACCTGTCAATAAAGCATGGGGCTGATGACTTTGTCTTTAATTGACATATGACTTTTATACATATTCATGGGGTAATTCTATGTGTGTACAGTGTGTAATGATCAAATCAGAAATAACTAGTATCTCTGCATTCTCAGATATTATCATTTCGGTATGTTGGAAACCACCAAATTCTTCTCTAGTTATGTTGGAACTGCTGTCGACTGGAGTTGCCGTCTTATGTCACATAACACCAGAGTCCCTTCTCCCACGAGTTTATTTGTGTACCACTATGGTTTGAATGGGAAATGACCCCCAGGGGCTTGGTTCCTATCTGATGACCCTGTTTTAGGAAGTTGTGAAATCCTTAAGCTTTGAAGCCTGGTTGATGGAAGTAGGTCCTTGTAGACAGGCTTTGAGGTTGTAGGTTGGCCTGATATCCTAGCTGAGCCATTGTCTCTACTTCTGGTTTATTTATTCCAGCTGAGCTGAAAAACTCCCCCTAAGAGTCATAGACTATCTAACAAAAAAGTCCCAGTACCAGGCATGAAAACCCCTCTTTGTAGCTGTTGGTCAGGAAGTCCATGAGACTCTCAAACAATACAGACTACTGCTGTTCCCTTTGGTTGCCTTGCCAGGGGTTGGGTCCCTATTGTTGATGCCATGTACTTCAGACATGCACTCCCGCACTTGAAGGATCTGAGCTGGATCTGACCTGAAAGCCTCCTCCCTGAGGACTAACTTCCATAGTACTGCAAGGTAGTATTCAAGCTTCCAAGGGAGAGAAGCAACTGATAGTCCTGTTCATTGTGACAGCCATAAACCACAGAAATGATCAGCATAGCAAAATATTTCTAAGGGGACTCACATCTAGGCACTAGCCAATAGCTATGTAATTAAACTTAAGACCTATTCTCTAGGATAGAATTCCTGCTTGGTTCTGGAAATCTAGGCAACTATCAGAGGCTAGTAAGGACATGGATCTTAGCGGAAAACCTACAACTGCCACTTTACCAAACCAACCTAATCCTGAGCTGCATTCTAAATACGTATCCTTATACCCAGAGATAAGGATAACTCTCACCCTTCATCAAATAAACTTCTCTTTGTAACATACAGAGACCATTTCGAAACCCCCAACTGGTCAAAATGCAGAGAACAGGTGAGTAGAGTGCCAAGCCCCAGTGGATACGTCTACAGCACAACTCCTGCATCTAAGGTTCTGTGAATATTGTGAAAGCAGGGCAGGGAGGGTGGAAAGATTGTAAGAGCCAGAGGCCAAAAATCCTGTTATAGGATTGTATCGCCTATAAATGACAAGAAAGCTTTCAATCATGGCTATCTGAACAACTGAACAGGTAAAATAACAATAGGCATGCTAAAGTAGAAGGGATAGATCTCAACGTGCCCCACTACTACCCAAAGAACTACAAGAACTAAGTAATGCTGAGGACAGCAGTATAGTCTTCTGCCTTGGGATAAGCTCCTTAATTGGTTAGCCAATGCCAAGTGGTTGGCACTGAAATCATATATCATATAATATGTATACAAGTAACACTAAATAGACTAAGCAGATTTTATTTATATATTTGCGAATATACATACAGATATAATTTATTCAATATAAATCATATTGTAAGCATATATATTATGTTATATTACTTTTTAAAAGATATTTGAATAGATATACCCTGTATTGGTGGACAGTACTGCTCCCAGAAGTCACTGGTTATTAAATGAAAAAATTGGTGCCAGGCACAGGTTACCTCCCTCACATGGGTTACCAGGCTTAGGTCAAGAGGCCCAGAGATGCCCAAAAGTACACAGGATATTGCCATTGCCCTTGGTTACCCACTAAACTTGATGGCAAGACTCTATTGCTGTAGAAACCACATACATACTGGTTGCAGGACACAGAAATGCCAGCCTTAAACTGATGAGGAAACTCTGCATTGCTAACCATCTTCCGGGTGTTAGAAGGTGCTATGCAGGCTCCTGATGAAGAGATAACAACGATCGTATTCAGATAGTGACAATACTGACCTGACAGAAAAGATGTGTTCACTGAAGCAATAATGGCAAGACAGTTTATGGGGACAACCACCTGCTCTCTTGATTGGATTTGAGGTCTTCCCTGCAAAAATGAACTCATGCTTGTGTTACATACATGGTCAAAATCCATGGCTTTTGGAAGTCATAGGCCCTAGCAATAACTTGTTGGTGTTTTCTAACTGGCCGTGTTGTAAAACTGTTTTCTAAAATTTGTTTTTATATTCATAGATTTGTTGCAGTTTCAAGCCTTAGACAGAGAGGCATCTTGTTGCAGTGGGTGATAGTTAACAGGGATGCACTACTGTTCCAAGTGCTGAGATTAAGTGGCTTTGGGTGCTGAGCCTTAGATAGGACATCTGGATTAGTCCCACCAGAGCACCAGAAGCATCATGCAAAGGGGGTAGAAAGAGTATAAGAGCCAGAGGACAGGGAAGACGGCTGTGAAATGTTGTCCTCTGTGAAGCATATGACTGCTGCACACATGAACTTGTAAGAGTTGTAGTTATCTACAGAAGACATGCATACTATTAAGATAGTTAAAAACTGCAGCTCAGTAGGAAAAGGAAAGGGGTTCCTCAGACCTCACTTCTAGGCTTGGATCTACTGACTGCTGATGGTTGCTTGGGGAGGGACAGTCACTTTTCTTTAGTGGTATGGCTAATGGTATTGACCCTATTCCCTAGTGAATGGCCCCATGTATATGGGCAGAACCAAATGGACTCTGGATGAAAAACTAAGTGATTTTTGCATTGGAGAGATGGCTCAGCAGGTAAGAACACTGGCTGCTCTTCCAGAGGACCCAGGTTCAATTCCTAACACCAACATGTCAGCTCACAACTGTCTGTAACTCCAGTTCCAGAGGACGTGAAGGAAGGATGTGAAGTTGGGAGGAAGATGAGATGAAGAGAGTCTTGTGGTGAGTTGGAGGTGGATAGTGAGGAGTACATATGATCAGGTTACTTCGTATAAAGAATGGTAGTTACACTTACCTTTTGGTTGGCAATGACGTGTAGGTACCATTATTACACCTTTATGCATATATTGTGATGATGGTAATTGTGATTCATGGGTGTTATACCTAAGAAAGACTTTCTGGTTGCTTTCCTTCCTTAGCAACTTCCTTAATATTTTCAGAAACTGTGGAATCTAGACTGAATGAGAAAGACATCCAGCTTGAAATATCAGAGTTCTAAGTCCTAAGTGTGTGGTCTTCAGGGATAAGGGCCCACCTCCAACCCCTGAGAAGCAACTAAGGTCTACTTTGATCATCTATATTGCTTTTATCTTTTTTTAATCCTTTCAAAAATATCTTATGTTTAGAAATGTTTTAAACAAAATAAGATATAATAAGATAAAAAAAATCATCACAACAGGTGGACAAGACAACCCAACAGAAGGAAAAGAGTCCCAAGAAAAGACACTAGAACAAGAGACCCACTTGTTTACATACTCATGTTTTGGAAGTCACTACCCTGACCAGCCATTTGAAAGAAGGTTTCTCATGTCTGCTATCAAGGTGCTTTATTTGTTGTTGTTGATGATGATGGTGATCTATGGTTCTTCTGTGGAGGATTGTCAATTCAAGTGGCTTAATTTCTTTTAAGATAGTTTTATTATTATTATTACTTGGACACACACACACAAACACATATATCATAAAATTTGTCAGGAGCCAAATGCCTGCTGTAAAAACAAACAAAAAAACAGATTACCACACACCAGTTTTAAAACTCAGTGAAGCCCATGGCGGAACTACTAACTCACAGAGAAGGTATGATATTCAGTACACTTGTGTAAGAGGTCAGATTCAAAATAGAACATACTAGAAATTTCAATTTATATGAAATCTAGAAGATGCAATCTATAATGCAATCTATGACAACATAAAAGGGAGAAATTCCAGTTGCTCCAGGGATGCAAGTGACATTTGGGGCAAAGAAGCATCACTGAATGTCTTAGGATAATGAGCATGGGCAGTGGATTCATGGGGGTTTTGTATATGGAAGATAGATCCTCTTTCAAAACACCATCAGCAATACCTAAAATACAGACACATTATTTCATACAACCTAAACCTTAATGAAATTAATGCAAAAGTTTTTGAGTGTTCTAATCAACAAAATAATGGCCCAGTTCTTAAAAAGCAAATCAGGGATTAAAAAAATCAATATTAAAGATAAGTCTGAACAACAACAATTCATGCTTAACAACTATATAAATCCTTCAGCCACATGCCCTGCATTCTAAGCACCTAGACTATATTTCCTACCTTGCTTTTTTCAGTTTGTTGCTTTGTGTTAATGAAGCTATTTTAAGATAAGCCACAGGGCAAATGTTCTTTCTTTCAATATAGTGACAGGAGAAATAAACATTTCCCACTTTTTTTCCTACTAATGCCAGGTCACCCTCAGTGAGCTCTCTGCTGTCGTAGGTAGCAACCTGTCTTTTCTGATGGTGAGAATGCATTAATCCATCTGATAAAGGGTGCATTGGGGAAGGTGAGCACTGCTCAGAGCTCTTTAATCTGTCATGTCCTATTTTCTTTTTACCATTGAAATGTTCCAGAATCCCCTTTCCAATCTGTCACGGGAACCCTAACATCCCATCCCAGAGTTTACATGAACCTTTAGTAGTGTTATGGGAAGACATGAAGCCACTTTATAAAACAAGGAAGTTTTCTATGAATTTTGAATTATTAATGTCAGAACTGAATTACAAATTTACCTTTCCTGCTTTTGCTAATGAGAACTATGCTCACACACTTCTGGACTGTGAAAAGGAGGAATTAAAAGTATTTTACTAAATAAATGAAACAATGCTTAAATACTATGAAAACTAGATCTTTAATTAGTTTTACAACTTCCTGAAAACACGCTAAATATCATTCAAAATGAACTAGCCACCACAGTACACCTACAAAGCACTGTATTCCAAGCTACAAATCAAAACTGTGTGTGTTAGAATGTGGACTAGAGTTTCTTTCTTTGAAATCCTGTTATAAAAGCAAGAGAAATTTATGTAAAACTAATGCAATTGCTTCAGTGAATTATAAAATTAAAAACCACCCCTAGACAATCCTGCCAGATAAATCTCTTGTGACAGTTTCATCCCACCATTCCCAATGGCTTCTCAAACTCTATGCAATACAATTAACCACTCAAGCACACTCCTAACCATCACTTAAAAAGTGGTACTTCTAATTTGTGCTTAGAAGATACACACTAGTTCAGCTGAAAATATGCTTGTTTAATGAGTGACGGATGACTTCCTTCCTATTCACAACTTTCATCTGATCTACTATTGAGGTTCTTATTTTCATGGGAATTCTTAATTACCAACAGTAATGATCACACATTCCAACTATTTATGTACTACAAGTGTTAGTCTTTAAGGTTTCATGGCCTGTGTCTACTCTTTGGCAAGCAGGTGTGTTTAACATTTACCATGCACTGAACACATGATCCCACACTATTTTAAATGTCATAGCAGAGCAAAAGGGAAAAGGAACTCTGCCTTCAAATAGTATTTTTTTAATTTTAAATAAAAAGCACATATATGTGAATCAAAGATCAATAAGATTTAACTAACACAGAAGAGAATGAGTTCTGTGTATCTGTCTGGCAGTGGAAAAGAAGGAAAGAGATTATGAAAATCATCAAGAATATCGACACTTGATAATTTCTACATAACTTGTATTGTGGGGAACATTAATCTTATTTAATATAGCGATGTCTGAGGTTAGTATTAGGCCTATTTAGTAGCAAAGAGCATCCAACATTTAGAAAGTCAATACTTACCAATATGCATGAGCACAGTTTTTTTTTTTTATATTTCAATGGCCATTTATTAGCTTTGCTACTCTTACATTATTAAGCAAAATTAAATGCCGATCTTACTTTTTCATGGGTTTTCTTACCACTTAAGAAGAAATACCAAGTGAAATGATTAGTTCACTGAGTTCTAAACAGCATGTTTTACTGTGGCCTTTCTTATAGCAAATGATTCCAGAGATAAGTAAAATAGGACTATGTAGAATAATAAAGTATCATTCTGAGCACATCAAGTGAGCCTTGGTCAGACCTAGCACAGTCATCAGTGACAAACTATGGTTGTGAGCTGTTCAGACTGGATGCTTGCACATTATAGGGGAAAATATATCCTCAAACTCTGGATAGCTCTCTCACCAATGTATTGGATAAATGAATTATCTCTCAAAATCTAGACATCTGCTTTTGGAAATGCATACTTGGTTCTTTGACGCTTCTTAATTGTATCTCTAAAAACTACAAAGAGATAAATAACTAAATAATTAGTGCTTGAAATAAAGGCATAATAGAAAAGCCAGCAGAGCTTAGACATAATTGATACCATTAGAAATAAAGAAAACTGACTATTTATTTCAGCCAAGTACTTGAGAAAAAATTAGAAGTTAAATGAAATTTCTGAGATTAAAGATGCTATAAACAATTTCAATATTCTATTTCCAAAGTTTATTCTTTGGCTAAATCATTCCCTAATGCTATACTCCAAAAACAAAATTCTTTGACCAAATAATCATCACTTTTCCTGGACATGAATCAGTGTGATCTCGTCAAACAGAATTTAGAAGTCTCTATATATAGTAATACATTTCTGAAAGGACTAATATGTGTGGACCAAAATTTGGTCTCAAGTTCCAAATGAACCATAATAGCAACTCATCTTAATATTTTAACTAGTAATATTTATTTGGTTTCTGTACTTTTGAATACACAAAAGACAGGGTATCCGAATATAGGTAAAATTTGGATAGAGTTACATGGAATAGAACTACATTTATTCAGAATGCTCAGACTCTCCTGCCTGTGGTCTAGACACAGTATTCTCTTCCAAGCATGGCTATAAAATGGAAGAATTTGAAAGTGCTTTCTCAGATAAAAAAAAAAAAAAAAAAAAAAAAAAAAAAGCCCTCTGGTAGCTTGCTTTCTTCTAGACCAAGACATATTGTCACCAATTTTCACACAGTGTAAGCCTTCTAAGTGAACAGCTTTTCTAAATGAGAGTTGGAATCATGAAAGGCTGGAGGCTGGAGGAGTTTAGAAACATGCTCACTAATCTGAAATTTGCAGGATACAAGCAACAGAACTTTGCTAGGGAAAAAAGGCCATGATTTGATAAGACAAATGATTTGAGCTGAAAAAAACAATACTCAAGCTAATGAACTGAGATGGTTGGATAACTCATTCCAGAATCCCAGATGATAGATTCCACAGATGCAATGCCTTGTGTAGAAGTGCATTTGTGGCTTATAATCAACACTTTACATTTTTGAGAGATTTCACATTTAAAAACAAATCCCTACTCATCCAGTACTTCTACATGGGGGAGGGGATTAAATTTATGATTAATTGTTTTCAGTATAATATTACAGTTTAAAATGACACTTAGGAAATTTGAATTTCTTTTAAAAAGAAAACTTATGAAAAGAATATTGGAGATGCCCAGAGGCTGTTTGTAATTTCAACACTGGATTTCCAAACTGACATTAGAGTTGTACCATGATAACCCTGAGTTATTCCCTGCCGTCAGGAGGGCATCTGTTCTACCGACAACGGGAAGCTCATAAAGGACAGATGCACAAAGCCATGTGCGTTTCTGCAGCTGGAAACAAAGCAAATTGGGAAGAAAGCTTTCAACAAACACAGGAGGACCTTCGTGATTCTCCTGTCTGTAGCTCCGCCTCTCCAATTTGCCCTTTTCAAGGACTAATTTCTGTTTTTAGCTTCGATGCAGAAAGCTACTCTTTGTTTCTCTCATATTTTTCTCTAGTAAAAATAACAAGAAAAATTTTTAAGTGGAATTATTTATTTTTCACATCTTGCCCCTCTCCATGAGGAGCACTGTGCAGTTTCAATCACTAAAGGCTCTTATAGAAGATTGTCCAAATTAAATAGGGATGAAAATAAGAAAATACAAGAGCCAAATGTGGGCGAGTGAAAAGTTCACATTCCCCCCCCTTCCTTCCTAAGAGTAAGTCACAACCTGTGATCTTCCTGGGTCTGTGGTACAAGAGTGAAAGAAGACAATGCAGCTTAGCCTGTGACTCCCAAAGTGCTTCACATGGAAAATAAAATGACTATGAACTTTGACTCCATGAGAGAAGAAAGAACCAATGAACTGATTCTTAGATTTCATGTCGACATGAACTATCATCTATGGCCAATGGCAAAAACAAATATCTAGCATCGAAGAATGAAAACGCCAGGTGTAACGATAAGCATCATGGATACCAAGGCATTCAATCTTCAAAATAGCCCTGGTAAGTAGACACCATATATAATATGTCAAAAGAGCGACAGAGGATCTTAACATACATAGTTCAGCTTCACAGTCTCTCTTCCTAGCTGTATTGTCACGCAGCCTCCAAAAGTTATATAGGTGACCTATGTGTGTGTGTGTGTGTGTGTGTGTGTGTGTGTGTGTGTGTGTGTGTGTTGGGGGGGGGCGAATCTGATTCTGATCCTTAGGCAGTGATACTCTTAAGAAAAATCTGACATTTGGAAATTCAGCTTTACCAATTAATCACTCAAAAATGGAAATTAATAAAATCAAATGGAAGACCAGTTCCTATCAGTGCCATGGTCACTAGAGAGGGCCATCCGAAGGCAGGGGTACTTGTATCATTCACAAAGAATGAATAGGGTTCTGGAAAAACTGAGAAGATGGGCAATGTTTTGAAACAGGAACTAATACTTAAATGAAGTGGGGGAGTTAAAGCCACTGGGGAAACAGAGTTGGTTTGATTCGTTAAAGTGGTCCACAAATCACATGGGCACCCCGGCAAAGGCCTGGCTGGCAGAATTCCCAGACACATTTGAATTCGCCTATAAAACTATAGATTACTAGGCTCTGTCAGACCTACCACAAAAACTGATTCTCTGGGTGAAATCTGAGGATTTGAAAAGTTGAAGCAATGCTCACAACATCAAGAAGTCAATTGATACCAGGCATTTCAAATTGCTAGAAACTTCCTCAGATCCATGCAGCTCATCCCCAAACCTTGAGAACCGATCTGTAAACTGTTAACATGTTTTCAAACAGTAAATTTCCGGAGGAGAGAGTATATAGTATGTCTCATAACTCACATCACATACTCTGTATGCAGGCTGAATCTGCGCTTTTGCCTCACTCTTAATTCAGGATGGGAAACATTTTATCATTTTTTCCAAAGGGCTAACTTGGGGAAAAAATTATAAACAATGAACCCCAAATTTGCCTGGTTGTATTTATTTTGATGCAAAGCAAAACAAACAAGCAAACAAAACTGGGTGTGGAGGTGTTGGTATTTTCAAGGGGGGTATTTGACATGCTTATTCCGGCAGTGATAAATTGTCACCCTCCTGCCGACATCTGAGACCAAGTGGCCACCCTGCTTACTTTACTGCTCACTTGAAAGACTAAATATCTCTGAAACAACAAACCACGTGACTTTTATTCCATTTGCTAGAAAACGAATCTACCTGCTTTGTTTTTCTGACTAAACAATGAACAGGTTCTGCTTCAGAGGTTGCAAGTTTCCATTCACAGACTCTTCTCAAACCCACCCCTCCAAACTCCCTGCATCTGCTGCTTCTTCCTGCCTTGCGGGGGAGCCCAGGCCTGAAGGCAGATAATGCTTTCTGGTTCATAACTCTCAAAGCACTTAGGAAAGAGAGGGAAATGCCTTGCACCCAAGCGAGTGAGATACTTAGGAGAGGGAAGACTGCTCACAAACGCTGCAGAGCACGAGCTCCCCTGGGGATTCCCAACATGCTCGCCAGCCAGCCTCCCTTTCAGGCAGTGCCACCACCAGCTGCCTTTCTCAGGATGGAAATCCGAAGCCCTTTGCCTCAATCATGACCTCTCTTCCTCAACTGTCAGAATTAAATATCACAGGTTATTAGGAAACTCAGTTTTCATCAAAAAGTGGATGGCCAGATGGATGCAAGAATGGATGCAAGGTAGGTAGGTGGATGGATAGATAAATGGAGGGATGAATGGATAGACGTCCAGAGCTAAATAATAAAAGCGACTCCTTCTGGGAATCTAAATTTTCACTCGGAAAATAAAAAAACATCCACTATGTAAATGTTAGCACATACAATTAAGAAGTAAAAAGTTTAAGATGCATTACGATCTTCTAAATGCCTATTTACATTTACATTCCAAGGTTCACTTTATAACTTCTGTTCACTAGTTATCTCCGAGTGAGTTTGTTAATATAAAGGAAAATTAAAGACCAAGTGAGCTTGATTTATTTCAATAATATGTCTTGTAGATTTACATTCATTACTCCCTCTAAATAGTAACACGCAAGCCAATATGTTGTGGCCTTGTCTTTCTCCCTATTTGGAAAGCATGCAGCACACTGCCAGGCATATAGCATGTGTTTAAAATACACTTATCAAATTATACTAACCATTGCCCAGCCTACACATAAATTGCTGCCTTAAGAGAAGCCGTGTGTAAAAGCACACTGTGTAATGACCCCATCTGCTAGAGAGATGAAAGCCGGGCCGTAGCATTTCACTGGCCTGATCCATCTGCCACCAGTCACTTGTGGGCAGAGGCTTCTGGTTTTTGTCAGCCAGCAATAGGAAGCACAGCAGGATTTAGTAGCTGCTGAAGTACCAAAGGAAAGGCCATAGCACACACCATTCATGTCAAGTCCCTTATGATCTGGGCTTCCTTACCCGCCCCTCCCATCTAGTAAACAAACATTCTCCCTGGGCTGCGATGCCTCACAAGATACCTGACGTGCTAAGTTGGAAAAAAATAGGCTCAGTGAGATGTTCAATTAACCCACATGTACAAATAAAAGGATGTGATTTGTATCTCTCTCACTGAGGCTTTGTGAAGGCCGTATTTCAAGTTCCACCCCATTTTCTAAACCCAGGTGATATGGAAGGAGAGAAAGACAAAAACAAACCATGGTGATAGTTCTTGTCCAAAAGAGAGTGAATTATTTTCAGTCACTTGTAATTTGATATCCGATTCGCCACTTGGAGCCTGATGAAAGGGGGGAATCTCTGGTCACATTCTGTGGTCCTGTGATTTTTGAGGTAATAGTGGTGTGTGTGTGTGTGTGTGTGTGTGTGTGTGTGTGTGTGTGTGTGTGTGTGTGTGTTTCTGGGGATAAGAGCTAGATCATTCATTGTGCATGCTTGACAAACACTCCACAACTGAGTTGAAATCCCATCCCTATAATGGTTTTGTTGGTTTATTTTTATTTTGGTATTTGCAAAGCAGTCAATTTGTTTAATATCTAGTTTCTTCTGATTTAAAGGAAGAAAGGAAAGTTATTTGACATTCAAGTGCTGAATGCATACGCACTTCAAAAGCAAACCAAAGCTATTTTTACAAAAGAAGCCTCCAGCAGCAGTGAGCAATTACACTGACCCAGCAACCATGAGACTTGGAGAGAGGCATTAAGGTGTTAGTCAGTGTCCCCAGAGGGCAGAGGAGACAACATTAAACACTTGGTGTGTACCAGAGATCTTTCTGGAGACTACATGTGTGTTTTTACTATGTCTTTTTTTTTTTTTTTTTTTTTTTTTTTTTAATATCAGGACTTGGTGCCCTGTTTTAAGAAAACAATTGAGAGCCGCGCGGTGGTGGCGCACGCCTTTAATCCCAGCACTTGGGAGGCAGAGCCAGGCGGATCTCTGTGAGTTTGAGGCCAGCCTGGTCTCCAAAGTGAGTTCCAGGAAAGGTGCAAAGCTACACAGAGGAACCCTGTCTCGAAAAACCAAAAAAAAAAAAAAAAAAATTGAGAAAAATTGGGGGAAGAAGAAAGTTATCTATTTATTTTGGGTTTTTTGTTTGTTTTTGCATTTGGAATAAATTTAGTGCATTTAGAAAGATTTTGTTTTCTTTCTTTCTTTCTTTCTTTCTTTCTTTCTTTCTTTCTTTCTTTCTTTCTTTCTTTCTTTCTTTTTTTGACCGGGGGAGGAGTGGCTTCATTTTGGACAGGGTCTCAGCCCAAGCTAGCTTCAATCTTGCCTTGTGGCAACTGGGGATACCCTTAAATTCCCGGTCCTTCCATTTCTCTCGCCTGTATTCTGTGATTACAAGCATGCACACATCCAATTCAAAATGACTTGCAAAATGTTAGAAAATTTTAAATTATGTAAGGATCTTTTCTAACCACATGAAATAAAGTTCAAAATCTATAATGAGAAAAACTTTGGAAACTATATAAATGTATGGAAATTAAACTTTGGCTTTAAATAATCAGTAGATCCAGGAAGAACTCAAGAATGTAATGACATAATGAGAATGGATAAACAGGTTATCAAACCTGTAGACTTCAGCAGAGGGATACTGAGAAAAGTATTTAGAAATCAACACCTACATTTTTTATTAAGAAATTTTCTTATTCATTTTACATATCAACCACAGATTTCCCTCTCTTCCCTCCTCCTACCCCCAGCCTTTCTCCCTAATCCATCCCCCATTCCCTTCTACATTTAAAAGTAGTAAAATCTCAAATAACCTGTAGCTGCATTGAAAGTAATCAGAACAAGGAACAACAGACAAATACAACATTAGGGAAAAAAGTGATAAATGACACAGAAATGTGCAAAACAGAAATGAAGAGTGCAGAAGGTCAGCTTAAGAAGAGGTGGTTCTCAAAACAAATAATGCTAAGTAAAAGGAAATATTGCAGGAAAGTAAAACAAAAATATAAATACAGAGACTCTAAACTGACAGCATAGACCACAAAGGATCCCCAGAGATGACCATGAACACTCACAGAAAAACAGACTTGAAAACCTAGAACATAATGGACGGATTACTGGATAGACTGAACCATGTGAAATGGAAAATGTGAATAGACCAAGAAGTAATGGAATTGAAGCAGGAATGAAAAATCTCCATTAAAACAAAAAAGCCTTGAACCAAATGGCTTCACTGCTGAGTTCTATCGAACAGTCACAGAACAAATTTCCTTAAGGAATTCTCAGAAGTAGAAAATGAACTATTTCTTCAAAAAGCATTCTAGAAAGCCTGTATTGTCTTGATAGCAAAACCACATAAAGACACAAAAACAACAACAAAAAACCTTGTAGTATGATATCTTGGATGAACATAGATACAAAAACCTTAATTAAATACTGGAAAACTCAATCCAAGGGCACATTTTAAAACTGTATTCCATGTTAAAGTGAGATTTGTCCTATGAATGCAATGATGATTCCACATACACAAATCAGAAACCATGATATACTACTCCAACAGAATGGAGGACCAAAAAAAAAATTTATCATCTTTACAGATGCATAAAAAGATATTTGACAGAATTAAGACCTCATAATAAAGCTAACAAAGAAATTAATTCTAAAAGGAGTTGCCTCTTCATAATAAAAGGCATTGGTCATAAGCTAATATGCTGAATGGAGAAAACGGGGTTCCAGATACATACTGAACATACTCTATCAGAACTGTGAGAGCTGTGTTTTCCTTTTGATCCAAGGAACACATTCCTTGCATGAACAGGGATTCAGACCCAGCACAGCAAAAATAGAACCTTCCAAACCATGGGACAGAGCCCTTCTGTTTAGCTCTAAAAGACAATTATCTGCATCACAGAATAATGGACAACTTGCCACATATTAAGTCATTAATGTACAACTCCAAAAGAAATACTGACATTCTAATTTTTATGTCCTATCCTCATTTTTAATGTACTTGCTAATCTCAAAATAAATTGGGACTCTGACATTGTTGCTGCCTAACTATTCTTGCCATAGCCATAATCAGATGTTATTTTTAATCTTGTTTTTATGTAATCATTATATTTCTGTATAAATAAGTAAATGGAAACATTTTTGTTAAAAGACAAAAGCAAGAAATAAGCCATTTGTATTGTCAATAAAACTGTCAAAAATACAATAGCCAAACCTAAAACTGAACCTAAATGTGGAAGCTTTAATGTAGTCCATCCACTCTAGGCACTGAAGGGTGCAAAGGGGTTGTCGGTGGGTCTCTACAAGTATGTGATATCAAGCACATGTCTGGAAGCAATATTCTCATGTTAATGTGTTCGTAGGGGAAAATGAACACAAAAAAACAAACATCTATAATGAAGCAAAGTCAGAGTACAAGGTGAAAACTAGTATACATCAGTAAGCATTCAAATCAAATATGCTTTTGTAAGAACTTCTGGTATGCAGAAGTGTGTAGAGGGAGCTAAGCCAATAATAGCACCTCCCAGTGTCACAGGGTTCCAGCCCTTCTGATTGTCTGCACGCCTCTTACTAGGTTGAAAATGTAAATGTTGCTTCAAAGGAGTGCAGGCGCTGTCTGCAATGAGCTCTGTCATTCTGCTAAAGAATTTTGAAACCTTGGGTGTCACCGACTCCCAAATGGATGCAAGATGACCTCTCTCTGTTAAGTCTGCTTACAATGCAGCTTGAATTTATTCGGAGGAAAGTACGTTTTACTCCTTTTATTGAAAATAGGTTCTTTTCTGATGAAACATATCCTGATTATGGTTTTCCCTCCCTCTGCTCCTCCCAGTTCCTCCCACATCCAGATCTATTTTATACCAGAAAAGGCTTCTAAGAGATAATAATTAAATATAACAAAATAAAACATAATCAGGTAAAACAAAAAAAGGAAAGTAATTTTTAATATGACCATACTCCATATCAAAATTTGCCTTAGTGAATCCCCAACAGTGAGTTCATACCTATCAAGTTTTGCTTTGTATATTCTGTCTTGATGACTTTTAACATTGATCAGGTGATAATAAAACAGAGCTCAAACCTAAGTTCCCAGTCCTTAATATGATGGAGTTAAAGACACTCAGCTTCTAGCAAAGGAGAAAAGTCAGTTCTTGATGAGAAATAGCTGGATTTTCCTTTGGGTTGCCAGATAACAATAAAATGACACAGGGGCTTATTATTAACTATAAAAGCTTGGCCTATAACTTGGGCTTGTCCCACTAGCTCTTATAACTTAAATTAACCCATATCTTTTAATCTACATTCTTTTACATGGCTCAGTTACCTTTACTCTGTACTGTCCATCCTGCCTCATCTGTGCCTGGCTAGCGACTCTGCCTTTCTTCCTCTCTGAGTCCCCTCTGTCCTCAGAAGTCCTGTCTAGCTTTTGACCATTCAACCCTTTATTAAACCAGTCTCAGTGACATATCTTCACACAGTGCAAAGGAATATTCTGCAACAGTGGAGATACTGTGATTTGGATTGTCATCCACAATCCCACCTTCTTGCCCCAACCAGTACCTTAGTTTCTCTACTCACGTCTACTTTTAATGTTAACATCTCCCTGATCCTTTTTGACATCTCATATTCAATTCTAGCCACTACCTCTTTCAATTTTTTTTTTTCTGGGCCATTATCTAATAATAAACTTCATTGAGCTTACTAGAGTTCCGTGTGTACAGAATTACCTAAGCACAATACAAGACATATGCTTACAAGAGCCAGGTGAATCAAAATCAGCCCATAAAGGTGACTGAACCTGAGTATAGCAACATGGTACATGAATTTTTCCTCTACAAACAAGAACTATTCTGCTGTAGACTGTTTTGACAAGCAATGGTATACTACTCATTCGTGAAGAAGGAATTGTCTGCCCTAGCTAGTGTGAACTCTATGAATATACCACTTGACACTGGACAGATAAGGTAAAGAAAGTTGTCTTTTAGCCACAATCACTATGGCCTGGAGATCAGGGTCACATGGAAGATGCATGTGGGCCAGAGAGGAAGATCAGACAATGGGAGATGACAGGCTTTTAAATGATACATTTATCAGGTACTTCTGGGCTCTAAAACAGGACAAGACTAGCTTCTCTGAACAATTTGACAACCTAGCAAGGCAGTGGGCATAGGACCAGGTGATAGAAAGCTTGTTAGACCAATAGAGAAAATGGCCATTTCAGAAGCTTTCTCTGATGAACTGTGGTCACATCTGGCAAAATGTGACCAGGACAGTTCACCTTTAGAACTTGGAGCTATATGAAGATCACAAATCTGAAAGAAGTGAATGGAATTTTAGGTCTCATACTTCACAGGTCATCATTTTAAGAATAAAGTTTCACTGCATTGTCAAGAGAAACCAGAAATTTTCCTTTTCATATAAACTCCTCCAGATTGCCAACATTGGCTCAGATTATCTTTAAAGTGATGTTTGTGCCATACAAATACAACTGTGCAGAGTCAACTGCCTTTGTGAGTTTATACCCTCTGCTGTTACATCAACTCCAGTTTTGAATAACTAAATGTTAAAGCTATCCACCATCACAAATCTACATCCAATTCTAGGAGCATGTGTTTAATGAATTGGCACCATTTAATAATTTAAATATTGAACAGCGAGATTATTAGAGCATACAGTAACAAGTCAGCACGAACAAGGGGTTCAAAGGGAGATTTCTTAACAGTTCGACATAGATTTGTTTGAACACTACTTTGATTTGTGTCACAGATGACTGAGATCTAATGAAACAACTGCAGCCAGCACGTATTGTTTAACACACGGGCTATTTCCCAAAAGAAATCAGGATTATAAAAGGAATGTTTTCATATTTATGACAGTTTTCTGTCCATTAGAAAAGTGTTGATTTTGAGTGGAATAATTTTAAATGTCAAGGTGGAGACACTTTGATTTTTTTTTCCTCTTAATAAAATCATTACAAATCTGGGAAATACTATTTGTATTGTGAATGTACCAATACTCATTTTGTTATTTTATGTTTTTATAATAAGATATAGTCTCATAAATATATTAAAAATAATAAATTTATCTCAATAATGATATCTTTATGTTAAATGTAATATACCAGATAGAGAACGTGTTAATGAGTCAATTTGTTTATTATATTTCCTGTTTTGATAAAATATTCTATAATCATCAAGCCAGGTGGCGGTGGTGCATACCTTTAATCCCAGCACTTGGGAGGCAGAGCCAGGCAGATCTCTGTGAGTTTGAAGCCAGCCTGATCCACAGAACAAAATTCAGGACATGAACGAAAACTACACGGAGAAACCCTCTCTCAAAAAACCAAAAAAAAAAAAAAAAAAAGTTCTATAATCATACACACAAACACATAAAACAATAGAAAAATTATTTGTTTAAGAATTTTACACATTAAAATCTGAGATTATTTTGGACAAAGAAAAATTCTGAAGGCTGGGCATGAAAGCACTCCAAGATTTGAAAGTCAAGAGGAGATGTTAACATAGAAAGAAAGCTAGGTGTGTATGTGTGTGTGTGTGTGTGTGTGTGTGTGTGTGTGTGTGTGTGTTGGTGCTATTGTGTTCCCCAAAATATTGTGTACCCTAATAAACTTATCTAGGGTGAGAGACAGTACAGCCACTAGATACAAAGGCAAGAAAATGGTGGCACTAACACCTTTAATCCTAGCACTCCAGAGGTAGAAATCCCTCTGGATCTTTGTGAGTTCAAGGCCACATTGGAAACAGCCAGGTATGGCGACACATGCCTTTAATCCCAGAAAGCAAGCCTTTAATCCCAGGGAGTGGTGGTAGAAAGCAGAAGGGTATATAAGGTGTAATTACCAGAAACTAGAAGCATTTGGCCTGGTTAAGCATTTGGCTGGTTAAGCATTCAGGCTTTCGAATAGCAGTTCAGCTGAGACCCATTCTGGATGAGGACTCAGAGGCTTCCAGTCTGAGGAAATAAGACCAACTGAGGATCCGGCGAGGTGAGGTAGCTGTGGCTTGTTCTGGTTCTCTGATCTTTCAGTTCACCCCAATACCTGCCTCGGGTTTGATTTTATTAATAAGAACTTTTAAGATTCCTGCTGTGTGTGTGTGTGTGTGTGTGTGTGTATAGTGTGAGAGAGAGGGAGTGGGGTATCATGGAAACCAAGTGAAAGTATTCTTGGAATAAAGGACTAAGTATCTGCAGTTAAGATGAGGAGGTGAAATAATCAATATGTATAAATATTTGAGTAATTTTATTTGAGGAGGGACCAGAGAGCAATAGTGAAGAACACCTAGATGAGATTTAGTTAACTTGCATGTGTCTGTAAACATACGTGCGTGTGCACATCATGGCTAAAGGGTAATTTAGGGTGCCATCTTCAGCAACACAGTCCACCTGATGTTGAGACAGAACTTGGAACTTGCATGGAGCTCACTGTTGGCTAGAAAGGTGGGTGGGCCAATGAGCTCTAGGGATCTTCTTCCATCTGTCTCCATGGATCATAATCTCTTGTAGATCTTTACATAGGTTCTGGGGATTAAACTTGGATATTCATGCTTACAAAGGAAGAAATTCTCAAAGCCAACTATCTCTCCAGCCATGGAAATAAAAATTTCCATGTTGTTTTGCATTAAAATACAACTTAATAAAGCAGGAGAAAACAGAACTAATATGATGTTAATAGTATGAGAGAAAAGAAAATGGATGCTTTCATGAGCAAAACCTTGAGTAATAAGCAAAGTAATGTTAGCCCCTATTTAGGAACAGTAACAGCTCGTGTTCTTTATAGTGGAAACACAGAGCATGGCGATGCTAGGGAAGGTACATGAAGATTCATAGAGTTAAAGCTTGCTAGGTAAGGAAGTTCTTTCTTAAACTTTTTAACTTGAAAAATAATTTAGTTAACTGGTCAAGAGTGAAAAATAAAAGGCAGTTGATATATAGAGGGCAAGGAACAATCTATTTTTTAATGTAGCAGAAATACTGGCAGT
Source organism: Peromyscus leucopus (assembly GCF_004664715.2). NCBI lineage: Eukaryota > Metazoa > Chordata > Mammalia > Rodentia > Cricetidae > Peromyscus > Peromyscus leucopus. The sequence goes on along the minus strand of NC_051072.1, from coordinate 30,429,497 downwards.
ACTAAAATTACAATAAATAATGAATATGAATTTGAAGTAAATTTCATCTTCGTGATGGTGTGCTTTTCTCCAGTGACTAAAATTTGATCAGGCTTCAAGTTTTGTCATGCCAGTAGAATAGAGAAGAAAGAAGAGAGAGAATTTGAAGGGTTATATAATGGAACAATTATGTGAACACTGAGCCTAAAAGAGTAAGCCCAAAGGGGGAAAATCCAGGCAGCAAAGACCAAATTGGGCTAATTAACTAAATCTGAGCCAGTTTGTGATTTATGGGAAGGGGATTAGTGGAAGGAGAATGGGGAAATATGAGGATACCCCAGAGTAGAAAGCTTAAAATTGAAACAATGGAAGTAATTCTGTTGCTATTTTTCAAGAAGACTTGCCCTAAGATCCGAAGAGTGGAAATGAGATAGAAATAAAGATTATTAACCATAAGAAGGCCAAAGGTTGAATTTCATGGTGGAAACTAGATCTTATACATTGATGTAAAGGTCATCATATACGGTGGTAAAATACAATGAAGAGAATGACAGTGAAAATATGTTTCAGACGTGAGGTAGGATAAGAATCGCATTAAGAGATGACAGAAATAAGTGATTAGTGGCTCACTCTGATAGTGTACACCTATAGGAGATAGAGATCCTTAAGCAAGAAGAAGAATATGGTGTAGAGGTAATACCAATTAGCAAGCAAATTAATGGCTCAAATCAACGTGCATTTATTATTTTACAGTTTTGGAAGCTGAAGATCTCAAATGTATTACACTGCCTAAAATCAAAATGTCAGCAGAGATGCATATTTCCCCTGCAAGTGCCAGGATAAAATCTGCTCTCTTGTTCTTTGAGGTTCCATAGCTGGCCATATTCTTGCACTCATGACCTCCTTTGCCATCTTTAAATGTACAGTTAGAAGGTAGCTTCAGCTCTCTCATTCTTATTTCTCCCTTCTAAAGATCTTTATGACACAAAAGATCTGACTAAATAACTCAACACCATCTTCCTGTTTCCATATCTTTAACCTAATCATATCTGCAGTGTTCCTTTTACAAGGCATAGGAACATCTACATAGGTTCTTCAAATTAAATATTGATGTTGTTACAGTGGGTGGCAAGGCAAGCAATTATCCTGCCTACTAGAATATCTATCTTACTCCATACTCAGTGACTTATGGCATACATATGGAGAAAAGCATCCTTCAGTTGTTCCAATGGATTGGGTGTAAAATAAATAAAGAAATATATAGAGAAGGATTTAATGTGACAAGATGTTTTTCTAACCTCATTATGAGGTTTACTGAGTTCAATGGGAGAATTTAAATACCAGGGAAGAGTGAATACTGCTTAGACCAGGGGATACAGAAAGCCTTGAGACTAAGTATCTGTATGAAGATAAGTCTGGGATGATGTTATTCCAGGTACTAACTCAGTGGTACTCAACCTTACTAATGTTGCAACCCTTTAATACAGCTCCTCATGCAGTGGTGACCCCCAACCAGAAAATTACTTTTGTTGCTACTTCATAACTGTCATTTTGCTACTGTTAGGAACTGTAACATAAATATCTGATATGCAGGATATCTGATATGCAACTCCTGTGAAAGGGTAGGTGGGTTCCCAAAGAGGTCATGACCTACAGGTTGAGAACCTTTCTACTAACTAAGAAAAGTAATATGTCAGACAGAGAAGGGTTTATTCTGAATCAAATTTCATTGTTTAATTTCAATTATTCATCATTTACTGGCTCTGAATCCAGTCTCTTCTGTAGTTTTAGTGATTAGACAGTTAGTGGCATGGGTTGAGGGATAATGTGATGCTCTGTGAATTGAGCACAGAATGTCTTCCACAAAAAGATCCTAAGATCAAAACCTCAAATGATGGTATGAATGTGGGGACACATCTTCACTGCTGATGAGAATGCAAGCTGACCTAACCGCTATAGAAATCAGTCTAGAGGTTTCCCAAAGAGATATAAATTGATCTACTACAAGATACAACTATCATATTCTTGGGTACCTACACAAAAGATTCCATATCATGTTGTAGAAATACCCACTAGTCCGTGTTCATCACTGCTCTACTCACAATATCAAGAAAATTGAAGTAATGTAGATGCCCATCAACTGGAGTAGAAATAAAAATATGGTGTATTTACACAATGATTATTATTCAGCTACAAAGGGAAGTGAAATTATGAAATTAAGAGGAAATGGATGGGGCTGAAAACACTCATTCTGAGCGAAATACCTAGAATCAAAAAGGCAAAACCCAGAATTTTTCTTATTTGTGGATGTTAGCTTTGACTTGTCAGGTGTGTATATGCATACTTTCTCTGTCTCTGTTTCTGTCTCTGTCTCTCTTTCTCTCCCCCTTTCTCTCTCTCTCTCTCTCTCTCTCTCTCTCTCTCTCTCTCTCTCTCTCTCTCTCTCCTACTCCCCCCTCTGTGTGTGTGTGTGTGTGTGTGTGTGTGTGTGTGTGTGTGTGTGTTTGGAGGGAGTGTCAGGAAGTTAATAAGGTGCTATGAGACTGAGAGCCTTTCCAAGGAGGTGAGATAGATCATTGCTACAAGGTGTAAAAAGATAATAATAGAACAGGAAGGGTTGTGATGAGGAAAGGAAGGCAAGATAGAGGAGAGATTACATGAAGGGAAAAACAGTACTAAAGGCTTTTGAAAGAGTCATATGAAAACTTACTACTTTAGAAGTATATATATATATAGAAGTATATATATATGTATGTATACACACACAAACATATATATTATAAAAGGTTAAAAAGTGGTTACCGATGGGCGGTGGTGGCGCACGTCTTTAATCCCAGCACTCGGGAGGCAGAGGTAGGTGGATCTCTGTGAGTTTCGAGGCCAGCCTGGGCTACCAAGTGAGTCCCAGGAAAGGCGCAAAGCTACACAGAGAAACCCTGTCTCGAAAAACAAACAAAAAAAAAAAAAGTGGTTACCATATAATGGGACAACAATGCCCCTACTAGATATTAGAGTCTAAGAAATAAAAAGCCCAATGCCAGGAATTGGTTACTTCATTTGGAATTTTTAGCCAGTGAGATCCATAAGTTCCCCCAAACAATACAGGCCATGGCTACTGCTCTTAGCAGTCCTCCAGAACTTTATGGTAAGACCCTATTACTGAAAACACCATGTAAAGCATGGAGAAATCAAACTGGTACTTTCTGAAAGCTCCATTATTACTGACCAGCTTTCTTAGCACTGTAAGGTCATGTGCACAATACTGGAAGAGAAAACTAATCATGCACTTCTAAAAAGGTCCCTTCACCTTGGAGCAGGGGTGATCCAGATATCCTACTTGGAGATGAACAGTCCTCAGTCATTTATTCTGTGTATTTTGTATAGTTGAGAGTTTCTGTTACCCAGCATCCTCTGATATAAAAAGTTTCTCTGATAAGGGCTAGAAGCTGTGCTAAACCATGAGTATAAGGATAAGCATTTAGAAATCAGTTTGATGCTATGTCCATGTAACACAGCACCATGCATAGGTAGAAAGTTTACTTCTTAGCACACATCTATTATTAAATTGACCATGTTGAACTTTTTATGTCTCAAAATTTAGTAGAGCATGCCATTCTTTCCCTTGCTCTGTGTGTGTGTGTGTGTCTGTGTCTGTGTGTGTGTGTGTGTGTGTGTGTGTGTGTGTGTGTCACAGAGAGACAGAGAGAGAACTTATAATGTATTTTACTTAAAGAATATATACTATAAAGCAGTGGTTCTCAACCTATGGTTCTGACCCCTTTGGGTGTGGTGATATATTGTGTACCCTAATAAATTTTGCCTGAAAATCAGAGACCAGAACAAGCTACTAGATTAAACATAGATGCCAGGCAGTGGTGGTACACGCCTTTAATTCTAGCACTCGAGAGGTGGAAATCCGTCTGGATTTCTGTGAGTTCAAAGACACCCTGGACTATATGAGATTAACTCAGTCTAGGAGGAAAAAAAAAAAAACAGAGCCCTGCAGTGGTGGTGTACTTCTTTAATCCCAGTACTGAGAAGCACACATGCCTTAAATCCAGGAAGTGATGGCTGGGTGGAGAAAGGTATATAAGGTGTGAGGAGACAGGAACTAAAGGCTTTTCGGCAGAAGCCCTTTTGGATGGAGCTCTTTCAGGCTGAGGAGCTGGTGAGGTGAGAGGTAGTGGCTGTGGCTTACTCTGCTTCTTTGATCTTTCAGCTTTCACCTCAATATCAGGGTCCAGGTTTTTTAATTACAAGACTTTCAGAAATTTGAACAACATTTGGGAGTTACATATTAGATGTCATGAATATCATATATTTACATTATGATTCATATAAGAAGCACAATTACAGTTATGAAGTAGCAACAAAATGAATCGATGGTTGAGGGTCAGCACAATGTGAGGAACTGTATTACAGGATCCATCCCTGGTGCATGAGCAGGCTTTTTGGAGCGCACTACCTATGCACAGCCTTGCACAGCCTTGAGGCAGGGAGATGGGCTTGGACCTGCCTTGACTGAATGAATCAGGCTCTGTTGATTCCCCATTGTAGCATGAATCTTAAAGAGTTATTAATAAAATCAAACCTGAGGCCAGTTATTGGGGTGAATGCTGGTAGATCAGATGCAGAACAAGCCACAGTTACCTCACCTTGTCAGATCCTCAGCTGATCCTGTTTCCTCAGACTGGAGGCTTCTGCATCCTCATCTAGAATGGGTCTCAGCTGAATTGCTGCTCAAAAGCCTGAATGCTTAACCAGCCAAATGCTTAACCAGGCCAAATGCTTCTAGTTTCTGGTCCTCATGCCTTATAAACCTTTCTGCTTTCTACCATCCCTCGCTGGGATTAAAGGCTTGCTTTCTGGGATTAAAGGCGTGAGTCAACATCCCTGGCTGTTTCCAGTGTGGCCTTGAACTCACAGAGATCCAGAGGGATTTCTGTCTCTGGAATGCTAGGATTAAAGGTGTGAGTGCCACCATTTTCTAGCCTTTGTATCTAGTGGCTGTTCTGTCTCTGACCTCAGATAAGTTTGTTAGGGTGCACAATATTTTGGGGAACACAATACCACCACACCCCATTGGAGGCCTTACCTTCTTATAGAAGGGAATGGGGCATGGGTTGCAGGGGGAGGGGGAGGCTGGAGGGGAGGGAAGAGGGAATAGGGGAATCTGTGATTGGTATATAAAATGAATAAAAAGATTTCTTAATAGAAAATGAAAATAAAAAATGAAAGAATAAAGGATCGCCACATTAGGAAGCAGAGACTGGAGGAGCTGCAAAAGTCAGGACTTCTCTGTTTCACTGACATTTTGAAAGGAGTTTTGGCTTTTCATGTGGTGGGTATCACGATTCAAGCCAATCTTATCTAGGTATCTCCAGGAGGACGAGGTGGCCCCAGCTGACATCTGGGTTATATATTTCATGTCCAAACATCCAGGGAGGGAGAATCAGTCAAACTAACTTTTCTGGTCTCAAGTAAACAAAATAACCAATTGATGGACTGATTGCTTTCCTTGTTTTGGATTTCCATATACATAGCCATATGTCAGTGATCACACACACACACACACACACACACACACACACACTCACACGCCTTTTTCTTCTTAAAATTCAGAGCAATGTACATGACTCTTATTTATTGCTCCTGATAACCTAAATTTAATAGAAAATAGCAAAGTCTCCATCTATCCTCATTTTATCAATGTTATGAAAAGTTACATTAGAAGATAAATAATTAAAACTACATGGAATATGAATAAAACCTTCCCCATAATTTTTTGCTTATTTGATTTACTTCTTTCTGTAAGTAGTATGTCATTTTACTACTTATTGTTATTTATACAATGGCCTGTGCTGAGAGAAAATAGCATATTATTCACATTTTTCAAATGTTCTGAATGTTTAAAATGTAGAAAAATGTCTAATATTGACTAAAGAAATTTAATATCATCCTACATTTTATATTCCCTATGTTTTAATTTATTTTCTTAGGGAATTAACACTATTACAACTGAGAAAAATGACCTAGTTTTTAATCCATCCCTTCCACAAATAGGCTAGACATATATTTGCTTATATTTACTTGTATCCCTGAGGCTGTTTTCTCAACTTGACACAAACTGGAGTCATTTGGGAAGACAGAACCTCAATTAAGAGAATGTCTCCATCAGATTGTCCTGTGTAGCATGAATAATGGGGGTGGGGGCAGTCATCTGAAGGCCATGCCACTACCCTAGGCAGGTGGCCCTGAGTTTTATTAAAGAGCAGGATAAGCAAGCCACTGAAGCTGATGAGCAGTGGTCTTCCATGGTCTTGGATTCTGATCCTTGTTCTAGGTTCCTGCCTCCTAATTCCTGCCTTGACTTGCTTCAGTGATGGACTATAACTGGAGAGTTATAAGATGATATAAACCCTTTCCTCCCAAGTTACATTTGGTTATGGTATATATCATAACATTACAAAGCCTAACTGATACAATTTACTTAAAAACAATTCCACACTCATCTTGTGTATGTATGCAGAAGCACAAAGAGAAGATTGAACAGGTGTTCCTCCATGAACTCAGGGTGCTCAAGTTTCTGTATCATTTAGGGATGTGAGATCCCAATAAAAGATAAGCTAAAACATGTATTACCAAAATAATTCAGAGAATCTACCCTTGTAGACATATTTTAATAAATTTTACATATCTAGCATTGTATAGCTACAGCGTTGGAATGTGGCCTCCAAACAGAAAATGAGTAGTTAGTTTCTAGATTTTACAGGATGAGATGATGAAACTAATTTCAGGAATCTGCGGTTTTCAGTGATGTCTTTTCATTATTCCATACATTGACCTGTTTTCCAAATGTGCTGTCTGATGCTTTGCAATGCCCTTATGGCCAGTCTTCAGTTCCTTATGATCTTCCTGGGGTGCTTACTGCTTTCCTGAATTCAGTGTATACATTCCTCTTTTAGTGCCCTTACCATCTCCCCAGCTTCAGTTACCACCTTTTCAAAATACATACCTGAGCCAAATTTTCCTCTCTAATTGCAAACTCATGTATATGTTAACTAGTTTCCTGGATGCCTCAAATTCAGCATTAGTCTACCTGCCTCTAGCGAGCCTTTTCACTGGAAACTGGCTCTTCTTTCTGCATCTTAGATTAGTGGTAGCAACATCCACTTGACTGTCTATCGCACTCCCCATGTCCAGGCAATCTCTATTTACTTTATTCCTCGACATTTCTCGATTCAGTTTAGTTCTTCCTGTGTTCATTGTTTCTAGACTTTGGTCACCAATTTCTCATCTGAGTAACACAGTCTACATGGCAGGTATCTGGAAATTGTATAGCAGTTAAGCTTTGGAGATTTCTGTGGCGTGAATGCTCATGTTGGAATTAGTTTTTGTAATATTGAGAGGTGAGGTCTTTAAGGGGTGATGCTCTACAAGGTTGTCACCCATGGAAGTGGCATTGGTACTGTTTCACGTACATCAAGTGCAGCCTCTTGTCCTTTGCTGCCTTCTCACACACAACCCAGTAATGATGCAGTGAGAAGGCTCTCTCTAGGTACAACATTTACACTAATCTTCCCAGATTTCAATATCATGAGCTAAAACTTTTCTGTTTATTATAATTACCCATTCTCAGGTACTTTGTTACAAGAACACAGAATAGACTGACACAGACCCTCTCCCATCATATTTCTCATCATCATTCTCTTACAAACTATTCCCCAGGACACAAAATAACTCAACGCCTTGAACTTTTTATATTGTTCTTCCCATGCAGCCTTCAGACAGGCTATACTGACTACATTTTACATTCTGTAAGTATAAAAAATATGCTTCACAAACATATCTATGTACACAAATTATATGAGATATAATTATCTCTATGATGCAATCATTTATCACCCCTGTGATCACCAGGAAGGATAGATTTATTATTCCTCCAATATGATCCCCAAATATAATACATTATAAACTGAGAAGTTATTATTTTGTTTAATTACTGCATGTCAATCTGTTTTGGGTTGCTAAAACAAGTTACCATAAGTTTTATAGCTTAAACAGAAATTAAGTTCATCCTTCCAATTCTGGAGGCTGGAAAGTACCGAGATCAAGGTTTCATTCTGGTCAATACTGTGTGTCCTGGTTCAGAGATGACAATTTTTCACAAGATAGAAGAAGAGAGGTCTTAGGTCTGTCTTAGAAATTTGTTTTAAAGTTATTACACAAACTTATGATACTGAAATGAAATGCTTGAGGCAATTAAATCATAAAGGCAAAAGTTTTGTTCAGCTAACAGTTGGAAGAATTTAAATTTGAAGTTTCATTATGGGAGAGGATATGACTTGTTTGGGCATCTGGTGAGGACTGGGCATCATGTGTGAACTCACATAGGGTCAAACACCTTAGCTCAAGCCAACATTCAGAGAGATACTGAGATAAAGAAGCAGGAGTTCCACAATCTTGAACTTTCCACAAAGCTATGCCTGTTAAAGGTATAGACTATCTCTTAAGGCTGCCAGTTTGAGGACCTAGTCTTTGTGGATGTGCTATTAAGAGACACTGGTTTAAGACATAGCATTCAACAATCACATCCATGAGACCATTTTCTGGTGATCTAATCACCACCAAGAAACCTCACCTTAGGGATTAGAATGTCAATACATAGATTTGGGAATAGATGTGAACATTTAGACTGTAGGACTCATTTTTCTGATTTTGCTATTTAATGTCATCAAGTATATATATCTCTCATAACTATCTTCATTGTCTACCACTATTGTAACAAATGCTTCAGAAACACCAAGAGTCAATGAATTAATAGACCAGTGCATATGTTTGGAGTTTGGGAAAAGAGGTAAGATAATTGCTAGTATTTTATTGAAATAAATAGTTATAATGAGACAGTTTTTTGATAACAGCAGTAGCACTGTTCAATTGCAAACAATGCTCACATTTCCTCTCCAAGATTACGGACTGACTGAAATTGCCTGCTCAAGCAGAAAAGCCCCAGGAGAGGACAGGGTTCAATGGTAGGAGCTTTCTTAACTTCACTACACTAGGGTATGACAGTTCAGTTCTAGCCAAACAAACCCCCAAGGATATCACTAAAAACATTCAAGTTGCCTGAAAAATGTTCTCCAAAACAATGACTATTAGGACAACAAAATCATGTAAATAGAAATGACTGAAAAAGCCATGACAGGCCAAGCGATCTCCCCTGTGAGGCTAGAATGCTGGCCTCAGCACTGGCAATGTGAATTTGAAGAGCAATCAGTGATGGAAATCCCACCTTCTCTCCTGGGATGCTGTTGTGCAAACATCCTTTCCATTGCTTCTGCTTGGATGAAATACTTTTAATTTGTCTTTTCCTCAGAGGATACTACATCACATGTCATGTCTTCATCCTTTTAGTTCTTTTTTTTCTGTGACAATTTCTATTTTATTGACCTAGGCTTGCAAAGTAGTCACTCTGGTTGGCATAGATTTTACATAAATACAACATTACTTCAGGATCGGAACAACAGACACCTCCCCTCTATATGCATACACCACAGTTCACACCTCTGTATAACAGCTTTCTCTTCCCATGTTACAAAAAGACTCCCTTCACTGTTAATGTCTCTGAATGCATGGGGAACATTATGGTTGGGGGTGAGAGCATAGATAGTTTTTTCAGACAAACAGAATTCTAAAAAAAAAAAAAATGTTTAGAAAGTCAACTTAACCCTGATGTAGTGGCCTTTTTCTCTAAACATCCAAAGAACAATGACCTTCAATAAACCTCGCTAAACTGACACTGTTCTTTAGGTAAAATGGGTACAGACAGATGGTTTTTTTTGTCATATATGTCTTCCAAATTACTTGAACAGGCTCATTATATCTTCAGGAGCTCATCCTCTTCCTTTTTCTCCATAATCCATTTTCTTTCATTTGTCTGCACACAACTAGCCTTTCTGCAAACTGTCTTCACTAAATGGGACACTGTCCCCAAACATTCATTCTTGGGACCTGGGGAATCCTGTCAAAACCAACTATGACGGTTTAAAAAAAAAGTCTCCAGTCAACAGCCTTGCGAACACTAACAGCCTTCCTTTAAATACAACTGAAGCCATCTGTCTACTGTCCACAGAAGCACAGTATTACATAGTTTTACTACTACTACTAATAATAATAATAAATAAAACCCAGTAAACTAAAACCTGAAAAAAATCCATTAGTACCTTTTGTTTGATAAAACAGAATTTAATGATATACTGCTCAAATAATCTTCCTAGGGCTGGTAAATTTTTGGATTGTATTACAAATGATCATTTTTTTACCATTTGAATCATATTGTTCATTGTGATTTCTCTGATGTCATTTCAGTATACCTAATCTTTTCATGACACTAAAAATGCATCCTGTTCAATAGTTAAGACCACATTGGCCTCTTTTTCTTTTCTTTTCTTTTTTTTTAAATTTATCTAGACAGTGTTTCTCTATGTAGCCCAGGCTGTCCTGGAACTAGTCTGTAGACCAGGCTGGCCTCAGACTCACAGAGATCTTCCTGCCTCTGCCTCCTGAGTGCTGGGATTAAAAGCATGTGCCACCACTGCCTGGCCAATATTGGCCTTTTCTCTGCAGATTTTCAAAAACAAAATCAAAAACAAAACAAAAACTCATTCACTCTTTTCTACACACTGAATCATTTTCCACTTATTACCTGATAATTTACATGTTGTCACTTAAACATGTTTTAAACAATATTTATGTTATGAAATTGGCTGCTTACATTTCCTAATATGCCAAAATAAAAAAAACACTACTACATAACTACATAATGTCTTGCAGTGCACATTTTAAAAACTCTCACTATTTCATCATAAATCTGCAGAGTTTTTCCTTAATAAAAGTCTCTGCCTCAGAGCTATACCCGCATCATTGAGCATCTGCTACAGATCTGCATTATAACTACTATATTTTCAATTCATTATACTTAATGTAAATCTATTATGACATTTTAAAAAAAACTGAACAAATTGCTAGCATAAATGCATAAAATTAAAATTGCAGTTTATTTTTTGCTACATTTCTAATAGAAATGCTACTGAAATGAATAATCAAGGCAGAATTACAACTATTAGTATCTAGAGAATGTTTAAAATACTCATTTTTAATGGCATCAGCCTTTTTCTGAACAGTATACATGCATAAATTTTCAGTGGAAACCATTTTCAACCTGTAGATTCCACTCAAATTCTAAATTCAATGTTAGTTTGCATGACATCATATATTATGTCTAAGAAGTTTCTATATTTGTTTCATTCAGTACTTTTGAAAATGTTTCTACTTCCAAGAGCTTTTCTGCTTTTATAACCAATAGACATTTACAAAGCTTTGACCATTGTGAAACTCTTCTGCAGGATTTTCAACAGGGCGCATTGGCATCCTTGGATTTTTGTTGGTGATCTTCCAGCCAGTTCCCAATCCATGTGACTCTGTTCTCATCCAAGGCAATTATAATTAATTTGTAAGTAAAAGTCCATGATCCACTGTTTCAAATGCTTCACTGGAGACCAAATCCATGACGTCTGTGCAGGCTCTTCATCCAGTGAGATGAAAAATATAATTAGATGTTGCATAACCTTATCAAACAAGTTTATGGTGATGATCTGCCATGATTTTTTCATTATGGACCAAGCTGTTGAAGACTTGGGATTCCATTGTTTTCTAACTGTTTACAGACTTTCCTTTCTTACTTTGCTCCCAGTAATAATGTAGTATTAATCATTTGTGAACAGTTTACCTGTTGGTAGCACACTTAGGAAGAAGCAAACCTGAAAGAAAGTAGTTTGTAAAATCACTTTAGTCTGTCTTTTTGTTTTGTTTGTTGATTTTTGTGGATTTTTTTCATTTGATTGTTTTTTAATGTGAAGATTTTGTACATGAATTCTTTACAGCACTTGATCCCTCCCTCTCCACAATACAACTCCTCCCACTTCCCCTCATTCCCTTTCAAAACCTCTTTAAAGTAAATATTATTGTATCCCCTTTTTCTCATACACATGCTTATATGAGGGTGATACTTATAAAGAGAGTTCTCAGAAATGAAATAAAAAAGGTTAACAAATACCTTTTAAAAGTGTTCAGCATTCTTACCAATCAAGGAAATGCAAATGAAGACCACTTTGAGATTTCACCTTACCCAGTCAGAATGGCGAGGCTCAAGAAAATAACTGGCACTAAATACTGGCAAGGATGAAGGGAAAGGGGAACCCTCCTTTGCTGTTGGGGGGACTGGAAATTGGGGTAGCTATCATAAAATTCAGTGTGGAGAATGATGAAAAAGCCACGAGTAGTTCTACCACATAACACAAGTATTCCACTCCTTTACATACACCCAAAGGACCTGACACTCCACTACTTTATTCACAATAGCAAGGAAATGGTAGCAACCTGAATGTCTTTCAACTGATGAATGGGTAATGAAAATGTCATACACGGTGGAATTCTATTCAGCTGTAAAGGAAAATGAAACCATGCAACTTATAGGAGAATGGATAAAACTGGAAAATGTTATACAGAGTGAGGTAACTCAGACCAGAAAGAGAAACACCACATGTTCTTTCTGAATCTTATTTGAGTTTATATCCTGGAAGTAACTACAGAAGCCAAAAATGTAGAAAAAAAAAAAAAAAAAAAAAAAAAAAACATTAGGATGGGGACAATGAGCTTTCTAGACTGAGACAATAAGACACGGGTGCTATGCATAGGGGACCAGAAAATGAGAAGGGGACTTTACCGGGGGGAGGGGGCTGGTACAGAGTACAGAGTAAGAGAGAAGGAGAGAGAACTAACACTAATGATGTCTACAAGAGCCCTAAGGAAATAGATTATTTTAAAGCTCACTTAAAATGTGTGTGTGTGTGTGTGTGTGTGTGTGTGTGTGTGTGTGTGTGTGTGTGTGTGTTGTAATCAGAAAGTTAAAAGAGTTACTTTGAGAGTCTTTGGTCTTTATCTATTTCTCCAAGGTAATATCCTTTTTTGTTTTCGTTTTTTCATTTTGTTTTTCGAGATAGGGTTTCTCTGTGTGGCTTTGGTGCCTGTCCTGGATCTTACTCTGTAGACCAGGCTGGCCTTGAACTCACAGAAATCCGCCTGGCTCTGCCTCCCGAGTGCTGGAATCAAAGGCATGCACCACCACCACCCAGCGGTAATATCCTTTTCATGAGAATAAATAAGGATTCAAGCATTGTTCAACAGTAAACAGTTAAGTTTTCAAAGGAAAATGAAAATTAGAAATATTTGTTACCCAGAAAATTTGTAGCATAAGAGAATGGGTACCATTTTATCTCAGGTAGAAAAATAGTTTGAGTAGAAAAGTTCAATAAATAATGAAGATCTGTAGATGATTAGGTGATGAGCGCTAAATATTTAAACTTTAGAAAAATAAATTAAATAAAAATATATAAACTGTTAAAATTATGTAAATAGCTGTAACATAGACCTACTGTAACTAAAAAATTCATAATCTTGTGGAGTCCATGATATATCAGTAGACTTTTCATGGCTATTCTTCACAAGAATGCTAGCAATAAGTAGTAATTTCTTGACATAGATTACCAATGGCTATTTCTGTAGCAAGTTATAACTCTTCAAAGATGGCCATAGAAAAGTTGTTCGCATAGATACTACTTCTTGAAACCCATTGACATTTGCAAATATCTTTCTAGAACAGTAGAAATTCAATACAAGGCCCTTTTGTTTTGATCTTCAATTTAGTGAGGGCTGGGAAAGAGTAAAAACACTCTTATTCCAATTATATTTCCCTTGAGTTTGGGCCAATTTAAAAATATTTATAAAAATTTAGTACTTTTAATAGATGTATTTTATTGTCCCCAAAGACATCCTAAACCATGCTTATGATCCAATATCTTATTTCTGGACCTGGATGACTTAAGTCTTAGTCATCACGTGCTGCACTGTTTCTTTTTCCCCCACACTGATGCCATCCCAAACCTCCCTGATATCCTCGTTTTGAACTGCTTTGACTTGATGAATCAAAGCCAATGAATTGGAAACAAGTTCAATATCATGTCGCTCAAGAATTCATTCGCCCTTCTGGGCTTGAAAAACAAAACAAGCTACACCTGCTCTCATCAGAACCCTGTGGATGTATTTTCCAAGAAATTTCTATTTCAACAAAAACCCCATTCTCCTGAATAACAACGTTGGTGGACAAGTCAGCATACATAGACCCCATCCTGTAATGGGAGTCCAGTGTAACAACCTCGGTCCTGTTCAGAACATGACTACAGATTGGTCATTTGCCTACCCAAAGCCTCTTCTTTTTGTTCCAAGGAGACACAGCTTGACATTCTTGTTATTTAATTCCCTCTCTTGGAGCCCTTCACAATAACTGTGACGATTTGGAGTGATGTGAACATTTTCTGGAATGTGGACAGTTTGATTGCTGAGAATGGTCTTCATTCTTAAAGTAGATCCAATTAAGAGACGTAAGTTTGTTTGAAGCTGCAAATTCAGCATCCTTCTCTGTAAAACTTGTGCAAATTTCATTCTTTCTCAATTAACCGGATCATTGCTTTTTAAATATATATGCATAAATATTAATTATTTGAGAATTCTACACATGCATACAATGTATTTTGATTATATTCACACCCACCATTCTACAAGCTCCTCCTAGATTCCAGAATACCCCTCCAAATTTTCTTTTCTTTCTCTTATATTTAAAAGTTTTAATTTTTTTAAAAAAAAGATTGTCCATGAGTACCATATTTCTATAATTTCCATTCTTTTATCACCCCTCCAATTCCTTTTGTGTTTCTTACCTGCTCTTTAAAGTCCATGCCCTTTTTTCTTCTTTAATTATTATTGATACATACATCCATATATACATACATACATACATACATACATGAATATATACATATAAGCAGCGGAGTCCATTTAGTGTTGTTCGTGTGTGTGTGTGTATGTGTGTGTGTGTGTGTGTGTGTGTGTGTGTGTGTGTTGTGGGTGTGATTGTGTGTATTGTGTGAGGGGGTGTAAATGTGTTTAAAATGACCACTTGGAACTGGATAACCTATCAGGAACCTTGTCTCTAAAGACTCTCTCTCTCAACATCCATTAATTGCCTGTAGTGGGGCCTTGTGAGATTTCCCCCACCCACACCGACATGTAAGTCAGTGTTGCTGTGCTGACCTTGTTTTGGCAGCCATGTTACTGGGATTTCGTGAGTTCAGCTTCCCCATCATATAGAGAAGGTACTACCTCACAACAGACATCCTTGTCCTTTGTCTCTTGCCATGCCTCTAACTCTCTTTTGCCATGTTCCATGACTCTTAAGTGTAAAGACTAAGAATCACAACAACCTTCAGCATGGCAAGGCAGCCTCAAGGGTGCGGCAATGATACTTATATCTTGGGGGTAGCCAAAAGATATCTAATTGGACTTACGGCCCACTCAATTGTTGTGATGTGGAGGGAGATTCATGCCTAATATTGTCAATACAGCTGTGTACCTGTGGCTAGTGAGGTTATGGACCCTATAGAAGACCCTCTTATTGCCACTTTCCTAATGGCAAAATCTTAAACTGAATTCCTGAATACTTATCCGTATATACACAGATAAGTGCAGCTCTCTCCCTTTGTCATACTAGCTTCTATTTGCAGCAGATGGACACTGTTAACAAGAAATTCACAACTTTTCAAGATGCAAAGAACAAGTGACGTGGGGGACCTGACCCCCATTAATGCTGTTGTGTGAAAATGTGTATAGACATTGTCTTTACATTTGAAGAAATTTAGCACTTTAAAAAACTGATTGCATGTTATCAACTGCCAGGCTAGAACTCAACCATTGAAATGCTTGGTGATTTTCATCTCAATAGATATTTGAAAAGGCCTTGAAGCATGGAGATGGGCATCAAAACTGTTTGTGGGGTAGGAGGTAGGCATCAAAGTATAACCAATCAATAATCAATGGGTGAAAGCACAAGCATGGGGAGCTGAGTTATGACCCCAGTGCTCATGGGGAAAGCTGAGTGCAGTCATTGTTCCTGCAATCCCAAGGCTGGAGGGACATAGATAGAAGAATCAGAGACACTTGGTGGCCAGTGTGTCTAGCTGAAAAATGCTGAGCTCCAGTTCTACCGAGAGACTGACCCTTAAAAATCATAGATAGACAGTCATAGAGGAAGACATCTGTTACCTTCTATGCAACTGCCTCCAAGCAACACATGAATAACACACACACATACACACACATTATAATAAAAAGGTGATCTGTTTATTTGATTATTTAATCAAATGGGTAATTTCTATAGAATTTCATAAACTTAGAATGAAAAATAGTAATCAGTCTCTGTAAATTTAAATGCAAGCTACCTGAAAAATAATGCTGGAACAGCACAGAATCGACTTTAAATCATGTTTACTACTTCTGTTTTTTGAGGTTATATTTTAATTACATCATTTATCCCTTTCCCTACCTTCCTTCTTCAAAGCCTTCTATATATCACTCCTTTTTCTTTTTTAAACTCATGGACTCTTTTTCCATTGATTGTTGATACATATACCTATGTATATGTAACACACACACACACACACACACACACACACACACACACGTGTATATCCCTAAATATAACATGTTGGTCAGTATAATGTTACTCATATGTATGTTTTCAGGGATGATCATTTGGTACTGGATAAAAATTGGTGTGTTCATATTTTTGATAGAAAAATTAGTTGTAGCAGAGGTTCTGGCAATGTAGCTAAAAGTAGAGGGCTGCTCTGACAGAGTGTCTAACCAGCACAGCATAAAATGGATTGGTGGAGGCATCCGGGCTTGTCCTCCCAGTTACTCCAGAGATGCTGGAAGACAAAGACATGAAACTCATTCTCAGCCCCATTCAGCTCCAGGCTCACAGGGCTTACTTTTGACCTTACTCAAAATAAGAATTTGTTATTTATAAGACTTTTTACTTGAAACATCACATTCACTTCAACTTGCCTTCAATACCAAGATGAAAAGCATGCAAAATAGTATCCTACATCTCCAGCTTGCAAGATTATTTTTATCATTGAATAAATACTCCTATTTTCAAAAACCCTCTTTGTTGTTCTGATGAGCACATTGAATGATAATTTCCCATCAACGATATTAAGAACTCTAAATTGTAGTAACATGAATGATAATACCATATTAGTTACATGATAATACAATTAAAATAATTCATAATAAGAACCAATAAGGCAGGAGGAATAGATACCGGGACAGGTTAGATGGCCCATATCTAACTCATTTATCTCAGTTTCACAGGAAACTAGATGAACTCAATTAATTTATTATCCCAGGAAAGAATAAGCTAAATATATTTCACTTTGGAAGAAGAAAATACATTTGCATTTTAATAGGAAATATACATTCATGGAAAGTCACTGAGTTAAGATATAAGCTTGTTTAAAAAGTACTGGACAAAAATCTGTTCTTCATATATAATCTCCAAAAACTAATATTAAAGTAAAGTTCCACAATGTTTTCCTTCTTCTTGAAAGCAGTTTATCATTTTGACGAAAATATTTACTCTTACAAAAAAATGTAAGGGAGAAGTCACTAGTACTTCAGTGATGAGAGAGACAGTAACTCATTTGTTCTTTGCAGATATCTAGAACAATGCTTAACAGACAGAAATCCTTGGTAAATATCTGAGGAGTGAATATGACCTTGTATTATATACAAGCAGATACAAGTAAATATTAGACAAGTGCTTATGTGCCAAGAATTCTACAAGGATACTGTACACAGACAGTAGAGGATAGTCATACAATAGAGATTATCCTACTTGACACATGCACTGAGGTCTGGTGGGCATGTCTAAAGTATCTAAGGTCCACAGGGTGTGGGGGGACAGGTATAGCAGGCTAGAAGTTATCGTTAAAGGTGACATTGTTTTCCACAAGAAGAATTTCCCCTTAGAGAATCCTCTGCTGTGCTCTTTCCTCCTTCCAAGGGATTGGTTCAAGCCCATTTGTAAACCTAGGGTATTTTTCTTACCCAAAGTGATGAATTATGGTCTATAACTGTATCTGTAAAATATCATCACAGAAACATCACAGATTAGTGTTTGAAAGAACAACCAAAGGCTGCCATCTAGCTAAGTTTCCATCGCAAAGACCTGAACATAATGGAATGTGAATTGGGTATTGAGGTAAGAGAGTCCATCATGGAGAAGTTCAATGAAAACAGGCTTTGAATCTTACAGGTATTATTTGTTTGACAATTATTTGGCTCTAAAGTTTATTCAACTTTTAGCTTTTCAAGTGTTTTAGTTCATTTTTCTGATACTATAACAAGATATCTCAGATTGGATAATTTATAAAGAAAACAAGTTTAGTTCACAGTTATGTGATCTGGAGGTTCTAGGCGAGCACATGGCCAGCATCTGGTAAAGTCTTCAGAGGATGCTGACCTTGATAACAAAGATTTTCTCTCTGTAGTCCATTCATCCCAATGGACTGCATAACCCAATCAACTACAACAAAAGCCCCATCTGCAAACTCCAGTGAACACAGAAATTTGGTTAACACTGTATTATATTTTCAACATATGAAATCTGAGAGACTTTGGTATTGTTGTCCTCACTGTTCAGAGGGTAAATTTAAATTCAAATAAAGGTTAAAAAAATTGTAACATTCTTATATACCTCTCTCTCTCTCTCTCTCTCTCTATATATATATATATATATATATATATATATATGTATGTATATATATATATACACTTTTGGTTAATTATTAAATAATGAGTTAGAGACCTTACTCTTAAAAGCTTGAATGGTATATTAAAATGGATATTAGATATAAGCAAAATGAGAGAATAGAAATGTTTGAGGGTGTCATTTTACTCAGGAGTCAATCTCATTGTATTATGCTGTTCTTCCCTCCACATCTTCATTGGCATCTTCTTTGTCAATCCTTACTGTTCTTGAAAATGTGCAGAGAGAGACTATAGATAGAATAGTTGAAATAATAAGGATAAAGATATTTATTATCATTTGTGTTCTATTACAACAGAATATTTTGTAAGCCGCTAAAATGTTTCTTAAGCCAACAACAGTAGGAAAAACAAGCTTTCCTCAAGAGCAACTGTCAAAGTTTATGCAAAAATTGTTATTGATGTTTATTCAACTTCATTCAATGTCTGGGTCAGGCATTTAGACATTTGCATAACTGCAAAGTAGGAACAAGATTCCAACCTTGTGATAAATTGTTCTGCTGTGTCAATGTCTCATTCTTCACTCTGTTTTGATGTCTTACTTCTTAGTATTAATGTGTATATAGATAATCCCCTAATTACCATCACTTTCAAATCTATTTTAATATAAACTTATCCTCTTAGTACTATAGAAAGAAATAACAGTAGAAGGTAAAATATATTTAGATATATAGTCAAGAGGTTGTAGCAAATTTCAGTAAGTACTACCTAGTCTAAATATGTAAGTGATGGGATTTTGATGGTCAATTTGAGCTGTGAATGGAGTATCAAAGTTTATAGTGAATCTCAATTAGCCATCATTCGTTTTCATAAATCTAAATGTTATATGAAATGGTAAGGTGAAACCTTAATAAATATTATGAGTAATATATTATAGATTTTTATGACAAAAGACTATCCCTTTTATTTATAGTATTAAACATCATTTTTTTCTCCTTAGTGTCAGCACTGAAATGCTAGCTATAAGTTCTCTAATTACCTCCAAGAATCAAATAGGAGAGAACCTTGCAGAATAAAACCAAATCCAGTCCAAAAAAGAAGAAAGTCTTCCCAAAAGAGAGAAAAATGAAAACAGATGCGGTGTCATCCCCCATTATGTTAGCTCATGCATGCTTCTTGCTAAAGAACAGACATTCAATCTGCTTCGAATTATTTGTCACTTGGCTTCTTTATATTTCCATGCCCTATTTTGCATTTTGTTCACTACTCATTGTGTTACACAATCTACGTTCTGGGAAAAAAAAGTTAATATATGTTCTTACCATGGATTGAACTATGTGTAGCCAAGTTTAGAACTTTGTACAACCTTGGTGTTTCAATTCTGTAACCAAACTTGGTCACTTTAGAATTTGAGTTCACTTGCTCTTGGCCAATGCATAGGATTTTAAATGGCTTATAAAATATTCAAAAAGCTTCTTGCACATCAAATAGCTCTTAAGACAGAACATTTTGATGAGTTTAGTGTAAATGAATCAGAACCATATGGATTAAATTTACCTTAAAATACTCCTGGGTTTTAGAATTAAGAGAAACTGTGCTTGGCAAAACACATTTTGGGTTTTGCCTAACCCAGAACATTGGAAAAGTAGTTCAAGATGTTTGACGAACCCAAAACATGGCTGGGTTCACCCATCCCTAATCCTCTGTGGTAATATTAAAGGACAGGCAGGGGCAGATTTTAGGTGCATAAATCTAGTTCAGGTTTGATCATGGCCATCCCAAACTATTGGAGAACTTGCAAACGACTTACCTCATCTAAATCAAATTTGTGTTATGGGCTTTTGTATAATCTCTGTGTGAATGTGTGTTTTATATGAAGAGTACAGTCCTGTGTAATTACAGCAGCTTTGATGAACCCACTCACTACACAAAGACATTATCTACCTAGAGCATATTATAAATGTTGCCACTCTCTGCTTAAATTAATTTAGAAAACTGTCAACTACTAAAATTAAAAAAAATGCTAAAGAAGGCTCAGAATTTCATAATGAAGTATACACAATAATTAAAAAAAATACCAGCCTGATTCCTATTCTTCACACAAGAAGTGAATAGCATTTCTGAGTAATTTTATCATGAGCAATTTAATTATCTGAGTATAGCAGTATACATAAATACAAAAACAAGGGCCTACTCATTGATAACTTAGGGAATTGCCATTGATGCTTAAATAATTTCCAGTTAAATTTATGACTGATTTCTTCCCTGTAAATAAACAAATATGAAAAAGAAATTATATGTGTAGTCATATGCATTATATATTTATTATATAGTATATAAATATGTAATTATAATGCATTATAATTATATATATATGGGTGTTTTCTTTTTCTGGGAAAACAATCAAGAAATGATACAGATCACTGATTTATTTAATATATATTGCCATGACTTGCAGGTTCTAAGAATTGCAAATTATAACATTAAATATTCATGGTAAAGTAATTAGCTAATAACCTTCATTGGGATGGGATAGTAGAGAAAAACTCTAAAGTATAACCTACATAAAATTATTTTTTTAATTTTTTAATACAAGATATATATTTAAGTTTAAATTAATGAATATGAATATTCATTTACTATGTCAAGTTTTGGGATTAGAATGTGCCTTCAACAAGAAAAATTATGATATAAAATAATAGTACCCCGAGTCCTTTGATATAAATTAGTAATGTAAGATATAATTTTATATACTTTGATACAGTGCTTAGTTATTTTTAATTTTGCACAATCAAATCATGTATTATTTTGCTTAAATAGTACATTATAGAGAAGTAATACTGGTTTCAAAATCAAGTAATTGATTCATGAAATTGTTGATACAAGCACTGTTCAAGTTTCACTGGGAGTGAGAGTGTTTATTCTGATGCCAATGAGTGACCATGACCTTAGAACATGGATTCAGGTTGCTGAAAATAACATGTTCCAACATGGAAGTCATTTCATGACCACTTCATGTTTACAAAACAAAAGAAAGTCATAAGTCAGGGCACAACCACACGCACTGGCAGAGACAGCAGGTAGATGGATTACAGTAAAGCAAGGAAACCTCTGATAGAAATTTTAGAAGTTATCTGATTACATTCTTGGATTTTGGGTTGGAGAAAATCAGCCTAAATACACCCCATGTATTTTACCTGATGGTGGAAGAGATGGTAAGTCAAGAACAGAGGTGAGCAATAAAATATTATTAAGGAGCCTAGAGATAGTCCAAGACAGTTTAGCATATACAATGCTCCAATACTTCATAATGTCAACACTAATCAACTAGCCTTGTAAGATCTTCGAATAGGTAATTTTTTTCTAGGAAATATACTGTACTGAATGAAAAAATTTGCATCAAAAAGGATGTAAGTGAATTTCCTTTCCTTTTCTTAAATTACTATCCCGCTCTCACTAGGAACTGGAGAGGCCCCTACCTCTCGCATCCAATTGTCTCATCAAGCCAGATTCCGAGAATATCTGTATCTTTAACAACAAAAGTAAATACAATAACTTACAATAATTATATTATTCCAGAAAACTTAACTTCCTGAAACCGTAACAACAAAAATACTGTCAACATTTTAGAAGAATGACATTCATCTCCTGAATGTGGATGAGCTTTTTAATTCTAGCCCTTCGTTCACAGCCCTCTAGTTTCTCATTTTCTTTACAGCTCACTGTATTATGTCACAAGTATTTCCTGAGCACGTACTACTACAAAACACAATTAAATATGAGAGAGTGTAAAAAACATGTTCACCATATATACAGTTAATTAAAATGTGCAAAAAGTTACTATTAAAAGTAGAACATGATAGAAAAGATCTCTGCTTTGTCCAAAAAGAAGCCCCAAGAAATGGTGAGCTGGGCAAAGTATCAACAGGAATAGAAACACTGACACCCTGATATTAAGAATTAACACAGAAAACTGTTTTGTTTTTTTTTAATGTGCCTTTAAACGATACTGTAACAGTGGAAGCCAAAGGGAATTTGTTAATTGAAGTCTACTTTATTTTGTCCAAAGAAACAAGACACGTTTTAACACACTTTTTCTTCAGTCTTGGGAACTAAATTCATGACCTTGCCCCCTTTAGGCAAGCTCTCTACCCTAAGTTATACCTTCATCCCTGAACAACATACCTTTAACTATCTTGAATTTAGTGTGGATTTAGTTATTCTTTGGAAATGACCGCACAAAATCTATGCATAAGGCATGACAGACTGTGCAGAAATTATGTGATACAAATATGTGTAGAACACATTAACTTACCAAACAGAACAGCCCTGTAACAGTGGTTATCTTGGAAGTTAATTTCAAATGATTCTACAAAGAATTTTTCCAGTTTCCTTTTTTCTCTTTTATAATTTTTTATTTAAAAAAAACCCTTTCTTTCCTTTTACATGCCAACCCCTGTTCCCCCTCCCTTCTTTTCTTCTGCCCCCCCCATCCCACTCCCATCCCCTCCTCATAGAGAATAAGGCCCCCCTTGGGTAGTCAACACAGGCTGGCATACCATGTTGGGGACAGTCCTACTCCCCCTCCCCCCCTCCCCACATCAAGACTGAGTAAGGCAGTTGTTTAGAAAACCAGAGAATATAGACTTTATAACCAAGGTGGAAATGTTCAGCCTACAAAGAGATAAATGAGAGAGATAAAGTTTTAATTATCTAGATGTGTTTCAAAACCTACCAGACAGCAAATTACCAGGAGAATAGGTTAACCAAGGAGCCTAAGGATAGTCCAAGACAGTTTAGTTGTGCATACACAATGATTATATATTATAGGTTAGCATACTGGTTATTAACCTAAAATAGAACTGAGTGGTTCTCTCATATAGAAATGGTGGGACTACGGAGGAGTCATTTTTAGTATCATTGGGCTTTCCAAATGATTCTTAAACACTTCAAACTTACAAATTCCTTGTTCTTAATTTTTTGAGAAACATTTCAAAATGTATGCTTTGGTATGTACTTTGTGGGTATATGTCTAGAACTTGTTAGTGTGTGAAAGGGCATCCTAGGGTAAGTGCTTGTGAGGAGGTAGTGCAGAGGCTTCCCATGTGGGTATTTCATGTCAGTATTATTTCCTAGCCATGTATTTCTAAGTACTATAAATATATAATTGAATTTATATGTACAGATGAAATATCATGTTTTGACCCTTTTGTTTTGGTGTGTGACCATTTTACAAAACAAACAAGTAATATCCTGACTGCTCAGCTGTTTAGACACCTAACCTCTGATAACAGCTTCCTGTTATAAAACTAAGGAAGAAGTAAAATACCTAAGATAGGAAATGTCTCCTAAAATTATTGCCAGATGGATCCAATACAATTAAATACTTAGAATTTTTCTATTAATTTTTTCTAATTCTCTAGCTTTAGTTTTACAGTTTGGATTATATTTAAGTTATGAATATAATATAAATATTTTCACTGCCATAGGTGTTACTTAATTGTGTCAGATAAATTAGGCATAACTGAGGCAACTTATTCATTTCAATCTGACTCTAACTTTTTTTATAGATCCAGGAATAAAAACAGAACCAAAAACCATTTGAGGAAGAAAATAGAAAAGGTAGCCAGGTGTGGTAGCATGCACCTGCTTTTCCAGCTTTTGGGAGGCTGAGGTAGGAGAATCATGATTTTGAGACAAGCCTACACTGTAGTAAGACTCTGTTGGGATGTAGAGAAAGAGGGCAAAAGAGGGAGGTGACAGAATACCATACACAGCAACATAAAATCCCAACAAATATGCAGAAGTACAAAGAGAAATGAGAAGTACAGTACTAGTGATGGAAGATAACAAACTTGGAGGGTCTGTTAGGAAGGTGATGTCTCTCCTGTGTGTTCCATCTGCTTCCACTAATGACCTACCCAGCTGTCTTTCCCACTATGATAGTATAATCTTCAGGATTAATATTCTTCCCATCTTTATTTTCCATGCAAACATTCTGACATCCTTATAATGGATACCTTTCCTAGAGTCTGAAAGAATGAAATGTTTCTGCTTCCCAAACTAACATGTATCTTTAATTTTCCCATATAATGTTTACCATTTAAAGTTTACTTCTGAAAAAATCTCAAATGATAGAACTGTATCACTATAATTTAGCTGGCTTTTGTTAATTTGAAAAATACACCTCTTTATTTCATTCCAGCATAGAACTTGACCAAATTTTGAAATCTAAAGTTTGAAGGAGTAATCGTATGAAGTGGGGAACTACAAATATGTGTATGCACTAAGGAAAGAAGTACTCCCTATGACGGACAAGAACCTCATACACAAAGTGTCATCAGTACATGGACAAAATGGCAACAGTTGACTCTGGTTCAGATATCATCTTAATACCTTGGTCTCATTGACATGTTATACACTAACTACAATAAGCAGGCAGACATTCAAGGTCCCAGGTTGGGGTCAATACGTTAGTGATCTTTTTGTCATGACTGTGCACACCTCATAATAAGGCTGCTAGCTCTAGAGTGAGACAAACATGAGCAATATAACCATATATTTTGAAATATTATAATCTCCCTTTCAAGGGCTTAGTATTGGCATTGGTTTGTCAAACCAAGGAAGTAGAAGAGTGCAACGAGAATTTTATGATACTGAAGAAAGAAAGTGGAGACAATAGAAGATGGAAAGACCTTTCGTGTTTCTGGGTTGATAGGATTAATATTGTAAAAATGACCATCCTACCAGAAGCAATCTACAAATTCAACACAATTTCCATCAAAATCCCAATGAAATTATTAATAAAAATGGAGAGAGGGCTCAAAATTCATATGGAAACACAAAAGCTTGAGAATATCTAAAACAAACTTGAACAATAAAAACACCACTGAAGCGATCAGCATCCCTGACTTTAAATCACACTACAAAGCCACAGGAATGAGCATGGCGGTACTCTCGTGAAAGCTGACACCTTGGTCTGTGGGCCAGACTTAAGGACCCAGATACAAGTCCATACTCCTATACCCAGCTGATTTTGACAAAGAGGCAAAAGCACACTGGAGAGGAGACAGTGTCTTCAATAAATGGACAAGCTGGATGGCTTCATGTAGAATGAAACTAAGTATTTCTCCCTGCACACACTCAGTATTCTTCTTAAAACTTGGGACAGGCAGCAAGACATGGCAGCTCACGCTCTTAGTTCCAGCACTTGGGAGACTGAAGAACTGGTATGAGTTTGAGAACAGCCTGGACCAAGAGTGATAAAGTGAAAGAGACAAAGTCTCTCACAAGAGGACCGAGTCACTTCAATTTCAATTGATTCCATATCCATCCAAGTTGACAACCAAGATTACACATCACACTTGATAATATATATTATATAGTTAAATTGGAGTTGCTCTGCATGGAGGGATAATACTTCTCCATGAAGGTTTTCAAAAACAAAAAGTCCAGGTTCAGATATGGAATACTGCCTTTCAAATTGTTGGGTGAAGATGTCCCCAAATCCCCAGCAATTCAGCCTATTGCCAGTTCTTTTGGCTACCCATTAGAACTTGGTGGTAATAGCTTATTGTTATTGATGCCACACTTGGGTCGTAGAATATGAAGAAATGAAACTAGCATTAAGTTAGAGGCTTCCTCCCTGCTGGATGTTTTGCATACTGTTTTGCAGGCTGCTGGGAGAAGAAAAGCCATCAGTAATCCCCCTATCCAGCTATGAGCTCTGCTAGCTACAATAATGACCAGCCCAGTAAAATACACTCACTGGTGCATTAATATCATGAATGATATGAGACTAAATGAAAGCTTTCTAATTATCCTTAAGGGCTGCTTTATAAGAGGAAGCTCAAGCTTGGCAGTGTAAGCCTGGTCAAGTACCTATAGATAGGGAGGTCATAAATCCTACTACTGTTATTTAGCTAATGGAACATAGTATCACAGTATCAAGTAGCCTTATAAATATTTCCACGTATACCATAGGCTAGTGTAATAACTTTCATCAAAGAAAATGAATGATGATTAATACAGAGATCACAATTGGTTGAAGTGCAGAGGATAAGTGAATATGGCATGCTCTGTCCTTAGCATGATACCTGTATCACACCCCCTTGTCACCAAGACTCTGGGAACATTGAAGAAGAAGGGACAGAAAACCCTAAGAGCCAGAGGTCAGAGAATATTGCAGAAAAAGAATATCTCTGGTACGTGAATTGCCTGTTACACTCATGAACACACAAATACCAACACAACCCCCGCACAAGAGCAATCCACTTAACAGTCCAGCACAGGAAAGGAGGGCCTCGTGAGGCCCACACATACCTCGTGAGCTATTAGCAGTTTTTGACCACTCTGGAAAGAGACATGGTTTCCTTTCGTAGCATGGCCTTTTGGGAGGTTGTCCATGTTCCAGTAGACAGAACAAACAAGCATACTTAGGGGCAGTACTAACTGGATTGAGTAGGTCATAGAAGAAGGAGGGGGAAGAAGAGGAAATAGATATGGATTTGGTAGTGAGGTGAAGGGGTTCTGAAAGAACTGGCAATCTACACACATTGTATTTGTATATGAAATTATCAAGCAATAATTTTTTTAGAAAAATAAGAGTATGAGAATGTCAATAAACAAATAATAACAATGGGTCAAAACAGGACTGAATCTCAAAAGTGACATTTTTTATGTTCTTTCCCATGTAGAACATCACCACCCACATGTCATTTGGGGAAAGAAAATCTTTATTTCTTGGAACAGCACTTGGTGTAGAGTGGAAAGGCAAAAAGGAGTTGGCATTAATTATAAAATATGATACAAACACTTAAAGGAGTGTGGGTTGTCTTAACAATAGAGGTCTATGTTGAATGAAATGTTCTTGAAATGCTGTGGGTTTCTTCTATGTGTAAAGTACACATATTATTAACATATTAGGATTATAATTTTTTTATTTCAGATGAAGATTTTTGAATTAAGCAATCATCTGCAGAGCTGTAAACAACAACAGGCACCGTATCTCACAGAGAGGATTTGCAGTAATTGCTAAGTAAGGTGACTGAAGCCTGGAGATGCTAAGATATTTGCCTGTGTTGCTTGATGTTGGAAGGAGACTAAAAAGAATGCTCTTCAACAGCTTCCCAAGTTCAAACCGGTGGAGTTAAACATGAAATCCAATGGAATTCCACAGACTTGCCCTACAAGCTTTTAAAAGATAATCATCTCTAAACAAATAAATAACATTTGGGAATATAAAAATATGCCAAAGCTCTACATTCCTAAACAAAATATCCTTTGGCCTCATTCCTGTTTCATATTAGTGTCATCGAATATATGAACATTTTAACAGTCCTTAGCAAAGGGTGATTAGGAACTATGTAAGTGAGCCTGAAGGAGGATTTACTACAATCTCACTTCAAACAAAATAGAGTATGTTGGGCCTGGAGGGAACGCTAAAGGACTATTGAACTAGCATAACAGAAACAATATGTACCCATATTAGCATAAAGGACTTTGAATAAAATATGGCATAATTTCAGGCTGGTTTCAGTTGCTCAATGGAACCTCCAGTATTCATCCCTCACTTGGCACTGAAACTTGCTTTATGTGCCTTTGTTTTCCTTGATAAATGATATCACGGGTTGCAGGTATTCCTTTGTCCAACAGACAACATTGGTGATTCCAAAATTTTGTCATAATACAATTTGAAGAGATTCCTTGGAAACTTTGAGAATCTTCTTTTTATTTCTGGAAGCAAATTTTTCACATGGTAGCTTTTCTGGTAAACCTAAAACTAGACTGGTAGCTAGTTTTAATGGAGTGGGAGCTTTTTCCCCGGGAAAAGTGTTACTTCAAATCCAGATATTGCAATCAGAAAGGGAGATGAGAAAAGGTAGATTCTACAGCCATTAAGTCTTTTATTGCAGGATCCATAATGGCAATAATATAATTCATAAATTACTAAAAAGGATGTTGTGTGGAATTATCTAATCACAAGATAACTGAGGAGAACAATATGACTTTTCAATAGAGACCTAATTTCCTGCGATACCATAGGATGCTAGGTGATAGTCTAGCACTAGTTTTGACTTTATTTTCTATACA
This sequence comes from Peromyscus leucopus, assembly GCF_004664715.2. Classification (NCBI taxonomy): domain Eukaryota; kingdom Metazoa; phylum Chordata; class Mammalia; order Rodentia; family Cricetidae; genus Peromyscus; species Peromyscus leucopus. Next base: position 30,400,703 of record NC_051072.1, on the reverse strand, counting down.
TTCTTAACTTCAAGGTAATAGTCTTCCCAATTATTCTGCTAAACTGCAGAAACAGTGTTAAGGCATGGAATGTAATGGATAGATTTAAAATGTTAAATGTCTACATTTAATGTTATATTTTAAAAGGTAGAACAAATCACTGAGCCTGGCAAAAAATGGCAGTGTTGATCAAAGTACTTCCCTCTGTAATTTTTTTTTCAAAAAGAACTTCTAATATTTATTTCATTATTTTTCAGATAGAAAAAAAAGTTAGTGATAATATATTTTTTAATTTCCAAGAGTGCTTCAAAAGGTATCATCAAAGAGCTAATCATCTTGACTTTGATTAAATTTTTACTTTTTTCTTTTAGCAAAACATATGCTTTGGCACCTTATGCTTCGTGCATGTAATTTTTAAGTAAGATCACCTTGATACCTATGATTAAATTTAGTATTCCATATGTCAAGACTAAGCCAAGTTAAAATGACTTTCTGGCATTAGACTTTACATTGCTTTGTAATAGCCAGGTGTGTGACCTCCCCATTATTACGCTCAGTCTTTCACAGTGGAGTCAAACATGTACAATGGAGCAAAGCAAGTTTCTGAGGGGTGAAATCTGAACAGTTACTTTACCTCCTCACTAAAAGAAGAATGGGAAGTTAATGGGAAGCCTGCACAAGACAGGGACCATTGGGGTTGGAGAGATGGGTTGACAGCTAAGAGCACTTACTGCTCTTCCAGAGGACCTCAGCTCAGTCCCCAGCACCTGTTTTTGAGTAGCTCACAACTGCTTGTAATTTCTACTCAGAGGGGTCCAAAGCCCTCTTCCGGCCTCTGCAAGCACCTGTATGCATTTACCATCACAGTCAAATACACACATAAATTGAAAAATAATCTCAAAAAAGATTGAATCTGTTAACTTTCTGTCATGAAACACAGCAGAATCTCATGAGTCTATGCCCCTCCCAAAGGGTTTATAGATACATAGCAGTTGTCGGGTGAGAGAAATACCTTTTTATTCAGGGGTACAGCCATTTATAACCTGGACTCCTGTAATTAACCCATGCTCGTGTTCTGGTAAGTAACCCTAATTAAATTCACTATTGTCATAAAACTAGACTTCAGTGAAAGAATTTCCTCAGTTTGTCATTGGTACCCTGCCTGAAGTGAATAGATAGTTAGATACTTATTTGCCCTAGGCAGACAAAGAACAACATCATACAAGTAGTTGGCTTTGTGGGTGCTTTGTCACCTGGTTAAAGAATATTTTCTGGGAAACACCAAAGTTAATAGGATTTATAATGAAGTTTCACACAATATGCTAGCCAAGGAAGAACCAACAAAATTATATGACAGAAAGGTGTTTATATATCAAAGGTAATCTGAAACTCTCTGTCCATTCCATTCACCCAGGGTATGTATGTAATACTTAATATACCTTAAATGACTCAAGAATACACTTAAACTTTAGTGTAACTTTATGAAAGCAGTGCATCTTCAGCTAACCTCACAGAGCAATAAAAGGAATAATTGTCACCATCAAAATGCCTCGGCACACTTTCGGCGCTGAGGCAGCATTCACTGATTGCTGCCTCATTTGTTGTGTCTGTGATATTTCTATTGACAAACAATTATTGTCAGCCCTTGTCACAGGTTATCCTCATAAAACTGCAGCCATCTTGAGGGGAATTGATATTTTAACCCGATTTCTCTAAAAACCAGGGAAGCAGTTTAATTAAAGTCGAAACTCCCTTTGAGAATACAATATTTATGTTCCTTATTTGTTGCACTCTGTAAAATGGTCCGGTTTCTAGGGATAAAATTTCTTGCCAAAAACACTCCCTTATTTTTCGGAAATGATTCCTTGTGTTTAAATGAAGTTAGAATACTTTTCAAAAGAGTCATCCCCTCCATGAGGAATTCTGAAATCCTGCACTGCAAACCACAGCCAGTGATTGTCCACGTAACAAAAGGGCAAATGCAAGGGCCTGAGGCCAAATAAGTCATATTTGCTGTTTATACATCATAATGACAGGCTGCTAAGCTTCTAATCCTGCTAACATTTCTTAAAGGAAAAAGCCAAGATTGCCACACCAGTATGCATTCAGCTAGCCATCTCTACTAAGTAAACTTACTCAAATCAAATAGTACCTGAGTCTTTAAAATTCAAATTATCTTTTTTTTTTTTTTTTTTTTTTGGTTTTTTGAGACAGGGTTTCTCTGTGTAGCTTTGCGCCTTTCCTGGGACTCACTTGGTAGCCCAGGCTGGCCTCGAACTCACAGAGATCCGCCTGGCTCTGCCTCCCGAGTGCTGGGATTAAAGGCGTGGGCCACCACCGCCCGGCTCAAATTATCTTTTTAATCCTTTAAAATTAAAGATTGCTTTAGGTTCTGAAGTTTCAAGGGTGGATATATCACAGAAATTGTAGGGTGCTCTCCAGTGACACCTTCAATTTTCTCTTCTTTCTATCCACCCCATACTACCACTTCCAAACTGGCATTCTTTCTCTCCTGAACGAGTGCTGGACTATTATTAAGGCTCTCTCTATATTCCCTTAAATTGTTCTTTTTTTTCTTGGTTTTTCAAGACAGGGTTTCTCTGTGTAGTTTTGCACCTTTCCTGGATCTTGTTCTGTAGACCAGGCTGGCCTCGAACTCACAAAGGTCTGCCTGCCTCTGCCTCCCGAGTGTTGGGATTAAAGCCGTGTGCCACCACCGCCCGGGAAATTGTTCTTTTCACAGTACAAAATTTAACTATGTCAGGTTGTTGGCATCTCTTCCAGTTTGTACTTTTGATGATTTTTTTTTTTTTAATTTACAGGTTAAAAACAACCTTTAGCATAGATAGCAAAATGTGGCATGACCATCTACCACTGTCTCTCTCCATCTTTGTCTAATCCTGTTTCTGTTGTCTGCATGGCAGGCACAGTGGCCTGGATTTTTGCTGGTTTTTTGACCTTTGTCTTTTGATTTATTTATTTATTTATTTATTTATTTTATTTATTTATTTACTTACTTACTTACTTACATAGACAATATCTTCTTAAAGAGCAAGGGTGGCTCAAATTTATAATCCTGCACCCTCTCAAATCCTGGATTCACAGGCCTATGTTACCATGCCAGGACCACACTGGTTTATTCTCTTTTCACCCCCTAAGTGTGTTGTGTGCTGCTCTATCTCAGAGCCCCATACATGTTCTACCTTTTCAGCTTTCCTGTAAATTTTCCTAAATGATACTGTGCATCTGAGCTCAGTAACTATTCCTCCTTGGACATCTTCCCCTCTATCTAGTCAGTTTGTAGCATTTCACACACACACATCAACCCATTCACAGCACCTCCCAAGAAGATATGATATTTATAATAGTCATCTGCTACATTTGGGGGTTAGTTTATGTTTTCCTTGATTTATTCTAAGTGTCCATGAAGATGCCTTTGTTTGGTGCTGTTGGTGTTGGTCGTATGTACAGAATGCCTGCCATGAAATTCAAGGAAAGGAAGGAGAAAAAAAAGCAGCCAGAGGAACTCTGAAACATCCACTCACTTGCCCAGAATTCATCATTTTGTTTTGCTTTGTTTCATCTCTTGGGGTACATATGCTTATTTTTAAATGAACCAATGAAATCAGAAAATCAGTACATAGATTCAGCATTAGTAAAAAGAAAATATTTCCTTGGCTTCATTTCCTCAAGATTTATGCAGGACTAATGCTGAGTGGAACAAGCCTAAAGTCACATTTGCAAACAAGCACATTGTTTATCAGCAGGCATTGATTATTCAAATCAATCTCTAATCTCAAAGTCAGCTAGTGGACCAGTGTAGCCTTTATCATTAAACTTCTATCATTATCCTTCTTATCACCTTAAACATTGTCAAGTGGGCTGGAGACATGACTCAGTTGTTCTTCCAGAGGAGCAGCCTTTGATTCCCAGCACCTACATGGCAATTGACAGCCAAATGTAACTCCAATCTCAGGGAATCTGGTGCCATTTTCTGGCTTCAACTGAATCAGGCACACACAGTGTACAGAAATACATGCAAACAGAACACCCATACACATAAAAATTAATAAAACAGTCAAAATCAAATACTTTAATGGAAAGCATTATGAGCCCAGACATCAAAGTAGGAAGACAATCATTTTGCTTCTAACCATGGAAATTCATAGAATACAACAAATGGAAGGGAATCAGAAACATTTTATTCCTTTATTTAAAAGACAATATAACCTAAAGGAGTCTAAAGACCCTATCATGGCACAAAACGTATTTAGTGACAGAATAAGTAATAACAGTTTGCTGTTAAAACTTTCCATTGTTAATTATGTGAAATATGCTCAAATATCCTAAAAGGAAAAAAGTTATAATTGGCCTGTTTAGCTCTAAAGTTAGGGTGTAACTTGTTTCCTACCACTTGATCACATAGTATCAGAAAAGTCAAATTTTCACTCTTTTTTTTATATCCATTTGTTTTGTTGGCTACATTCTCATATTCTCAGAATATTCCTCAGTAGTTACAGATGACTATAAGCCCAACTCCCTGCCCACCTTTCTCAGAAACTCAAATTACCAGTTATGTCCCTTACTTTCATCCCTAACGCGCTGCCCTGCCTGACCTTCTAGCACCCTAAGCTAATGCTGATCCTAGGTAGAGCCCTGTCCTTCCTCCTACCTAAGTTGCCTAAAACCCTATCTACCTTGCCTGAGACCCACACAGACTGTACTGCTGAATAGGTAGTCATATTTCTCTTTTTTAGTGTACCCAAACCTACCTCCTTCTTCGGTACCCTTTGCACATCATGGCAACATATGTCCACGGCATTGTCAACCAGGCAGGGTCAGCCCCTGATCAGAGAGACCAGACCCATCTTCAAGTTCAGCTCTTCCATCTTCTACCTGGTGCCTTTTAAGGCACTTAGCTCAAGCGGCCAGCCCCATCAAGGTAACCCTTTCCCTATCCTCACCCCCTTGTGATCCTCCCAATATACATTGTCCAGTTCCCTGCATTTGGACACTTTCTACCTGCTCATGCTAACTACTAAGAGATCTATTATCCTTGATTCCAAATCTTGGAGGTCCCCTATGCCAATCATCCTGCCACCCCACCTGGGTTCTCCAACCTGGTGGGATAACAACTCATATCAAAACACACAAAAAACAGCCTAACTTCAGATGCACAAGGTCCTCCAGCAAAACAAAAGAGCAATATGAATTACAAAACCAAAGACAGTGTGTCTCCTGCAATTATTCCAGTTCTGTGTTAATTTCCCCTGTGGAAGAGAACTTAGATGAACTTCAAGACACAGAATTCAAAAGAATAATCCCAAACATGTTCAAGGAATTCAAGAAGTTAAAAAAGGACACCAATAAATACCCGCCTGAATTTTACCAAGACAAGAATAAACTAGAGATTGAAGTAGAAGAAAATACAAGTAAACATCTGCATGAAATAATGAAAATTCAGGATATGAAAACTGAATTCAATAATAAGAAATATTGAATAAAACTCAAACTTAAATGCAACTTGAAATGAAAAATTCAATAAGCCTAATAAAGCTCAGCGCAAAGCTTCGCCAACAGAATGGATCCTGTAGAAGACAGAATATCAGGCATGTAAGGCAAGGTTGAAGAATGGGACACTCAATAAAATAAAATACTATGCATTTTTAAATTCATGAATGTTTTATGCAGGTACTTTGAGACACCATGAGACAACCAATCTACCAATTATGGACATGAAAGAAGAAAAACTTCAGTTCAAAGGTATAGAACTTCCTACATTCTCTCCTATCAGGTTCAGAGTAACTGGAATTATGTTGAGGTCTTTGATCCACTTAGACTTCAGTTTTGTGCATGGTTGGAGAGGATGTGGAGCAAGGGGAACACTCCTCCATTGTTGGTAGGAATGCAAACTTGTACAGCCACTTTGGTAATCAGTATAGCAGTTTCTCAGAAAATTGGGAATCAGTCTTCCTCAAGACCCAGCTATACCACTGTTGGGCATATACCCAAGGAATACTCAATCATACCACAAGGACACATGCTCAACTGTGTTCATAGCAGCATTATTTGTAATAACCAGAACCTGGAAATAACCTAGATGCCCCTCAACTGAAGAAAGGATAAAGAAAATATGATACATATACTATCAGCAGAGAAAAACAATGACATCATGAGGTTTGCAAGCAAATGGATGGAACTAGAAAATATCATCCTGAGTGAGGTAACCCATACTCAGAAGGACAAACATAGTATGTACTCACTCATAAGTAGATACTAGATATAAAGCAAAGGATAACCAGACTGCAACCCACAGCTCCAGGGAGGCTAGCTAGTAAGGAGGACCCTAGGAAGGACACATGGATTGCCCAGTGTTGGAGAAATAGATGATGTACATGAGCAAACTGGGGGTGAGGGGGGGTAATGAAGGGAAAGGGATGGGGGATGAGAGCTTAGGGGAAGAGGATGTTCAAACTGGAACAGGAACAGAGTGGGAGAACAAGGAAAGAGATACCATGATAAATGAAGACACCATGGATATAGGGAGAAACAGAGTGCTGGGGGCGTTCCCAGGAATCCACAGGGATAACTCTATCATAGACTACTGGCAGTGGATGAAAGGGTGCCTGAGCTGGCATACTTTGGTGATTGGATGGCTGAATACCCTGACTGTCATCATGGAGCCCTCATCCAGTGACTGATGAAGACAGATGCAGAGATCCACGGCCGAGTCCCAGGCAGAGCTCTAGGAGTCCAGTCGATGGGGAAGAGGAGGGATGATATGAGCAAAAGCTATAGTGACCATGACTGGAAAGAGTGCAGAGACAACTAGCCAAACTAGTGGAAACACATGACCTGTGGACTAATAGCTGAGGATCCTCCACGGTACTGGACTGGGCACTCTAGATAGGCAAGACAGTTGTTTAGCTTGAACTGTTTAGGGAGCCCACAGGCAGTGGGACCAGGACCTGTCCCTAGTGTATGAGCTGGCTTTTTGGAACCTAGTACCTATGGTGGGACACTTTGTGCAGCCTTGGTGCAGGAAGGAGGGGCTTGGATCTGCCTCAACTGAATGTACCAGGCTCTGCTAACTCCCTATGGGAGACCTTGACTTGGAGGAGGTGGGATGGGGGGTGGGTTGGGGGGGAAAGCTAGGGGCCAAGAGGAGGAAGGACAGGGGAATCTGTGGTTGGTATATAAAATGAATAGAAAAATCTCTTAATAAAAAATCATAAAAATAAATAAACAAGTAAACAAGCAAATAAATAAATAAATAAATGGTATAGAACATATTTTTAGTGAACTCATAAAGGAAAATTTCCCAAATCTGGGGAAAATAGTGCCCATCCATGAACAAGAGGCACAAACACCAAATAGGACTACATGAAAATTCAAGTTCCATTTGCTTTTGGGACACCATCTTACAAGGACTCCAATTTGCAGTAAGGCTTGATGAGGAAGGGAATGGCTCAGTTGCCTTTAGCCTACTGGCTATGGGTGGGTTAGGATTTCTGTTGGTCTTTTCTGTGTCGAACACACAGAACACACAGATTGCAAGCCCAGTGCCACTTCGAGATCTTTGGCAGCAGTTAACTCTACAGCTCACACACGATTGAGCCTGTATGATAATGAGTATTCAGAGACGGGTAATTCCTGGGGGATGCTCACCAACCTAAGACAGAGTGCCTGTGTGGCCTGGGCAGGTGTAAGGCAACCCGCTGATGTCCCATGCAACCTAAGTCAGAAGCTCATTTTTTTTAGTAAAAGCTGGGACCTGTAAGGCCCTGGCCTCAGTTTTGGGTAACTGTTGCCTTGCTTGCTGACCTTGACCTTGATATCCTCCCTATGCTAATTCCCTGCCAGGTTCAACCCTCCTGAATGCTTAAGGGAAGTTCCTTATCAATGTATCCTGCATATTGAGCATAAAACATTTGTAGCGAACTTCTGTCCTCTAGGATTCTCCCATTGTGCTATAAGCTTGTATTTAAGACCTCCTCCATCCTTCAATAAACAGCATTTGCCATTTAAAAAAAAAGCCAAGTTAACCAGACTTCATGGGAGAATCCATGCCAGCCAGCCAGACCTCCTCCAAGAATATAGAAAGCATTCAACATTGTGTAAAGCCCTGTAACAATGCAGGATTTTTTTCTTTTGTTCTTTCTCTGTTGTAGAATATTATTTCAAGGTGTGTTACTTTTGTTTATGTTACATTTGTTTAACTCTGTGTAGCTGTGATACTGTATCTGTCTAAAACACCTGATGGTATAATAAAGAACTGAATGGCCAATAAAAAAGAAAGAAAGAAAATCTCCTTATTTTATATTACAGTTAAAAACCCTGGGACTGGGGAGGTAACTAAATGGTTAAGACCATTTCCAGATGACCCAGGTTCAATTCCCAGCACTCATATGACAGCTAACAAGTGTCTGTAATTCCATTCCCAAGAGATCCAGTGCCCTCTTCTGGCTTCTTCAGGTATCAAGCACACACTTGATGTACAACCATGTGTGCAAACAAAACATTCATGCACATAAAACTGAATTTTTTAAAGAATCCTAAATACACAGAACAGAGAACAGGTCCTGAAAACTGTAAGACAGTAAATCCAAGTTACATATAGAGTCACCATCAGAATAACAGATGATTTTTCATCTGTTTGTAAAAGCTTTAAAAGCCAGAAGAGTTAGAGCAAAGTGATTTAAGTTTTGAAATAACACAGAGGTCAGGTGGCACATGCCTTTAATCCCAGCACTTGGGAGGCAGAGGCAGGTGGATCTCTGTGAGTTCGAGGCCAGCCTGGGCTACAGAGTGAGTTCCAGGAAAGGTGCAAAGCTACACACAGAAACCCTGTCTCAAAAAACCAGAGAGAGAGAGAGAGAGAGAGAGAGAGAGAGAGAGAGAGAGAGAGAGAGAGAGAGAGAGAGAGAGAGAGAGATAACACAGAGGTCAACCCTGAATGATTTACCTGACAAAACTGACTGTCATAGTTGAAAGAGAAAGGAAAACGTTCCATGTCAAAAATGGGACAAAGGGATTTATAGCCAACAAACAAGCACCGCAAAGAATACTGGAAAGAATGCTTCAAAGTGAAAGGAATGATAAGCATACCCCAGAGCTGACAGGGAGAAAATAAATGGTGCTTGGATAGTAGTTATACAATAAGACAAACCCACAAAATCAACCATAGGAAAGCAATTAAAGCACTTCTCAATAATAATTGAATGTTAGTTGCTTCAGTTTTCCTCTTAAAAGATAAAGGTTAACCCATTGGATCCATCCTTTTGCTATCTATAGCAAACATATCTCACTTTCAGGATTAGACATTACTTTAGGGTAAGGTGATGAAAAAATTACTCCAAGCAAGTAGAACCAGGAAACAAGTGGGTATCTGACAGAATATACTTGCAGTCCAATTAGTCAAAACAGGTAAAGGAGGTCACTTCATTATGATCAAGGGAACAATCTACTAAGAAGACATTGACATTTTAAATATATGTACATGAAACCTGGGTACACTTAATTTCAAAGAACAAACAATAGTACACATGAAGCCACAGATTAACACTAACATAATAATACCAAGTGACTTCAATGCTTCATTTTCACTAATAGATGAGTTATACAGGCAAAAATAAAGAAACATTGGCAATAAATGACACCATCTACCAAAAGGATATAACCGACATACAAAGAATATTTTACCCTAATATGCATTCTTCTCAGCAGCACATAGATGTTTCTGTAAAATAGATCACACATTGTGACACAAAGAAAATTTCAACAAATTTAAGAAAATTGAAATAACTTCATGCATTCTGTTTGACTACAATGAAATGTGGTTAAACCAAAAGAAATTCCAGAAAAATGCACAAACTCATGGATATTAAACCACTTTGTATTTAAATGGGCCATTGAAGAAACCAATAAGGAAGTTTTAAAATTCTTGGAATTAAATGAAAATGAAAATACATCACACCAAAACCTCTGAGATTCAATGAAAGCAGTCCTAAGGGGAAAAATCTATAGTTCTAAGTGCCTACATTTAAAATAATTAGAAATAGCATGGATTAATAAAGTAAATAGACCTAGTGCAAACACAGGAGATTAAAGTAGTAATTAAAAAAAAAGTTCAGATGGAGCCATGGTCGAATTCTACCAGACCTTTAAAGCAATACTATAACAAATGTTACTCAACTGTTCTGCAAACTAGAAATGGAAGTAATACCCCCAGTCTCCTATGAAGCAAGCATTAATGTAGTACCAAAATCAGACAAAGATAGAGCAAAAAACAATGAAGGTGAAGACCAATATCTCTCATGAACATAGATACAAAAGTACTCGATAGAAATAGTTGTGCATGGCCCATTCCCCACTCTTGGGTATATAAAGGACTGTTTATCCTACTGCAGAAAAATGTTCTCATCTATGCACATTGTCAATGATTCACAATACCTATAAAATAATATTACCCTAGATATCCATGAACTGATAGGTAGATAATGAAAATGTGGTACATTTTGAATATGATGGAATTTTATTCAGCAGAAAAAAATGAAATGATAAAATTTGCAGGTAAATGGATGGGACTAAATAAGTTATATTGAGTGAGGTTGCCCTCGCACAGCAAACCAATTCAGCACTGCATGTTCCCCCTCAAATGTGGATTCTAGTTTCACTTTTCTGATTTGGAATGTTAAGCTTGGAGCACCTGTAGAAACAAGAAAAGGAGAAGGGCTATGAAATGACATCATCTGGGCAAGAAACAGCCTTTACAGTCATGAATTTTCAGCCACTGCAGATGCCTGCATGGAGTAAGCCTAAGAATGGTTACAACAGCAATCAAACATGGGGTCCCTACCCCTCCGTTATGGACTGTTTGCTATGGTAGATTGAGAGAGAGAAGGAACCATTGCCTGCAGTTGTCTGCCTGCTGATGACAACACAAAGCTTCCGTGTATATCTCTGATCTAGTCAGTGGTCCCACAAGCCCACAGACAGCCTCTATTGAACTAAATGGTTCATGAAACAGAACTGAGAGCCAGGGATCTTGGAAAGAGAGTGAGATCAGTGAATAGGGATCGATAGAGATGGGAGTGACATGAGGGAATGATAATCCGAGTACATTGTACACATGTATAAAATTGGCAAAATATCAATCAGTATAAAGCAATACAACAAAACATGGTCTCAGGGAATGGGGGAAATGATTCAATTATACTATAAATCTCAAGAAATAAAAAAAAAATATTTTTAAATGACTATAATTGTTCCAACACAAAATGTTTTCTGAGTCCTATATAACAGGAAACTAAAAGTTCAGAAACTGAGGCTTACATACTTATAATATGAGAGAAGTGAATGATACCTGATGCCTGAGATCCATGCTTTTAGGTCTTTTCAGGTGAGCTTGGCTTAGCAAGATTGATGTTCTTTCCTATCTCCTCCATGAAGAAACGATCAACTGATCTTTCTACATAATCAATTCATGGTAAAATACCAGTGGTTACAATGAAACATAGTTTTCAATGACACAGTCAGGAAATGAAGACTCAAAGTGATCTCAGCTCATTCCTCAGAAAAAATAGTGGAGAGGAATACAATCATATAACTCTACTTACATCTATGAAGTAGAGTGATTACTCTGTGTTCATGGCTGTCCTATAAACTATGAGAAATCCCTGAAGGCAATATTCAATATTCCCCAGGCTTATCTGCAGGAATGTATGAGGCAGCAGAGGGACTGAGAGTGGACTGGGGGAACCAGGAGTCTTTGGAACTTTTGGATCTCAGTAAATATTAAATATACATAAGAGCAAGGAATACTTCTACTTTGTTCTGATGGTGTAGGGATTGGGAGTAATTTTTTTTTTACTGTTTGTGATGTGGTATCACTTGAATACATCAGGAATTTAAAAATTAAAAAGTAGATTATAAAGTACTCATTTATGCTGATGCATCATAATACCCTTATACCAATCAATATTTTTTATTTTCAATTATTAACAGTTGGGAGATGTACAGACAGTTCAAGGAACTGGCATAAACCAGCAGCATGTCTTTGAACCAGCTACTTGACTTGCTTGAGGTCCATACAAAGTACCTTAATTATATTCTTTTGGGACCATATTGTTTTTTTCTCAAATTGGGTCATAAAAGATGTTCATACAGGTGGCATAAGAACAGTACTCAAGCTACAAATAGGTTTATTATGAAGCAGTTGATTTAAAGAAAATAAACGCAATTTCCTGTAGGGATTCTTATACTTGATACTACAGCAGTGAGCTTTACAGGTTTTAAAGTACATCATAGCCATTGATCCCCAAACTCACTTAACCAAAGGGAAGTAATTGTTTATTGATTATTATTTGATGCTCCTTAAGTGGTTTAAGCACTACAATTGATTTCATTATAGTGATGGGTGGCTGATGGTGGTTAACTTGCCTGCATATGGAGACTCGGGTCAAGAGTTGTAGGAAGTGCAACCTTGCTGGAGGAAGTAGAAGATGTGAACTCTTGCCTTCTTGTATCCAGTTGCTGTGCCTATCATTTGTTGCCAGGCTTCCAATCATCCATGATGGATTCATCCATCTAAAACCTTGAACCCAAATGAATCCTTCCATCAATTGCCTCTGTTGTGTTTTGTCACAGCAACAGATAAGTAACTAATACAGAAGTTAGTACTAGAAAATGAGGTGTTGCTGTCAAGAACCTGACTAATGGTGGTTTTAAGAGAAGTCTTGAGGATTCTAAAATTCAAGAAAAAAATGTTGAACTCTGCAAGCAGAGCTTAGTAAGAACTGAGAAGACAGTAGTGCTAAGGTCAATTATTGTTAAAAAGAACTGGATGAAAGTGTCTTAGCATCTTCCTTTCAGAGAATTTTGTGATGACTAAATAAATGATAATATTTCACCCATTGCAGCTGTCATTCTTTTAAAATTCTGAGATGTGGTGAGATGGCTTTGTTGGGAAAGTGCTTACCTTGTCAAGATGAGGTCCTGAGTTCAATCACTACGACCCCCACAAAAAATCAGGGGTATGCTGTGGATATCAATCACTCTGTATGCTGTGAATGTGTTGCTCTGATTCGGTTGATAAATAAAATGCTGATTGGCCAGCAGTATGGCAAGAAGTATAGTATAAGTGGGACAAGAAGAGAGGAACAGGAAGGCTGAGTCAGAAGACGCTGCCAGCCACTGCCACCAAGAGAAGCAAGATGTAAAGAGCTGCCACCAGGAGAAGCAAGATGCAAAGATGCCAGTAAGTCACAAGCCACGTGGCAAGGTATAGATTTATAGAAATGGGTTAATTTAAGATGTAAGATCTAGCTAACAAGAAGCCTGAGCCATTAGGCCGTACAGTTTTAATTAATATAAGCCTATGTGTATTTATTTGGGCAGCTGCGGGCTCAAGCAAGACTGGAGAAAACTCCAGCTATAGGGTTGGTGATGTGCAGTTGTTATCCAGTGCTAGGGAGGTAGAGACAGCCAGATCTTTGGGGCTTGACCTGCCATCATAGCCTGTTTGGAAAGTCCTAGGCCAATGAGAGACCTTGTCCTAAGAAAAGTTAACCTCTGACCCCACACATACGTGTGTATACTTGCATATGCATCTATATACACATGAAGATACATATACAAATACTGTAATGTGGAATAAGCTTGCAATATTCATATAAAGAATAATTGGGAATAATTATAGTTGACTGGAGCAAGTCTCACCAAAATGTAAATATGAGCCTAAAAGACTGTGTTTGTTTTACCCAGCTATTTCAAATGCAACAATTGAGATCAATGAAGTTTCACAGTTTTGTCCTAAAAACCATATTGATTAATGTGGCAAATGCTTTGGTGTTAGCATAGTACAGTCACTAAAAGGTTGTGAGACTTTTCACTCTGAGATTGAACCTCTTGGTGTATAAACAATTCTTTTAAATGGGAAAAAAAAGATTCAAGCTTACTTAACCTACTAATTTGAAGAAATTGCATATAAAAGAAATTAAATAAATTCCTGAAAAGGCAAATGTGACTAACCAAAGCAAAAGCCAACCAAACCAGTGGATGAATGTCACACATTGTTCTAAAAATGATATTATTATTCTTAGCTTACTAATGTAAACCCTTTTGAAATACTGTTAGTTATAAAGTGATCGTAAAGCCAATATGGTCAAGTGGTTGATGGTCCCAGAGAGAACATTAAAATAAGCTCACTATTGCTTTGGCAAGAAGTCACTAGATTCTATAAGGTATATAAATGATTTTCTGACTTGGCAATGTGACAGCTTTACTCAATAAAAACACGGGCAGGCTGCAGTGTGAATTTGAATTTCCTCTCTATATGTGCCTTCCGCCATTTCATTTCCTTTCCCCCTCAGTTGCCAAATTCACTCTTACTTCACCAATGCCTGCTTTCTCTCAGATTTTCTTTGAGTTGTGTACTTTAACCTGCTAGAGAAGTCTCTCACAGATCTTTATGTAAGACGAATTGCTAAACGGTCTTATGGTCTTATTAATTAAAAAAAAAAAACTGGAGCCAGATATTGGGTGAAAACAGAGAGATCAGAAAAGCAGAAAGAAGCCAGCTACGTTCTTACCACTTGGAAATTGTCCACCAAAGAGACCTACTTCCTGTATATCCACACCTATATGCCTTTCTGTTCTGCATCTCACTTCCTCTCTCTGCCCAGCTACATCACTTCCTGTCTGTCTGTACAGACCTCCAGACCTCTATGGTTAGTTCTGAGATTAAAGGCATGTGTCACCTTGCCTGGCTCTGTTCCCCAATATAGCCTTGAGCTCACAGAGATCTGGATGGATCTCTGCTTCCCGAGTAAAAGGTTTAAAGGCATGTGCTACCATTGCCTGACTTCTATTTTTCTATAGTGACTGGCTTTTTCCTCTGATCCTTAGATAAGCTTTATTAGGGTGCACAATACATTGGGGGGACAATATATCACCACATCTTTACACTTAAATTACACCATGATAGTCTGTACTTTTCATGGAATATGGAAATCTGACATCTTGTTTTCTTTTCTTGCCTACATTGGCATGGAAGGGTTATCATATCCATGTCAATATAGAATTCTGATAATTTTCTTAGTCAATAAAAGAGTTCTATCACCTCGACAGCTATTGTTTATCATCTTCAAATGGGAAATTTGAAAAAATAAAAGAACTATTATGTAGCTGGAAAGTTTTCTCTCCGGGTCACGCCAAGCCCTGGCAGTCCGACAGCCCACTTATAAAATAAACACACAGATGCTTATATTATTTAAACTGTTTGGCCTAATGGCTCAGGCTTCTAGCTATCTAGTTCTTACATCTTAAATTAATCCATTTCTATAAATATATACCTTGCCACGTGGCTTGTGGCTTACTGGCATCTTCACATGCTGCTTGACATGGCGGTGGCTGGCAGTGTCTCCCTCCACCTTCTTGTTCTCTCCATTCTCCTCTCTGTTAGTCCTGCCTATAGTTCCTGCCTGGCTACTAGACAATCAGTGTTTTATTTATTGACCAATCAGAGCAACACATTTAACATACAGACCATCCTACAGCACTATTATTTTCCCCTTGAGGAAAATGTTTTCCTACTACAAAAGGCTTTTTTCCCCTAGATTTAATTTTTTTCCAGCATACCTACCCTAAAATATCATGCCTACTATGATACCTACCCATAGGCCTCTTATTTCTAGTGACCCAATTCTGGAAGTCTTAAACATTCAGTCTTATCATTCCACTATGTGTTAATATCATCTAGCTTTCTGTTATACTGATTTAAAATTATTAAACAATCAAACAGTCTGAACGTCTGAGGTGCCACCCTCCCCACACCCCCTCCTGTCCTATGCATAGAAATTTGTCACCAGTAAATTCTCAGCTCTTTCTTCCTATCTACTGTACTGTAGCATTCTGCTGCCTGAGTTTTCTGTACACATGTATATTTGTTAATCTTGTTTATTAACTAAAAATTATTCATAGTTCTTCATGTACAATATTTCTGTTTCTTCCCATCCATACCAATTCAGCAAACCAAAATTTTTTGTAGGAAATATTTACCTTGTATGCATAGGTGTGTGTGTGTGTGTGTGTGTGTGTGTGTGTGTGTGTGTGTGTGTACATTTGTGCATGTGTTGTTGTTTCTTTATTTTGTGTCCCTTTCTCCTAGATTGACTTTATATTTGCGGCGAGCTCCTCGGCCAGCGAGGAAGAACGACCACCACTCGAGGATTCTTCTCAGATCACACTTTATTGGAGCACCTCTTGATTAAGGGAGAGCAGGAGGTGAGGGGCCCCTGAGGACTAAAATGCCGCTGCTTATATAGGGAATCAGGCAAACGTGCCGCACTGTGATTGGGTCCCGCCAGAATGCAAGCATGGGGAGCCACGGGATAGGCTGAGGACATAAGGTCAATTACCATATCTGCACATGCGCAGGTCACAGGACATGTAGTCCCGAGAGCATAGCCAAATATGGAGTTGTTTACAGCTGGGCTACCAGGAAGTCGGCGCCATCTTAGAATGGTGGCTCCCTACATCTCCCCCCCCCCCTTTATTAATTAAGCAGCAGGAGAGAGTATAGGTCTGATTTCTGCAACACAAGTATTTCATCCAATCAGGTCCCCACCTCATGATGTGTCGACCGATCGAAGATGAGTAACTGTGATAATTGTCCACATACCTTCCTAAGTGCAATGGACTAACCAGTCCTAAGGGTGCAAAGGCTATGTGAACCCATATGCAGTCAGACTTGCTCTCCTTGAAGGAAGGAAAATGTCCTACACTTCAAGTGCAGTGCACGAGCCTGGCATCCTGTGCTCAACACAAGTAATATGTGAAAGCTGTCCACATACCTTCCCGAGTGCAATGGACTGCCAGTCCCAGGGGTGCAAAGGCTATGTGGATATTAGTTATTCTTTAAGGCAGAAAGCCAGATTTGAGGGGAGGAGCCACACTCCAAAGCGGCTAATGCTTGAGTGATAATGACCTTGTCCTTTTTTGTATGTGCTCGCAAACAGCAGACCAACCACAGACAGAGCGTGCACCCCCCAAGGCAGCATGCTAAAAATATATCCGCCCCCACCCACTCTTTAAACAGGGAAAAGGTAGAAGCAATCCAGGAGGACAGTCCCTCTGCCTCGCTGAGATCCACTCGGGTGGAATTGATGGTCACCACTGCCACTCTCAGTTTTTCCAGAGTTTCTTCAAATTTTCCAGACCAATTTCCTATAAGATAACTGGACAATTGTTTAGACAAATTCTTTGGCCTAAACAGTGTCAACGTACTGGGCACTTCCACTGGCACTGGAATCCATCGGGGCACCCGAACGACAAGAGCTCTGGTAAATTTCTCACTGTCCCAACACTGGGACATCCAGCAGGTAAAACTGAAATTGGACAGGACAAGCAAAAAACGGAGGATACACAAACACACAGAGCTAGATATATACGTGGTGCTATTATCAAGGGGTGGTTGACTGCCCCTAGGAACTTTACCACTGTAGATTGCTGAATCTTATCTGGAGCAACAAACAGTCCCTTCTTCTCTAATGTGGAGATGGTTGCCAGAAATGCCTTTTCAAGAGTCTGTTGTGAAGAGGTGGTTAACAAAATATCATCCATATAATGAATGATCCTTAACATGGGAAATTGCTTTCTTATAGGTTGTAGGGCCGTGTCAACATATAGCTGGCACATAGTGGGGCTATTAGCCATTCCTTGAGGGAGGACCCTCCATTGGTAACGCTCATCAGGTTGCTCATGATTGACAGATGATAAGGTAAATGCGAATCTCTATCATTAGGATGTAACGGAATAGAGAAGAAACAATCCTTAATATCTAATACCATAATGGGCCATGCCCGGGGAAGAGTGGACAACAGAGGTAGTCCCCTCTGTATGGCTCCCATAACTTGCATTTGATTATTCACTGCTCTTAAATCATGTAGTAACCTCCACTTTCCTGATTTCTTCTTGATAACAAATATAGGAGTATTCCATGGGCATATAGAGGGCTCCACATGTCCTAATTGCAACTGTTCTAATACTAACTCTTTAGCTGCTCCTAATTTTTCTTGTCATAAGGGCCACTGAGGAACCCACGCTGCTTTTTTTGTCAACCATGGTATTGAAATTACATCCTCAGTGGCCCCTAGGAAAAACCCAATCCCTTCCTATCTTGCTTAATCACAGGTTCTACTGGGACATGTTTACCTTGTAAATGTTTTCCTAAACCTTTTGAGGGAACATATCCCTGAAGCTTCATAATATTTTTTCTTGCCTCTGAAAATCATTAGTTAATCTTAATTGTAGCTGTTGCTGGATGTCTCTGCCCCACAAATTAATGGGGATATTCACTACAAAAGGCTGAACAGTCCCCTTCTGGTCTTCCGTCCTCTAGATCAACTCTTTTGCACTAATGGAGGGAGTATGAGCATAACCTAATCCTTGCAATGTTTGAGGAGAGTTTTGTAAAGGCCAATGCTTTGGCCAGGCATTGGACTGGATAATACTTTGGTCTGCACCTGTATCTAACAGTCCTGAAAATGCCTTTCCTTCTATCTCTAATTCCAGCATGGGTCTTTGATCTAAATCCATGGATAAACATGCCAAATCTACCCCTGTCGAACCAAAACCACCATCTTTCCTCTCTTTGTCCTTAGCTGGAAATCGCTCATGCATGGAAGGCAAAATAAGCAATTGAGCAATTCTATCTCCTGGAGCTATGGATATAATACCGTGAGGAGAATGACACAATACTTTAATCACCCCTGTATAGTCTGAATCTATAACCCCAGGAAATACAAACAATCCTCTCATGGTGGAGGAAGACCATCCCAATACTATTCCTACAGTTCCCTTTTCTAGTGGTCCAGACATGTCGGTTTCAATTGCTTGTATTCCCATTTTGTGAGTCAGTACCAGTCTGGTGGTGGCACGGAGGTCCAACCCTATGGAGCCTGGGGTTGCTCTCCTTGCTGAGGAGGGGGCCTCATGTTGGGACCCTGTATTGCCCCAAAAAACTTTCAGGCCCTGGGGACGTGGGCCCCTCACCCCGTTTTTTGGCTCTTGGTCAGTAGACTGAGGGATAGGTTGACCATTGATGTCCTTGACCGACCTACATTCATTTGCCCAATGTTTCCCCTTTTTGCACTTAGGACACAGGCCAGGCTGCCTCTGAGGTATGGACAGGCGTTCCCTTGTTCTAGGGCACTGCCTCTTAAAGTGTCCCTTCTGGCCACAATTGAAACATCCTTCATTTTTTCTCGATTGTGCAGCTCGTGTGGCTGCAAGGACTGCTGCCGCTAGGCCAGCATTACTTAGCGGTCCCCCAATTTCTCGGCAGGCTTTTAGCCAAGCTTCTAATCCCTTTCCTTTCCACGGGGTAATAGCTCTACGACATTCTTTAGTGCTTTGCTCATACACTAGTTGTTGAACCAGAGGCATAGCTGTTTCTACATCTCCAAATATCTTTCCTGCTGCCTCCATCATTCTAGCTACGAAATCTGAAAAGGATTCATTAGGTCCCTGAATGATCTTAGTCAAATTCCCTGAAACTTCTCCTTTATTTGGTAATGATTTCCAAGCTTTAGAATAAATCTCATTTATTTGTTGATAAACTTCAATAGGATATGCCATCTGATTCACAGTCCACTGTCCTTGACCCAGTAGCATGTCAGCCGTCCACTGTGGTCGATTATTCTGAAGATTAATTCTAGCTTGTACCTGGGCTTTATCTGTAACAATAGATTTGAAATCCAAGTACTGTCCTGTAGTTAAACAAGCTCTAGCTATTTCCGAACCAATCTGCTGGAGTCATAGCCTGAGTAGTGAGCCTAGTCAATAATGTTAAGGTATAACTGGCTGTTACTCTGTAACCTCTACCAGATCTTTTAATTGTTTATAAGGCACAGGTTCATGATATCTGTTGTTTGATTGCGGCTCTTCAAAAACTAGGAACGCAGACGCTAAACGCGCCCAGGTGTCCCTTCTGATAAAATGACAACCTCCACCTATTTGCGGATACGAAGGTGGTGCCGGGGGTGGATGTGGTCCCGAAGGCGCCATTGGTTGCACATTCACCCCAGCAGAAACATTATAAGGAGGAGGTCGCCGCCACCCATATCTCTCTTCCTCATATTCAGTGGCGGCTTCCTCTAAATTTTCCTCCTCATCTGAATCTAATTCATTATCAGATAAATCAAGTTTTGCAAATTCCTCTAATACTGGATACAAAGGGTTCCCTTCCTTTTCTGAATTTCCTTCCTTTTCTGGCTTATTTTCTTTATTTTCCTTTTCTCCATTCTTTTCTTTCTTCTTTTTAGGCCTACTTAAGTTCTCCCCTTTAGAGTCTGACTCTGAAAGACTATCCTGGTGTTTGCTTAATGCTTTGCGTCCCTCTCTAATAATCATAAGAAGGAACACGAAAGCAAACACAAGCAAATTAATCCCAGCAATCAGCATACCTGGAGAACTTACCGACGTCACCGCTCCCTGTGTTGAGTTCTTAATCCTCTTCGACCCCTCACCTGGCGTCCGAAGTGTCCCGGGTTTTGGCACCAGTTGTGGCGAGCTCCTCGGCCATCAAGGAAGAATGACCACCACTCGAGGATTCTTCTCAGATCACACTTTATTGGAGCGCCTCTTGATTAAGGGAGAGCGGGAGGTGAGGGGCCCCTGAGGACTAAAATGCCGCTGCTTATATAGGGAATCAGGCAAACGTGCCGTACTGTGATTGGGTCCCGCCAGAATGCAAGCACAGGGAGCCACGGGATAGGCTGAGGACATAAGGTCAATTACCATACCTGCGCATGCGCAGGTCACAGGACACATAGTCCCAAGAGCATAGCCAAATATGGAGTTGTTTACAGCTGGGCTACCAGGAAGTTGGCGCCATCTTAGAATGGCGGCTCCCTACATATATTAGTCAACATTTCAATTTATTTAGAAAATCCTCCCCTAGATACATTACTTTCACCATCATTCATACTTATTTCAGCCTTTTAACATATGTCTGTTTTGTTTATGTTCTGTGTGTGGTATTTTTGTATGCTTCAATTAAGAGTCATATTGACAATCAATAAGGTCAATGAACAGCATCACTTTTCCTGCCTGCCAAAGCCAATTAGAAAACAGAGAAGTCAAAAAGACACAGGTCAAAATACTTCATCTTTACTTAATAAAAGATTCTTTGAATGTTAGGACTTATTCCTAATGTAGGCAAATAAGTGATAAGACAATGCAAAGAAAGAAAGTATAGAAAGAGAAAAGGTAAATAGAATGAGATGGTTAATTCCAATATTAACTGATGAGTCACTTACAAAATGAGCCTCTAGATAAACCAGTGATGGATTAGCTCATGATAATTAAAGTAAGAAGACCTGCCCACTGTGAGTGGCATCTTTCTCTGGGATGAGCTCCCAGACACTGTAATTAAAAAAAAAAAAAACAAGGAGAGGAGTATAAGCATTCACTACCCTCTGCTTCTGGACAATGGATACAAGGCGACCAGGTACTTACCAAGGCCACTTCCATACAAAGATGAACTGTGCTTTTCAACTGTGAGTCACAGTTGTGTCCAGGCTGCCAGCTGTCTTGGTCTACTCTTGCAAGATTCCCGAAAGTTGCTTGCATCCATCTACCATTTCTCAGGTACCATTATGTTCCTTCTCAGGTCTTTGATGTGGTTAAAGACTATATAGTTGTAATTTCCTCAGTTATGATAAAAGATAAGTTAGATATAAAACCTTAAACTCACAAATATAAGATAGACAGGACATCTTCTTTAATATTGTAACTGTAATTCATGCTCAATAATTATTTTGTTATATGTAATTTTACCATGTTAAAGTTAAAACCTTCCTTTTTAAAAAAAGAAGAAAGGGGGAAGTGCTGTGGATATCACTCTATATAAATAAAACACTGATGGTCAGTGACCAGACAGGAAGTGTAGGCAGGACAAGGAGAGAGGAGAATTGGGGAAACAGGAAGAAGGAGGGAGAGATACTGCAGCCACTGCCAGGACAAGCAACATGTAAAGACGCCAGTAAACCACCAGCCACGTGGCAAGGTATAGTTTTATAGAAATGTGTTAATTTAAGATAAAAGAACAGTTAGCAAGAAGCCTGCCACAGCCATACAGTTTATAAATAATATAAGCGTCTGAATGATTATTTTATACGTGGATTGTGGGACTGCAGGACTTGGTGGAACCTGGAGAGAAGCCCTCCAGCAACACAGTTGTGACTTGTTCTGGTCAGGGTATTTTTATCATGAATAACATGACTAACATATGGCATAAGGAGAATAAAAATATGAAAGTCCATGCAGGCTGCTTCTAAAAGACTGAGGGATTTATCTTGAACAAAGACAAAAGGGTAAGTGAAGGAGTTATGATACCATCAGACTAATAGGAGAGTACAGAGTGAAAGGATAGCCAATAGAATTAGAGTTGAAACGGGGGCAAAGAGGGCGACACGCTTGCAGCAGAGAAGGAAGGGAGGAAAGTAAAAGGAGACAGAATTGAGATAGTCATGGTCAGGTCATGAAGGATGTTGTGAGATACCTAAAGTGGAAGATCGCTGGCAGTTGGGGGCAAGCAAAATAGCTTGAGGACAGGCACGGAGGTAGAAGTAAGGTCAAGTGTAACCTAAGATAAGAAAGTCCATAGGGAGCCTTGGTGAGAAATAGGCTGATTTGAATGAATAGGACACTATTAATTTTAATTCTCTAAAATTAAGAATGTATAGCACTATAATGAGCAAACTGAAGTCATAATGAAACTGGACATTACACATGACAGTGCTATACACGGTAAACTAACTGTGAGGTCAAGACCCATGGCAATCACTCTACAAAGAGAAGGAATGGGTATGTCTGAGAAGGATTGTAAAGGGAAAAATCAATGTCATTTGAGTCAAGTGAAATTAAATTCTTCCCAACACAAGTTGTGACTTGGTGTTGAAAAGCATTCTGTAAGGTGACTAGATGAGATGATGCCACAGAAATGCCAAACGTTTTGTTCATTGTTGTCTCCTAATTCATGTTGTGTTTTGTTCTCATTTTAAATCTTTCAGAGTATATATAGCTGTGCCCACCTGCAGTGAGAGGTAGCTGGGGCCTGGGGGAGGCTGCCCTATTGGACAGAAACATTTTATCATATGGCTTTCTTTTTTGTTTTTAAGAATTACTTGTTTTTACTTGACATGTATGAGTGGTTTGCCTGCTTGTATATATGTATGTATGTGCATGTATGTGTACCACTTGCATGCCTAATGTCCATGGAGGCCAGAACAGAACATCAGATTTCCTGAAACTGGAGTTACAGATGGTTGTGAGCCACATTGTAGCTGCAGATAACTGAACCAGGGCCCTCAAGAACTCATGACTATGGAGCCATCTTATAGCACCTTATGTGGCCTTTTCAAACAATAAGTTACATTCTTTTTTAAAAAAAAAATGTCAAAAAGACAGCCTAAGGCATGTGACAACTTTTCTCTTCAGCTAAAGGCAGTTTGTGCCATAAATTCTCCACAATATTTATAGCAAGATATAGTATCAGTAATGATAACTCTAGGGTAGGGAATCTCTGGAATTTGATGTACTCAAGAATATA
Organism: Peromyscus leucopus; assembly: GCF_004664715.2. NCBI lineage: Eukaryota > Metazoa > Chordata > Mammalia > Rodentia > Cricetidae > Peromyscus > Peromyscus leucopus. Next base: position 30,377,110 of record NC_051072.1, on the reverse strand, counting down.
AGACTTCAACAGAAGCCAAAAATCTTTCTTTGAAAGGAGGTAATAATCCGTTCAATTTTTTAAATTAAGCATGAAAAGATTTGTTGTATAGTGATTTCACATTGTGATGCCATCTCATGAAGTAGAGAGAGAGGGTGTTCGTTTGCTTTGGCCACCACAACGAAACCATAAATCGGATGGCTAGCAACAAAAGACTTATTCTGGAGGGTAAAATGTGTTTTCCAATCCTTGTCCCCTCTGACAGCCTTAGGGAAGGCTTTCCTGGCTTTTCTTCCAACTTCTGGCAATTCTCTGGATCACACAGCACAGCTCTAATCAGGTCTCATACTCCCTTGTTCATGTGTCTGTACAAAATCTCCTCTTCTATGAAGATGTTAGACATATTGGGTTGAATGTATGTCCTACTCTAATCTTATTTCATTTTTTTCCCTGTCTTTTCCTTTTGTTGTTTTATTTTCGCAGTGTAGGGGATTAGAAGTCAGTATCTTATGCATAGCCACGTGAGCAAGGGCTCACAGCCTGACCTGACTGCATCTTTAACTCATTCTTCTTACAGCTGTAGTCCTAAATAAGATGGCATTCCAGTGTACTGAAGTTTAGACATTAGACCTTCCACGCATGAATCCAGTAGCAGAAAAGACAAAGACATGACCCAAACCATAGCAAAGGGCCATTTGTGTAGCAACTATGGTGGTGGGTGGAATGAGAATGGCCTCTGTGGGCTTTTGTGATTGAATAAGTGGAGCCTAGTTGGTGGAGCTGTTAGAGGATGGTTAGGACACTTAGCCTTATTGGAGTAGATGTAGCCTTGTTGAAAGAGGTGTGTCACTGAGGATGGGCTTGAGTTGTTAAAATCCCAGCACAGGCCCAGTCTCTCTTTCCTGCCTGTGGGTCAGAGTGTAAAGCTCTCAGCCATCACTGTAGCACCATGGAGATCTGCTTCCCACCATAATTATCAGTTATCAAGAAAAGCATTTTTACTAGAAAACACAATCTCTCAGGAAACCCTATGGTCTTCTGGCTTGTTCCACCCCCTCTTCAGCAATGTTCCCTGAGCCTTAGGTGTAAGTGTTAAGGGAAAAGAGAAATTATTAGTTTAATTTATATTATATTATATTATATTATATTATATTATATTATATTATATTATATTATATTATATTATATTATTATATTATATTATAATCTCAAAAAGCAAAAGAAAAATTGGAAACCTAACTATATTATAATCTCAAATATAAAAAAGAAAGCTAGTAAAAACTATAAAAACTTACAGAATGTGTTCACCTGCTGCATAGAAAAAGAAATAACAGTGCTTTTGATAAAAGTGCGTCCTCTGTCAATAAAGATGATTGATCATTAGGTGTTTGTAAATACAGCCAATGCTGTCTCAAGGATTTGCTTCTCAGCTACTGACACCCATTTTTCTCCAGATCTTAATGGAGAGGCAATGAAAACTTCATCATGTCACAGATATTTCTTGTATTAAAAAAGTTGTAAGACATCACCCAGCCTCATAGAGACTCAGTGTGAATGAGAAGTCTGTCTTGAAATAAATAAAATGTTATAAATACAGACATACAAACTTTATTGCTAATCCTGTGTTAATTCTATGTTACTGCAGTATCAAATTACTTTGTACTTATTAGGCTAAAAGATATTATTTTACAGTTTTGTAAAGAGCATATTTTGGACTTGATTTCCGAAAAAAAAACATTTAGACAGTATAAAAGGTAATTTCAGAGACTGGTGCTAGAGCATTTATAGTCTTTGGCTGTAATTCTCAGAGAGCTTCAAAGGCAAAGGTTATTTAGAGTGTGGATATATTTTTTTTCCTAATTTAAGACATCAAACCTTGTTCTCATTGCCAACACTATAAAAACCTTTCACAGTTTTTTTCCAGAATATTTAAAAAATAGAGATTTTATTCTACTACTTAATTAGGATTTAACTGTATATATCCCCATAGGATACATGTCTGATGATTGATGTGTGTACTTAACATAAGCAACACACACACACACACACACACACACACACACACACACACACACCCTTGTGCACGTACACACAATTCCTTCCACAGAGTGTGAAAAATAATATTTTATGAAGCCTTTGTTACCTTTTCAATGTCAACCTAGCGCTTTCCCCGTCAAAAGTAACAGATGCAACAGAAGAGGCAGTAGATAATCTATGAGGATTTGAACACCCATGACTGCTTTTGAAAATAAAAGGGAGGGACCCTAGGCCAATGAGCCCTCTTTAGGTGGAAATAGCCCTTAGCTAACCACCAGTGGTGCACTGGAACCTACTGTCTCTCAGAGACTCCTAATGGTTTTGACTTCTTCCTTGTACTACTAACCAGAGCCACCTGGCTAGCCCACCATGATTGACTGCAATCATGAGACTACCTCACTTAGCTGCATGGAAAAGAAAGCCTCTTTCCCAGGCACCCACATCTACTTTCCCCGGGTATCTTTCTCAGTGTAGTCACAAACTGATGACTTGTCTACCTGAGAGATGGTGATAGAGGAAGTCAACTCCTTTGTAACAAAGAGAACTTCATGCCCCGTTTTCCAAAAGTTAAATCTTCACTCAATCTCACAATGCAAGTTTTGGTTTGTTTCTACCTGTTAATTTTTTTCTTATGAATGCACAATAATTGTCCTCTTTCAGGTCTTGGTATAGAAGTCTGTCCTCTGGTCATGACACCATCTTTATCCTGTTGAACAGCATCTTAAATTAACCAAAAAAGGAAACATTCACAAAACTGGGACCATTAACATTCTGTTGTGGAGATATAGAGGGGTTCATGAGGCCATATCCCTCTCCATTAATTTACAGACATTTAATGGTTACTAGGGGAGAAGCCTTGAACCTCAAAGATGCTGGCGTGAGATCAGAAGGCCCTGCTCCTCTACAAGATTTATAAACAGGGGGGTGGGGTTCCAAAGCCCTATCTCTTTCTAAGGATTTATGTGTGTAGATATAGATATAAATATAGATATAGATATAGATATAGATATAGATAGATAGATAGATAGATAGATAGATAGATAGATAGATAGATAGATAGATAGACATAGATATGCATATAGATAGATGAGAGAAAGAGAGAGAGACAGAGAGAGACAGAGAGAGACTTAACAGTTGCTGGAGGAGAGAGATTTTGTTCTTCAGTGGCACAGCCACCCATAACCTTCCCACGCTTATTTAAGTAATTCTAACTAACCTCATTATTTCACCAAGCTAGATTTTTGCTTCTTGGTCCATCACTAGAAACCTATATGAATAGAATAGATGTCTGTGATTCTTCTCATACTTTTAGCAAACTATATTATGTTGTTTACTTTGACTCTTCTTGGTTTCAAATGAATGTTTAATTTCCTTTCAAATGTATATTTGATCTCTGGTTATTATTAGTGTCTTGTAAATATGAATTGTTCAGATATATATTATAACTTGGTTTGCATTATAGTACAAGGGAATCCTTCAAAATGATTTATGGCTTGGAAGAGTTTAGGAGTATGAGAAGTTGCATTCATGGTGTATAAAGAATTGATATATACACTGGAGGGTTTCCAGGGAAGAAAAGAAAGGGGAAATGGTTTATTATAATCTCAAAGAATTAAAAACAAAAACAAAAAGAATAAACACAAAGCACTATGAAAGAAGAAAAGAATTAACATGAAGTAGTCACAAATTCGAGGGTGGTGGAAGCACTTAGTTATTCCAGGATATTCGTGTGTGTGTGTGTGTGTGTGTGTCTGTGTGTGTGTGTGTTTATTTTTAATTTCAACATATATTAATTGATACAAATTATGTCACACAACTTATCATTAATAAACTGGAACAACTTTTTATAGTTTCTGAATCTTTCATTTTTTTAAATTTGTGTTCTACCCCCTTCCCCAAACAAGTTTCCTTTTTCATAAAAACACTATAAAGATCTAGAACATAGACAGAAGAAAATTGTTCTAAAGATCTTTGTGTCCTAGCTGTATTGCTATGATGAAAACTTCTAGGTTCAAAGGAGTTAGGGAAATGGTCCATAATTTCACCCCAACTTTAGAAGTGACCACTTTGGCGTATTGAAATCTTCATAAACAAAAATGTAATCTTCATAAGGAAAACTGGCTCACTTAAGCTAGAACTAGACCATGATTTTTTTTTTTAGAAATAACTGGCCACTCTGCATACATGTTACTTGTGTAGCTTGGTCTTCTTGTGCGACTCCTAGCATTGGGAGCAGATGCTGTCTCTAACTCTGTTGCTTGCTACTGGGATGTTTTCATTCTACAGGGTTGCCTTGTCCAGACTTAATAGGAGAGGAGGTGCCTAGTCTCACTGCAATTTGATATACCATGGCTGATTTATGTTCATGGAAGGCCTGCCCTTTTCTGAAGAGAAACAGAGGAGGAGCGGATGGGTGGGATGATAGGGGAGGGGAGGGGACTGGGAGATGAGGAGGGAGAGAAAACTGCAGTTGGGATGTAAAAAGAAAAATAAATAAATAAACAAGAAATAAATACAAAAAAGAAAGGAAAGAAGGAATGATGGATGGAAGGTAGGGAGAAAGGGAGGGAGGGAGGGAGGGAGGGAGGGAGGCAGGGAGGACCAATAGTAAAAGTGCAAGGAAGCATAAACTGATGAATAACCCTTGGTAATCCATACAGATAGATTTTAAATAAAAGTACAAACATACTTAAGTTATCAGAAAATAAAATATAATAAGCCTTTATTATTATTATGGTAGCATAGTAAGAAATATCCTGAGAAATAAAACGTTAGACACAGGAAAAACGATTTGTGATTCTCTACTTCTTGGTTACTACAAGATATGCACTTGGCTAGACAGAGGATATAGCAGTGGACAACGCAAAGCAGCATTTTTCTCTGGCAAAATAAATAAAATTCATTAGATGTTAGTTATTTTATAAGGTAGAAAATATATATATATTAAAAGGAATAGAGAAATAAAAAGTTATATAAATGTTGATAATCTAGAAAGGCCTCTTAGAGAGACTGTCATGGAATTAAGTCCGAAGAGAAATGGGATACAGGCTTCAGAAGCATTTTTAGGCTGATAAAACAGCAGAGACAAAGGCCCCAGGTACATGAAGAGCCTTGACCTGTTTCAGGACAGCAAGGAAGTCAGTGTGGCTGCACAAAGGTGTTGAGAGGAAGACTAGCATTTGAGTTCAGATTACGGGGGAAGAGGAGGCATGATCAGAAAGCAATATACATAGTTCAAGGACATCACTTTACTCTGAATGAGATGACAAGCCTTCAGAGCAGTGTTTCTCAAATTGTGGGTCACGACCTCTTTGGAGATCGAATGACCCTTTCATAGACCATCAGAAAACACAGATTTTATTCATAACCGTAGCAAAGCTACAGTTAAGTAGACACAAAAATAATCTTATGGTTGGAGGTCACCACAGCATGGGGAAGGTTGAGAACCACTGCTTCAGAGGCTCAAACCAGGGTACTGACCCGAGTTGTTATGCTTTCAATATGCATTGTGCAAAAGAAACTGGCACATATTAATCTGGAAAGATGGCTCAGCTGTTAAGAGTATTTGTTGCTCTTGTAGAGGACCTGGATTGGGTTTCTAGTTCTCACATGGCTGATCACATGTGTAACTCCACTTTCAAGGAATTTATTACCTTCTTCTGACCTCAGAGGCAACAGCAACACATGCAGTGCACATATATACAGTCAGGCCTAACTCTTATACACATCAAATTAATAAATTTGGTGCTGGAGAGATGACTCAGCAGTTAATAGCACTGGCTATTCTCTCAGAGGACAGGGGTTTAATTCCCGGCACCCACATGGTAAGTCACAACGGTCTGTAACTCTAGTCCCCAGGGATCTGTTCTCTTACACTCTCCAGAGGCTCTGCACATGTGTGATGCACAGACATATGTGCAGGCAAAGCAACTATACAGAAATAAATAAATAAAAGAAATTGAGAGCTGGAGTGATGGATCAGAGGTTAAGAGCACTGACTGCTCTTCCAGAGGTCCTGAGTTCAATTCCCAACAACCAAATGGTAGTTCACAACCATCTATAATGAGATCCAGTTCCCTCTTCTGGCATTCAGGCAGAAAGACTGTATCCATAATAAATAAATAAATATTAAAAAGAGAAAAGTTGGTATCTATTTATTATGTTTACTCCCCTCTAGTTTTTTTCTCTTAGATTTAAAATTGAGGGACAATAAGCTGAATTTGTGATTACGTCAAAGTTCGCTCGCATTCCCGGGCTGTAAGAGCAAACAAAGACTGTCCACAGTTTCGCCAACACATAGCCATGTCTCAAAAATAGACTCTGCTAAAGTTTGCCCTCAAGTGTCCCCTACCCCATAAAGGCTCATGTTTAAAGGCTTACTCACAGAGTGAAGTTTCTAGTGTTGATGAGAAATTGAAGAAGGATTAAAGTGGCATCTTTGGTTCACTGGGGATATGTCATTGAAGAGAATAGTAGGGCCCAGTCCCAATCACTTCTCTCTTTCTCCACCTCCCCACCATGAAATGAACGGCTTTGCTGGACTGTACATAGTTACAGGTTAAAAAGTGAAAAAAAAGTGAAAGAGCCAACCAACCATAAACTAAAACCTCAAAAACAGTGAACTAATGTAAACCTTTCCTCTACCTAAGCTGATTGCCTCAAGTATGTGCTACAGTTATATGAAGCTGATTGCTATAGAATATTTGAGAATTGCTTCAGCAAACCTTATTTTTGTATAGAGACAAATAAAGATGGATAAAGAAGTAGATATGAACATTGATATTGTCTAGATATAAATGAAGTTGTAGTTGAGACAGGCATATGCATATTTTCAGAAGCAATATGCTTACTCATAGAGGTTTTAAGATTTATTTATATATATATATATATATATATATATATATATATAGAGAGAGAGAGAGAGAGAGAGAGAGAGATAGCTATCACACAAATTCTTATATGTGATTAAGATACTGATAACTACATATACACATATGAAAATTATTTGTGTGATTCACAGAACTTAGTAAAGAAGAGAAAGGTCTTGGTGTGAGAGTATGTGTAAGAGTGTATATGTATGTGAATGTATTTACTTATTATTAAGAACTGGCCCGGAGTTTTGTAATATTCTCTGCTTCTAATATAAACTGAGTTGCTATCCAGAGCTTTAATCTCTTTTAAGTTTTCTTATTTAATTTATGTCTGGAATTTGTGAAACAAGAAGCATTTTGCCTGTTGGAAGTCTGCCTTGTTTATGAATATTGCTTCGTCAAATATTCATCAAGATTGGTAGCAGACAGCTGCTGATAGTGCATAAATGGAGAATCAGGACACTCATTGCCAAAGTCTACCCTCTGTTATGTGAAGACAAAGGCTGTTCTTACAAAAATCAACAAAATCTTTCCCCAATCTTGCCTTGTATCACAGTCAGTCCTCTGAAGGAGGAATCTGATCTTAGTTTCTTTGTTGTTTGCTTGGAAGAGAATTGAGTAGTGGAACGAAATGAAAGCTGTCACTCTCCTAGCTCTACTAGCCACCAAGTGTCAGCTTGGCTGCAATGGTTGCTGATGGCAAGCATCCTGTCGGACTGCTGGTGCCCCAATTTTGAGACAGTTTTGTCCCTGCCATTTGGGGATCTGAGGATTTTGACTTCTAGTAATTCTATGTCTAAATTGTAAGGACAGGGTGGGTTATTGGTCAAGAGACATAAACACTGGAGACCTTGGACAATCACTAATTCACATCTTTCCCTCTTCTTCTTTCTTCTAAAATGATGAGATATTAGGCAGGAGAACTGGAACTGATAGAATAGGCGAAAAGGAGTATATATGTACACACACATATGTGCACGTGCGCGCACACACACACACACACACAGAGAGAGAGAGAGAGAGAGAGAGAGAGAGAGAGAGAGAGAGAGAGAGAGAGAGAGAGGTTAAATTGGCTTACAAAATGTGGTCTAAAAAGTAAAACAGGGCTATCTCTGCTATTCATGAGGGTGGATGTCTCAGAAGGCCCAGTTGGGAGTGAAGGCTTGGAGGAATACTGCAGCTGGCCTTCAGTCTCTATTGTAGTCCTGAAGAAGTTGATTCTAGTAACAGTGAAGGAATCCTATGGTAACAGAACATATGAACTTGTCAGCAAGACACATAGGCAGAAAGCAAATTTCCTTCTCCTGTGTCCTTCTATCTGGGCTAGCATCAGGAAGTTCTGTCCACATTTAGGGTAGGTCCACATGCCTCAAATAATCTGATCATGAAAATCCCCTACAGGAGTGCCCAACAGCTTGTGTTTTGATTGATTTCAGGTTAAATCAAATTGGCAACCAAGATTGGCAATCATAAGTTCTCAATTTGACACAACCACATCTCCTATGTCATGTTTAATTTTCAAATGAAAATAATAACAATGTCATAATTCCACCTACCATGATACAACCATCCCACATACAACTGCTGGCATGCTATGTATTTTAGAATATGTGGCAAAGTCCCCTGAGGAATGCTTAGTCTTTTAGTGTTTCACAACTTCCAAATGATTATTATTCACCATGATTAGCCACTGATTTTTCTCAGTCTGTGTCACATAACACAACAAAGAAATAGATAAATGAAAGCACAAATGTTTTCTTAGTATATGTGTATACATATACATACATTCTCTTAACAAATAGAACAGAAGCTGTCATGTCATTTAAATCCTCACTTCTGCAACTGATTGTGTGGCATTAGCTGGTGTTTATTACTAACTTTCTCTACTACTCATTCACTATTGACTTTGCTCTCTAAAATACCTCAACAACTCTTCATTCTTTACCTAGGGTGCTGAGCATACTTTCATCATGAAAGATCTGGACCCTTTGCCATCCTCCTAGGTTGGATTGCAGTTACCCATTAACCTTAATCACAGGGCATGGTGACTTCAAGAGATCTCCAAAGGCTCTCCTCTATCACATATATAACATTCCACCATGCCATTGTGGGAAACCAGTTTCCCCACTGATAATCTGGTAATCACTTCTGATAACACTATTATTCCTTTCTTATCCAGTTAATGTATGGGTATCAGAAACTCGAAGTGACCCAGGGAAGTCTGACTTTCCAGTTCAATGAAATTTTTGTTCTATATGTTGCTTTCTGTTGATTTTGCAAGTAAACTATTGGCTCTATCCACATGAATCCTCACCATGCTGAATGTGATGTTGTGAATAGGAAGATATTATGAAACTATGAAATTTTCTATATGAATATAGTCTCATAACAATCATTCAACCAAAAAAAGTTTTGTATAAGCTCTTCGGCTAAGATGCATTCCAATAAAATCACAGATGGAAGCCAAATGTCTTACAAAGGAATGAATATTCAAGTACCAATTAGTTACTTTACAGGCCTACAAATTTCATGAATGGAAATAATCTGTAGTGTGACTCAAATTGACTCAGGCACAAGTCTCAAAACCCTTATCAAGATTAACAAAGAGATCATGCAGAATTGTTTCTGTGTGTTGGTGGGAACTGTGAACTGAGACTCAGTTTCTTGTTATGCAACTTATAAGAGAGATGCATCATCCAGGGAAGTCTCTTAAATTGTGCCATGTAGGAGTCTCTGTATCCGTTGAAATGTACCACTCACATCTGAACAGAAAGAAGGATATACCCTTTTCCAGGATTGAATGTCACTGCCTGACCCAGGACAATAATAGTTATTATACAAGTCTCCTGTCTTAACATACCACAGAAATTTGCCACAGTATAAGATATAAGCTACTGTGACATGCCTAAAACAGTTATCAGTTTGCAATATGACAACTTCTTCACAAGAACTCTAAATTGTGTTCTTGAAACTTAAGTCGCCTCTCCAAGTAACTCTTATTTCAGTTCAGTCAATAATGAGTCACATGGATCCACAGACATAATAGCAAGCAACTTCCATTATTCCATAGAAAAGGAGAAAAATGGGAACAATAAGACATTTATAGAAAGTTGAAAAACCAGTCAAAGAAATGATGCTCCTGGGTCTGTCTGGGCACTGCACCTCTGATGTGTGTGCAAAGTCAGAGGACCTCAGTGCTAATTAGAACCAAATCCATTGCTGGTTAGAGAAGTGACTAAGAGACAATATATACTTCGTTCTCATCCCTTTCAGACATAATTACTCAGTGTTTAAATATTTGATTGGTCAGCCAGGGAGAGTTTGACACTACTTTAAACTATATGTAAACAGAGTTGTAACGAGAGGGACAGACTCACTCATCAAATGAGAACCTTGGATCACGTTCTGTTGGGTCATCTCCTGGAAAAGAAGGTTAAAGTTTATAACTGGACCAAGAGTTTTTACTCCTGCAAGTATGTCAAAAAACTATAAAAAATATATTTTTTATAAATATATTTCTATCATATCAAATATGATAGAAACTTTCTAGTCCCTAAGTTGTTATTTTTTAATTGGGTAAATGACTTTCTGCTCTTACTTTTCTTATAGGGGCATTTTAATAAGAAGCTGCCTATAAAATCTGTGAGGTTCTTCTGAAGAGAAACAGAAAGAAATAGAAAGCACTGTTAATATTAAAAATTGCTTGTTATATATCTGCTTTTATAAAATAGTTTCTGAAAAGCTCTCCCTATGCCTATGCCACTAAGCAGAGAATTTTATTAATTTTTCTAAAGTCTTTAATATGCAACCACTTTAATCAATTGTTAATTTAATCAGTGAGTAAATTACATTTTAGTTCAAATTATAGGAAAAAATCTTACTTAATAAGAAAATAATTGATGTCAAGATAACTGTCCTAAAATTTGAATATATGTTAGGAAAATAAATTCTAAAGTTATTTCCTCTAATAATTCAAATAATACAAAGCCCTAATTACTTTGAAAGGAACATTCTGGTTTCAAACTATTAGCTCCTTCAGACTTTTTAATTGTGAACAAAACAAAATGGAATGCTTTCAGTCTCAAAAGAATGAGACTTTTCTTAGTACCTAATTAGCTTTCCTTTTTTAAGGAAGAGGATTTGTTCAGTTGGGCCCCCTCTTCAAAGTGGGTCCAGCGAGCTCACATTGAACAGGGTCAGAGTCAGTAGACATGGTTTTCAAGCATGCCAGGTCCTATTTCCTTTAACGGTACAGAAAACAGAAACTTCGGAAAGTACAGGTTATCCCACAGGCTAACAAACAACTATGCCAATTGCTCCCAAGGGTGGTTCATCACAGTTGAAAGAGCCAGTGCGCTTAACTACTAGTGACATGAGCATTTGCCTCAGCCAAGTTGATTCAAATTCCTACTGAGATTGCCATCAAACAAGACAGACAAATGCCTTCTTCTTCATTTGTACTTTTATCAAAAGAGATTGAGGCAGGCTCTTAACCAAACAGTTCACAAATAGTTAATACAGTTTTATAACATAAAGCAACTATTGTCCTTTAGATATAATGAATTCATGGAAATCTGAGCTTTATTTCAAACAAAAATTCCTTGAGTAATGCCATAGCATCAATTCAGTAAAATCACTGACTTTCTTCTCTCTTTACAGTTTATTATCCTAACAATGGTGTTAACTAATTTCTAATTTTCAAAATTCTTTTAATTTAAAACATAATGAAGCTTTGGAATGAGATACTCTACAGATTGGCTAATATATTCAGTAGGAATATTTCAGGACCCCATGAGCAAACTTAAGTGTTGGAAGGTAAAAAATCAAATATATTAATAATTTTAAATTGTACAGGCCCACCAAAATGAGCCTTAGAGAAAACTAGTAGAGGGCTGCAGAGATGGCTCAGTCATTAAAACTAGGCTCGCCCCCCAAAATCAAAAGGAGAGCTAATAGATGTTTGACATAAACAAAAATCAAAAACAAAAGAAAATTGAAAGCAACAGAGAGGAAAAACTCCCAATTCTTTTTTTACCTGAGTTCCCAACTTCTATGAAAAACTAACCTGTACTCATATAATCTAATGATACATATTGATTCCATAAATTACATATTCACATAAGTTAATTATAATTTTTTAAAGCAGAGGCCGTGGTCTATTACATCATTTATGTATATAAAATCAATACTGTCATGTTGTTAAATAGGATACAGATTCAAAACAATCACAATCAAAATTATAAAAATAAGCAAAAGACACAAATTAGCTAAGACCCCAGTTTAAAAAAAAAAAGAAAGAACACAGTTGGAGTAACTGATGCTAACAATCTCATCTTAATATAATCCTAAAATGGAATTGCATAATTAAGACAGTGAAATTGGCTACAGAATCAATGAGCACATCAAGGGTACAGGGTGATAAAGTTCTTATAAATAAACTCACATCAACTGCAGGAGAGGATGTGGAGACAAGCAGCTTTCATTGCTCACAGAAGCACAGTGGAAGAGGCAGTGTGTTACAAAACTAAACATATTCCTTCCAAATAAAGCACCAATTGAGCTCATTGGTATTTATCCCAAAGAGTTAAAATTGGTATCCACATATATAGAAGATTAATTAAAAATCATGCCCTGGATTTGTAAATAACCAAAAAAATAAAAAAATCTCTCAGTAGTTAGGTACATAAACTGATATATAGGAATCTTAGTCACTGCTAAAAAGAAATGAACTGTCAATAGAAGAGCATGGAGGGACTTTAAATACATATTATGAAACAAATAAAGCCAATCTCTATGCCTAATGATCAATAACAGGCACTCCAAAAAAAGTAGAGTTATGATACTTTCAAAAATTTTCGTGGTTGATCATAATTTGGAAGGTGAAAAAGAGATAAAATAGGTAATACACAGAGAAATATTGAGTCATAATGACAGTATATTAATATATGGTAAACACACATCATTGTGAATTTGTTTAACTCACAGAATGTACAAAACTCTAGCCCTTTGGTGATGGCATGTCAGTACAGGTCCATCAGTTGTAACAAATATACTCTTGGACAGAGGGGTGTAGTGATTTAAATGAGAATTGCCTCCATAGGCTCATATATTTGAATGCTTAGTCATTAGGAAATAAAACTACTTGAGAAGGAATAGGAGTTATGGCCTTGTTTAAATAGGTGTGGCCTTGTTGGAGAAAGTGTGTCACTGGAGCGTGGGCTTTGATGTTTCAAAAGCCCAAGCCAGATCCAGTGTCTTTCTTTCTTCCTGTTGCCTGAAGGTCCAGATGTAGAAGTCTCAGCTACTTCTCCAGCACCATGTCTGCCTGAGTGCCACCATGCATCCCATGATAATAATGGACTAATGGAAATTGTAAGCAAGTCTCAATTAAATGCTGTCTTTTAGAAGAGTTGCTGTGGTCATGGACTCCCTTCACAGCATGAGAATATTGACTAACATGGAGTGAGGTTGATAATGAGCAGGTCACCTTTTGGGTTGAATGGAACCCTCTACATCTTCCTATAGTGGTATTTTATTTGTACTAAAATGTGATTTGTATGTTAATGAATAAAGTTGCCTGGGGGTCAGAGCTATTAGAGCCATAGCAAAAGCTGGGTGGTGGTGGTGTATGCCTTTAATCCCAGCACTTGGTAGGCAGAGCTAGGTAGATCTCTGTGTGTTCACGGATACAGCCAGCATTGGAGACACACACCTTTAACCTCAATACCAAACATAGACGACCTGGAGATCTGTACAGACAGGCAGTGATGAGGCAGTCATGTGGTTGTGTTTACAACCAATAAGAAGGCAGAACAGAAATTCTATATAAAGACAAAAACACAGGAAGTAGGTTTCTTCCCTAAAGATGCTAGCTGCAGCAGATGGGTAAGGCTCTTAGCTCTGATCTCTTGGCTTTCTTCTTTGTATTGGTTCTGTATTTCTTATTTAACAAGATGGTTGGTTACATCTACATCTTCCTCCTAGTTTTATTAGAACTTAACTACTTTAAAAAATAAGGTTAAGGGGGGAAAATCTCATGATGTCATCAAAATGTATGTTGATTTCTTTAGCCTTTCTGCTCAGGGTCCTACAAGGATATAATTAATTTATCAACTAGCTGGCCACTCACTGTGAATCTCTGAAAAAGATCTGCTTCCAAGCTCATTCAGGTAATTCACAAAATCCTGTTCTCTGCAGTTGTAGGGTTGGGGTCTATCCCTCACGGCTATCAGCTTTGCATCATCCTTATCTGTTATTCCAACAGGCATTGAATCTATCTTTCTCACATTTGGAATATTCCTGACTTCCCACTTCCCTTTTACCCTTCTATTTGTTTTTTTGAGCTTAATGAGACACTCAGTGCTCTCAGGGAGTTTGGGATTGATTATCTTAATGAAATTTGTAAAGGCTTTTCGTAATGCTACCTAGTTTAGTGTTTGAACAACCAGGAGACCAGAGTCTTATGGTGACCATTTTTAGCATTCTGCTCATACATTGTCTCGTGGTCACATCTCCAGAATACTAAAATTCAAAGAGTAATAATAGTATTTGAAAGACAATAGCCTTTTTCACAGTGATTGAGAAAGTAAGTTTTAACTTTGCTGTGACACCACTAAGGACTCTCAATGACCTTGTTCAACCAAACACCTTGAAAAGCTAAAGAATATAGAAATAGGCTATTAAAGCTGAAACTGAAATAAATCAGTATGAAAGAGAAATATTTGATGCCATCAATGAAAATATTTTAAAAATCAACTTTGGTCATGGTTTACATTATGCCATGGTCACTTATATTTACCACAGGTGAACATGTGTCTCTCATTTAAACATGTGGACAGTTTCCTGTTCTCACAATAGAATTTTCATTCATATCATACGAGCTCTTGTAAGCAAGGCACTTAACAAAAATTCGTGGGTAGCTTTCACCTTTATTTAGAACCTTTAGCTGTATTTTAGATGGATATCATGAAATAAGTCATTATGAAATTTACTAGAGTTTTTCATCTAGACATGAATTGATGTCCCCACAAAAACATACAAATTTTCTTTTCTTAGGCTAACACACTTCACAAGTAAGAACTCTCTAAGAGATGAACCAAATACAGGAGATGACGTTGATCTTCAAGACAATGTAGAAATAATGAGTAAAATGTGGCAGTTGACACTTAGAAATAAACAAGTCTGGCTTCTGAGACAAATTTTTAGCAATTATAATATTTATCTCTGAGATCTTCATAAATCTGAGGAACCTGGGGAAATATAGTTTGCCATGTTGCCTAAGGAAGGAAATAAAAAGCAGTGAGCATTGAGTGATAATATAAAATAGAAAATCTGAATGGATTTGTTCATTTTTCTCAGTGTTCTTGTAATTTCTATAGCTTTGGTCATTAGCAATATTGGAATTTTATAAGATGATATTATAAAACAATGTTATTCATTTTTCAATTATTTACTATTTCCCCTTGACCTGGAGATATCATCAGGAAATCTGTCATCTTGTGTTGTTCTGGTGTTCAATAGGAATTCACCTAAGATTTCAATCACCACAATGCATAACTTCTATATCCTAACCACTGCAACATTTTATAATACCAAATGTGTTCCTTTAATAGTTCTTTCCTATTAATAGCTTTTACAAAGAGTAATTAGAGGATCTTTTGAATTCCTACCTCTATGTCTATTGATACGACTATTTTTAATTGTTAAGTCTTTTTAATATGGTTAATTATATTAATATTTCATTTGTAACAACTTACTAGTGTATTCATAGGACATGATCTGCACTATGGCAATCATAATAATAAAGGCATAATCATGTTTTTATGAAACTGTGTGAACATGTCAACAAATGTTGCATTTAACATTTTATTTAGGGATTTGTTAAATAAAATTAAGTGATAGTTTTGTTTGTCCTACTTAAGTATCAAGATTAAATTGACTTCTATAGCTAGCTATCTTTTCTTTGCTAACCTTGAAAATAAGAATCATATGAGAGAAAAACATAACAACTTTAATTTTCCTAAGACTTAACCCATAACAGTATTTGAGTTTGGCAGCAAATTCACAAAGAGGATTCACCTACTGATCTTCTTTTTATTGTTTTATCCATTTAGATTTTGTCTTGATCACAGCTATCAACTATTTAATTTATATCTTTCAATAATTTAGTTTCTCTTTCAATAAAATTTATGTATAAATTATACTTAACATTCACCTTATGAAAAGTTTCTATTCAACCTTTTCGTTCATAATAACAACTATCTCTTCTTTTTTATATTATTTTTGCAGTCTTGCCAGAGTTTTATCTTATTATTTAAGGAGAAAAAAATTGATTCTTGTCACATCTATTTTTCATGTTTGCTGCCAAATTCATTAATCCAGAAACTCATAAATGCTAAGCAAGCGATCTATCATTTAACTCCAGCCCTCTTTTTAAAACAGGATTTATTTTATTATTTAATAATTGTATGAGTATGTGCATATGTGTGTATGTGAATATATATAATACAAGGATATCAGAAGAATGTTTCTGGTCCTTTGGATCAGAGTTACAGGTGGTTTGGGGCTACCCAATATAGATACTGGGAACTGACTTCTGGTGCTCTGAAAGGGCAGCAAGCACTTTTAACCTTTGAACCATCTCTCTTGCCCCTTACTTCTTAATCTCATCTAGTATTTTTCTCCTTTCAATTAGCTACCTCATCTTCAATCTCATCTAGTTTCTTGAGTTGACTGATTAAACCACTTGACATCACTATTTAAAGCAACAGTTGGACTAAAATTATGCAAAGATAATTGTTAACCTACTGAGAAATCTACTTACAAAATCCTGAATGCATGGGAAATCCTGTCTTTCTCTATAGCAGTTGGCATTTGACTTTAAAGTGTTGTGATCTGAAAATGTGACCCATAAATTATATATAGGTACTCCTCAAAATTCAATGTGGTTTGTTCTGATAAGTCTATCTTAAACTACAAGTATCATAAGTCAAAGCTATTTTGTATGCACCTAAACTACAGAATATCAATATCATAGGTTAGCCTAATCTGCTTCAAAAAAATTTGTAACTCTTAACATTCACTGGAGTCATCTAACATGAACTGTATTTTGTAATACAGACTGCTCACTTCATTGTGGGCTAAAGATTATCAGTATTTACTTTTATGATTCTGTGTCCAACTGGAAACATTATCTCTCTTCTGTAGTCCATCATCTCAAAAAACTGAAACATACTGTGTATGTTAGGCAGAACAGATTCAAAGTTCCAAATTCTAAATACTCCTTCCTGAATATGCATCATTCTTATACCATCATAAAATCTGAACATTATAAGTTTAGTCATAATTTGGGGGTAGTCTATACATAATAGATTTGTTGAAATTCTCTTACTATACCATCAATATTTATGTTTTTACTCATGTCAGTGAACTGTAGTCGTATATGTTGATTTCATATCAGCTTAAAATACAAAAGCAAAGTCCTTTCAGTCATTTCCCTGTTTCTACACAGCACATGCCTTGTTTTTATCTGCACATCTCTCTGTGTACCCAAAAGCACAGCCTTCATAGTTATATTGTTAAACAATGTACATATTCTACTCCATACAATTCCAGTTTCTGGTGTTAAATCTGTGAAAACCCATAATTTTACTTCCTTGATGAATGGGTTGCCATCTGCACAAAAACCTTCCCTTTCTGTTCTTCACACATTTTTTCACATTATACTTTCTTTTTCTTCATACTAAGATTTTCATATTTTTCAATGTTAGCAGAACCTCACAGTGGCATCTGGGAACTGTTCTGGCCACTGACACCCTTTCAGATCTGCAAGAACAAGACTTCTTTTTTTTTTCAGAATATTAATATGCCCCTTTTAAATCTTAATATTTCATGAGTGTCAGTGGAATTTCCCAGGGACTAACTGAAATACAGTATGACAAGAAATTGACAAGAAAATCCAGCAGCCTCTATTAATCACCACAGTAAAGTTATGCAAAAACACAAATCAACAGAACTATTTGTAAAGACTTAGTTTTGTTTTTGAAAATTTATTTTTAAATAGGTCTTTATATTGACGTACAGTAAATTTATCATTGCTACTTTGAAAGCAGTAATAAGAATTTCTTTTAAACTCCCCATTTCCATTTTAGTAAGAGTAAAGCCAGTGATATAAATCATATAAAATAACCAAAAATTCTTTTGAGGTTCTAATAAGTTTTTCAGTTCTGATAAGTGGTTATATTTTCATGACTTAATTAAATCTACAGAATGATGCAATTATTCTTATTAGTATTATCTATGTGTAAGAAAAAATAGAAGTTCTAAAATATACTGTCACTTAATACAATTTCACAGTTAATGTAAGGATCCCATCTTGCAGTGGTAAGGTTTAAGTTAGAAACCTATAGCAACTCTAGCATGAATTAAAATTATTGAAAGCAATATAGTCTCAAGCTAAAACACAGAGATGATCTTTATTTCATTTTATGTTTTAAGTAAAAATTATTTCATTATAAATAACTTGCAAATAAAGCACCACACCATCAGATTAGCCACATCCAAATTCTGCACATCTCACTGAGCTTCTATCCACTTAGAACAAGGATAGCTTCTATCCACTCAGGAGCCATGTTATATCAAGTTCTAAGACAGAAACGATAATGCCTCTTTAAACAAAAATATTTTTATTTCCAACATGTCTACATTGATATTTTGTATGTGACTCATAAAATGTACACAGAATTTTCAAACAATTTAATCAATGTCTTAGGACATTTAGTATTTTAAGGGCAGTGTGATTTGTGATGTATTTTAACTTTCTTTTCTAGCTTATTCTGATTTCACATTTGCTTCCACGGTTATCTCTTTCACATCTATTGTATTCACTAGATCTTCTATTGATAGGCCTCTAAAAGGTTAATCATCATTCTTATATTCTCAACATAAGATTTGAATTCATGTTTTTATAAAATCATCATCTCTATTATTAAAAAGCAAACAAACATGGAGAATAAGACACTTTTCATCTACCACTTCCTTTTCTCTATACTTATACTAAGTGTCCTATGTATTTACTATTAAAAAAGTTAGTTTTGTCATCTATTCATCCTGCAAGCTGTTTCAGAAGTCAGACAAGACATGTCCTAAGAGAAACTCTGGTATTCACTGTTAACATGAGATGTTTTCTTGAACCTTCAGTGACTTCTGCTTTTTTTTCCTCTTCTATACTATTCTTTTTAAGAGCAAACCTAGTTTAACACTTGAAACTGAAATCACTGTTAATACAAAACATCTTCCAATCTGATTTATTACTATGATCTTGCTTAAAGCACATACTTCCTTGAACTGAATTACAGGATTTTTTCTTGAATTCCCTCATTTGCTATCTATGTGCCCATGTCCCTTCAGTGTTTCTGAATTCTCTCTTCAGTCTTCAAATTGCTATAATGGATCTGACTCACAGTCTGGTTCGCATGTTCTTTATTCCACAAAGATCTCCCAGAAGAGCCCAGATGGATGCATTTTTAAACATTTTTGTAGTATTCAAAATTCAGATATCCACTGTCATGTGACTTTATAGTTATGTGAGGTTGACCCTACATACTCAATTATATCATAAGTTCCTTAATGAGAGATTACTTAACCTATCTTTGAATATCCCATATTATGAAATACAGGAATACTGAGAAATGTTAGCAAAACGTAATTCCAGAATGGATGCTGTTAGTTTTGGTGCATTGACAATCACTCCTCCCCATCCAGTGATAGGTAAAAAAAAATGCAGGTAGAGACCCTCTCTCACTCATCTTTTTAACTTCATCAAAGCTCTGGAAATCAAAAGGAGAGTTTTCTTTAGACTTTCTCCACTGCCATCTGCCAAGTCATCTTAGGGCTTACAACAAAAGCTAATAGAAACCCATGAGCTCCTTAACTTACAAGGAGCACCAGTCCATGCAGAACTTCTTAAATATTCAAAAAAAGTTTCAATAATTAGTTTTTTTGTTAATACATGTAATGTGTGCTCTAAAATAAAGTTAAGACTCTATGCCTGACTAAACATATACTCTGGATTCAGGATTTGGAAGAATTGAGCTAAAAATGACCCAGAAGCCAACTCTCTGAGAGCTAGTTCTTATAGTAGCAATAGATGCTATTCAAACTGCCAAGAGATAAAAACAATCAGTAGTCCAATTCAGATGTAAGTCCTATGAACCACAACAATGCCCAGCATGGCAAGATACCCCCAAGTAATAGTGGAACTTGTATTTTTAGGGTAACCTAGCTGTTTAATTGAACTTAAAA
This sequence comes from Peromyscus leucopus, assembly GCF_004664715.2. Classification (NCBI taxonomy): domain Eukaryota; kingdom Metazoa; phylum Chordata; class Mammalia; order Rodentia; family Cricetidae; genus Peromyscus; species Peromyscus leucopus. The sequence continues at coordinate 30,356,921 of NC_051072.1, read as the reverse complement.
CCCCACTCAATTTGAGAGGGAGGACTCATGTCTGGGACTGCACATCTATCCAACTACATGTAAGGCTATTAAAGTCATAAGACCTAAAAAAAACCTACTTCCCTGAGCCAGTATAATTTCTCACTGTATTCTACAATATTCTAAATGCTCATCTGTATAGATAAGTGTAGCTCTCACAACTCCTCAAAGAATCCATTTTTCACAGTAGATAGAGACCATTATAGTATTCATACCATAATGATTTCATTTATTCTAATTTTCTTCCTTTTCACAGGTATATTTCCAGCTTAGCTTGTATAATATGCATGTATATGTGAAATGCAATGTGCAAACAGTTGATGTAGTCTACTTTTCCAAATTTGTTCCATCTTCTATCTTCAGTTTAGATCAACAAATAATTATAAAATGCCTCCTGTTGGCTAGGTAGCATATTTGGCATTACATATCTCTGTTATCATTTTGATGGAGGTGGAGGAGAAAAACTAAGGGCATTTAAAATGATTACAATAATATCATTTGGTATCATTTCTGGTATGAGGTATTGCTATGTTTATTGAGAGTACAGGAATGACTTCTATGTTTACATATACAAAATATTAAAAGAGAGTGTTGAGTTAAATAGATATTGTCACTGAAACATTTTAAACAGAGGTACATTCTATGTACTCTTAGAAATACTAAAAAAGTATGGAAAGTGGGACTATCACCTAACTTCTAATTGTTAATAATAATCTGGGATTAAAGTTGTAGTTTGCATATTCTAAACTATGCTGTAAAGGAATTCCATAATTTTGTAAAATATAGCTGCTTCTTTGAAAAATATAGTTTAATAGTCAAAATAATCTACATTTCAGGTATTCGTGCTTAGAATTTTAAAGTCTATAAAAATCTTGTATTCATCAAGCCAATCCCATGTTAACTGGGTACTTTTAAATGCACCTAAATTCTAATTACTCTGTTTTCACTAGAAAACTATTGACATCCCATGCTACCCAAGCATTTCACAAAACACTTTATGCAATATTGAACAGAAGCTATCGGGTGGCTGCTGGGTCTGGCATGTAATGTATATGTTGATAATATTTTACTTTATTTAGAATTCAGTAGGAAATCAACATCAGTGTTCCAGAAGGAAAACGGCTTGGTTAAAGCTGTGATGAGGGAATGCAATTCAGCATACACGTAAGATAGTTTGGAGGGGAGGTAGACAGGAGGCTGGAACACCAGTGAAGAGAATTCATTCTTGGAACAGTTCAAAATACAAAACTATAAACATATGTTTTGGAAATGTTTCTAGATTTAATAAATTCTATGATAATATACCAGGGAGAGTTCTTTGAAAATCTGTAACAGATGCCAGAAAGAGTACTATCCACTTTATCATCAATTAACATATATGTGGGATCTCCAGGGGGCACTACACTTGTATATAACAACCAAAAACAAATTACAACAGCCTTGTCTTGCTGTCAAACTGGAGGATAAATGATCAAGATAAAAATAATTAATTTCAAGTGCATTCAATTACTGTAGTCAGTCACTGCTCAAGTATTTAATAAGTACCCTTTGGGTACAAGGCAATTTGCGAGGTTCTTGTAAAAATCCATAATTATATTAATGACAAGAGAGTTTTTTCATGACACAATAATACGCAATTCACATGGGAACCTGAATAAAAAACAGTGACCTCTAAGGTTCATCTATGCTGAGTCTTACAAAAGAGGACATCCATTAAATAATGATACTCAGGAGCCCATCAAGGAAAAGATCTTTAAGTATCCCATCATTTGTGAGGATATTGAAATGTACCTATTCTAAGGTGTTGGGAAACTCATATCCACTCAATCAGATAGTCTAAAGACATATTTAGTACATGGAAAGTGTCCAGCACTAAGCAAGCACAGACACAACAGTGGGCAAATTTTCCCCCAATTCTTTTTTGTGTCAGGGTTGAATTTTGTTAATGCAGGTAAAGCAGAAATAAGAAAAGATACAAATATCTGTGTGATAGATTCAATGGAGAGAATTTAAGTAAACAGAGACCCAGAAACATCCAAAGAATTTGGAGAGAACAATATGTCTGGAGAAAAAGTAGGAGGTGCTCATGCCCTGGGGTAGGTGCTTCTGCAGCTAAGTTAGAATGAATAACCAAAAGAAGCAGTAGAAATGGTGTGGAAGAAGAGGCAGATGTAGGTAATGTAGGGCCATTGTAGTGAGTTTGGCTTTTATTCTGAGTGTGGTAGGCACCTTGAAAGTTTTGGAAAGAGTAGAGAAATTGACTTTGACATGTTTATAAAGCATCATTTTGATGCTTTACTGTTGAGAGATTGGAGGGTGTGTTAACAAGGCCAGAAATAGGCAATGTAGGCAGGAGCCTTTGCAATGCCACATGAGAAGCTGGAGAGTCGGAAGAAGAACATAACAGTAAAAATAGGTCAGAATTAGGGTACATTTTGACAGTAGTGCTGACAGGGCTTGCTGGCAGGGGAAGTCAATGGTGACTTAATCTGGTTTGGGCAGCTCAGCAAGTGGAACTCTCATCTACTGGAATGGGGAAGGCTATAAGTTGAAGTAGGCTTGAGAAGCAGATCAGGAGTGTGTGTGTGTGTGAATGAGTATACTAAGTGCGAATTCACTGCTCAGCACCAAGCTGGAGATAAGGAGCAGGCAGTTACATATAAAAGGAATCAGGGCTGAAGACAGAAAATGAAAAATGAATGATATCATCAAGGGGAGAAAACAGAAAGACACAGGGCCAGGGACTGAGCTCTGAGAGGCACCAGATTTAAAAGGTCGGAGAAAGGAAGAGGAAGTAGTAAGGCAGACTGGGTGCCAACAACTGAGTAAGTATACAGCACAGGAGAAGGTGGTACCCTGAAATCTCTTCAAAGGATTTCTTCAAGAAATAGCAGGAAGATTTTACCAAACCCCACCGACAAACCAAGGAGAACTGGAGTTGAGCATTCATAAATAGTGTATAATCAGCGAGATTGTTGATGACTTTGACCAAAAAAACAAAAAATTTAGTAGGGAGGAAAAAAGCATAATTATTATTGCAATGGATGTTAAAAACAAATTTGGAAGCAAATATAGCTAACTCTTTAAAGCAGACTTTCAACAAGTGAGAGGCTTTAAACACAACAGTAGCTTTGAAACACAGATGCTAATTTATGATGAGAGACAGTGGAGACCTGGGCAGTGGTAGCACATGCCTTTAGTCCCAGCACTGAAGAGACAGAGAGGTAGGAGAATCCCTGTGAGTTTCGGGCCAGCCTGGTCTACAAAGCAAGTTCCAGGACAGGTAGGGCTGTTACACAGAGAAACCGTGTCTCCAAAAACAAAAACAAAAAAACAGAAAAACAACAACAAAAAAAAAAAGAAGTAGTGGAGAAAGGAGACTCTCCAGAGATAACATTTTTAGTAAATAAATCAGATTTTCTGGAAGTCATACTATTCTCGTTTTCTAATTACAAAGCAGATCCCAATTTGTTGGTAAATAAATATACTTGCATATAAAATAGACTTTTCTCATTTCTCCTAGATTTAATCTGAGAAAAAAGAAGTGAAGTCATCAACTAGGAGTCAGGACAGGGGAACACATGAACACTGAAAGAAAAAAAAATGTTCTGTGGCTATTGTTTATAGATTTGGATAGAGAAGAAAGGAAAGAAAATTGGTTCTGGAAAAGGATACAAAATAGAATTATCAGGCAATCCAGAATTTCACTGAAAGTCAGTGTTCTTTAAAATTTGGTCAGCAGCATGATTCTATTTTCTTTTTCTTTTCTTTTCTTACAGTCAAATCAAGCTATACTAATGTACAAATAGACGGGGAGTTTGACTTAGCCAATAGAAAACATTTGTAACTTGAGAATAACAATGTAAGACATTTCAAAGTGAAACGCTTTCAAGGTAGGTGAAAAAGAGTGGTCATTGATCGACAATGGAAAACAGGCCACGTAAGGAGAGAAGTTATATGTGATCAGAAGAATGACAGATAAAGGAGAATCAGATGGATGGCAGCCCCTAGATTGATCATTAATGTTTATGAACCAGAAATAAAATTAGAGGAAAGGTGGTAACTGGGGTGTTAAAGACTGATGCTGCAGCTGTGATGGTTAATACAGATTAGAAATTGAATGGATTGAAAATTCCCAAAATTATTAGCAAAACACACCACTGGATGTGTCTATGAGATTGTTCCTGGGAGGAAGTAGCTGGCAAGTCCATCCCTGAGTATGTGTAGTACTATCCCATAGGCTAAGGGCTCTGCTGTGATTAAAGAGCCAAGGAAAAGGTTTATGCATGAATTTTCTCTTTAAATCCTAACCAACATGATCTGAGCTACTGTCCACCACCAGGCTCTCCACCCCATGCTAGAATAAAACCTCTGGGGCCATGAGCCTGGAGCCCTGCATCTCTTAAGCTGTCAAGTCATGTATTTATGGCAATGTTTAAAGTAAGGGATTACTAACACAGTAAGAGAAGAGGATCTTGTTAATTATAAATTACATTTATTTATGGATGTAGAGGTGAACTTGTGTGTGCACACTTACTTGTATACTCCACAGCCAAAGTGGAAAATTCAGAGGACAAACTTTGAGGAGTTAGTTCTCTTTTTCCACCCTGTGGGGAAGAAACTCAAGACATCAGGCTTGGCAACAGGTATCTCATCGTTGTCCGGTGAACTATTCTGCCAACCTAATTGCTCTGTTTTAAATAATTGCAGGTTAATATACAATCACTGGTGACAATGGAGCTGGGAAACTGTAGGGCAGAAAGTCCAAAAGCAGAAAAGGCAAGGAATTTAAAAGATGCCATTCATGCATGTTGAAATTATGTTGAGTTCTCTTTGTTTCTCCTTCAGGAGTTGGGAGTAGAAGGGGCTTAACATTGGAAAGGATTGAGATTTTAAATATTAGGTAAATTAGACAGGGTAACAAGAGGTACAAAGTACAAATAATTGACTTTAATCATTTCAATTTCAGATATTGAGCAAATAGATTCAATTATATTTAAATGTGTATACAAATTGTCTTATTATCTTTCATGGCTAATCAGGTATAGCCTGTTCAGGTCCTTTTGGAAGAAGAATGTTGAAGCAAAAGGAATTACATGATTTGTTATAACTACACAATAGCAACCTCGTGAGCCCAGACCTTATAGTGTTAAGGGCACTAACCTTCCCATTGTACCAGACTATGAATAGTATACTATTGTGATATCAGTGCTATGGAATAATGCTTTTGTACACTGGTTTAATGAAACACTGATTGGCCAGTAGCCAGGCAGGAAGTATAGGCAGGATAAGCAGACAAGGAGAATTCTGGGAAGAGGAAGGTTGAGTCAGGAGACACCAGCCCACCGTCCAGGGAGCATCATGTAATGACACACAGATAAAGCCATGGAACACTTGGAAGCATATAGATTAACAGAAATGGGCTGAGTTCAGTGTAAGAGCTAGTCAATAGTAAGCCTGAGCTAATGACCAAGCTGCTTTAATTAATATAAAAAATTGTCTTTTTAATGTCAAGCTTATTAAAGTCAAGACTCTGTTCTGGGGTCTCTGGAGCAAAGGCTTAGTTTTTATAACAGCAGTAGAAAAAAATTTACAGAACATGGAGGAAAGTACAAAGAATATAAAAATTTGAGTTTAAAACATATCAGATGCTACTCCAGAAAATTAATAACTTTCTTTCTTTAAATGAAATTTCTTTCCAAACAACATAGAGCTAAATTTCACTCTCATTCAAACATGAGTAAAGAAGAAGTTGGTATCCAAAATATTAAACCCAGCCCAACTAGGAGACAGTTTTTAGTGATGCCTAGTACATAAACAGTGTTCTGAACATATGCAATATTTTGAACTTAAGTATTTTATTTAGGTAGTAAATAATATACATTTTCCAGAGATAAAAATTGCAAAATATGGAGAAATGTTTCTTCCTTTCCTCTGGCAGCAGCCATCAGGTGAGTCAAAATGAGTGCATATAAATACATATGGAAATATGGAGGAAGACACAGTCCAGTTAGACTTGATGCTCTTTCTTCTGAGGGTCCACTGCTGCCAATACTGCCAGCTCTCTACACAGCACCTCTCAGTCTGGTAAAACACGAATGCTGGGATGCAAAGCCAAGCAAGGTTGTGTCGTATACAGGATTTGTGTCTGCCATGGTGATCACAAATGCCCAGTTCCTAAGGCTTCAACTTACAGCAAGCCTGTCCATCATGGTACCAAATGGCTAAAGTTTGCTTGAAGCCTTCAGTCTGCTGCTGACAGGAGAGCTGAACGCCTCTGGGAGACTTTGAGAGTCCTGATTTTTTACTGGGTTGGTGAAGATTCCACATGTAAATTTTTTGAGGTTATCCTCGTTGATCCACACCATAAAGCTATCAGAAGAAATCCTAGAACCCAGTGGATCACCAAACCAGTCCACAAAGCACAGGGAGATGCATGGGCTGATGTTGACTGGCTTTGGAAAGAGCCATAAGTTCCACCACACTATTGGTGCTCTCACTTGGCAGCCTGGAGAAGGCACCACCCTCTACAGCACCACCATTACCACCAATACAAGTGATGTTTGTAAAATTCATATTCCGTAAACAAGTTAGGACAGCCAAAATAAATTATGGAATCCTTAGCAAGTGGTTGTTAGGGAATACAAAGATGTATGCAACCAGGCAGGAAAAAAAGTTTATTCTTTGCTACAGAAGGTGCTTTTAATATATTTTGCTTCCAAAGCACAGAGTGCTCTAAAGGGGAAAAAAAAAAAAAAGCTGGGCAAATCTAGGCATGGTGGTTGGGAAGCTGAAGCAGAGAAACTGATGCAAGGGGTAAGGGAGAGTGTTCTAGAAAAGATGTTTTGGCCTTGTGTTTATTTGAAGAAGCCAGAAGACCCCCAAGTAAGTGGGGCTGTGGCACACGTGACTCATCAGAACTGAAAAATGAACTTGACCTAAACGGAAACCTATTTCCTAAAAGATGAGAGCATAGTATATCACACAACTACTCAAAAGTAAAACATACGCTGTTCTGTTATCTAACGCTTTGGAGGAGTCCATTGTATGGCACTGGAAAGCAAGCAAAAGGCCCTGTTACCTGTGACATGCTTCCCCTCTTTCGATGGCCAGAACAAACATGCATGGTCCTCGGCTAATTCTCTATGGCTGCTTTTGATGCTAACTAGGAAAAAAAAATCAGAAAAACAGGGTTAACTCCTATTGAAGAATCACAGGTCCTGAGATTATGAATTGGATTGATGATTTTTTCTTTCCTGAAGAACAACATGCAGATTAAAGAGCTTTTAACTGTTCTTGATGCAATCAAAAGTTTATGGTTGTCTGCTAAAAACTCAGTTTCGGCCACAGTTTATGCAAGTTGTTCACATTACTCACTCAGTAATGATGTACTTGGCCCCACTCGTTGTGGTCTGGTTCTCATTTGTTTGGTATTACATTCCAAGACTGCAATGACTCAGAAATGTCCCTTATTTTTTACAGTAAGAACTAGCATGGTTTGCCTGAAACATCTCACGTTTGATCGTTTGTCTGTGGTCTTCCCACAATAAATCTAAGCAGGTGTATATAAATAAAGACTTTAACAAGTTGAGTGAGAAGACCAATGTTTTTAGCCAGAAAACTTCTGGAGTTATCTGTTTTAAACTCATTTGACACTCACAGAAAATTCTATTCTCTTTTGATAACATACAGTATTTATTATTATTATCAAAATACAGGTGCTAACTAGCATCCAGTAGTCTATTTAGAATGCATGAAAACATTTTCCAAGAGTTAAAAGAACCAAATACATTTGAAATATGTAGAAACGGCCATGAGGGAACATGAAATTTGTATTGGAATCTGTTTGAAGAGGTAAGGGATTTGTGTTATGCTGATATAGAAGATAAAAGCAGGCAATGGGTAAAATGTGGGTAGATATATTTAACATACTATAACTTTATCTATGAACTAAGACTTACTGCTCTAGAAAACAGAGTGCTCATCTTTAAGCCTTTAGGTCACTGAAATTACATAAGCAGGAACAAAATTAAAAATCATATAAGGACTTAATATCAAAATCCCTATGTCCTGGGACAGCAGACTGCCAGGCATCCAGAAAATTAAGTTATTCATTCAGTGAGAAAAATATTCTCCTTCATGGCTTACCCTGCCCTGTGTTTACATTCCACAGTCCCTTAGTTTCCCCCCAGTTCTTCTTTCTCCTGTATTAAATTATGACTTTCTTCTTTTGCTGACCAGCAACAAAATGTGAGTTATACCAGAAACAAAGGGAATAACAAGTTTAAGACAGTATCTTGCACAGAAAAGTGCTTGAATGGATAGTCTTCTATAATATATTAAATGCAATAAGATATAGACATACATTAATTTTATATATAAGAACTATATGCTCTAATACATCTTAAATAAATAAAGAGACTATGGAGATGGTGCACTTGGTAGCACGCTTGCCGAGTCCAGATCCCTACCAATCCCGTAAAGAGCTAGGGACTGCAACAGCACTGGCTATGAACCCAGTGTCAAGGAGGTGATCTCAGGCCCGCTGGAAAGACAGCCTAACCACTCAGTGAGCTCCAGATTCAGTGAATGGTCTTGTCTCAAAAGAAAAGTTGGAAAGTGACCAGTGAAGACACCTGACCTCCACCAGCCCCCTCCCCAAGAACTCCTGAACCACATACACATGAACCATCACCACCCTATACTCAAAGAAGTCAAATACATAACAATATGTTTTGAAAGTTTGGATCAGTAAACATAATTTAGAGAGGAGAAAAAGAAGATGCAGTTCAGCCCATAAAGAACAGATGTACTCACATGATCGTCATGCTAGTACACCCCCTCGGGTAGCAACAGGTACCAGGGGCAAGGGACTTTACCTGTGCTGTGATTTCTCTGTGTCTGTGTGTCCTTAAAGCAAGTAACTGCAGACCATCTTCAACAAATGCTTTAAAAAAAAAAACTTAGAGCAGAGGCCTGATAGAAATTTAAACCAACCATCTAGAAATTAAAAGAAAGAGATTGATCATTACGGTCTCAGTTATCTAAAATCATACCAATCTGAATGCAGCAAGGATTCTTTGCTCAATAAAGAAAGGCTACTTGTCTACATTCTGCTTTCTCTAATATGTCATAAAGATGTGAGTATTTTATCCACATCTTAAATATGCTCAGAAGAAAAAGCATCCCTTTAAATTGAATACCCTTCATTATATATATAAAGGTTATTGAGTTTCTCACTTTATTTTCCAATGATTGGCAGAAGCCTAACCCTAAACCAACCCCTGCTGAGCACCTGTATCTGGGAATCACTCCTGAAATGTGACAAGAAGACTCAGAAGACACCACTACAGTATCCCTGGGACACCTGCTGCCCTCTCAACAAGAGGAGTCTGGGAATACATGGATGAGATCAGCATCAAACTGATCAGCAGCATCTTAGAGTAGCATTTGTCCAATGCCCAGAGGTTCTTCAAGTCATTGTTCTTTTGCTCTGTTCACCTTTCATGTAGATTGAAAATGCTCCAGTTTGTTACTGGAATCAGGTACTCCTGCAATCACTAATGTCTATCCGCCTCATTCCTCCTTTCTTGAGATTGTGTAGTGGCCTCTAAAGATCCTGGCATCCACAAAAAATTTATTTTCTTTCTGAGTGTTGCTTGCAAACTCCTGAGTGGTTCTGGCTTGTTAACAGGTGGCTGAGCCTGCCAAGAAGGAACTCCTGTTTGAAGTAACCCAGGGAACCCATCAGTTCCCAAATTGGTATCAGCCCTTTTACAAATTGAGGAACCCTCATGGGTACTTCAATGCTTATTCAACACAGACAGGCATGTAGAGTATGAAACTTCAACCAAAGAAGTTGTGTGTGATCACAGGGGTATACAGCATGGCAATATCTTCTTTCAAAGAAGAACAGCAAAGTCTTCTTTGGAGTGACTTTTACAAGTGACTAAGGCAATGAGAAAAGAAGAAACAGGTGGAAAGTTTTCGTCAAGTGAGCTGTGCCAAGTATTTCACAAGGGAGGAGGTAGTAGAGAATTAAAAAACAAAACAAAACAAAAAACATTGAGTTTGCTTTGGTGAGGCTTCTTAATTTGTGCTGCCTAAACAGAAGGCCAATCCTATTCAGAAAACAGTTTTGTTAGATCCTGAGCTGGACCCTATCATTACCGGAGAGATGTAAAAAGAAGCTGCAGAGAGATTATAAATACACAATGCAGTCAGGAGCTGGAGATGCCTCAAGTTATTTACTCAACTGCATACTAAAAGTGACAGGAGTAGTGTATCCTCAGACAACCCTCCTCTGGCAGAGTGATATCACCAAGTGGCCTGTTTTGTTGCTAGATGCACTAAAGATTAGATAAGAAAGCAAACAGTCCCCGTGGGATACTCCAAGTCCTTTAACTGCCAAAATAGGATCCCAGACCAGATCAAAAGCAGAAAGGATTTGAGAGCATCTCCAAAGCATTTCACAGGAGCACAGAGGAGTCTAAGAACCAAAACACTGGTGTGGAATTATAAGTTAAGCTTGCATTCTGGTGGAATAATTTTTCAGAATATGGTTTATAATCATATGTGCCACTTGGGTTTTTTTTCCTCCCATTATTTTTCATATTTGTTAACGCATCTCATAAAGTGAGTAAATCAAGATAACCTGTTACTCTGTGGGTCAGAGAAACCCAGCAACAGTGGAAGAGTGGGACTCTTTACTGTTTTGCCATTAATAAGCTGGAGGCTCACCTAAAGTTTCTATATTATGTTCACTTACCTGAAAAACTGAGAGCCAGGATTATAGCCCTTTCTGGCTCACTAAATAATCTACCTCTTGATGTGGACCTTAGTTGTAGTACTTTAGGTCTCAATGAAAAACTGTATATCATTGTTATTTAATGTTAATCAATGTAGTTAAGAGAGCAACTAGCAAGAACATAGATTCAGAAATATTTGCATGTTATTGCCTCAGATGCAAAGACCATCCATCATTCATAAAAGAGATATTATTATTTACCAAATATAGTTGTCTCTATCTAGTAATCTCTCAAATCTAAGAACACACACACACACACACACACACACACACACACACACACACACACACACACCATTGTGGACCATTAGTATATGAACATGTGATGCTTCAGACTATTGTGTTATAACTGCAGACAGACAAATCAAAGAACACAGTGCTCATCCCTGTTTTCAAGAAACTATTTCATTATAGAAAGATTTTATGCTTACCTGCTTTCATCTATTTAAATCAAATACATCTTGGAAGTTAAACATACACATTCTACTAAACTGTTGTTTCAAGTGTTTAAAGGCACAGTGGGAGACAAGTGTGACATCAGTCAATGATGATGCAAAGATGGAAAGCCTGACTTGCTCCTCTGCTTGAATGGCCTTCCTACTCTTTAGAAAACTGACAAATGCAATAAAGAGATCTTAAGGTGATAACCATAACAAGCATGAACAAAGTGCTTTAGAAGACTAAGGGACTCAGACTGTTAACTCTGCCTTTTGAAAAGGTGGACGTGATCCAAGGAGGTTCACAGAAGGTGACACTTCCGGGGGTAGATGACTACAGGTTTGACCTTTTCCAGAGAAAAAGCTTTTAATTAGATCTAGAACACAAAGACCATGGCCGGAAATGCATCCCAGACAAAAGAAGTGGATTGGCAAAGGCACGGGGAGATGGAAACTTAACAAATAGTTGGTCTTTCCAAGTGGATGAATGTGGGTGCTCAGAAGGAAGAAAACAAGACAAAAAAAAAAAGTAGTAGGAAGGCTTAGTTTGGACAACAATGAAGGTTCTCAACTTTACCCAAATAGACCAAAGAGGAGTTGTCAAAACTTACAGCATCTGCTCATAATGTGAACGATGACTCAAAATAAAAATAAAAATAAAAAATCCACACAAATGACCTAGGGAACCAAGATACACACCACATGATTGAAATTCACCTCAACCTTAGCTGAAGTTTGGCGCCACCTGGTGACAGTTTCTTGCTTGGGTTTGAGTACCTGTGGGAGTTGACCCTGGTTCTTGTAGCGGGGCTGGATCTTTAGGACAGGATCAGTGATTCCACTGAGGGAATGACCCCGACATCTTTGAATCAATTTACTAGTCTGGAATATGTTGAGAACATGGCGCCTGAAATCCCTTTCCTACTATCCCTTAATTTATTTTATTCCCCTGTTCTTATCCCATAAGAGCAAGACCTGAAGTCTGCTGTGAGAGTAACTACCCAATTCTAATCCTTCTGCATTTCCGTGAGACCACTGTTGACATGTAGATGACCATGTTGCATCTCTTCAATGGATATTGCAGTTATCTTGCTCATCATCGTAAGTCAGTTGGATGTTGATCTTAAAGATGGAGGAAGCATTTTTTTTTTTTTCAAGTGAAAAAATGATCAACATCTACAAAGGAGCAAAAGTCTGGAGACTAAGGGATCTTTGACATCAGTGCTAAATTAGTACATGCATGTATTTGACAGCTGAGGAGACTAGGACTGGGACATTTCATTCTCCTTTGTGTGTAGACCATAATTCAGACTAGAGTGATAGTTCAATGCTGATTTGACCTTTACTTCAGTCATTTTTCTTTCTTTTTTTGACTCAAGGATTTTTTTTCTTTAATCCAAACAGTATAGATGAAGGGATGGCCAACTCTAGCCCAGCTGTTGTCATTCAGTTCTTTCTTCTCCCCTCTCCCACCACATCTATCTCCCCACATTTAAAAAGTTCAAAGTTTATGCATACAACATGCAAAGGCATTTCCTCCTTCCTAGAGCAGTGGGCAGAAGGGGTTACCAGCTAAATAAGGGCCAGAACACTTCAGAACACACCAGCAGGGCCCAGGGAGTTAGGAAGTTGGCACTGGGTCTCAACCTCTACAGCTATTAGTGAGGAGGCAGGGACCCTTTGAAGTGCCACAGGCTGAAGCTAAACTAATAGGTTAATGTGACATCAGGGAAGAGTGGCATGTCAGCCCTATTTGATGCTGCTGGCCTTCTATCCACTAGCCCAACTGGAAAACTCTAGTACTGGATTTCAAACGCCTGCTCCTATGCAGAGGCCCTGGAGTAAGGTAGGAAAAGGTGGGTAGGAAAGTTCAAAAGCTAATATTCTTGTATGCATAGGAACTGTTGGGAGATGATAACACACAGCGAGGAGGGCTCTCATGCATACCCTCTCCAAGACCACAGATGAAGGAGGGGAGAGGAGAGGGAATAGCTGGGACACAATGGCTCCCAACCACTCAGTCACCCCTGTCTGTCTGCTGCATTGTATACCAAAGAAGGGGTTGCCTCCGGAGCAAAAGGCCAGGGCAGGTGAGCATCTTAAACTCTGGTTGAGGTGATAGTCTCCTTATCCTGAGGTGGCTTCCAACCGGTCATGGCAGAGGGCCCAGCACCTCTTAGCTTCTTGAAGAAAATATCATCAATGAGAAACATGACTCCCTACATCACAGACGTCACTCTCATGTCTAGTTCTACTGAGAACTGTAGGCCAAAGTCATCGGCATCTGTGAGAGCTTTGAGCAACCGTCCCGACTGCTTGCTGATGCAGCCCACACTTCAAGATTCTTCCTTAGTTTTCACCTCAGAGTTGGGGGTCTATACCACAGCCATACAGTCCAGCCAAGCCCCTCTACTTGAAGGACGGTCTGGCAATCAGCATCCAGGACGGAGAATTTATAAAGGAAGGCGGGAGGTCAGGTCTGGAGCACATGGCCACCAACCTGGGTGGGGTCTGTACTGTCATCTCCCGAAGGCCACAGGGGCAGCGGCTGTTGCCATAGTGGAGTGGGCAGAGGAGGTGGAGCACCTTCTGGTCCCAGAGTTTGCTAGGCAGACAGGAAGCAACCAGAGGGCACCACAGCACAGATGCTCAGACAGCCACAACAGTTGCTCCCTTCAACAGCCTGACTCCACATGCTGTCCAGTACCAGAGCATAGTCTCCCATCCTAGGTCTATTACAGGTCTCCCATCCTAGGAATGTTTCCATTCATTCAGGCTTCTGATGAATCAATTTTTTTTCTATTTCCTACAAGTTTATTTATGTATTTATTTACTTATAATTAAAATTTTTTATTTATTTTACATACCAACCACAGATGCCCTCTCTTCCATCCTCCCACCCCCCAGCCTTCCCTCCCAACCCACCCCCATTCCCTTCTCAGACAAGGTAAGGCCTCTCTCGTGGGGAGTCAGCAGAGCCTGGTCCATTCAGTAGAGGCAGGTCCAAGCCCTTCCCCCTGCATCGAGACTGTGCAAGGTGTCTCCCCATAGGTAGTGGGCTCCAAAAAGCCAGCTCAATCACTAGGGATGGATCCTGATCCTACTTCCAGGGGGTCCCTTAAGGAAATCAAGCCATTAATCAATCTGTCTTAGGAATTCGAGGCCAGAGGGCAACTGGCAGTTTCCAGAGACCTTGAGGCCACCAGGTCTGGTGAGGGGAAGAGAATGTAGAAAGGGGAAGAGAATGCAGTCAGAGGCAGGTACTTGGGCGGGCACTGGAACCTGTCTGGGTCCAGGATGTCCCAGCTGTCACCTGGTAAGGAGGTGAGGGGCGTAGCCTTTGGGAGGACAAGTACCCTGTCATGTGTAAAGGGAGGGGACTATTTGGATGTCTGTGTCCTCAGGAGGCTTAGTTCTGGAGTAAAGACAAACTCTATAACACAGAGACATAAAAACAAACAGACAAAGGCATGGGAAGCTGCTCCAGGGGATGGGTATGTGTCAGGGGAACACAGGGTCTCTTGACTTCCATAATTTTTAGACATCCAGGAATCAGGTAGATTTGGAACAAACAGTTATCAACACATCATTGGTATCTTTAATATATACCAAAGAAAATTGAGAGCATGTGCTCAAAACTGAACCCACATTTCTAAAGATGTTTTAAGAACTAATAATGTTTCTAATATTCTAATAGTGTGCTTGACATTTTACCAGTGAGTAAGGGAAAAAAAGTGTATGTATCTTATAATCTCATGGAATCTACTCAAACCACAACTTAAAAATATCAAAATACAATCTAATAGAAAACAAAACAAGAAGAAAAAAACAAACAAAAACTAAGCAAAGAAGCAAATAGTTCCCTTAGGATTTGTAACTCAAATCACATCCCAAATAAAGGAACAGCTCAGGGATAGTTTCATTGCACTTTCAGATCAAACAAATTCCTATTAAGTTTTGAATATTTTGACACTTGCTACAGTAAGTGGATTCTCATGTGGAAAGCAACATCTTTAGTTCTCACAGAGTTACCAGATACAAATGAAAATGACTTCATTCTCTTCCCATGATAGGCTTATATTTCAGAGAGAGAAAGTGCTGTTTAGAATTTTTTAAAAGTTGGGTGGTTATCAGCTGAGGTAGTCAAGTAGTCCAAGATGCCTAATTTTTAAACAAACTAAAGAAATAAAGAATTGAAAATGGGTAAAGCACTTGCCACATGAAAATGAGGACCAGAGTTTGAATCTTCAGGACCTATGGAAATGTCAGGTGTGCATAGCAGCCCCCTGTAACACCAGTGCTGTGGAGGTGAAGACAGAAATCCTGGGAGCAAGCTGGCTTGCTTGACTAGCTCAATCGCTGAGTTTAAGTAAGAGACCCTCCTTTAATGATGGATAAGAAGGTGCAGAGTGGTTGATGAATTTATGCAATGTCAATTTTATTTTATTTGAGAATGGAAAGAGAAAACAGCATTGATAAATAACAGTGGATTGAGTATTTGTCAGCCATGGAGTTGTCTGAGGACTAGAACATATTTGTACTTTATCATATTGTATTAAATTATTATTCCTTGATAATTAGCCTGTACTCCTTTATGTTAAGGAAGATCTCACTGTCATCTTTGTATTTTCATATTTTTGTAACAGATATTTAATAAATGTATGATTAATGAATTAGTGACTACCATACAAAGTAGGGGAAAATAAGATTGCTGTCCTGATTGGCAGAAGAAAGACAATGTGAAATATTAAATCCTGTGGATACATTATACAAAGGACTGATGGATACAACTTGGGTTGCAATGGATAAACCACAGGTCATGTCCACGAATAGGATGTTTTTGAGCAAGGATGACAGAATTAAAGAGACAAAGTTGATATGAATGAGAACAGACAGCAGAGAAAATTGGGGAAGACCTCTTTAATTTCCAATGTCAAGATATAGTAAAGCTTTTTTCAACTTTTCCAACAGTCAAAATAAAGATACAATGTTTGCCTTATATGATTATTAAATAAATAGTAAACCAATAAACTATATAAATCACGAGCATTTGATATTTGTAAATAGTTGTGAACTATGACACAATAATTGGTCCTTTATCCACTGTGGTATTTTGTGTACTTTCAGCAAAAATATTCTGTTGTTACCAAATTGGTTATTATTTTGTTTATTTCACAGTTCTTAGTCACCAAGCTTAGTTCACAAATTCCAATTGCTTTTCAAAAATAAAGTTCATCTTCAAAACAATGAAAATGTTTCAACGTTGAAGAGGTTCAAAACGGTAGAGAAATCAAAACTTATTTGTGTAAATAATTTAGATTCAATTTACAAAAATAAAAGAAATACCATTTTTATAGTCATGACTTTTATTAAAAGAACTAATCATTTCAAGATGACTCAACTCGAGCTTGCAAGACGGAAGCCTGAGAGGCACTTAGAAACTCTTCCTGCTTATGCTCCTTGCCCAATCAGATGTTTGTATCATAATCATTTCATAAATGGGCTTTCTGAATCTGAAAACTTAACTCACCGCTAGAGCATTGTTCTTGTCAAGCAGAAAGTAACAAGAGGTATACAAGTACTGTTGTTAAGAATTTCTCTTTCCAATCCAGTCCCTTCTTAATAAGACTGACTTGTTTCTTCTTATTCCTCTTTCCTTTCTTCCTCTTCTCTTCTGATGTGTTTCCTAGGGTTCATATCGGCAGCCCTAACAATGGGGCCAAATAAATTTACGTTGACCTCCTAGCACTAACTCACAAACAAATTCTGTGTGTGTGTGTGTGTGTGTGTGTGTGTGTGTGTGTGTGTGTCTGTGTGTGTGTGTGTGTGTGTAAAAGAAATTGAAAAGCATAAGAATATAAAAATCAAGGTTCTTAAGTGGACAAGTTGTATTTTGCATCTCTTTAGTATATAAGATACCAGCCTAGGAATAGAAAGAGGCATCAAATGTACTTGCTATTGATCAGAAAATGGTCTAGTTTTATCCATTAAGGGACATAGAACTTGACTCTGATCCTATTCAAGATTAGAAGTTGGTTCATTATGTAGGCAAGAGTCATGAAAGCATGCTATAATCACCAAGAAAAGCATCACTGGGAAAGACAAACTTGAATTCTAAGTAAAACCACCTGGAAACACTTAACAAATGATGAACAATGTTCCTTCTAAACTCCATGACCACTTAGCATCCTTAATGTGAGACAATTTAGTGTTTTTCCAAGTGATATTACACATATGAGATAAAAAATGTTCATAAAGTATCATTACCAAAAATGCTTAACCAAAATCTAATCAAAACCCTCCAACTCCATTATAGGAAATAAAGAAACCAGTTAGAAAATACTGACAGAAAAAAAGTTAGACAAGATGTAAAGGCTGACCTGCTGCCTCAGGACCTCAGCTGAGCAATTATCAAAAACAGCAGCACAGGAAAAGAAAATTGATTAAAAAGTCATAATCGCTAAGTACGATGAGTGTTCATTAATGAGGTTCTTAATAGAAAATAATAGGGGGATCTGTGGTTGGTATGTAAAATGAATAAAAAATTAAAAAACAATAAAGGTCAGTTAAGGACAATGAAGAAATTTTCGTATGGACTGGGTATTTTTTTAAATAGGGAATTGTTTACTTTCTAAAAAGAATGCTCTTGCTTTAGAAAATGTTCATGATACTTAGAAGTGGACCATCAGAACCTCTGCCACTGACTTTCAAATGGTGCCACATTGATAAATAAGTGTGTGTACACACAGGCAGAGAGCAAACAAATTTGTTGGGATCTTTAAATTTATTTCATTCAATTAAAATGAACATGTGTATCTACTCTTTTATAACACACATATTTTACAGTAAAATTTAGGAATACTGGATAAAAATATAATTGAGTTTTATATACTAGAGCTTGAAACTTTGTATCCTCTCGTATGCCATTATTTCATGTCAAGTATCATTGACTCCTGTTATTAAAATTCATGTAAGCATAAAAATATAGAAGTAAAAAGTTGCATTTATAACTATATAAGTACATAAAATGAAACAGAAACACCAAAAAGTCCTGGTTAATTTCAGTTCATTAAACAGAAAATGTGCTGAGAGTAAGCTGTAAATTACGCATTCTGCCCAGTCTCTGTTTCCCATATAACTTTGGATTCTCTACCTTTTTTTTTTTTTTTTTTTTTTGGTTTTTCGAGACAGGGTTTCTCTGTGTAGCTTTGTGCCTTTCCTGGAACTCACTTGGTAGTCCACTTGGTAGTCCAGGCTGGCCTTGAACTCACAGAGATCCGCCTGCCTCTGCCTCCCGAGTGCTGGGATTAAAGGCGTGCGCCGCCGCCACTGCCCGGCTGGATTCTCTACCTTTTTGATGAGCATGCCAAATCACAAACACAAACAAAGTTCTAAGGTCACTTCAGACTAAACATGATACGCTTATATTCCAGAGAGAGAAAACATTGTTTAGATTTAAAAAAAAAAAAAAACAAAACAAAACGTTAAGCTCATGTAATTCTCAGGCTGCATTCAGGAAATCATGATAAAAGCACCCTTTATCCAAAAACTTCAGTTCCTCTATTTTATCAGAAGTACCTGATAGTTGGTTATCTGGTCTCCAATAGCACCTCTGTGACACACAGGTTTTAAAGGAACAACTTTTTGGTTATGAAGTCTCCTGTTTAATTTATAAGAAGAATGACCAGAAATCAACACACTAGTAGAGAATCTAGAACATCCGGAACACTTGTAAAAAAAAAAAAAAAAAAAAATGTGCACATACAAATCTAACATACAAATCTAACTGAGAATATGGTGTAAACAATTCGGTACATGTTTTGTTTTTCCTAGATGAGAAAATGGAGGGGGGTGGTCTTCACATCTGGGGACATTAAGTGTCAACAAGTAGCTGAAACACAGGGAAGCAAGCAGCATCACAGGAGGAAGCCTGTTTGGACCAGAAGGCAACCAGAGTCTGGTGTCTTTGTCTCTGTTGCTTATCTCAGGACTATGGTTAACTCTGAACAACAGGCATGCAGAGAACTAATTTTGCCTGGAGAAGAGTAGAGGAATCCTGATTAAGAGTGCTCCTAACTAATTCCTACACACATCTCTGGAATGAGCTCTCTCAAGGCAAGCCCTGTAATGAGAAAGGAAAAAAAAAAACAAAAAACAAAAAACAAAAAAAACTATAAGTTAATGACACTTGCTGAGGACCTAATCATATCCCCTAAAACCTGTATGTTGAAGCCCCAATCTGACCCCCCAGGGACTGGTTTTCTGGAGTTGGGGCTTTAATAGGTAATGTATGTGAGTACTAGTCTTATCAACACAAGAAATGATAATTCTGATTGTATGGACATGCCTCTATCTCTATGTAAAATCTAGAGAAACAGTGGGAAAGCAAGAACCTGGAAGTCAAATTAAGAGCCTGTACCAGCCCTGGGCCATCTAGTGCTGTGACCTCAGATGTCTATTGTCTAGAACCATGAGAAGATAAATGCCCGCTGTTCAAACTGCTAATTCTATGATATGCTGCCATGGAGTCCAAGACAATGGACACATAACACGTGTGTTATACAGAGGCTGAAAATGAACATTATATCATGTGAACATACTATGTGTACATATTTTAGATGATCAAAAAGACAATTAAAAATTCACATTAAACATTAGAAGTTTGAAACCCATCTTTAAAGAATTTCTAAAAATTATTATATAAAAAAATCACAAATAAAATAAATATCATACACCAAAATTAACCAGACTCATGGTCTATACATCTCATTGAATAGCCATTCTGAAGCTGTTGAACTCCACACTGGATTTTATACTTTCACTATCAAATATATTTTTATGTACTCATCCATCACAAAAAAATGAAAGCTCTATGACAGAATTAATACTAGAAGGACAATTAGCTTTGTATCCTCTTTCATAACTTGTGTGCATTATTCAGTCCTTAGAAATTTTAAGAAATAAAAAAAATAGGATGCTCAAAGAATAGGCTCATGGTATCATGTTTGAAAGGTAAGTCATGGTTGAACACAAACTCATGAATGGAAAAAGTTGGAGCATTTATGAAAAAAATCTAGTGAAGCTAATAAAACTTTTAAGTAGGACTTTAAGATTTAGCGATGAAAAGGATCCATGAGAAGACCCAACTGTGTCTGTTAGGAATTCCAAAGGCAAGATACAGGGAGCATGATGCAAGGAAAAAACAGAGGAATGAAGTCCATGGCAAACACGTGCCAGTAAAACAGGAAATAAATACACCACCAAAGAACAGAGACAGCACCCTTTAAACAACAGAGAGAGAATGTACTCATTGCCAAGGAGGCTAGCTTTCTCATTCACAGCACAGTAGAAGCCAAAAAATGGTGGTACCCTGCTTTCAGAGTTTCAAAGAGAGAAGTTACCTACCAATCTAAAAATTAACTTCAACTAACCTGTCTCTTTAAAATAAGTATACAATATTACTGGAGCTAAAGAACTTCATTTGCAAATGTTCTGTGAGATTCAACTAGCGGACTGGATACTTGTGGAGAAAACTGAAAACAAAGCAGCCCAGAGAGGAAGCACATTAGCATAAGGCTATAAGACTTCTGAGGACCCCTCCCTCTTACAGAGTAAAAGCCTTGGAATGCTGGGGTTGTGGGCAGGAAGCTTCTATATCCTTGGCCCGAAATAAAATCAAGTGTTCCATCCATTCACCATAAGGAAGATGCAAAACTTTCTTCTTGTGGAGAAAAAAACAAAAAAAGCTAGGAAAGTCTTCCATCCTGGGATCCAGTGGAGAGGTAAAAGCTAGTAAAAAAAAAAGGGGGGGGGGCATAAAAACTCCACAATGCAAGATTTTACATCAATACAGTACTGGGACCAGTTACTATAGCGAGAATCTCAGGAAGTTATTACACCTAAGACTTCAAGGTTGCCAAGCAAGTTTCAGATACTGTGTACGAGTGAGCAGCAATTCTGACAAAAGCAAACCCAGTCCCAAGAGTGAGGTAAATTTCCTGTGAGCACAGCCAACTAAGAGAATTAGAAATCCTCCAGTCTACATCATAAGCTAAGCACTGAATAGCACACAGATAATCAAGGCTTTTATTTCATGCATACAAGTGTTTACCAGCTTGTATGTATGTGGACCATATGCATGTAGTATCCTCTGAGGCCAGAAGAGGGTGGTGGATTCCTCTGGAACTGGAGTTACAAATGGTTGTGAAAATCCTTGTATGTGCTGGGTACTGAACCCATGTTCTCTGAAAGAGTTGCAAGTGCTTTTAACTGCTGAGCCATCCCTCCTGCGCCCCAAATAACTTTTCTGAGACAAACAAAAGTGTGAGAGATTCCTTCTACTATCTAAACAGGCAAGGCTTTCTAAAGGTTGAAATGAATTAGGATGACTAAGAACACCATTTACTAGTTCTCTACACAAGAAGGCAGCAGAAGACCTCTGGAAGTGTATGAAATCTGACAGATAATGCAAAAAAAACAGAAAATATTTTAAAAACCATAATTAACAAACCAAATGGATTGCTAAACAAAAAGATTGCAGAAAAAGACAGAGCTAAAAAATGAAGAGGTAGAGAACAACAAATAAGACGGCAATACTGAAGCTCTGCATCCACCCTGGGATTTCTCTCACTAGTTGAAACATGGAGAAAAATAACAGTTTAATGAAAAACTCCTAAGGCGTTGCCAACCAACGACCTGACCAACTTTTAATGGCAATTAGAAAACTCTAACAGTAGGAATACATTCTCTCCCAGTAAGCACAGGGTCTCATAGTGAAACCGTGCAATGACTGACCATCATCTTAAATGAACAATGTTGGACTTCCTGTTTCAATCATGCCAGTATGATTGAAGTATGAGGCAACTAATGCTGAAGAATATCAAAAAATGCTCCATCTGAGAAGAATTCTGAAAAACAAGGAAAGTAACACGAACACTAGGGTACTTAGAATCGTGTACAGCGAAGGGCAACATAAAAGGTCTAAGTAAAGCAGTATTCCACCAATGTCCTCACAGCAAGAACGCTGAGCAGTGAGAAGCATCAAAGCTCCCTGGCTTCAGATAACTGTTGTTCAGGAAGATTACTAACTCCAAACTGAAGAGTAAAATCTATGGAGTCCAACCTGGGATCAATTCCTCTGGAAATAAAAGCCATAGCAGGTATAGTTAAATGACTGCTGTGGTGATATAGTGAAGACAGTTTGAGAGTGAGAAATTCTTGAGAGCCAGTCTTGTGGGGAAGGGGTCCTGGGTGTGAATTTTATCCTGCAGTTTCTCACAATGATGAGATGCAAATACCTCTTTGGAGACCCAGCCTTGATCACAGAGTCATCATTATGAAATATGCTAAGACCCTTCTTTTTAATCAAGTCTTACTTGCCAGGGATTAATTTTACCAGTGTATACACCACCTAGAGGGAAGGCATTTCTTCAACTCTAACTCCCCTCTTTTTCTTGTCTCACATGAAGAGAGCCAGGGGAGGAGCGTGAGATCACAGAACAGACCCTAAGCCATAGGATAAATCATAAAATTATAGATTTCCTTCCTCACCTCCACTGTACCCCACTGCAGCAGGACTCAAATGAAACAGATTTTTAGGTGAAAGAACTGTGGAATGTAGACTCCAGGACAAGGAAACCCAAAGACAAGATTGTCAAGAATTAAAATATGAGAGAACTTGCCATGTTTGGTCCCTACAGCTAGAGCAAACAGGAAGGACAGTCTATTTTGTAGCCAGATTAAAATAAAAACTCACACTAAAGGCACACATACCTCAGTTCTAATCGCCTGGGACATCATGCCTGACTTTCAAAAAGATAAATCCATAAGGTGTACTGAAAGGCAAGAAAATAAAAAACACCACATGAGTGTACAAGGCAAACATTGGAACTGGCCTCAGATGACACAGATTTTAAGTTCTCAGTTTAAAGTGATTAATATGCTGGGTAATAAGTTAATATGTTAAGAGAAAATTGTACAAATAGACAATACACAAGAACAAATGGTAATGTAATCAGAGAGATAAAAACTTAATTTAAAATTAAAACAAAGCACTGGAAAGCAAACTAAAAAGGGGGGGGGATGCTTTTGATGCTTCAGCAGTGGACTGAACATGGTCAGAAAATAGTATCTGTCATCATAGAGAAATACCAAAAGAAATGTCCCAAACTGGAATGCTCTTCTGCATTGAATAGTGGCCACTCAAAAGATATATCCAAATCTGAACTCCTGGAACTTGTCTTTGCATGAGTAATTAAATTAAGGATCACAGGCTGAGATCATCTTGGACTTAGGGTGGCCCCTAAATCTTTTCCTGATAAGAAAAGAGCTGATTTGAGAACAGAAACAGAGGGGAAAGGGAAAATGAGCAGAGAAGCAGAAATTAGAGCAATGTGCACACAAGCCAAGGGAGGACAGATTGCCAGCAGCCCCCATAAGCTGGCAGACAAAGGGAAAACGCCTCCCTAAGGCCTTTGCACAGAATGCAGTCTTGCTGACTCCTTGGTTTGGGACTCCTGGTTGCGATAACTGTGAGGAAATACGTTTCCGTTGCTTTAGCTCACCCAGTTTATGGGGATTTGTTATAGTGGTCCTTGGAAACTCATATAAATGTAAAAAGAAAAATAAACTGAAAAAATCCAAACAAAATAAAACAGTGTAGTATATTGAAGGAGAAGGAGAAAGGAGGAAAGGGAAGAGGAAGAGGAAGGAACAGAAGAAAAGACTTTATATCAGGAACCATGCAAACGAGAATGGAAGAGTGAAATGAAAACCTTAAAACCATAAAGCTAGTGTTCTAGTGCGACTGAAATTTATCCTTCAAAGTCAGAGAACAAATACTTACTCAGACATGTAGACACTGAGGCAATTTGTTGTCACAGACATGCCATGACCGAAATGTTAAAAGGAGTTACACATGGAGGTGAAAAATACCATAGATAAGAAATTCAGAGCTCAATAAAATGGAAAGCAAGTGTTGTTAGAGGTGCAATAAATTTTTATTCTTAATTGATCTAGAAGAACAAAGTCTTCTACCACTTTTAAGTTTCTGAATTAACTTCCAAACACTGCACAAAGGAACATCTATGAGAAATATCGAGAGCTTCACTTACCTATGTGTAGAAAGATATATACTTGGAAGATGTATGATACAGTGCACATTTAGCAAAATACTAGTATTGGGGTCATCCTTGGGGACTATGAGCTCCCCAGCCATGAGTTCTTGGTCAGATTTACAGTACAGGCATGCGTTTCCTCCTGTAGAGTGGGCCTGGAATCTAATCAGAAAGTGGTTGAGTTCCCCAAAGCATCCCTGCCACTATGGCTCCAATGGGCATATCTTATGAGGCTGGTTTTTCCTGTACCACACGGGGTTTACAGCTGGGTAAGACTGTGTGTGGGTGGGTGATGGCTCTCTCCCCACTGGCTGTATAATACTTTCTGATACTATGATAGATAACCACCAAGAAGAAAAACTCTTGATCGGTAGTAGTTTGAATTCCCCATATCCTGTGACTAAAGCGTGGGAGGTCTTCAGCAATAGGGTCTTAACATCAAATTTTGGGGAACATCCAACAACAATAAAATTAGTCTGTATTGTTTGGGGGAGTCTCCCGAACATCTCTGACCATCAACACGAGGACAGGTATCCTACACCTGGTACTAGGGGTTGCTTGTTTGTCTTTGTTTTGGGCAACTATGGCTTCTTGAAGGAGCATAATCACCCATGTAGAATAATATCCATTAAACTCTATGTATGTGCTTATATATTTAACAAGTTAACATAATAGGTTTCTTTTAGTCCTATTCAAGCACCTTTAGTGTTAGTTTGTCCTTTCCCTGCTCTCTCTTCTTCCCTACTCTCCCGTGTCCCTCCCTGTTTCCTTCTCTTCTTTCAAATCACCTGTGTTCAATGCTCCTCCATTAAGAGTTGTCCTTCCACCCACCTCAGTAGCCTTAGAACTGGCCAAATGGGAGTGCTTAGTTGCCAGTAAATCTATACCACACTTCTTCACATAAGACTCTGGAAAAGGACATACAGAAATCTATTGTGGAAGAAGAAAGTGAAAGAATGTTAGAGCCAGATGTTGGGAAATACGTTAGAGCCACTACTGGGAAATAGTGACTTCTGGACGTAACACTCAGGAACTCACAGCAACTGTGGTTGCCAACACAAGACTTATACCAGGTCAAGTCACACAGCATCTCAGTATGGAGCAGGAAGGGGATTTGCAAGCCTCCATCCCCAGCTAAGGGGACACTGACAGTAGATAACTGCTGTGGACAAGAGAGTCAGTTTTCTTTAGTGATGTGGTCCATGTTAACTTTGGTCTCACTCCCATAGACATATGCCAGCACAATTTGGACTCAGTGGGTTATAAAAACCCAAAGCCAAAGACAGAAAGAACATGAAGTTGAGAGAATATGGGGGTGACTTTGGTAGGATTTAGGGTGAGGAAAGGGAGAATATTGCTAAAATATTTTGTATGCATGTATAAAATTTTCAAGTTAATTAAAATATTATACTAAAAATTAAATTACAAAAATATGATCTTAAATCACACCATAATTAAATTAGAAATAAGTAACAGCAATTTACAAATGACTTTCTTTTAAAGAATTTGTGAGTCAAAGAAGAATTAATAGCATTCATAATGTTTAACTAAAATGCAACACATGGAATTTTATGGACCATGATAAAATACTCCTTTAGAGGTATCTTATAACATTATATGTTGTTATTAAATTAAAAAAAAAACACGTAATGATGATCTAAGCTACCATCTTAAGAAAATAGCTTAAAAAAAAGAAAAGAAAATAGCTAGAAAACAGAAAATCAACTTAAAGGAATAGAAATGGAGGGAATGATACTGATAACACCAGAAAACAATTTAAAACAGATCAAATCAACCAAAAATAGTTCTTTGAAAAAAATAATTGATGAAACTATAATTGAACAAATTAAGAAAAAATAGTTAGCCACACCAGATGTGAAAAAGTAGAAATCCCTGCTGCAGTAGAAGTCCTATTGTTTTTTAAAAGATGATTGGGAAATTTTATAAGTTCAATAAATACGTATGAAAGGAATAGAGGTGAAAAGATGGCAATTTAAAACAAGTGTATAGACTGCAAACCAGTAAAAGTAAAAAGTCACAATTAAAAAGAATCAAATTTATAATAAAACAAAAAGTGTAAAACCAAAAAGTATAACAAGGCAGATGAGAAACTTTTAATTAGCCAAACTATATGAAGATGTAGTCCTCTAGACTGCCAAATCTTTGCCTTCTAAAAGACAACAAGCTTTTTACTGTTTTTTTAATTTATTTTACATACCAACCAGTTTTTTTTTTCTCGCTCTTCTCCCCCTATTCCCTCCCCAACCTTCTTCCTATCACCCCCCTCCCCATCCACTGCTCAGAAAGGTTTCAGTCTGGTGTTTGGCTGTGGATCTCTGCGTCTGCTGCCATCAGTTACTGGACAAAGGTCCTAAAATGACAATTAGTGTAGTCACCAATCTGACTACAGGAGAAGGCCAGTTCAGGTATTCTCTCCACTGTTGCTAAGAGTCTTAGCTGGGGTCATCCTTATCAACCAACAAGTTTTAAGAGTTTCCCAAAGTACACACAGTTTTCACAAGTTGCTAGAAGAAGCCATACTCACCCAAAACATTTATACCCTCATCGTTATACCCATAGTCAGGGTTTATTGCAGGAAAGACATACAGTTCCAAATACAAGTGACCCTACAGCATTAATATGTGACACACACAGGAAGTTCACCACAGCCTCAGTATCCAGAGGTTCTGGAGGAGCTTTATTGCATAGGCATTGCTCATATCTTAAATTAAATCCCCAGCCCTGCTCCTCCTAGGACATGGTTAAATGAACACAGTAAAGTTTATCTCATAGAATAAATAATGAGGTGCTGTTCACATAACTTACATAAAATGTGAAAATATCCTCATAATAATCTCAAGGGTTCAGAGATTACATCCCAGAAACCAAGGACAATGATTATGCTTGTCTTTGGGCAAGGCCTAATTCTTTACTGTATACCATTATTATGAAGGAGGGTATGTTATTTTTATTGAAAAACATAATTAGAAATACAGAGGACAATCTTTCAAAAAAGCAGTGGTCAGGAAATTAAAATAATTTAAAAATATCCACTACATAGAAAGATGTACTCTGAATCTACAAACTTGACATAATTACAATGAGAAACAAAGAGATTAATTTCAATAATTGATAACTAAATATCCTTATTATGTTAAATACAAAGTCAACAAAGATATAATCTGAACAATCAAGGTTAATCCATTATTAACCTTGAAAATTCTGTATCAAACAGTTGAAAATATATATTAATTTCAAAGACTATATTCCATTATACACTGGAAACTAAGGTTGCAAGAAATTTCAAAGAAAAGGTAATCTACATACTAATTTCTTATAATTTAAAAAGTGATAAATAGTTTGACTTTGACAAAATTGTATGAGAAATTGCAAAATAGTGGAATTATATAATGGAAGAAAGTAAAATTCCCCCGAATCAGGAAAAAAAAAATTGTATCAGAGCTAAGACAAGTAGGAAAGAAAATAAAAACAAGAATCAAGTTTAGTAAAACAAGAGTTGGTGTTTTAAATTGCTATCTAGATAAGCTCTTGATTAATACATTTCAAGAACAATGCATTTACACATATTGAGTAAAAACAACAAACATGAAACATTTAAGGACATGATAGTGCTATCAATAATTCTATAATAATTTATTTGAAAATAAAGAAAGGAGATGAACTTGGTTCAGATCTGCAGCCCAGCCAGGGAAGCATGCAGGCTAACTGCAGACCTTCAGCTTTCCCTCTGTTCCTCCAAGTCAACAGACCACCTACCTCAGCCTCCTTCCTCTCTTGCCCCATCCCCAACTGGTCACACAGATCTTCCCCTTTCACCTTCCTTCCTCCAACTCATCTCATTATCCCAGCTCCAGAATCCAGCAGGCATTCCCAGAGAACCCACAAGTCATTCTGGGAACCACAGCCAAGAAGGTAGGCTAGCTGCAGATACTCACCTCTTTCTTCTCTCCTCCAAATCCAATTCCCCCGCGCCCCCCCTCCCGTCTCATGCCCCATCTTTGTAGCAGACCACCTACTGTGGCCTCCCCATGATCTAACCCCCTTTCAGGCACAGACCCGTCTCCTTCAGCCTTCCTCTGTCCGAACTCATCCTGTTATCCTAGTCCCCAACCCCAGCAGTCAGTTTCCGGAAAACCATCAGCCACGTTCACCTGAGAAGCAAGTAAACCAGCAAAGCAGATGGGCAAGTTTCAGAGCTTCGCTCTGCTTCTTCTCCTCCATAGCCAACCCAGTCTAATCCCCACGACTGGAGCAGACTGCCTGACATTGGCCTCTCTACATGCCCTGCTCCTATACTCAAGGAACTAAGCAGATCCTGGTGAAACACCTTGCTTACCTCCCTCCCATGGACCCTCTCACCACACTCTCCTACCCATCCCTCTTCCTAAGTGTCCGTTTCCAATACCTAGGAACACATTTTACCTGGAATAGCCAGTGGTCACAGTTGGCAGGATCCCAGAAGAATTCCCTACTAGGCAACACACAGCCACCACACCCTCATAAGAACCAGAAAGGACAAAAGAAACCAAAGAAAAAAACACCCACTTAACAGAGGCAAGACCAAACAAATATTAGCAATTATTCCAAACACAGATGCCTAGACATGAGTGTAAAAACACAGCGAATAATAGCTAGGACAATATGTCTCCCAACAATCATAACTCAGTAGGTCCTGAATATTGCAATATAGCTGAAGCTCAAGACAAATACCTTAAAATATCCTTTATGAATATGGTAGAGGTCTCTAAAGAATAAATGAATACCATGGGATTGGACTAGGTCCTCTGCAGAAGCTAGACAGCTTAGCCTGCTTAAGGATCCCCTGGTGGTAGGATCAGGATCTATCCCTGGTGAATGAGCTGGCTTTTTAGAGCCCACTACCTATGGTGAGACACCTTGATGTAGCGGGAGGGGCTTGAACCTGCCTTAACTGAATGTACCAGACTCTGCTGACTCCCCATGGGAGGCCTTACTTTGTCTGAGGAGGGATTTGGGTGGAGGGGATGGAAGAGGAAGGCTGGAAAAGGGGGAACGGGAGGAGGGAAGGGAGGGGGGATCTGTGGTTGGTATGTAAAATGAATAAACAATTTCTTAATAAAGAAAAAAATAAAATAGAACATGGAAAAAAAGAATAAATGAATAAATCCCTTAATGAACTCCATGAAAACAAAAAACAAATAGTGGAAATGAATAAAACTTTTCAAGACCTAAAATTGGAAATAGAATCAATAAAGAAAATCAAAGCTGAGGGCAATCTGGAAATGAAAAAATTAGGAACTTGAACAGAAATCTCAGAGGCAAGTCTCACCAATAGAATCATGAGATAGAAGAAAGAATCCTACACATTGAAAGCACAATAGAAAAAAAATGAATACTTTGGTCAAAGAAAATATTAAATCTAAAAAAAAAAAAATACTGGCACAAAGCATCCAGGAAATCTGGGACACTATGAAAAGAGCAAATCTATGAATACTAGGAATGGGGGGGGAGAATTAATGCAGGTAAAAGGCACATGTTATATTTTCAGCACAATCATAGAAGAAAATCTCCATAACCTAAAGAAGGAGATGCCTATCCAGGTACAAAAAGCTTATGGAACACCAAATAGATTAGATCAGAGAAGAAATTCCTCTCAGTACATAAAAATCAAAATACTAAACATACAGAACAAATAAAGAATATTATAGCTGAAAGGTAAAAAGGCCAAGTAACATATAAAGGTAGACTTACAGAATAACACCTGAATTCTCAATAGAAACTCTAAAAGCCAGAAGAGCCTGGATATATGTTCTACAAACTCTAAGATGCCACAGATGCCAGTCTAGACTACTATAACGAGCCAAACTTTCAATCACCATAAATGGAGAAAATAAGATATTCCATGATTAAACCAAGTTTAAGTAACATCTATGCACAAATTCATCCCTACAGAAGGAACTAGAATGAGAACTCCAACCAGAAGAGATTACTCACACCCATAAAAACACGAGGAATAAATAATCCCAGACCAGAAAATCAAAAAAGGGGAAACAACACACACACCACCACACCACCACCACCACCACCACCACCACCACCACCACCACCACCACCACCATCACCACCACCACCACCACCACCACCACCACCACCACCATCACCACTACCACAACAATAACAGCAAAATAATAGGAATCATCAAATACTACTCATTGAAATCTCTCAACATCAATTGTCTCAATTCCTCCAATAAAAGATATAGACTAATAGAATGGATGCAACAAACAGGACACATTATTCTGCTGCATCCAAGAAACACATCTTAACATCAAGGATACATACCACCTTCGCTAAAAGGACGGAAAAAGATATTCCAAGCAAATGGATCTAAGATACAAGCTGGTATAGCCAATTTAATCTCTGACAAGAAAGTTTTCTAACCAGAACTCATCAGAAGATGTAGGGAAGGAAAAACATATTTATCAAAGAAAAATCCACCAAAAGGGCATTGCAAATTCTAACATCTATGCTGCAAACATAACTCACCAAAGTTCACAAAAGAAGCACTACTAAAACTTAAATCTCCTATTGATTCTCACACACTGATAGTGGGAGACTTCAATACCTTACTCTTGCCTATAGACAGATCATTCAGACAAATCTAATCAGAAATGCTAGAGCTAACTGATACAATAAAATAAATGGACCTAACAGATATTTATAGACTATTTCACCCAAACACAAAAGAGTATATATTTTTCTTGGCACCTCATGGAACTTTCTTCAAAATTAACCACATGCACAGACACAAAGTAAGTCTCAGATACAAGAAAATTAGAAATAACTCCCTTCATTCTCTCTGATAACCACAGATTAAAGCTGGATATCAATAGCAAAAGAAACAGGATATATCCTACAGACTCTTGGAAACTGAACAACCCACTACTGAACAAAAAAATGGGACAAAAAAGAAATTACAGAATTTCTAGAATTGAATGAAAAAGAAAATATAACATACCAAAACTTATGGGACATAATGAAGACTATTCTAAGAAGCAAGTTCATAGGACTTCATGCCAATGTTAAAAGATTAGAGGGATCTCTTACTAGTAACTTAACAGAACACCTGAAGGCTCTAGATCAAAAAGAAATCACACCCAAGAGTAGTAGATGGAAAGAAGTAATCAAATCCAGGACTGAAATCAATAACATAGAAACAACAACAAATCAATACAAAGAACCAATGAAAGAGAGAGTTGGTTCTTTGAGAAAATTAATAAGGTTGACATAGTAAAAATGGCCATCCTATTAAAAGAAATATACAGATTTCAATGAAATCCCCATCAAAATTTCAACACAATTTTTTACAGATCTGAAATTTTCAGCTTTATATGGAAATACAAAAGATGCGGGTTAAAACAATGCTAAATTATAAAGCAACTGCTGGAGGTATCACTGCCCCCAATTTCAAGTTGTACTACAGAGCATAGTAATAAAACCAGACACATTGACCAATGGAATAGAATTTAAGACCCAAATATAAACCAACACACCTATGGAGACCTGAAGTTTTTTTTTTTTTTTTTGTTTTTGGGTTTTTTTTTTTGTTTTGTTTTTTGTTTTTTTTTCAAAGGAAGCCAGAATACTGAGTGGAAAACAAATAGCATCTTCAATAAATTGTACTGGTCAAAGTGGACAGCTGTATGTAGAAGAATGCAAATAGATCCATACCTATCACCCTGTAAAAAATTCAACTCCAAATGGATAAACTACCTCAACATAAAACCAGATCCAGTGAACCTGATGGGAGAGAAAGTTGGAAATAGCCTTGAATTCATAGCACAGGAAAAGACTTTCTGAATAGAACACAATTAGTACAGGTACTTAGATCATCAATTAATAAATGGAAGCTCATGAAACTGAAAAGCTTCTGCACAGTGAAGGATACTGTCATTTGGACAAAGTGGCAGCCTACAGAATAGGAAAAGGTTTTTTTTATCAACTACACATCTGATAGAGGGCTAATATTCAAAATTATAAAGAATTCAAAACTCTAGATATCAAGAAAACAAATAACTTAGTTTATAAATGGAGTGTAGATCTAAACAGACTTCTCAAAAGAAGAAACTCAAGAATCTGAGAAACATTTAAAGAAATGCTCAGCATCCTCAGCCATCAGGGAAATGCAAATTAAAACTACTTTGAGATTTCATCTTATACCTGTTAGAATGGCTTAGATGAAATTAAAATGAGTGACAGTTCAGGCTGTGGCACATGTGGAGTAATGGGAAAACTACTCCATGGCTGGTGAGACTGCAGACTTTGTACAGCCACTATGGCCATCAGTGCAGCAGTTCTTTGGAAAGATGGAAATTGATCTACCTCAAGATCCAGATATACCACTCTTGGGCCTATACCCAAAAGATGCTTCACCTACCACAGAGACACTGGATCAACCATGTTCATTGCTGCTCTATTCATAATAGTCAGAAATTGAAAAACAACCATAATGTCCCTCAATTAACAAATGAATATACAAAAAAATTGTGGTACATTTATAGAATGGTTTATTACTCATCCATTTAAAAAAAAATTGAAATCATGAAATTCCCAGGTAAATGGGTAGAACTAGAAAAAAAATCATCCTGAGTGAGATAACTCAAATCTGGAAAGGTATTTGTTTATATGTGGATATTAACTGTTAATTCAATGCAAACCAAGCTATAATCCATAGAACTATCAGAGACAATTGGGCTCCAACCCCTCAATAGCCTTCTCTCAGGGTCCATGGAAGAATCTGTAACCATCTGATAATCTAATCTTAATGACATCAAATAAATATATGTGTATGAAACACTTTAGTCCATTCACTTTATTCTTCTGAGTCGGTTCTCTGTCTATACAACTTCTTTTCTGCTCTCATGCCTAGCTCCTTTCTTGCCTGATTCTCTCTACATATTTCTGCTGTTCCCTCTAAGTGCTATCTTAATTCCTTCATCAAGTTCTGCCCCATCTTGGTTCTCATCCTTCTAGTTCTTCCCCATCTTAGTTCCTCTTCATCCTAAGTTCTTTTCTTTATTCTTCTAAGTTCTCTCTCTCTCATTCTTTCCCATCTAGTTCTTCCCTGTCTCCTTAGTTCTACTCATCTTGTTCTTTCCCATCTAGTTCTCCTCCATCTGGTTCTTCCTCCTCTAGTTCTTCCCCATTTTCCATCTTAAACTAGCTTTCAATCTAGTCCTGTCTCTAGTCCTCCCTTCCACTCTGAAGATTTTCAGTTATGTATCCACACAATAGTAATGCTCTTGCTAAGGCAAGGTCACCAGGCCTGAATTCCCCAAGGGTCTAAAGGAGAGCCAATAAGATCCACACAAAAGAGGAGTAATTGTCAGCCATCGTTAGCAACCCAAAAGGGAAGTGCTAATGGGGAGTAGAATCAACTAAGGGCTAAATTTGGTTAGAAGGAAAGCTATGTGCTCAAACCATATTCTTAGAAATGGTTAGGTAAAGTGGTAAGAGTCTATCAGTGAGGAGTGAAAATAAAACTGCCTTATTTTCCTTTGGCCCCTTATCTGGCCCCTTGTCTGGTCCAGCTATCTCAGTTGCTGCTGTTTTCTGGCAGGGAGAGGGAGTGCACTCATTGGCTGGGCAATCTGAGTCACAGCTTGATGTACCTTTGAGTAGAAACCCTTTAGTTCTGAGTTAATTGTTAAAGATAGATCTAAAACTAAAGATAAGACTTTGGAAAGGGGAAGGTTAAGCTTAATTAGCACATCTACCAGGCCTTTTCAAACAGATAGTCTGGATGCTGAAGTCTGTTCTTAGAAAGTCTAGGGAGTATCACAGGTAAGATATTTCATCCAGAGAAGGTCC
Source organism: Peromyscus leucopus (assembly GCF_004664715.2). Lineage (NCBI taxonomy): Eukaryota > Metazoa > Chordata > Mammalia > Rodentia > Cricetidae > Peromyscus > Peromyscus leucopus. The sequence continues at coordinate 30,322,674 of NC_051072.1, read as the reverse complement.
TGAACAGATGTTGCTAATGATGATAATTAGAGAAAGGCCTGAAATTAGGGATCTTGACTATGTCTGTAGTTAGCACAATTGGAGAATGTTATATAAATAATTTAATTGTATAGGGGAAATTGGGCCCAATGAATGACCAAACATACTGTTCTTAGGAATGGAAAGGCTACAATAGCACATGAGAAATTCATAACAGGAAACAGCTAATATTCAAAAACCAATATCACCTAGACTCCTTGAGCCTTGGCTTTATCCTCTGGAAAGGCCCTTGGCTTCTTCCAGGTATGGCTTTGTCATAGCCAGCCGAATTCCTACTTCATATTTCTGTGCCTCCCAGTATAAAACCACATAGGTTAGATATAGAATAAGGGATTAGTGTGGGATAAATAGATCTCTCTAGGAAAGGGAAATAAAATAAATAGCTATGTATTGATGGGGGCTGAAATGGAAAGATCACTTGGAGAGGGTGAAGGAAGAAGAGTAAGAGGGAGGGGATAGGAGAGAGACAGCTAAAAATCAGAGCCATTTGGGGGTAGAATAGAAACCTAACACAACAGAAGCTTCCCAAAATATATACACATATAAAGGTGGTCTAAATGAAATTGCCAAATAATGGAGAAGACAGAACCCCAACTGGACATCTCTTGTCACCAAATAAAAGTTCTATTACTGGATTTGTGTTACATCTTATTAAGTTGTGGCCAAAAGGTCTTACAGGGACCCTCAAATAACCCAGGATTTTGTCAAGACTGTGGGTTGCTCTCCCTAAACTAATAGCAAAGCCCCATTGCTGAAGACAATACGTACACAGCTCATTGAACATGGGAAAGTTGAGCTGGTGCCTACATGGACACTTCATACTTAAGTGCTAGCATCTCTGTTACAGGAAGGCAATTTGCACACTACCGAAGGAGAAAAGTAAAAACCAACTGTAGCAGGGTCCTGTGCTGTTGTTCCCTTTGAAGGGGGGGAGGAGGCCAAATAGGCGCAGAGTCAATAACACAAACTCTAGGAGAATGTTGAAACAAAAAGCTCAGTTTATTCAGGAAGAGGCAAGCCTCCACCCCACCCTGGGGGATGTTCTGATGAATATGCATCTGCTGGTGTGACATGACTGCCTCTCATTGGCCCAGGTCATATTTGCATATTTTTAATCTAGAAAAAAAATTTGAGTCTGGAATATTTTGCTTAACACAATTTTCTTTAGCTCCATATATTATTCTACAAATTACATAATTTTATTCTTCTTTATGTCTGATAAAAACTCCTGTGTTTGGTGTGTGTGTGTGTGTGTGTGTGTGTGTGTGTGTGTGTGTGTGTGTTATTTTCTTTAGCTACTCACCTGTTGATAGACAGCTAGTCTACTTTCATATTATAAGTATTATAAACAGTCTGCAACACACATGGGTATGCAAGTAGAGTTGTAGCATGATGATTTAAGATTCCTTCACGGCTATTTCTAGGGTTGAGATAACTGTATCACATAAAAAAAAATTATGCCTAGTTTTCCAAGAAGGTTCATGTTTATTTACTTATTGACTGCACTTTATGTCCCCATGGGCACTGTGCGAGGGTTCCTTTTCCTCACCTCTGCATCAGAGTGTATTATCAACTTTGATTTCTTTTTCAACTTGTTTCTCATGTAGGCCAGGCTCGCCTTGAACTCACGCTATAAGAGATGACCTTGAACTCCTGCCTCTACTTACCCAGCATTAGAAATACAGGCTTCCCCACCATTCCTGGCTGGTCTTTGTTGTTCCCTCATGACCATTCTGACTGGAGTAAGAGGGAATCCTACTGCCCTTCAACTTCCATTTCCAGGAAGGCAAAGGATGTTTGACATTTTTTTTTTTATATTTTTAAAGTGGTCAGGGGGTGTATGTTTTCCTTTAGTGAACTGTCTGTTCATTCATCTGTTCATTTTTTGATTAGATAATTGTTAGAGTTTTCTTTTGCAATTTTCTACAGTTTCTAGCTATTCATCTTGACAGTATGTGTCCTTGTCAAAGGCTTTCCTCCCCACTCCCCCACTTTCTGTAGGCTATCTCTTCATTCTGCTAATTATTTTATTTGATTGCACAGGTTTTAAATTTCATTCTGTTCTTACAGCTGTTTCTTGAGCTGTGAGAATCCTTTTTATATGGTCCTTGCCAATGCTTGCAATATTACAGTGTTTTACCTGTATATTACATAGCTATTTCAAACTTTTAGGTTTTAAGTTAGAATCTTTGACCAATTATAACAAGATGGAATGTTGAGATGTCATTTCATTATTCTACATGTGGATATTCAATTTTCTGAGTGCCATTTGAAGAGTCCAACTTTTCTCTTACATATTTTTGATAACTTCATCAAGAGCTGTATGACTGTAGTTTAATGCATTTGTTCCTGCATCCTCTATTACACTGGTTCTCAATCTTCCTAGTGCTGTGACCCGTTGATACAGTTCTTCATGTTCTGGTGATCCCCAACCATAAAATTATTTTCACTGCTACTTCATAACTATAATTCTGTTACTGTTATGAATCATAATACAAATATCTGATATGCAGGATATATGATATGTGACCCCTGCGAAAGGGTCATTCAACGGTTGAGAAACACTGCTCTATTCTCTTCTAGTAACCAGTGTGCCTGTATTTTATACTAGTACCATGTGAGTTTGGTGGCTGTGGCTCCTTTTCATAATTTGATTCTTAAGTTTTATCTCTTGATCATGTCTAAAGAGTTTTTGAAATTTGTGATCAAAGAATTATGTAGCTGAAAGTTTTCCTGTGTCCTACCTGGCCCACAGTCAGGACAAATCTCTCTTACCCACCAGCCCTGCAGTTACTTGGCCCCAAATAAACACATGGAAGTTTTTATTAATTAAAACTGCTTGGCCATTAGCTCAGGCTTACGACTGACTAGCTCTTACACTTAAACTCAGCCCATTTTGTTAATCTATATGTTGCCACATGTTCCATGGCTTTACCTGTGTGCCATTACATGCTGTTCCCTGGATGGTAGGCTGGTGTCTCTTGACTCAGCCTTCCATTTCCCAGAATTCTCCTTGTCTGTTTATCCCACCTATACTTCCTGCCCGGCTACTGGCCAATCAGCTTTTTATTTACCAACCAATCAGAGCAGCACATTCACAGCATACAGAACATCCCACAGCAGACTTATTTATATACCTATTCATATTGTTGCTATCTGATGGTAGTATGATCTTGATTTGGCCCTGATATTCTTTCTCTTTCTTGGTTTAGATGATCAGTGATGCTTTCTACAGTCTTATTTATGATTTGGTCAGGTTTTCATGTCCAGTGCTTGCATTTTGTTGTTGTCCCTCAAAATCTCATTTTATCTGTTTGTTTTGTACCTATTCCACTGACTTTCTCCTCTGATAATTTATCCTCTGAGTCACTAATTGATTGTCTTCATGTCTCTCTGCTTGCTGATTCTTTCTTCAGAGTCTATGATTTTTACAAGTTAACCTTTGGATTCTTTAACTAGCCGGCACTTCACCCACTTCATTATCTTTGCATTTGGTAATTGAGAAATTACGACCTTTTGAAAGAGCTGTGTTGCCTTGCTTTTTCATATCTCTCCTGTGTTGCAATGTGCACATCTATTGGTCGAGAGCATCCCCCTGTTTTAACTTGGAAATCTTCTGGGTGAGCGGTTTTGACTTAAGTGCTCAGTCTCTAGTACCACTAGGAAGGAGAAAATAAGCTACCATAATGGGGACAGCATTGAACCAAAGCACATACTAAAAAATTGATTGACTCTTAACTATTATACATCATTGACCATAGGAAAAAATAATACAGAGTAAACTACAAAGTTAAAAATCATTTAAGGCAAAAATAACTATTGAATGAGATAAAGGAAGGGAATAGTAATAGGAAAACAATAGTAATCTAGGCTAAATAAGAGAACAAATGAGCTGAAAATAGGAAAAGAAGATTAGGAGGAAGAGAGAAAAAATAAGATATTAAAAGTTAAACAATAACAAAAATGTGGTAGCAAAAATACATACACGTAACAACTGAGATAAAGAGAAGAAATCGTTAAGTCATTAAGAATATAGTAAAAAGACAAAAGAAAATTACAAGCAGAAAGGGGGGGAAAGGGCACAAAAACCAATGTATTGAGCACATTCTTTTTCTGCTCTGTAACCGTGGAGCCCGCCAAGTCGGAGGAGTGGTCAGCAAGCTGGAGACTTGTTTTGTCCTGGTGCTGAACCAAGGGTGGTCAAGAGTCAGTCTGTCCACAGTGCTGCAATCAACCCCGGGGCCTCCCTACATTTTGTACATTTCTAACTTACTTCTCTAGTTTTGTAGCTTGTGGGCTAAGCCAGTCCTAACTCATTCCCCAAACTGCACAGTTTGTAGACTTTACTGCTGCTACTGTTTAAGAAAGAGTTGTCTCTTACATGTGCTGGAGAAGAGGAAGACAGGTGGTGCACTGAGCTATTACTGGGGAACCCAACTCAGGACTTCCTGGTTCTACTAAATCTTAAGTGCCTTTCTGGGGGGAGGGAGTTGTGGGGAGTCCATGGGGTCTGAGTTTCAGAGACCTAAGTCCCTCCCTCCCATTTGTAGAATACCAACAGGCAAAGAAGTAGCCATGTAATAGAAGGAAGAAAGGGATCTCCAGGCCCTATCCCCTACTGAGGAGCAGTTGATACCTGCTAGGGGAGGAAGAATCATTCCTATTTTTTAATGTGCAGTCACTAGTATATTTCCCACACACCAGTGGATGTCCCCACATCCATCACATTTGGGCAACACTAATTGAACTTAATGGGTTATGGGCATATGACGTTGGGAGACTGTCTTATTTGGGGGTTGCTTGGCAGAAATTTGAAGGAGAGGTGGGTATGATTATTATATATATATATATATATATATTATATATATATATATGAAATTCTCATGAATAATGAAAAATATCATTTTTAGAGCAGTAAGTTAGAGGTGGATTTTTATAGCAGTAAGTTAGAGGTGGAATTTTAGTTCCCTATGTTCCTCTGGCTTAGAGTTTTCATTTCTCTGCAATTAAAGCCTTCCCTCACCAAAGAATTCAAGGCCTCCAGAGACTTCCTTCAGTGCCAGATCACACTGCCACCAGACCTTCAAAGTGCATCTTTGCTCAGCTCTATCTAATCCATGACTATTGGTGCAATTATCTCTTAGCTGGCACCTTGTTCTCCGGTCTCCAGGTAACTCAGTCTCAAGCCATGCATCCACTAACAGAATGGCACCTGTGTAACCCAGACCCTGGTATGGAGCATGCAGAAATGGATTTCTCCAGTGCTGACATCTGCTGTGGATATTGCTCTATATAAATAAAACACTGATGGCCAGTGACCAGACAGGAAGTATAGGCAGGACAAGGACAGAGGAGAATTGGGGAAACAGGAAGAAGGAGGGAGAGACACTGCAGCCACCGCCAGGACAAGCAGCATGTAAAGACTCTGGTAAGCCACCAGCCACGTGGCAAGGTATAGATTTATAGAAATGGGTTAATTTAAGATAAAAGAACAGCAAAAAGCCTGCCATGGCCATACAGTTTATAAAAAATATAAGCGTCTGAGTGATTATTTTATACGTGGATTGTGAGACTGCGGGGCTTGGTGGAGCCTGGAGAGAAGCCCTCCAGCAACAGACATCTCTCCCAGAAGTGACTGGATTTGAGGTTTGGCAGAAGCATGGTCCCTTTGTAATGCAAGACCACCTACACCTGAGGATGTTCCTAGCTCTGTTCCTCTACCACAGGGCCAGGTGAACTGGTTCCTCCGAGTTTTTTTTATTATTATTATTATTATTATTATTATTATTATTATTATTTGTTCATTTGTTTTTGTTTTATTATACTACTTAGTCTTTTTATTTCTCTGAACTTTTCAACCCAGTCTCATTGTGATTTCAGATGCCCTTTCTTCCTCTCTTCCAGTTCAGTGTTTGTTTCCTGGACTTCTCAATCATGGGATCACATAAAGAGTATCTCTAACCTGCTACCTGCTACTTTGGCAAACCTCAGATAGCATCAGTACTGTTCTCTGTCTTAACACTTTGGAAAAGTTATCCCAATAGAATCAGGGAAAAAAGACATTGGCAAAATTCAACACATTTTTAAAATAACTTACATTATTGATTCAAAGGAATTCATTTAACTGAAGCATGATCATTTTTGATAATTGTAGAATAAGGGACTCAAAGTTATTGCTATTATAGTTCTAGCACAAGTATTTCAAATGAAGGTCAGCAAATAATTACCATCCAGTTATTTTTTTTTAAAAATAATAAGCAAAATGAATAGGAAAATTCTAGAACCCTGTTGTTGCTGGAATTCCATGATAAACAACAACTAAATTTGAGGTCCTTGAACGACTTGCTATTCTTGCTTCATTTGGGCATTGCACAGAGGGCTTGGCAACTCTAGGCAGAGAAGGAGAAGCCAAAGCCAAAGCTTGAGAAGTGGAGATTAGAGGAAGCTGCTTTGCACACTGGAACTTTGCACACTGGAATATCCTATCAAATGCCCGAGTTAATAATGTACAATGAGGAACAAATTCATATTTTTTTTAAAAAAAAAACTGCTCTTCGATATGAATGCTGACTTAAGATGACCTGGAGTGAAATCCCACTTATTTGTGAAATATTGAGAAATCAATGTGAAAATTGAGGAAAAAAATGAAAAATGGGACTTTGGGAGCACATGAAAAGAAGAGCAATTAGCATGGACTCCTTCAATAACACTAAGCTGTTTGTTTTTCTGTCTCTTAAATAAATCAATTCTATAAATCAAAAATACCAGTGCAAATTCAAGGGCAAATGCCAAAATGAGAAAATGAATTAAACTCGCTTTTGTTTTTCACAAATCAATAAGAAGAGGAGTACAGATTTTTAAAAAGTGAGCAAGAATGTCTGTGGAAATTAACATGTATGAAATATCTAGCCTCCTTAACAGAAAAAGAAAGAAAAATTAAGCTAAAATTTAAGATAAGCCTGTTTGTCAAACAAATTAACACTATTCACTTATTATGGTATATTCAAATTTAACTTTCTTTGAAGTAACTTGATATCAAGTCCTAAAATAGTTAAACATTTCAATGCATTATTTGATCCAGGTATAGAGCCCAGTCCTTGGAAAGAGCCCATATTAAGTTCAAAGCCTGCTTTCCTCTTGTTCAAGATTTTTGACCCTGAGAATGTTAAGTAGGAAATCAATACCTGTGTTTCACAGGTATTTTGCAAGTATATGTGCTTAGGAAAAGCTTAGCTAGAGTCAGCCACATAAAAGTGCCCAATCAACATTCATCGTCATGATCAATTAGCTATTAAAAGTCTATCCTTTGGTGACCATATAGGGATGTGCTAGAAAACCTATTTGGATATTTATCAAAATTTTTTTCTATAATAGTCTGGATTTCTGAATTTAAGGATATAGGCAAACAAATTTACTAAGCTATTTTGTAATAATAATTATAAATAATTGCTAACAAAATTATTACTGTTGGATTAATTTGAAACATTAATTTTGGTCATAATTGTGAATTTTAGTATGTTTTTAAAAGATACACTCCTGTGTTAGACCTATATATGGTGTTTGTATGTGCATTTGTAAACACAAGATCTGAGGTGATGTAATGGGGGAGAGCATTGTTAAATGATTGACATTCTCATTGATTTTTAACTGTAAGAAAACATTTTCATCATACTCTACTTTTTCTCACAATTTTGGAATATGAAACATTGAATAAATGTGGAAAATGACAGATACATGCAAAGCTTTTATTCCTAAAATGAATAGTGTCAATAACTACAAGCATAAAATTGTTTTTTCTCTTGTTACTACATTTCTTTGTATCTTGCAGCATGAATATTTTATCTGATTCTGATTCATCGCCTATTTTTCTTTCATAGTATCCCCTTACATGGATAAACTTTCTGCTTGTTCTGGCGATACAGGATACAGACAGGGAGCCATTAGGCAACTGACTGAGAAGATACTGTATCCTCGATTTAACATTTACTCCCCTGACAGAATTATTCATGAGATTTAGGAAAGAGGATCAATTTAGGTGGATTAATATTACTGAGATGAAGTCTACAATCTGTCAAACTGTTTCTCAGTCATGTAAAGTTATTTTAAATGTCCTATCACTTGCATTTTAATAGTCAATAATAAATACATAGAAGAAATACCATTGAATAGAGCAGCATTTAAAACTCATAAAGCCTTTTTAAAAAGCACTTTAAAGTCTGTTTTTGCAAAGTTGAACCAGAGCAGCATTCAGTTCGGCCATTCAGAAAGTAGACATCTAATATTAGTTGTTTCAGGTATTGGAAAGGTAATTCTCACCATTTCAAGAAGACATAATAATGATAGTGTTTATGTCATATTAACTTTCCAGTTATGAAAAATGAGTCTAAAAGTCTCTGTGTAAATATTATTTCTGATACAGATGGTCTGCATTCCACATTTGGAATACTTTGATATAATCAGAACTTCTGTTTTTTTTCTTCTCTTTTCTTCTTTTAAGTAGAAAGATATTAGATTTGACTGTGAATTTCTGGAAACTCTTGCTGCTTTCCTGTAATAATCAATCAATGGTTGTAAGATATAGGTACAAGCAGAACAGTCCATAATTTAATATATAAGCCTAGGGATTATCACTGTATAATTGGTAAACCCAGATTGTTGGCTTCTATACTACCATGTCAAGGCTGCATCTTGCCTGTCTGTAGAACAGGGTAGAAATTCAGAGTCAGAGTTCAGTTGGTTGGTTCTACCAACGAGGAACCAAAGAACCCAGTTGTGCCTTGGCTTTGACAAACAACTTGAACTATTTTTCAAACCTCTTTAGAGTCAGGAAAACTAACAGCAACAACAACAAAAAAAAATCATTTTGCCTAGCACTTTTGCCCTTAATTTTTAAACACATGAGTATTTTAAGAGAAATTTAATCCATATGTTTCTCATTCATCTACACTTAAATCATCAAAATGTTGTTTTGTAAGAGGTATTTGATGTCCAAGGTTTTCTGAGCTCTGTGAACCCTCTTTTCTTAGAAACAGAATGTGTGTTTTGCCAAAGGTTTGAGTCTTGGTCAAAATGCCAAATTGGTGAGTTTCACATTTACCAGAGAAAGCGTCCTCATTCACTCATCATAGAACAAAATCAAACCTCAGGGTAAGCTTCAGCTGCTCAGTCTGCCATGGTAGCCCTATGCTCTTCAGTCTGTTGTGGCAATGTGAGGCAGACTTTCGGTTTTGCTTATGTTTATGGAATGTATCCTATTGGTTGCTTCTGCAAAGTCTTTGTAACCTTAGATATTGCTCATATGTTCATATAAACTACAAAGCAAAGTTAAAATCCCAGGCTTTTGAAAATTAAGGTACAAGTACAGAGAGAACGAGGAAAAAAATGTGACTTACATATCAAAAGGAGCTGTAATTATTTTATGAAAGGTTTCATATTATCACCCTCTATTTTATTTTCTATCAATATAACAAATGTATTTAGAAATGGCCATTGTTGACAGTCCTCTGTCATTTTTGTATACAGAATTAATGGATATCATCAAAATTGACAAAGTATAAAGTGTTAGAATTCAACAAAATGATATTTTAAAAATTATTTTGTCTCTGTGATTACAAAGAACAATTTAGCATACTTTCAGGAAATATAATGCTTTACAATAATTGAATATTCATCTGTAATGACCTTATAAAACACATTGCTTTATGTATTGCATGAACAATGAAGTAAAAATACATCTTAAATTAATTAAAAGAAGATTTTCCTCCAGTTATTTTGTTAATTTTCTTAGGTGCTTAGAAGGACACCATGAAGTGTTACCCTAATTTTAAATGTTTGGTTTAGGAACATCCTGCATCTTGCTCTTGAACACATTGCAGAGAAAATCAAGGCCACTTAATTTGTGGTTTAGGGCTGTGAGGCTTTTACATTTTCCTTCTTTCTTTGGTGGAACTTTTTGATAAATATGAGATACTAGAGATTGTGAAAACTGAGTGGATTACATCCTTGCTTTTTGCATTTTCATTACTTTATAACCTAGACTTTCAAAAAGCTGGAAGGATGCTTTTAAGATTTCAAGCAGTTTTAAGTGTTTGGATTTTATGATTTTTCTTTAATTACTTATGTAACCTACAGCCTTCTACTACTCATGAGCCTGTTTTTGCAAATGACTTAAGGCCAGTTGTTTTGACAAATAAAAACCAGGCTTATTATTCAGTCCCTAAGTGAACAATAATTACAATGCTGATTATCTTTTGTTGGACTTGCTTAATAAAGCACCGAGTGGTTTTGTAGGATTTATAGTTTCCAGGATTTGAACAAGAGGTCATAGGGGTCTTTGCTTTCTGCCAGCTGACCTTGTGTTTGAGTTTAAATTAACCAAGTTTGTGCTTTCTTTATATCTGCTCTCAAAAGCCAAGTCTGCTCAGGATGTAACAGAGTCCCCTACAGCTGTCTAATGAAGTTATATTCATTTTTATTCAAATTTACTGAAATATCTAAATGATTCAAAGACAAGATTAACAGCAATTATTTATCAATGTGTACAAAGCCAAGCCAATGACAGAAAAGTTGAGTCAACTGCATGCTTTAGTGAATATTGGGTTACTTTTTGCAAATTTTTAATATTGCTTGGTAAGATAAGAAGCATTTTCTCTTCTAAGCAATTTTTCAGAGTGCTAAATAAAGTTATGTTTTTAAAAATGGGTATTTTTTGAAACAAAAGTAGGTATAAAATATCACAAAACCTGATAATTTATAAACTAAAACTAAAATATGAAAATATTGAAATTAAAACTGTTGTTTTTATGTATGACTATCTACTTAGGGGAAAAGGACATAATTAATTTAATCATCACTTTAGTCTTTGGTCTTTGCAATCAGATCAAAGATTCATCCACCATCTTGAGTGTATACTGCTGGCTTTACAGGGATAAAGGGAACATAATATTTCCCCTATGCAGGAGACTGGGCTATTATTTCTTCTCTCACCATTAAACATTCCATATATATTAATTATAGTGTTCCTTGTTACATTATGTCACTTGATGCTTCCCTACATGTCTTTATAAATATCTCTCTCTCTCTCTCTCTCTCTCTCTCTCTCTCTCTCTCTCTCTCTCTCTCTCTCTCTCTCTCTCTCTCTCTCTCTCTGGAAGTAAAAGCTATGTTTTGTCTTGTTGATAACTTAAAGTGGCTAAAGATCTTACTTTTCTGCATAGTGCCCCCTCCCAATGAGGGCGATGTTGGCTTGAAAGTCTTTGTTAAATGATTCTTTAAAAATAAGCTCCTCATTGATAGCTACCTCTTGCTAGAAGGTCATAATAGTTCAGTATCAGCTGATGACAATCCCGATGCATCTATTCTCTGTCAATCTAGATATGCAGTCCCAACAGGCTTGTGCTAATTATCTAAAACAAGCAATGCTGATGTTAAGTTCTTAATTTTTTTCTGTGCTATGAAAACCTTATTGTTTCTAATTATTGGTTTCTAGGCCATATAAACTTGAGGAAATCTCTTCCTGTCTGTATTTCTTATTAGATAATACATATACTGAATTTAATAATTTCTAAAACCAACCAATTTTAAAAGAATTATTAATCCTTTGAAGATAAGTAATTTGAAAGGAGGAAGACTATATTTTAGAAGGTGAAACTAGTTATAGCACGGTGTCAATACTCTGAATGTTTATTAAAATTTATATTTAAATGAGGGAGAAAATTTGCTTAACTAATATTCATTGTATAATTTTGCTGAGTTTTGGGTGACTTAGTATCCTGTATTAGCCTACTTTTTATCATTTATTAATTTCACTTCATTTTATAAACTATTATTGATAATTTTAATATTAAACACTAGATTGTAGTTTATATGTGACTTGAAGAAAAAAAATATTTGTCTGTATTTTCCTCTCCATTTTGTGGCAATAAAGATTTAATCCTAGGATTCAATGATAGGCAAATGTTATGCCATTAAACTAAACCTCCAGCTCAGATACTTAAGGGATTTTAAATTTACCTCTATGAAATAAAATTATTGATACCCAACCAATAAGACTATGGTGCCTAGTGATAACCTAATAAGCAGTTTTTAAATAAAATATACTTAAATATATTTTTGATGATGCATAATTTTTAAATATACTTAACATAAGTATGTTTTGATTTAAAAGATAAATATGTTAGTAACTCAGAAATGGGTTATTGACTTTAAATATAATTGTCCAAATATTTAATGTCTATCTTGTGCATTCCTCACTACAGGAAGATAAAAAAGATATCTATATATTCCTTTAGCTTAGTTATCTTACAGTTGCTTATAATCTAGCCCAGGAAAGAAGCTGATAGTCAAGAAAAGTTGAACAATAATAAAGCAGTAATTATAAAAGATGCCCCAAAATAGTGTTAGCTAAATAAAAATACTGATGTTTGTTAAATAGTAAATAAATGATATACTCAGTATATGTAAAATAGATTTCAGAGCTAGGAGATGTCCATGTGAGGGGATTCTGTGTGTCACAACTGGTAGTCAAGTTAAACTCATGCAAAATGCTCAAAATAGTGCAAGAAAATAAATAGGATAGGAGTGGCATTTTTAGGACAAGTATTATAAATGATTGAGCACAGAAAGTTTGAGACATCATCATGCAGATAATGAATGATGCTTCTTACAGCAAAGGCCACAGACTGATGGCCCATTGGACAAATCAAGGCCACACACATGTTTTCTTTGGCCCATGGCAGAATTTTACATAATACATATGACAGCTTTTAGAAAGTGAATGATTTCATAATTAAAAAAAAATCCAGGGTTTCTGGTTTCTCTTGAAAATCCCCAAAGATCTGCTATAATTAGGAGCCTGCATTTCCTTAGCGTGAATCTGTTGAGCTGAACTGTTATTGCCACTTCCTGTAAACTTGACCTCAATCACTAAGGTCTCTGCCAACTCCCTCCATGCTTTCAGATGTGCTTAGATCCAGTGCATGCACTGGGTATGACCTTGCATTTTGGCATTTAGAATTCTGCAAATCCTGGTGGTGGGGGTGGTAAAAAAAAAAAAAAGCTTCCCTGCTCCAATCTGACTGGGGGGCAGAGATCTGAGAAGAGAACATCTGGGTAGGCTGAGAGATGAATGCTCAGAGAAGGCTTTGGAGGAAGAGACATTGGAGCATATCAATGAGACTACTTACAGATATTCTACACATTCTAAAGGACTAAATACAAGGTCTGGTAGAAAGATCAGCTAGTCCCAGTGTGTGATTTCAAGAAGAATATGAAAAGTAGGATCAGTTACTTTCTGTGATCATTTAGTCCAGCTCACTGAATATAGCTAGAAACTTATGGCTCAAGTCTTAATGAAAAAGATTGAAAGGACATTTTGTGGACATGTTCTTAGTTATCACTTTAAAGTCTAACTAGTAGGCCTGGAGGTATCTGTGATCTTAGCTACTCAGGCAACAAAGTCAGAAAGACTACAAATTCAAGGTAGCCTGAGCTACAGAGCACCTTCAAATAACTTCAAATAACTTGGGCAATTTAGCAAGTCCCAGTCTCAAAATAAAAGTATTAAAAAGTCATGCATATAATGGAATAGTAGAGTCCTTATCTACAAGCATAGGGCCTTATTTTCAAACTACAGTACAACAGAACTTAATAAATGAATGAAAATAAATAAACAAAATCTAACTTCAGTAACATGGGACTCAACAGAATGCACAATAGTAAGTCAAACAGGAGCCCACAGTTTTCTTCTTCAATCCTTGAGGATCGTGGGTGGGATCCTGCAGCTCACACATGTGCTGCAGAACCCCACTTCTTCACATAATGCTTGCCAACATCTTGGCATATTTGCTCAAAGTACTTAGATTGAGCTAAATCCATAGCTGATGACGGAAAATAAGGTACTCTCACCACAAAATGGAAAAAAAAAAAAGGTAAACAATTGCTTCAATGACTGAGAAGACTACAGAGCTCCAAGGAGCTTTCACAATAAGCCACAGTGGTTCAGAGGTACCCTGTCAAAGATCCAGTCATGGAAGGGGAACCACAAATGAAGTCTGAGAGATGCAATAGAAGCAGAATGGCAATTTCAGGTACAGAATTGACCTGTTATACAGTTGTTAATAGGTATATGAGTTACAGTCCAAAGGACATTCTGATGCAATAAACACTTGGGGATTAGACAAGAGTAGAACTGGAATGTTGGACAGCCACAGTGTTCTGTCTTCAATTAGCATGAAGGAGAAAAGCTTTATTGCCGGCTTAGCCATTAATGTGGCACAGTGAAACCCTCACTAGCCACACAGATGAATATTGTTGCCTCTATCAGGTTCAGCCAGTTCTTCAGACATGGGTGGCAGCATTTTCCAGTTCAAACCACGTAACGCTTTTAACATTACTAATTGTCATAATGCATGCATTCTCTCGTCAATTTCTTACGTCTTTTATTCTTCAATTTGGCCTGTATAATTCATGTGGGTGGCATTCTGTGTCTGTAGGGTATCTAACTCATAATGAAAGACTCAGTTACTATTGTTCATATACAATTCTATCAAAAACCAATAACTGAAATTAAAAGAAGGAATTATGCATTCTTATACACTCACTTATGGTATTACATGGTGATTTCTTTTTCTTAGCTTTCAAAAGAGTCCAGTGTTTTATTCTCATGTGAAATGGAAAGAATCTGTGATGGAAGAATATCAGTAGCTAATTGAAGAAAATCATTTGGAAGTAAAGTGGTGAGGCCCCAGACAAAGCCCACAAACTCTTCCCAGAGTTCTAGCCATCCTTGTCTTCTACTTTTCATAACATAAGAAAAACACAAAAATAAACAAGTTCCAAAAAACTACTCCAGAAAAAGACATTTCAGGTGTGTCATTGGCATAACTTTCATTCTAAGGGCATGACCACCAAATGCCTCAATTTGGCTGTGAAAATCTGAAGCATTCATTGACGAAAGCACCCATTGATAAAATTGACTATGGTGCCATTTATTCTTTATGCATAACACCTTGTGGGAACCATCTTATGTGTAAAATATTTTAGACTGTGAATGACTTAATCCTGTTTCACAAAAGTCCTGTCCTCTGTAAAATGATCATTGAGATATTGGCAGGCAGTGTCTACCTCTGTGACAAACACATGGTTAACTTTGTTCACTTCTCACCCAGAAAGGGAGAAATTGTGATGACTAGAAACACTCTGCCCCTTACCATGGGAATATTCTGACATCATCAAGAGGTCACCTGTTAGTAAGTGTACTGTTCTTTCTCTCTTTTCTTCATCCAATTTGGTATGAGGCAAATTCTTCCTGATCTTGGCCAAGTTAAGTGCAACAAATATTGAAAATGTTGTGATCTCTTACTTCTATCCTTACAAATATAGCATGGACCTACCAATGTTTAACAACAGCATGATAAATAGTTACCATGTCCAGTGGGCCAACACTCCTCCAAATATTTTCTTTACTACATTTACTCTAACCTCTGTAGCTGGAGATCTTCTCTCCAAGCCCCACCACACCCCGGCAGCCCAACAGCCCCCTTATAAAATAAACACACAGACGCTTATATTATTTAAACTGCTTGGCCTAGTGGCTCAGGCTTCTTGCTATCTAATTCTTACATCTTAAATTAATCCATTTCTACAAATCTATACCTTGCCACATGGCTTGTGGCTTACCGGAGTCTTCACATGCTGCTTATCATGGCAGCAGCTGGCAGTGTCTATCTCACTCAGCCTTCCACTTCCCAGAATTCTCCTCTCTCCTTGTCCTGCCTACTTCCTGCCTGGCCACTGGCCAATCAGTGTTTTATTTATTGACCAATCAGAGCAATTAGACATACAGACATCCCACAGCAAACCTCAAAACAATGTATTGTAAATGAGACTATTCTGGGAAGCTGAGTTACTCGTAACATGTTATCATTAGACTATTAGCCATTTATTTTCCTTAGAAACATATGTTTGGGACTCTTAATAAAGTAAAACTCTGTTGGAGAACAATTGCCATTGTTTCACAGCTACTGACTTTATTTCTTTTAAATTAACTTGATTCATATGTATGACTTTATCTTCTGTGCAAAGAATCTAAATATTTGCTACATTAGTGACTTCTGTCCAAAGGCTAGCCAGGCCACAGTAACTTAATTTTTAATGGTGACTTGCAAACAGGTTTTGATTTTTTTTTAAAGAAAATACATTGTTTATGGTATCATGATCCTTTCACTTTAGACAAATATTAATGTAGTTACATTTAAATTACTTTTTCAGTTCTGATTTAAATTATTTTGATTTTTTATAATTTCTATTTAAAGCATAAGCACTTTGGAAGTTATTTCAATCCATTAAAATAAATAAATCTTAATTTTTGTTTTCGGATTAACTTAGTTATGCTTGCTGACTTTTATCAAGCAGAGTGTTATGCAGTTCAGGCTTCTTTAGCACATTTCTAAAATCAGGGGCTGCCCGGTCTCCTTCTGCTGCTCCTGCACAGCTCCTGCAACCCCTAGAATGTTTTTGTTAACCTCAACCACAGGCAACAGCTGTCCTTTCTCACAGGACTTATTAGCAGCTGTGAAATGCTACTGTCCTAAGTAGCAACATTTGTGGGTGCCTGTTGATATGCGCTGGCTATCACAATAAAATTACTGCGTAGACCTCAGCCACATTGACTGTAACTCAATTTTTGTGTGGGACTGAATTCACCACACTCACAAAATGTAGTCTCAGGGAGGTGAAGGACCATAGACAGTGAGTTATTTTACCAGCATTGCAGTGAAGGGACATTAAATGCTACATAAACAGACATGAAGGTATGAATTATGACCAATTAAAATGTGAAATAAATTCGGGGATATTATCAGACTCCCACTTGAATCTCAGGGAGTCTGGTGAGCCAAGGCGTCTGGCAGCTATTCAGTCCTAGGGAGGTGGCATAGGCAGGATCAAAATTAAACAGGTGCATATGCTTTTCAAAATACCCTGGAGCCATGTACTCCTGAACATCTGTAGAAAGATGCAATATACATTCCAATAAGTCACTTTATGGGTATAAAGCTGTCTTGTGGGAAGTAGAAATACTATAGCAGTGCTTCAAATCTGAAGGAGATTGAGACATGAAACAATAACATTGAAAAATAATTAACATCCACAGTTAACATCAAACTCAATGATGAAAGACTAAAAGCTTTTGGTCTAAGATCATGAACAAGGCATAGAAGCCCACTTTTCATCACTTCTGCTTAGTTTAGTGAATGTGAGATGTCCTAAAGAAAGTAATTAGAGAGAGAGAGAAAGAGAGAGAGAGTAAATGAGAAAGGAAGAGAAAAAAGAGTCAGTAGAGAGCAGTGACAGAGAAATATTCAATAAATATAAAAAGATTTCCAGCATCAGTAATCTTTACAGAAATGAAAATAACAACTATGAGTAGATACTACTTCATACCCATTAAGACGTCTATTATAAGAAGGAAAGAAAGTAAGAATGAAGGAGAGAGAGAGAGAGAGAGAGAGAGAGAGAATATAAGGAAGGAGATTGTGAGAAAGAAAAGTAGAAAACAGTAGTTTGAACAAGGAAGGAGGAGAGAATGCCAAACAGTATCCAGATTGGTAAGGTTAGAATTTCCGTATCTTCAAAAATCTCTCGTGTATAGAGAAATTTAGTTAACAGTTATTTTTAACTAGCAAATTCACAACTAGTGGGACATAAAATCAGCACCTCAACTCATCTGTATTTTCCAGGAAAGGTAATGAAACCTAGCCCATTTATATTTGTTTGCAAAATAAAGTAAGCAAGGTATTAAAATGGTATCAGTGGTCAGATTGGAGGATGTGGGATCCAGACATTAGCAGCTTCATTGGAGGGTGCAAGATTTAGGCTAGATTAAAATCATTTCTTGCTCTACTTCTTTCTTTATTAACAAAAATTGAACTAGCTGCTCCTCTCTATTGTTTTATGAAGCTTTTTGGTCTTGAGTTCAATTTGTAGTAAGGAAAACCATCCTTCGACAATGAAAAATGGAAGCGTGTACTGAGGAAATTACACAGATGGTAATTTGAAATTAATAAATTATTTGCACAGTAGACATGATTGGTGTCCATGGTTTTATAAGAAAGAGACAGAGTGAAGGGAGTGGGACAACCTTGGCTCCTCAAAGCAGGAACAGCGCTCCTCAAAAAGTAGAATCTGGGACAATATAATCTAAGGAAGCAGGCTACCGATTTCACAGGCTTGACACAATGTGGCTCTGTTTCATGCTGCTTTCAGAAGGACAAACAGAAGTGAGTAGAGGGAACTGTGACAGCAACAGTGGTATGAGCAGCTCTGTTTTTCAAGATTAATAAGCATAGGGCTTCACTGTCAGCAGATGAGGCTGTAGAGACCTTGCACTACTACTGCCCCAGGATAAGAGAACTCAAACCTGCGGAGCTACTCCCAGGAGATCAGAAAGGGAAGGAGTGCCTGAGAAGACCAGAACTGACTTTGAGGAAGCCTGGGATTGGGGAGAGAGTATGAACGGAATGCAACGGAAGAAACTCTACAGTTAAAGGTCAGAGAGGGACCCTGAAGGAAAGGTTTCTATGCAACAGGGCGAGATTAGAAAGGAGCTCATGGAAGCCTCTACCCACTGCTGCAGAGCTTTCGACTTGAGGGTACTTTTCAAAACATTTTCTGGGAAAGATAGCTAGCAGGAAGTTGAAGGTACTGCCCAACATAATCTTTAAGAGGAAGAAAATGAATGTGTTTCACAGAGATATCTTTGACACCATTTATTCACTCAAATTTATAGAATTGCCACATATTCTTTAAGAAGTTAGAAGAAAATGTTCACACTGGAGTAGAGGCAACTTGTTAAAAAAATTACAAATTGGAATTGTTTGGACATATTATATGGATGATCTACACTGATTGGGAATGTCAGTCAACCTGGGATATGTCCGAAGACTTATCCAAGAGGAACCTTCAACTGTGATGAGTCTTCTAGAAGAAGATCTGGGTAAAGAGAAGGCAAGAAAATCCCAGGCTAATGGCGGCATGAAAAATGGTACAGGTGTGAAAAGGGACATTTTGCACATGGTCTGGTATTCCTGGACCACATTGTGTGCGTATGTATGTTTAGAGAGTTGTTTTCATTGCTGGTCAGGGCTGAAACAATATGAAAAAGAATAAGAACCATGTGTGATATAAAGATGACAAATAGGGCCTACAAGAGAGCTCAGCAGCTGTGTCACCAGGGAAGCAATGACACCCTTTTAGATTCCTAATTTCATTAATAAAAAGATTTTTAAGAGTTTCTCAGAAGGAAACTTGAGACAATTTTCATAGAACTTGATGGGAAAAACACAGTGCAGGCAAGCTGTAAATCTTACCAGAAAGAGGGAAAGTCATGCCTTTTTTGAGTTAAGGTTGGAGAGAGCTGACATGTTCAGTAGTGGAAGTCAGCAAATAAATGCATGAAGGAAGGGAGGAGAGACGTCAGAGAAATGATATTAAAGAAATCTGGCTTAGTTTTTTTTTTTTTGTTGTTGTTGTTTTGGGGTTTTTTTTTGCCATTATCCAAAGAGCAATAGAGATGGAGATGTGATGAGGTGGGACGAGGGAGAAGGAGGAGGAGGTGGTAGAGGAGAAAGAAGGGGAGGGGAGAAGAACAAGAAAAGAAGTTAAGCTTTTCTGAGTTAGAACTCAAAAAAGTGGGCAGACTGCATGGCAGAAGCTGCACAAGTGTCTGCACTGGGGAAGACGTTTCTGGGAAGGATAAGTACATTATTTCATAAGGGGATAATTATTCCTCCTATCACTTTAGCATGGCTTGGATAAGCCAACGTTCATGATAGTTTTGCTGAAGTGGGGCTGTGGGGCCAGTGAACTCTTGGCCAGGAGATTGACAACCTCCACTAAATGAAGTATTTAGGATGAAAGCAAAAGAATGCAACCTTTAATGTTGGGAAAAGATCAGGTCATGTCTCCACCTGAAGGCAGAAATATTCCATTTTTTTTTTTTTTTTTTTTTTTTTTTTTTTTTTTTTTTGGACCAGGAGGCCTAATGAATAGCATTGACAGATTTTTTTTTTTCCTTTCTAGCCCTACCAGGGAAACCAGAGGTAGGATCTAAATTGACTATCAAGGGAGACATTCATCCTCAATGGCCTTCATGGCTACTAATCCCTGTCTAATTACCTAAGACAAATGCTTGCCAGGCAAGTCTGACAGTCTGAGTTCAATCCCCATGATGGAAGGAGAGAATTAGCTCCCTAAGTTGCCTTTTGACATGCACACACATGTATGTGCAACACACACACACACACACACACACACACACACATCCCACCACCACCACCATCACCATACTCACATGTACACGATAATAGACCATTTGTTTTTTACAATAAATAGTAATGTTGGCTGATGAAAAGAAAAATACAGTTGATAAAATTTCGGGTTATGGTCAGGTTTTCAGGACTTGGTAATTCATTGAGAAGTGAATATAAAGAGGAGAAAGCCAAGGAGGCCTCCTCTTTCAACTTGGAGACTGAGCATGAACAGATTAAAATGCATCTAAGGCAGACCACGAAAAAGAACAAAATGGAGAGAGAAAAAGGATGAAATTGGAGAAGACAAAGAAGAACTAGCATTAGCTCATTGTTGAGTTCTGAATAGACACACACATCACCAGTTTAGGGAGCCGGTAAGTGTATTTGCAGAGGATGTACAGAAGTCCTAAGAACAGACCATGCCGACCTTTCAACAAGAAAAAATGTTTGAAAAGACATTATTTTTAAAACACCCTACCCCAAACAAGAAGCAAAAATCCACCTTCAAGGGTCTTAACAGAACAAGGTAAATAATACAACACTTGGAAGAGACATGCTAAAAAGCACAGAATGAGAAAATCCTGCATGTTGTACAATCTTACAATTTCTGAGTAACTGTTTTAGGGATTGGTATAAGGGCCAAGGAAGGTCACCAGACAACATTCCACCCTTATCTGGGAGTCTCTAGAAAGCAAGACGTTTACTCCTATTTTTACATACATTCACCTCCAGCATACAAAGCATAGTTTCTTCCAACTCTTCCTAATTATCCAGAAATCAGGATTTTCAAGTGGCTATAGTGCTAGTAAATAAGAAAGATCTTATCCCATCATAGTCATAAGAGGTATAAACCAAAACTGAAAAATAGCCAGCCTTTTTTCTGTTGATAAACTCCAAACCTCTCTTTCTTACTCTGTTATGAATTTAAGGAGATAATTATGTTATTAGAGATCATTAAAATAAGGAAAAAGTAAATGAGTTGGACTTTCATCTCTGTGTTTATCTTTTTGTAAAGCCAGTGTTTTTCCAAGACTGTGTGATGTACCCAATTGAGCAAATAGCAGGATGAGTCTTTAAAAAATGTTTGTTATGAGTTCCAGTCACTTATTAATAATAAGTATAACAGCTCTCAATGACTCAAAATATACTGCGGCAATGGAATTTGAATATGAGTATACCCAGTAATTTTTTGTCTCTCTTTGTGATACTATTTAAAAAACAAACTGAATAATTTATAAGGAATATAAATTTATTTTTCCTATTTTGGGAACCTAAACAATCCAAGGTAAATGTACTAATAGGTTCAATAGCATATCATCTAGGAGGAATGAATATTCTGTCTTCACATAGTAGAAGGTGGAAGGCAAGAAATAGTATTGTATGAGTCTCCTTCATTAATCTGATCAAGAGGGAGGAGCCCTCATATCCTAAATGCCTCCTAAGGCTCTCACTCCTTAACAAGCATAGATTGACAGCCCTTGAATTTTGTGACAGTCACATTTAAGTAATAGTACTTATGATAACTCATATCATTCATTAGTTAAAGTGATTTAATCAAATTGTCAGTTTTAAATCAATACTGCCTAAGATCGTTGTAGTAGGTACTTTCTTTTTACTGAGATCCAAATATCTGAAATAGACAAGGATAAAGAGATTTACATTGGCTCAGGATCTGGTAAAGTTTACTATTCTGGTGCTGTGGTAAAACACTGACCAAATCCAACTTTGGTAGAAAAGGCTTTATTTCAGCTTACAGCCTGCAGTCCGTCACTGAGGAAAGCCAGCGTGGGAGCTCTTGCGGGAACATGGAAGCAGGAGCTGAAGCAGAGAGACCATAGAGCAACACTAGCTTTTAGATTGCTCTCTAAATCCCATTCAACTACCTTTCTTATAGAGCTCAGGCCAACCAGCCTAGGGACGGCATGGCCCACAGAGGACCCTCTAAGGCAGTTTGCAACAACAACAACAAAAAAAATACCATACCCACACATACACACACCTGCGGGCCCATCTGATGGAGACAATTTTTCAACTGACAGGTTGAAAGGTCTACATCTCAACACGTGTACCAAGCTGACAAATGAGATTAGCCATCACAGGGGTTCAGTCCATCATATCAGAGAACGCATGACTGAGCTTGCAAAGGGAAGACACACCGTAGCAAGTGTTTGCAGGGCTCAGAAACAGAGAAAGCAGTCTACAACTGAAGGCAGGTATAGCCTGCAGAGGCTTACTCCCAGTGAACTATTCCTGCCATCCAGTCCCTACCTCCTAAAGGTCCCACAGCCTTCAGAACAGCACCGGAAGACCAGAAGCTTCAAGTCAGTTGTTCAATGTATGAGTCTGGTTGCGACATTTCAGGTTCAATCATCATGTGAACATTGCATTCTACAGCATATCTGGAGACAAACTGGCATGGACCGAATCTACCTATTAGATGTCAATCCTTTCAGGAGTCTGTGGAAGTAGTTAGCACTTTTAACAACGGAGAGACTAAACAAATTGACTGAAATCGTGGATGCAGTAGCAAGATGTCGATCATAGCTCAGCAATATGAGTAAGTTTGATCCATGTGTTTTGAAAGTTTGCATATGAGAATGTAAACACTGAAGCTAGCCATGGTGGCCTATAATCCCAGCACTTGAGAGGCTGAAGCTAAAGGATCAGGAGTTCAAAGTAAGCCCTGAATACTTAGTAATGAATTCTAGGCCAACCTGGGCTGTTGGAATGAACCTGATCTCAAAAAATGAAGACACAGAGTGTCAAAAATGACTTTTTATTTCATTAGAGATACTCCTGGACAGATCATGGGTCATATTCTGATAACTCATCATAAACTGAAGTATCATAAATTAGTGAGCTACTTAATGACATGTCACAGTTTAGCAACACCCCACAGAGTGTTGGTTGTTGACTTTTGAGATGCTGTGGTCTTGCAGGGGCTGCAGCCCCACTGGTGTCCAGCCCCAATAGAAAGCATCCAGTTGCCTATCACCAGCCTAGGAAAAGATAAAGATGCAAACTTCAAAGCATGGTTTCTGTTGGGTGCACAATTCCTTTCACTCTTACAGTAAAACCTCCACACTCAAAGCTCTGGAAACTGGTTATCAACTGCATAGAAAGCTCTCTCCATAAGACGCCTCTAAAACCTTTTGAATCATGCTTATGGTCAATAACCAGACCAATAATAAACAATATCTCTGCCATAATATTTACAAATTTTAACAGCAAACATAGAGTGGGCTTAGTGTGAGGCCTTATGTGCTTGCAATCGCTTTCCTGCCTCTGTACTGTTTCACTTACAGGTTGAATCTCAATCTGGTAAAAATAATGAACTATGTTGTTTCATACTCATTGTTTCCTTTGGAAGGCATAGACTAGGCTTTGTAGCCCCCACGGCTTTTGATGAAAGATGATTTATTCGTCAGAAGGACAAGATTTTTGGAGCTCATTAAGCAAAAGTCACACTAAACAACATGATTCCCAAGCTGGAGACAGACTAAGGGTCATGGTCTACTCTGCCTCAGAACAGTCCATCTCTTCTGAGCCTTCTTAGTCACAGTCTCTGGAAAGTCTGGTTTAACTTGATAACTGAAAGTGTTCGGAGAATTACAGAGTTATTTAAATATAGCAAATGGGGTGGTCATGTGAGATAGCAAAGTTGAAAGCAATGGTAAGAAAAAAAATCAAGAATGTGTTTCAAGTATGCATGAGGTCTTAGGCTAGATCCATAGCATTGAAAATAAAATAGAGGGAATGCTGTGTTGTAATGAAGAACACTGCAACAGACATTAGGCCAGACACTCTGGATTAAAATCCTAGGCTGGAGTTTACCAGCTTGGTGTCTTAGTGTCAACATCTTAAAAATGCAGATAATTATTGGTACCTACCTCATAGCATTCGCATAAAGATTAAACAGACAACTTGTCCGTCATTATACAAACCAATGAAAAATGGAATGTGAGGAATGGAAACTATGAATTTGTTAATGCATCAATACATTAGGCAGTCAAGTTTGGCAAAATCTGAAGTCTATTTCAATACTTGAAAGGAAGCCAAATTCTTTCATTTGTGTGAAAACTAAACATTCTCTTTCACACATTACTACAATTTCTGAGATAGAAAATTATTGTATAATCCATGAAATTTTTAACTAGCATTAATATTTTTCTTCCACTTAATCTAATAAATCACATTCTTGTCATATATTGGCCTAATTAGGTGGAACAAATTAGAACTGTTTTTTGTTATTTAACTATCACCATTTCAAGCATACAAGTTTGCCACACTGTCAACAGCTATCAATAAAATCATGCCTAAAACAAGAATATCATATAGTTTTATATAATACCTACATTTGTTATTTTGCTAAATCAGATATATGTCATTAAATATATGTGTATTTAAAAGTATACACTGACTAAGTGCAGTGGAGAATGGGCTTAATGAAATGAAAATTTATTTCCATAAATATTTTATATGTTTCATAAAACAATGATTAAAATCTTCCCCTCCATGTGTAATCTTAACACTCTTTCTTACCTTCTCACTCTAGCTTATTTGTCCTTGAAATAGATGAAGATTGGTTAGGTTGCCAAACCAGAAGTTTGCTTCTCTTCAGACTTCAGGAGCCAGCACTGTGCAGTAAATACAACACAGCATGTTCCCTTCTAGTACTTCATAAACTACATGTTTTGAAGCACAAATTGAGGGAGCAGGCTAATGTCTGAGAGAAGGGGCCGCCCAAGTGATAGGTTTTGGATATCAAGCAGCTGCTTGGTGGCAATAGCAATGCTAACCCGTTTGCTGTACTGCTAAAGGAAGGAGGGAATTTTCAGAAATCCTGACTTTATTTAGTTACAGAGTGTGGTGAACTTCAGTTCATGTTAAGGTCTCCTAAGAACAGGAAGAGTCCAAATTTCTGCCATGGAGGGTTGGAGAAGCCCGGTGACATTAATAAGATCCAGATCCCCTAGCCAAACAACTGTGATCTTCCTTATCCACTGTCCCACAGAGTGAGTTTGTTGCAGCTTTTCATCTCCTCACTGGCTCCCCGCCTCCCGATCTCTGATCTACAGCGGGGAAGGGGAAAGGAAAATAGGAATAGAAGCCTCCAGAAACTACAGTTCTAATTCAGCATTAGCAGGAATTTGTAAACCACCACTAAGTAGATAAAACGAAGAGCTACTAACTACAAACATAACCAGCACTAACCTTTGTGACTGTTTAATGGAGATCTTGATTGGAAACACAGAAGCCAGGAGCCTTTACTGGAAAAGCTGGAGCAATAACATATTCCGAGAAAGAAAAATAATAATAGAGCTTACACACAAAGTAAGCATTCCAGAAATAAAAGAGACATGATGAGGTGTAGAAGAAGTTAAAATTAGTACAATACTTTTTGAACCGGAAAGTTTTGACACAGGTTTTGACACTTGGACTGTAAATGTTAAAACTGGGTTATCCTGACGTTAAAGAATTAATATGATGATTTCATTATTTAGAAAGTCTAATTTTGCAAGATTATATGTAATTTAGGAATATTTCTGACTTTTGTCTTTTTCTCAAAATATAATTTGTTCTTTGGAGTTATATGTGTGACCCAATAATAATCCTTATGATATTGCATATCATTATAACCTATTTTGAGTAGTCATTATTTTCCAAAAGATTGTCCCTGCATTCAAAGAATAATTTGTTCCTGAAGATAGTTCAAGAGTAAATCCCAGAAAAATTGAAAAGTATAGTTCCTACCTCAGTAGTTTTGAATGTTGTCCATTGACAAAAAATAGGGGGACACATGCTTCTTCATACCTGGGAAACAATGTAGTTTATCAATTTCCTAGTGATAACCAATGTGAGGGCTAAGACAATTAAGCACTTTGTTGAGATATTCCATACTAAACTGTGTATTCCATAATATAGTGTCCAGTAATCACCAGGCATATGGTAGTAAATTTTTAACCAATAAAAAATAAATAAACACGGCAGCTCCTCAGTTAAGCTGGTTGCATTACACACAACAATAAAAAGCAGTGAGAGGCTAGTGTGTTCTGACATATATGCATAAATCATTTCTACCCTTGTAAAAAATTCTTGGACATTACTTGTAAGTAGAAACAGTTCTGAGAATTATATTTTTAAAGGAAAATGTAATTCCAATAAGAAGAAAAGCGTGCTTCTTTTTCATTATTTTCAAAGATTTTTCTAAACAATGTTAATCTTGAAATGTATATTTACCATGTTTAAAGAACAACCTGTCTTATCCATACAGTTTCCTTATTGTATGTGTAGAAGCAAATTTTAAGTGATTAATTGTAGAATGATACATCAGTAAACATAAAAAACATTGAATTTCAAGATTGCAACAAAACTTAAGATTTTTTCAGTCAGATTATTCTAAAACATAAATAATGTTTTATATATATGAAATTACCATTTATTAATTTAAAATTAATATACCAGAAAAACTAAATATTCACCAATTAATGTGCTTGATTATTTTATTTCTAAAAATGCCTGCATTAAATTGTATCAGATGTAAGAATTCTTACAATGCTTTTACACAAAAAGCCCAACATAAACTAGCCAATTTAGTTTCTGAAAAAAAAAATGCAAGTTTTTATATTGTAGCTAATAACATCAATAGAGCTTCATCTGTGGAACCCTGAGATGTTCACGAATGATATCAAAGACTTCAACTTTTAACTCTTAGAAGCTATTGAACCTAATGTCTCTCTTAAGTCAATGACTCATTCAAAGAGCTATATGTGAAAGTATTTGCATGCATGTAAATATAATAAGAACTTTCATAGATACTGTTCAAAGGGACAGCTTCTTTGAACATGGCTGGCAGTACTTAAAGCAATGGTCAGTGTAAATGCATGAGGGCCTGCTCTGATGCATGTAACTCAGCACCTTTCTCCCATTATAGCAGAAAGGGACAGATTGCTGACTGCTTTCAGATGTTAGACTTTAATGGACTAGGATGGGTTTCCTTAGTATGACACCAGTCTATCTACTTTATTCACTTTGTAATTAAAAATTTATTATTCTTTTGTTTCTGCAAATGTTTTGTGATGTTTCTTCTTTTAAAAAAAAAAATATTCCATTTGTTGCACCACGTAGGAAGTAATCCATTAAATACTCACACAGTTCCTAGAATTAGCCCATTCTGGCATCATAAATCAACTTCTCTTAAAAGTACTTATTTAAGGAAATCAAGGGATACAGCCATACAGGCTTATGTCAGTTTTGGTTAGAGCCTTTCATCAAATAAGGACTTCATAGCACTCATCTGATGAGAGCGGGTAATCACATGGCACTTTCAGGCTGCCTGAAATGTAAAATCAGTTTTAATGTACATATATAATTTCACTTCTTTTTAGACCACTAACTATACATTTAAGCAATGCAAGTAGCAAACAATGATAAGAAGAAACAAGCATTGATTATTCCAGTCATCTGAATGCATGGACAGGTCTTCATAATTTATACCACTTCTACAAAAGTATAATGAGAAATGACAGAATTACTGGCATGCTCAGCGCTTCAGTCTTATGTGTTTGTTATACCTAAATTACTTTTCTTAGAGAACACTATGTGACCTGCCTAGAATATAGCTAATTAGAATAGACTAGTGAATTCAGTGGAAGCAAATCCTTTGAGCAGGCTAGGAAGAAAACTGACTGATGTTTTTATCTACCTTGGAGATGACCTGTAACATGTTAGAGTAACTTTGAGAAGGATGGACAAATGGAGAGAGAAGGAAAAGGAGGAGGAAGAGATTGGAGGTGGGAACATACTTTCATAGGAGTTGGCTACGGAATAAATAGGATGGTCAGATGGGGAATAACTATTTGTGTGTGTGTGTGTGTGTGTGTGTGTGTGTGTGTGTGTGTGTGTGTGTAGCAGTCAATAGAATTTTTATTGAGTCACTAGACTTCCTCTAAAATCTAGACTTGGAAAACTGAAAAAAATCTACATATCAAAGATCTTGCCATTTTCACTGAGAGTTGTAATGCCCCCTTGGAGATATTGCAGGCATCTTCAATGACTTTCATTGCTATCCAACCCAGAAGCCCTCCATTTACAAAAGCATATTGAATCTATTCTCATAAAAAGAAAACCAACGCAAGTCCATAGGATATCAATACTCATAATTTTTCAATTAATAGTATAGAACATTGGAAATGAGACCTAATATAAAGCGTTATAGTCAGTGAGACTATGACAATGTTACAGAATGATTTGGAGTTATCATTCTTTTTTGGATCCAGTCACAATTGCAAGAAGTACAATTAAAGTCAGAAAGATATGGTTGCCTCTAGATGTATTAAAGCTTCATTGTGATTCTGCCAACAGATTAATAGGTACATTGAGCTTGTTACCTTACTTAGTTGACTCAAATCAGCATCAATATGAGCTCACAAGTAAGATAGTGTGTGTGTGTGTGTGTGTGTGTGTGTGTGTGTGTGTGTGTGTGTGTGTGTGTTTGCACTGATGTTTTTTTCACAAAGAGGCCAGAAGGTGACAGCAGCACTCTTGCTCTATTACTTTCTACCTTATTTCTGGAGACAGAATCTCTCACTAAACCAAGATCTAGCCTTTTAGGCTAGACTGGCTGCCCAATAAACCTCATCTTTGACTCCTAAGTGTTGAAGTTATATGTGTGGATCATCATACCTTTCTGGAGGAAAAATATTTTTAAAGTCTTGATTGAAAAGTTGTTTTGGTTGTTTGAGACAGGGTCTCACCATGTAGTTTTGGCTGTCCTGGAACTTTCCATATAAGCTAGGCTGGCCTCAAACACACAGAGATCCACCTGCCTCTGCTTCCTAAGTGCTGAGATTAAAGATGTGTGCCTCCACACCCAGCCAACTAACTTTGATATATTTATCCAGTCTATTCTTAGTCTAACATACATCCAAACTTGGAGAAAGTCATGAGTAATAGTCATTAACATTTAGCTACAAGTTACATAGTTGTGATAGAAAGAGAGTACCACTCCACTAGTCTCAACTAATCCTTGCTATGACTCTCTGACCATCTTTAAAGAATGCAAAATTGGTCGGGTGGTGGTGGCACATGCCTTTAATCCCAGCACTCGGGAGGCAGAGCCTGGAGGATCTCTGTGAGTTCAAG
The DNA here is from genome assembly GCF_004664715.2 of Peromyscus leucopus. Lineage (NCBI taxonomy): Eukaryota > Metazoa > Chordata > Mammalia > Rodentia > Cricetidae > Peromyscus > Peromyscus leucopus. The sequence continues at coordinate 30,293,182 of NC_051072.1, read as the reverse complement.
GCCAGCCTGGTCTACAGGCACCAAAACTACACAGAGAAGCCCTCACTCGGAAAAGAGGGGAAAAAAAGAATGCAAAATTGGTTCGAACCCTCAGGAGAATTTGTTTCTTCACCTCAATAAAAGTATGTGAACTCTTCACTTCCATACACCTCACAAAAAGAGCAATGATTTAATGTAGCACCAGTCTTCACGCTTCTATAACGAGTATGAGGTCTAGCTGCAGAAAGGGACAAAAAGGGGTTCAGTTTGAAATGGTAAAAGACTTTCTCAGTTTTACATGAGACATCAAAAAGGACTCCTCTACAAGGCTGTTCTTAGGGTTTTCATTATCACATACAGTTCATCAACGACAGTTCAACCTCAGGCAAATGTCACCCTGGGAAGGAAACCATGGAAGAAAAGAAAGCCTCTTCATTACTCAGATACTAATTAACCGAAGCCAAGCAAGATTTGACATATTCGTCTGTGAAATGCTCTCCCCTAAATACTAATGAATTTAAAGTTGATAATTTATTCATTGCACATTATCAGCCCTACACTGTAATGTATCAAGAACAGAAAAGGGAAGAGCCTGTCTTCACATACACTTTCGATACACAAGGAATCTCAAATATAGATACATAGATAGATAGATAGATAGATAGATAGATGATAGATAGATAGATAGATAGATAGATAGATAGATAGATAGATAGAGATAGGTATATATACCTGTGTAATTTAATACATAGCACATTTATTTTGTCATAAAACAACATGCTAAAATACTACAGGGTTATTGTTTAAAAGTGTCAAGAGCTAAAACATCAAATACAGTATGTAATCCAGATGGTGAATTCTACAGGCCTAGGGCTAGGGAAGAAGAAAATTTTAAGAATTGTTTGGGTTAGCAGCCATGCAGTGTTCTGGCTTTATTTTATCTTTCAGCACTAGCAAGGATTTAAATGTTAGAAAAGCAGTTGATACAGCTGAGGAATAGAATTTGCAACACAACCACCATTTTTATGTATTTTTAATATGCATTCCCATTAAAATGGCTTGGGCTATTTGAGTTCTTGTGTGCACTAATTAGTAATGAATGGAGCACCTTAGAGTCATTTCATCTGATTTTCTATTGTGTGCAGACTGCTCCACATAGTATTTGTGTTTGAGGTGTGTCTTCTTGTCACTTGAATTGTGTAGGATAGGACATAATAAACTGGTTTTCAAAGTCTTCAACATGCCATGTCTAACTGATAAAACACTGTCTACACTAACTGTCTGCACTGCTTAGCTAGTGTAGAGTGGCAAATACCAAGGATGCCAATGCAGTTTCCTTAATTAGACAATAGACATCTAACCAGGCCAAGTCACACTGTAATCAAATAAGTGCAGACATTATTAAAGTCAAGTATTATCAGTGAAGGATTTTAAATAACTTATTATGGAAAATATTAAAATTTAAATAGCATATATGGGAAAAGGTGGTTTTGTACAGCTTACTTAGACTAAAAGTCTTACATGTATTTGAAATTAAATATTAATTTGCAGCTCATTGTCACAATATGCTAGCAAGTACTCCTGTTGTGCAATAGGCTGAGAAATAGATCTGTTTGTTTGTTTACTTTATTTCTTTTTAAGTTTTGTTTTCGTTGCTCAGAACTGCCTTTCGATGCTGCCAAAATCTCCAGTAGCCATGAAATCCTTAACACAACACTCACCTCGGGAACTCAATAACCACAACTCCACCTATTTGTCCTCAACGCCGGACAGGAAGCAGCTGGCTTCCAGCCGTTCCCGGCGTCAGCACTTGAGTTGTCTTGAATCAGGCTTCATATTAAAAAATGTAAATTAGGTAACAGTTACTAGTGCTACAAAAACAGCATTGGGAGGAGCCCTGGCAGTAATTTGTCAGTGACATGTGTTGTTTTGGTCTAGGACTTATCTTGGTTTTCAATCAGGCACAGAGGGAATCCTACTCTTTAGGGTAACCACTGTGTTTTTGTTGGTTTGGTTTTTTTTCTTTGTTTGTTTGTTTGTTTGATTTATGTGGTTTTTTTTTTTTTTCCTTATTTGATTACAGAGACACACATGAAACCTGTCTCATGCCAAAAGCCATAAAAATAAGGCTTTCTTTAGCCGGTGAAATTTTCATCTCATTTTATTATGTTGTCAGTGAGCTGCTGAGATTTGCTTGGCTTCTTAACATGATAGCCAACAGATGAGAAGAAATAAAAACTACTGGCCTATGAAAAGCAAATCAAAGAGCCAGGCTGAAGAACCACTCAAGTTACTCAGGTGAGACCCTCGGTGCCTAGCCGTTAATGTTCGGAATGTCCAGGGTTCCCTTTGGATGATGATCCACGTGCTAAAACTCAGTATTCAAATGTCTGCCAAAATGGCTGAGAATTTGCCTTTTCTCTGTAAGCTTTCTACACAATAAACAAAAGGCTGGTATTTGATACTAACCAAACAGAGAAAGAGCGAAGAGTAACAATGGGTGGATGTATTCGAGATACAGTTCTTAACATGACTTTGGAATAACTTCAGGATCTGTCAATCTCTGTCCCAGATCTTTAGTTGCCCTGATATAAGCCTACTGCTTTCACTGAAAATATTAATGTCTATAAACATTTAGCAATACAAATTTTCTCGATACAGAGTAATGAATTCAGTAAAGTGTCAAACTGTGAGAAATTTGTAGCTTTTTCAAATGAATGAAATTTCAGATAAAGGGTTACTTGACAATATTCTAAAGGAATATTTTCTATATAAAAATGGTAATCTAAACAGCACTGAATTCTACAATTGATCCTGTCTTTTCTCATTCTCACAAAATCTGCATACTGGGCATTGAAGCATGTTACCAGAGCCAATAAAATGATGCACCTGTATTTTTTAATTGATTATACCTAAAATATCATTGTATCACTCTTTTTATTATATATGCTGTTTTACATTCAAGTTTGTAATTTTAGAAATTATTTTAGAATTTGAGTGAATAAAAATTATATCCATATACCAAACTATTGACCATGTTCTAATTTGTACCATAAAGGCACATGGTTCACAGTTTTAATATTTAAGTGGTTTTTTTAAGATTTATTTATTTATATTTTATGTATTAGTATTTTGCCTGTGTATATGTACGTGTACTATGCACGTGCCTGATAAAAACAGAGGCCAGGAGAGGGAACTGGGGTTGTAAACTGCCATGTGGGTGCTGGGAACCAAACCCAGGTCCTCTACACAAAGAGTAAGTGCCTTCACCCATTGAACCACCGCTCCAATCCCAACTTCAAATTTTAAATAACAACTGAGATATGCAGTAACTGATAGAGACCTGCAAGCATTTGTGAAAATTACCTTATAAATATGAGAAATAACATGATGCTAATGAAGAGGTTCCATCCAAATGTCACTAAGAACAGTATTCTCCTCTCTTCTAAGATGCAATAAATAATAAGAAAGTGGTCACCTCTCTGCATATTTGTTTGTATGAATTCAGTCAGACTTTCCTGTGAGGGGTTATAGAATGTGAGTGATTGTTTTGAAAAGGGGGGTGACTCTGTGAAGCACAGTTCACACTCATTCCTCATTCACTCTCAGTGACCTGCCAAACATGATAGAAGACAGCTATGGATAGTTCCTGTTAAAAGAGCCCAAACATGCAAAGTCTAGTGAGTGGGACTCCAAAGGAAAATAACTTCTTAAGGAACAGGAAGGTTTTCAAGAACTTCAGGGTTAGATTAGAACTACAATTAGCTTTTCAGAAAACTGAAATATGTGTATATGTACATATATTTCATACATATTTATATCATACCTATATTATACATGTGCATATATCAGACAAGAGTTTATTTACAGATTAGAGACTTTTAAAGTCACATACCAGACTTTAGCAAAAGTAGTTGAAGACATTTGCCATCTTTGATGGCTAGTTTTTTCAATTTGACACAATCTAGAATTACCTGAGAAAGGACAATCAGTGAAGAATTATCTAGATCAAACTGGCCTGGGGAGAAGACTATAAGGGTTATCTTTTTCTACGTTGATTGATGTGAGAAGGCCCAGGCACTGTGGATGGCACTATTCCCTAGGCAGGGATAGTGAAGAGTATATGAATAGAGAAAGAGAGATGATCGCAAACATGTCTGCACTCATTTCTCTCTTCTCTTAGATGTGACTATTATTGGACTCGCTGCTTTAAGTTCTCACACCGGCTTTCCCACAATTATGGACTATAACCCGAAACTCTACTGTAAGCAAAAGTAAACCCTCTCTCCCATAAGTTGATTTTGTCAGGGTGTTCTTTAACAGTAACCTGAACAAACAAATGAACAAACAAAAACCTAAGTCTCCATCTGAGCAACAAGATGGTATGATTCTAGAAGTTTCCTTCCTTGGTAGCTATACAATGTGAGGCAAATAGGAAAATATTTATCAGAGCCCATTTCTTCCTCTGTATCTTCCATAAGATGGGCAACATGGAGAATGCTCAGTTCTAGTAGAGGGTAGTGATGAAGGGATAGCACCCAGCATGCCCACAACGTGTTCAGTAACCTGGTAAAAATGTGCTATTATTTAATTATGGCAACCCTTGTCTAAAGATGGGTCTGCATGGGACTAGGATTGTAGATAAGAGTTTTAACAGCTTCAGTGAAGCATAAGTCAGATCTCAGCCACCCACTATCCATTTACAAGCACATAGTTCCTAGCCTTGTCAAAATGGACATCACTGATTTTACAGGAGTCTAAGAGTATTCGTACCTACTGGATAAAGTGATGATGTTCTACCACATTTTTTCTCTTTAACACTCTTATACACAATAATGTAAAATGTAATCAAGGCGTTTCCCCACTAGAGATGCTAGATTTTAGCATCCCAGTCACTTGACTTGTGTTCAGTGACTTGTGTAACTAGTGGAAGACTTTGCTACTGTGAGCTTCCACTATTGCCATAAGCACACTCTGTCCAAAAATGGAAAGAACTCAACTCAGACAAGAGCTTAAAGCTAGAACCCACTAAGCTTGACAACCCCCAAGCTGGATATTCAGAGGACAAGATTCGTACATTTCCACATTCCTGGGGGAAATATAAAGACTACAGCCCCATGGAAGGAAGGGTCCTACCTTGGATGGTGGTTTCCATATCGTCATTCTTCTTTGGCCTCTGCTGTGGCCATCACTCTCTTCTCAAAGACACTAAGTAAACAATGGTTACTCTTTTTGTCATGGAACTGGGAAGTAGCTTCTTCAAGCACTAGGAAGTGTGAACATTCCCTCATAGTTCTCACCTTGTTAACAAACATGTAAGGTCTTTCTATGGCTCACCCCTTTCCACTGTCATCCAGCATGACTCAATACCATAACCTTTTAGAACTGAAGCAATGTAAGTCAAATTGGCAATTTATTAAAATTTGGCTTTTCTTAGGTTGACAATTTTCTTAAGATATATAGTGTTTTTAAATGATATAACACCAACATGGAAGACATAAATCATATAATGTTTAATATCATCTTATAATAAGCATCAATATTGACTAGATAGGAAAAATGCACTTTTATCTGCTTCGATGTGCTTTTTTCTTCACATGGAATCTTTCAAACATGCACATGCTACAGGCTTTTGTGGGATATTACTACACAATAAGTCAGTTACAGTATTTTATTTATTTAACAAGTCATATAAAATTATAATATTTGAGTAGTAGCATTTCAAGGATTTGAATAAAAGCAACTAAATAACAAATAAATAACCTATCAAGGAACTGGAGATGTGGGTCAATACTTATGAGCACTTTCTGCACTTGCAGAGGACCAGAGTTTAAGTTCCAGCATCCACATGGTACATATACATACACACAAACTATAGTAAAGATACATATAAAGAAGCTATCAAATGTTTGACTTTTAAGGCAAATTATAAATTATAACATAAAAGCAAATGAAAAGTCAATATAAATCCTAAGTAAACCATGGAAATTACTAATAATTTGAATTTACTTGACAAAAAAACCCTTATGTGACATTCATTTACTATATAAGATTTCAAAATTACAGTTCTCATAATTTTGTAAACATAGTTCAAAAATTTATTGTAAAGATGCCATTTATGCTGGCAACTTTATTTAAGACTTTAAAAATGCTGTTATCAAATGAATATTCATGTTTTAAATTGCTATGTTTCTGAAGTCTGGACATGTTTCTCTCTTGACTTTTCATGGAAAATTAGGAAGAAATCAGAAATCACCCGTTTTGTTCTAGTTCTCACATAGTCTTTTCTGAATGATTGTTTTCAATCCTGGAAGTAGTCCATGTGGCTGCATACTGATGATCTTCAGTGTCTGTGTGAAGCATGGCTAGCAGAGTTGTCCTTTTGGAACACTGGAATATCAACCCATTTTCAGGTTTAATATTTTAAGGCTTTCTCTATTGCCCTTTAAACTAATTCAAAAACATTTACTCTATTAATTCAAGCCAAATGTGCTATCATTCCACCTGGGTTCATAATCTCACACTGTACTAGTTTAACATCAATAAAGCCTCCATCTCACAGTTGAAACGATTTCAAAATGGAGCAACGTAGGTTTGAGAACCATTTTTGAACATTTTCTTCAAGTATCATTAATTCAGTGACCTATTTTTAGTTTTGAGAAAACTTTTAAATGTCATGCAGCAAGACTTCACTGAAAATTTCTATTTAAAAAGCTATGCTCTGGCTTTTCTTTAGATCATATAAATTGATTTCAAAAGCTACTTCAAAGATGATGTTTTATTTGACAGTTGTATGAAATCCAGACTAGTCTTGGACTTGATCCTTCTTCCTTAGCCTTCAAGGGCTGGAATTGCATGATGAGCACCACACCCAGTTATATTCTATTTCTTAAAAAAAAAAAAAAGATGGAACAGACTCTTATACACATGAGAGATGCCCACAGGAGTTAAAAAAAAAAAAAAAGCAGGGGAGAATAAGGTAAGGGAAGAAGAATAAGATAAGGGAGAGAAGGCTACTACCACATGCAAGCCAAGGAAAGGACCCTCAGAGGGACCAAACTGTATGACAATTTTGTATAAAATTTGGGAGAACAACATCAGACATATACTTTACCGGAGTCAGAATGGCCATCATAAAGAAATCTGACAACACATTTTGGAGGATTTGGAGAAAGAAATTTTATCCAATGCTTGGTGAGCTACAAATTGAGCCATTTTGGAAAACAGTTGGGGGATTCCTCAGAAGACTAAAAGTATCATTCCATTATGACCTAACTATTTTACTCCCGGACATGCCCCCAACGAACTCCACACCCTGCCACAGAGCTATCTGCACACCCCTAGTGGCTACTGCCTTATTCATTACAGCAGGAACAGAACCAACCTAGATGCCCATTAGCAGATGAGTGGATAATGAAAATCTGGTACTCATATAAAATGGAATACTATTCAGCTCTAAATAAAAATTGTATCACAAAATCTGAAGGAAAATGGACAGAGTTGGGAGGTGTATTGTCAAGTGAGGTCACACAATTTCAGAAAGAAGAAAAAAATAGCATGTTCTCCTTAATATGGAATCCTATTCTATTGTGGAGTGCGGGGAGGCTATATAAATAAATATACCTGTGGGTACAATATGATATGAAGGAAAAGAAAATGGAGTAGATTTAGGTGAAGAGGAAGGACAGAGTAGGTAATAGTCACATGGGTCATGAATGAGGAGATAAAGCCAATAACTTTCCTAGTTTTGACTCTATCGTGGGTTTTTCATTTCTCTTTTGTGATGGATAAGTGCATAAAAATATATATGATAGCAAAAGTGTAAAATCCAGTCTGAAACTCTACAGCTTCATCATGGCTCTTCTAACTTCACAGATGGACATTGAGATTTTTATAGATTTGGGGTATGGCTAATCTTGCTGCATGAAGATTTTTAATTTGCAATTTTTTCAAAATAAAGTTTAATTATAATAAATGAATAAACATAAAGGGCCTAGCAGAAGAGGAAGAAAAAGCCAGTGCATGTGTATTTTTAATAGATAGGTAGACATGTCTAGAGGCAGCCATTTCTGTTGGCTACAATTTTTTAGAAGTAATGGAGGTATATACAACATCATTTCAGAGAGAAGACCTATTAGGCTTTTATGTCTCACTTTTCCTTACTGGATTCTCTTACATGTAGATGTAACCAACCGTCTTATTAAATAAGAAACAGAGAGCTAATACAGAGATGAAAGCCAAGAGGTCAGAGCAATAGCTAAGAGCTAAAAACCTTACCTTTCACTGTTGCTGTTGCCCTACCTCTCCGAAAGAGACCCACTTTCTGTGTGTCTGTCTTTTTATAGTGTTTCTGTTCTGCCTTCTCATTGGTTGTAAACCCAACCACATGACCTCCTAGTCACTGCCTGTCTGTACAGACCTCCAGGTCTTCTATGGTTGGTATTGAGATTAAAGGCGTGTGTCTCCATGCTGGCTGTATTCTTGAACACACAGAGATCCCTTAGCTCTGCCTCCCCAGAGCTGGGATTAAAGGCATGCATCACCACCGCCCAGCTTCTGCTAAGGCTTGCTATTAGCTCTGACCCCCAGGCAACTTTATTTATTAATATACAAATCACATTTTAGTACAAATAAAATATCACCATACTTACAGAAAGTCTCAACGGCTATTTTTTGACAGCTACCTCCAAATAAACTCACCAATTATACTTACAGATTGTTCTATACTTTTTTTTTCTTTTGAGACAGGGTTTCTCTGTGTAGTTTTGGAGTCTGTCCCGGAACTCGCTCTTTAGAACAGGCTGGCCTCAAACTCACAGAGATCCACCTGCCCCTGCCTCCCGAGTTCTGGGATTAAAGGTGTGTGTCACCACCACCTGGCTTGCTCTATACTTTTTAAAAAGACTCCATGTTAGTGAAATATCAAATTACCCAATGAACTCCTTACTTTCTTAAAATCCTTGCTGGATATGTAACTTGTAACAGTAGACAGCTGAATGACTGGTTCCTCTTTTAAGTCCTATCCTTAGCATCGGGCTCTAATAGAAAGGGTCCATTTTTTGCACAGTATTGGGAAAACTTCTGATTTTTCTTTCTGACTTCTTATTTCATGATCCATTGTAGAAACACATTGGTTCATTAATGACAGATACAGATAACAGTGTCCATCTGTTATCCATCTTCAACTCTAAAAATAGAGGCATAAAGATACTTGAAACACTAGACTTGCAAAAAAGGAAGCAACCTAGTAACTCAAGGTAAAAGTCATTTGATCCATGATTACATTTTTTATATGCTTGATCTTACATTACGTGTGAAATAAGGATAACTATGTTCTAAATTTAAATTTTAGTTCAAAGTCTGCATTTTTGTTCTAGTTCATGTCATCTAAAAAACACAAAAATATTATGAACCAATTTTCCACTTATGGCTTATCTCACATCTGCATAAACATTTCAGACATCTTCTAGACTTTGGTTTTAGTACAATAGTCCTTTGCACAAGAATAGTTCGACTATTTCTGATCTGAATGTGGCTAAATACACAAAGAACAGACAATGCTTCTGAAAACTTCATCAGACACTGGATCTTAGAAAAAAATCATATTTTTTAAGCATAGGAGCTATAATCATATTTATGATTGAAATCCTTTTGTCTGTTTTTTTCTCATCCCAGCCACACTGCACTATGACAATCCCCTCCACACATACTATGAAGATGTATGGAAGGCTTCAAAAGCAAAGTAGGTATTCCCAGGGGAAATGTTAACTACAAAGATAAATCATGTAGTTAATAAGATGAATGGGCCTAAACCCTTCAGGAAACAAGAATAAATAGTCCATGAAGACTTAATAGGAAGCAAAAAACTAATAGAAATCATTTTAATACAATTAATAGCATTTTTTTGAATAAATTTCTGAAGGAAATAATAAATACATTATTCTTTCATAGATACAAAAATTTTAAACATTTTAAAGTTCAGGTTTCTATACATGTCTTCAAGGAAGTATATTGAAAAATGTTGCTATATTTAGGTTCATGTGTTTGCCTGTGTGTTGTATTTATTTTGATTCAAAATAGATAAAATGTATTCCTTTATACAATATCCATTTTAAAAGTGTTTAAAAATCATATTTGGTCTTAAATTATTTCATCATTTTCTAGGGTGACATAGTTTGTTTTCTTATTTTCTAATGTTCTCCTATTCTCAAATACTTAGAAGTAGTAATAAGAAAGTAAACTACTTAAAATATATAAAGACTTATTTTTGAAAGTTTTGTAATTAAGTTAATTACAGAAAGTCCATTTGCAAGCCAGGCAGTGGTAATGTGCACCTTTAATCCCAGCACTCGGGAGACAGAGCTAGGCAGATCTCTCTGAGTTCAAGGCCAGCGTGGTCTACAAAGTGAGATCTAGGACAGGCACCAAAACTGCACAGAGAAACCCTGTCTTCTTTGTGCTTAGAAGAGAACCTGTCATAGAATAGTTATCAAACATCTACTGAAAAAATTAAATAAAAAAGAAATAGAAAGAATAGTTTCTTGAGGAAATACTTATCCATGCAGTCTGAAAATAGTACTGCCTGTTTAGTCTTTAAGACATTTAACTAATTCTAGCACCTTAAAAAAATCAAATCAGGGTTAACAAGATCGATCAGTGACCATAGCCTGCTGCCATGCCTGAGGACCAGAGTTAGATCCCTGGTACCCACATAGTGGAAGGAAAGGACTGAATCCTGCAAGTTGTCCTCTTACTTACATGGGCACACTATCGTGTAAACACTCTACACTCCAATACATGTGATGCTTTAAAAATGCAAATCATCCAAAAAGATACTCTCTATATATCTTTGTCTTGGGATTATTTCATTTTGGAAACAATGAAAAGCCAACTATTCACTTAAATGTGTGAGAAAATGATCTTTAAAGTCTATCAGAGTGTAAACATTCTATAATGAAGTCAAACCAATGAAGAATACATTAAATAAATAATATGTGATTAAATGCAAATGTAGAATTTGCATTCTACATACTCCAGCAATGGTGGATTTTCTATTTTGTTAGTTTGCTTTCCTGTATCCTCGAGGATCTTATTTTAGTTCAGTGTCAGGGATTAATACCCATTTACACATATTTCTAACATGCAATGATTTATTACACTGTAAAAATGAAAATTCTATTTGTGGGCTAATAATATCCCCTGAATTGAAATTAATGAACATTGTGCTAAGGGACTGAAAAGGGGATTCTATTCTGAGCTATAGTTTTATGAAAAGAAAGATTGGGTAAAAAAACAAGAAGAGGTAGAGAGAGAAAAGGAAGATGAAAAACAATGTAAGAAGGAGCACAGATACAGAGCAACATTTTTTATAGCTTAGTTTTATGAAGTAACAGACGTATATTGCTGATATGGCATAATGTAAAGAAAAGAGAAGAAGAATGTTCAATATTGGGGCACGAAGAAGGACAGAATATAGGTAAAGGATACTAGTTATGAAAGACGATATAAAACTAATTGCTTTTCTAGTTCTCATTTTGCCATGAGTTTTTTGGGGCTTTGGTTGTAGGTACAGGCATGAAACATATTTGATACTTGAAGTGTAACATTTAACATGAAGCTCCACAGCCTCCACTCCGAAGGCCAATTCTAATTGTATAGAAGTTCTTGAGTTATATAGACTTTGTGTCTGGTGAATTTTGGTGTGGAATATTTATTTATTTACAGTGTTTTTTTCTTATTATTATAAGTCCTATGTAATTTTTAAGTAACTAATAGATATGTAGTAGGTTCTCAACAAATATTAGCTACTGCTCGCTCATTTAAAAAATATTGTAATTATATGAAACATCTAAATACACACCATTTATGAAAAAGAAAAGACATAATAATAGAAAGAGGAAATTTAAATATATTTATATGGCCAAAAGTACAAAATCCATTGCAGAGGAAGGCTTGTGCCAATAGCACTGGGAACTGTGTGCTCCAGAGGTGTTTGGTCATGTGCACCCTGCTCCTCTGTCTGAAGTTGCCCTTGTCTACGGACAGGGCTTTTCAACAGCTCATGCTCCCCAATTCTGTGAAGCAGCAATCATGATACTTCACTAAGGCAATTGTGGAGGCTAAAGAGTTCAACTATTAGCCGGGCGGTGGTGGCGCACGCCTTTAATCCCAGCACTCGGGAGGCAGAGGCAGGCGGATCTCTGTGAGTTCAAGGCCAGCCTGGGCTACCAAGTGAGTTCCAGGAAAAGTGCAAAGCTACACAGAGAAACCCTGTCTCGGAAAAAAAAAAAAAAAAAAAGAGTTCAACTATTTCAAAGCTTACAGACTTTTAAATGAATGGAGCTTGAAACAATGCCTACAAAGTAAGAAGCAGTAAATGTTGGTACCACTTATTAACTTTCAAATGCAAACCTACACTTTGAAACAAAAGATAAGAAAATTGCCATACAGCAGACAAAGAGAGAGATCTAAGTCTATGTCCCTAAACCATGATATTGTTCAATCTCTCTGAGCAGGAAAATGAAGCCAGAACTTGGTGTAGACAAACCATACATTCCCCAATAGATATTTAACTGGTGCAACTAAAAATGCCTCTATTTTTAATGCAGTTTCTGTAGCCCAAAGATACTGCTAGAGCTGCGTGGTAGTATTAAAAGTGGAGCTGGTGATCCCAAGTGTGGTGAGCCTACTCTTCATGGGAACCTTTGTGTGAGGGCTGAAGTGCCATCTGTCCAGTGTAGCTTATGAAAGGAGAGGGCCAGATGTCACGGAAGATCCCTGGCAATTCTGCCCTGTTCTGAAACATCATAATAAGGGAGGCATGGGACTTCTGATTCTTTTAAATGAAAATTTAGTTAATATCATAAACATTTCAAAAAAAGGCTCCCAAATAGTTTAAAATAACCATTTGGCTCAAACCATAGACACATTCATTGTAAGCAAATACACAATGGTTGACAATTTATCTATGCCCTCAGTGAGACCTTACCTGTATTGGTAAGAGTGAGCCAACAGGCCCTGCACTGTGAACATGAAATTGAACAACAACAAAACAAAAACAAACAAACAAAAGAACCTGGCTGGAAAGCTTTATGCAGACTTAAACTGTTCACTAACCCAGAAACCTCTCCTTCTGTCGAAGGCATTAAAGTACTAATTATAGAACCATAAAGTCATTTCCTTGGTGTAGGTACTCAAGGGAAATTCCTCTTACATCAGAGAATCACTTAATGGTGTTTAGGCTACTTCCACCAGCCAGCTCTGCTATGCCAGGGCCAAACATCCTGCCTCGGAAGCTGAAAAACGCCAGCATTTAAAAATCTGAAGTGGTTAAATCCATGCTGAGAGAGTTTTACCATCTGTTAGCTCTCTCTTTCCCCTCATCACCATGTACTCATGGAAAGAAAGTTGTGTGTGTGTGTGTGTGTGTGTGTGTGTGTGTGTGTGTGTTCAAAGGCAAATGAGAATGAACTTTCAAATTAAATACCCTCAGAAACAAATTTACCCACTTGAGCTCTGCCACTGCCTGGGGCAGCTAAAAACCAAAACAGGATGTTTTTCTGAAAGGAGCGGTCAGTTTACCTTACTGTCTCATTATAGAGAACCACCACCCACCTGGGAGGTCACTGTCTTGCTCCAGAGGAAGAGTAATTAAGATTCAATTTAGGTCACTTAAATCTCCAAGTTCAAAAGTCCTTCCAAAACTCTAATAGTTCTCAGGGCTCTCCGACAGCTGTTATGTACAATTCCTAATTTTTTTCCATGTCCTTCAAAATTGCCTCCACCCTGTAAAGTGCTCTCTTTTGTCATCTTTTTAAGAATAATCTAGAGCTAGTGTTTCATTTGAGGAGATGCTGTGTTGGGGATTACAAATGCTCCCAGTCTGACATTTAGACAACTGGGTGCTTTGAACTAGAAAGGAAGGCTTACGTTCTCTTTGTCTGTCTCCTCTGGAACACAATCTCTCCCAAAGCCCAGGAAAGGGCTCCTTGGAAATGCCCTTACCTGACTAAATTCTTCTGGAAGCCTGCAGCGATCACAAACCTCCTCTTTATAATCTCCTCAAGCGGTAACAGTTCCTACAAAAGAGAATGGAAGTGAAGCACCACGCCAAATCTCAGGTCACCTTTGACCCTACTCACTGTTTAGTCTTTGGCCTCACTCATTGCCATGAAAAATCATTACTAGAATGGCCTCCAGCCTCCACTTCCTTTTGGCTCATGAAGAAGGATGTACACAGTTTTCAGTCTCAAGGGGTTAATAAGCACCCTGTGTCGCCCATGTACTTGAGATACTAGACTTCAGTATCTCGTCTGCCGTCAGCCTGTCCATTGTCAGCTGTTCCAGAAGACCCAATTACCAGCTCTTTGAAGAAGAAAAATAAAGGTTTTGTTCCACAGTTTAAAAACAACAACAAGGGCCTGCCGTTCTGCTCAGTGGTTAAATATACCTGCTGCCAGGCCTGGCCTTCATTCATTCAATACACAGGACCCACACCGTGGAAGGAGAGAACTGACTCCCACAAATTTTCTTCTGCCCTCCACAAGTGCACCATGGGGTGTGCACACACACATATGCACTCATGACACTCAGCAAGTACGTAATAAATGAATGTAAAAATGCATAAATAAATAAATTTTAAAAGTTATATAAACAACAATCAAATATTTTTAATTCCTCTATAAAACAGGATCTGATTATATTTTGCAAAATCAAAGATTTACTTTAAGAGAAAAACAGATATTACTTAATAATAATATTACTATAGTTATTAATATATTAAAATAGTCAACATTTTGAACTTTAGGCTATGGTATGGATGTTTCAGTAAGTTGTCTGCAAAATCTACTAGGCCAGAGCTTTGGTTAATAGGAGCAAGATTCTGGATCTTTCTTGCCTGGGATCCTGCCGTCTGCAAAACTGATAAGTTTGATATATTGTGACTATCAGTAGAAGTAGAACACTATTAGAAACATAGATTCAAAGGTAAGGGGAAAATAGAGAAGTGGATTCTATCAAATTGTGTGGAAGTGGCCTAGAAAAGCCCGAGAGACCTCAGTCCTAAACAAAGAACTGAGGAGAGCTGGGAGCAGAAGAGATGGTCTTCCCCAGGGAAAAAGCACACCAGGGTTTGTCCATTGTTAAATGGTCAGCCCTGAAAACATACATACAGATAGTGTTATATGGACTGAGCAGGTTATATTTAGGAATATACACATATATGTATGTGCATGTATATATATGTGTGTGTGTGTGTATATATATATATATGTATATGTGTATACATAGATGTACATACATATCTGTATGTAATACAGTAAGTATAAAAAGAGGCCATGAATTTGAAGGAGAGTGAGCTGTGGAATATATGAGAAGGTTTTGAGGGAGAAAAGGGAAGGAAGGACTTTTGTGATTATATTATAACCTTAAAAATAAAATAAAATAAAAAACATTTTTATAAAGAAATGAAGGAAGGGAGGGAGGGAGGGAGAGAGAGAGAGAGAGAGAGAGAGAGAGAGAGAGAGAGAGAGAGAGAGAAAGAAAGAAAGAAAGAAAGAAAGAAAGAAAGAAAGAAAGAAAGAAAGAAAGAAAGAAAGAAAAACTGGAAGCCAGCATCTTTACCAGCATGAAGCTGTAGTCAAGTTAGGGGGCAGTAGTGGACTAGTCAGAAATGTGTTCAAAGATACTATAAGGACTAAATAAAATTTGGCTGAATAAAAATTTAAAAAGCAAGCAAATAATAAAAACTACACATTTATGCAAGGAAAGTCACAATAGCCTTTCAGAAAACAAAAGGCAAGGCAGATTACAGCTGCCTGAGCCGCGGTGGTTGCTCCACCACCCATAGACTACCACCAGTTGAGCACAGACCTCACCCCAGTGCTGGGTTGTATACATGCAAGGATGACCCCCCCTTCCCAGGAACCAAGCAAAACAGAATATTTGAGTAAAACTTGAGCACATACATCAGAAGCACAAAGGAAACCAGATTCTGCTTGCTTGCTCTTGGATAACTCCAAGCAAGCTACTGAAACACCCAACAAAAAGAAGTGGTGATTGCTAGAATATACTGATAGAATATACTGATCTGTGTGAATCCTACTGTCCAAAAAGGACGTGTTAGAGTAAAGGCTCTGTCCTCAGCAGGGTGCCATGTGATAGCGTAAAACTTGTAAGAGATGGATGGTCCAGTGGGAAATGTTTGTGATTTTGTTTGTGACCTTGAAGAAATGAAGATGATAAGCTTTAAACCTTTCCTTCCTCTCTTTCTTCCTCTTCTTTCCCCCTCTCCCTCTTCCTCTCCCTCTCCTTTTCTTACTTTCCTTCTTACTAATCACAGGCCATAAGCCTTAGGGGTGAGGTGTATGTGGAGAGATGGTTCAGCAGTTAAGAGTGCTTATTGCTCTTGCAGAAGACCCAGGTTTGGTTCCCAACATCCACATGGTGGCTCACCACCATCTGTAACTCCAGTCCCAGTGGATCTAATTCCCTCTTGTGGTCCATGTGGGCACCAGGTGCACACATGGTACACAGACATGCATACAGGCAAAACAACAAAGAACTACAAGCAACTGAGGAATGGTGGGAGTGGGAGAAATAGTCTTCCCCAGGGAAGAGCACACCAATTGGTTATCCAACACCAAACGATCAGCCCTGAAAACAGGCATGTAAGTAACATCATACAGACTAAAGAGGTTGTATCTAGGAATATATATGTATATGCATATATGAATTTAACAACAATTAATTAAAAAGAAGGTCATAAATTTGAAAAGGATCAAAGGGTAGTATATGAAAGAGTTTGGAGAAAGGAAAGGGAAGTGGGAGAATGATGTAACTATATTATAATATCAAAAATAAAAGAAGTAATTAAAAATGAAATCCAACTTCGGCAAAGAAAGTAAGACCTTGTCTCAATAAATAAATAAACAAATAGCAAAGTATTTCAGCCAAACTATTTAAAGATTAAAAACAAAACAAGATATAGGAATTACCATATTATTTAGAAATAAAAACTTCCAGCTTTGGGTGGTCCTGAATGTTGAGTTTACCAGGTAAAGATTATAATTGAAATTGTATAAACATGTCCGTACAAAAATTGTGGTAAAAATTAAGACAAATGTATTAGCAAGGATTAAAAAAGACAGGAGAATTTCAATAGATCAAGAGAATCTGTGAAAGTGTGAGTTATTTATTTTTTAGGGGGAGCAGTAATAGTCTAATACTATGGCTTTCATGTAGTTTCGGTTTTCTCAAAAGTTTGCTGTGCTGAAAATTTGTTCCCAGATGAACCGTTAGTAGTTGTTGGAACCTTCCAGAGGCAGTGTTTAGTAGATAATGCTTAGCTCATTGAAGGTGCCAGCCTTTTGAATTGTGGTTCTCATGGAAAGTAAGAGTGAGCTTCTACAAAAAGCACCACCCTAACCCCTATTACCTGAGCCTTCCTTTTCATCATGTGATATTTTTGTACATGCTTTTGCCATTGTGATGTCATCTGCCATGAAGCCCTCAGCAGGGGCCAAATCAATGAGGCCACTCAAAACTGGACCTTTAGTTTCCAAAACTGCCAACAAAATCAGTTTGCTTTCTTTATAGAGTACCCAACATCGAGCATTCTGTTTTGACAACAGAAAACAGACTGGTACATTTAGTAATGCAACAATCTACTTGATGGGATCCAAGAACACATTTGAAATGGCAGAAGAAATAAGGAAGAAGGATGAAGTAAATGTCATAAAAATTCATCAATCTACAGGATAGAGAAAAAAGTCACTGAAGAAAAATACTAAAGCATTGCAAACTATAGCCCAGAATCAAATGTACCACCGTACTGCTAATGGAAGTTTCAAAACCAGAGAATATAACACAATTAGCAGTTGGCTTTTACCTCAGAAACAAGGGATGCTAAGGAGCAAAAGTGTATGTTAAAAAAGATAAAAAAATAAAACTGCAAAATATTAATTCTTTACCTTAAAACCACTAGTTTTCAAAAAGAAACTAAAATTTTTAAATCCTCTAAAACTAGACAGTCAGACAAATGAACAGAAGAGGGCTGAAATAATACTAAATATGACTGAAAATAAATGTCAAACACACATGCTTTGTATATTTTTAAATCTGTTTCTTTTAATGTAAACATTGTAATTCTACATTTTCATGCTTTAATACTAAGCATAATATACAAGCTAATAGCACAAGTAAAGGAAAATTTTAATTAATTAATTAATTCTTCTCTCATATATTACATCTCCACCAGTTTTCGCTCCCTCCTCTCCTCCCAGTCCCTTCCCCCATCTTCCACTCTCCCCCATCTACTCCTCCTCTATTCAGAAAAAGGGAGGCCTCCCAGAAATATCAACTAAATATGGCATAACAAGTTACAGTAATACTAGGCACATACTCTCAATGTCAAGGCTGAACAAGGCAACCCAGTAGGAGGAAAGGGATCCCAAAAGCAGACAAAAGAGTCAGAGACAGCCCCTGCTACCACTGTTAGGAGTCCCAGAAAGCTGTACAGTCATAACGTATTTGCAGAGGACCTATGTCAGACCAATATAGGCTTCTGACTGTTGCTTCAGTCTCTGTGAGCGCCTATGAGTCCCGGTTAGTTGATTCTGTGAGCTATGTTCTTGTGTGGTTTCCTTGACCCCTCTGGCTCCTACAATCCTTCCTTTCTCTTTTCCATGGAATTCCCCAAGTTCCATCTATGGATCTCTACATCTGCTCCTATCAGTTGCTGAATGAAGCCTCTCTGATGAGGATTATGCTAGTATAGCAGAATATTATTAGGAATCATTTCACTGACTTTTTTTTGTTTTTGTTTATTTGCTTGCTTGCTTGCTTGTTTTTGCCAGTCATATTATGTTCTATCCAAAGTTTCTGGGCTACCCATATCCAGCCTCTGTTTCCTAGCCCTCCAAGCAATATCATGCATGGGCTCCCTCTCGTGGAGTAGCCAGAAACTTGAAACAACCTAGATGTTCTTCAACTGAAGAATGGATAAAGAAAATGTGGTACATTTACACAATGGAGCCATATGCAGCTATTTTTTTAAGGACATCATAAAATTTGCAATCAAATGGGTAGAACTAGAAAAAATCATCCTGAGTGAGATAACCCAGATCCAGAAAGACAAATATGGTTTATACTCCTTTATAAGTAGATATTAGCTGTAAAGGATAATCATGCTACAATTTATAAACATAGAAAGGCTAAGTAACAAGGGGGGCTCAAGGAGGGAGGACACAAGAATCTCCCTGGGAAGGAGAAATAAAATAGATATCATGGGTGGACGGGGGCAGGTGGGGATGGGAACAGGGGGGATCATGTTACAGGGGAGAGAGTACTGGGAGAGACAACTGGAACTGGGGACATTTGGGGGATGAGGTAAAAACCTAGTATAATGGAAACTCCCTGGAATCTACGAGAGTAACCCCATCGAAGACTTCTAGTAATGGGGGTTATGGAGCCTGAACAGGCCATCTTCTGTAAGCAGGCAAGGCTTCCAGTGGAGGGACTGGGACACCAACCCAGGCACAAAACCTTCAACCTACAATTTGACCTGCCCATGGGATGTGCTGGAGTAAAGGTAGACCAGAACTTGTGGGAGTGGCCAATCACTGCTGTTCTTATTCAGAGAATGTTTAGTAGTCACATTCATAAGACTTCATGCCTGTAGCTTCGGACATTCCTAAGAGATACATTGTCACAGTAAGCTCCTGCTCATTTGCCTCTTACACTGTTTCCACCCCCTCTTCAGAGCAACTGAAGTCAAGGATCTCAGAGGAGAATTTACAACTGCCACTTTACTAAACCAGCATCATCCTAACTCCATTCTAAATATCTGTCCTTATGCACACAGATCAATGTAGTCCTCATTGCAATCAAGGAAATGTCTCTTTGCAGCAGACCAAGATGATTCTAAAAGCCACAACCAAATCAAAACACAGAATTTTGGAGCTCAGGCCCAATGGACGAATCTACATCATCATCTAAGGCTCAGGGATCATTTTTAAAGCTTATAGTTTAAGCCAACATTTATTGAAACAGGCACTAAGCCTCCATCATGCTTTGTATAATATCTGATGAATAGATACAGGAGGCAAATACCATTATTTATTCATAGATATCAAGGAACTTATCTAATGCTAGAAATAGAATATACTTCGTAATATTGATAACACCCAATTAGTCTGAGGGATTATCATGACTCAGACACTCTAACTAGTGAAACTATAAAACAAACATATGAGGTAGTTGCTCTGTTTTCCGATTTTATGAATGAAAAATATTAATACACAGAAAGACTAAATAATTTTCCCCAGTTATACAGCTGACAGGTAAGTGATGGTGACAAGATGTAAATATAGCTGATACAGATCTGGGTACATAGCCTAGTTACTGTTCTTATCCTGTTAAGTCACTACTAAAGGCCTATGTATGAGTCTGAGTTCTCTATAGAAACAGAATTACTGGAATAGACACAGACTTATCAGGGGAAATTTTTTCAAGGAATTCATCTATGTGATGATAAATAAATATCAAGAAGTTCCTCAATGTGTCATCAAAAACTAGACAGCTGGAGATACAGTTTGATCAAATCTGGTTCAAATCCTTAAGAACCAGAAATACCACTATCCAAAGAGTGAATGTTCTCTCTGTCAGCTTTCTTATTTGTACCCTTGCTGGATAGGATGATGTCTACACAGAATAAGGGAAGCCATTTTCTTTGCTCAGTCCACAAACAGATGCTGGTCATTTCCAGAGACCCTCACAGGCAAACCAAGAAGTAATAGTTCATCATCTCTCTAGACATCTCATAACAGAGGCAGATTCACATTTAGTTAAACCAAGTCAACCTATAATACCATATCATTCTAGTAATTGTTAGATATATCATAGACCCTGACAGTCTATGAATTAAACCTGGTAGCATCACATCCATCTAAATCAGTATAAATATATGTTATAATGTTCACTCAAAGGCAAACCTACTGAGGATCTCTCCCTGCTAATAAGTCATGCATGACTTTATAGATTTCACACAAAAAAATCATATGTAAGGAAAAATCCCTATTCATATCTTCTATGATATAGTAGAAATATTTAAGCACGATTACATATAACTTTCAAATTTGGACTATCCTATAAAAAAGAAATCAGGACAGTTTGAAAGGTTTTCTTACTATGTTAAGTTATATTTATATATTACTTTTATAAATTGAAAAAAAAGAACATGAGATAAAATGAGAGCAACATGAACATTTATCTGACTCCATGTTTCACATTATTTTATTTTTTTTAACGAGGCTGTGGACCAAACATAGTTTTGTACCTGTTAGGAAAGAATTCTACACTTGAGCTACATCATCAGTCTCCAAATTTTATTTTAAAGAACAATAATTTTCACTGAGTGCGAAGGTACCTTGACTTAGCAATTATTCAGCTCTCCAACCTTTATAACTTGATACGTCAAATGACCTTTTAAATTATGCTGCCATTACTGTCGCAACATTCACTTCAAGTCTTCTTGTATTTTGTTCTACAAATCATCATTTTTTTCCTTCTGTACAGATTTTAACACATTATTTTACTTTTCATTTAAACCCATAGTTTTGTTTCTTTCCATTGTAACTATATCTTTTATTCCCCCCAACCATCTTACACCCTTTCTACCCAAATACCTGCATCCTTCCAAGATTTTTACACCTACAGTTTGGGTTTTGATCTTTTCAGGTTAGGAGAAGATCCTAAGATTGAAGTCCAGGTTTTGTGCATGTAAACAGGAGCTCCAGTCCCAGCCCTCCCTCTTAGCTTTTTGAAATGAAAGACTCTCTGTAAAGTGAAATACGTTGAGCAAATGTTTAAACTGAATTAACAGACTAATCAGCAGAAACTATACCAAACCAGCTGAACATGAAAAATAAATCCAGACATAAACAGACAAAGTGATTTACCTTTCCTCATCCTGGAAAATAATTTACCATAATCTTGCTGGCCATTCTTTATTATTATTATTATTATTATTATTATTATTATCATTATTATCATCATCATCATCATTATTGTTGCCATTATATTTAGTGTGCGTGTGTGCCCATGTGTGCATGTGCACACTTGTCATGGCTCATGAGTGCTGCTCAGGTGAGAGGACAGTGTGCATGGGTTGGTTCTCCCTTTCCGTTAGATGAGTTCCAGACATCAGCTCTGGCCTTCCCTCTTGTCAATAAACAACTTTACCCATTGAGCTATCTGGCTGGCCTCACCCTTGGCTATTCTTGGTTTGTTTTAACTTTTGAAAATTCTTTAGTAGTACACTGGACTGAATTCTGTTTGAAATACACTTTAAGGGTTCTTTCATAATGTCAGTTTTTTGTGATCGGTCCCATTTTGTTTTCTAGTTGACTGTCCATTCAAAGTATCACTCAAAGCTGATCTTTGAAATATGTGATATAGCTTTGTAAACACATTATATATGAAGGAAAAGATTTCTTAGATAAATAAAGAATAAAAGTTTATTGGTTAAAATCTTACTGAATATTAATATTTATAAATTTAATATTAATAAATATTAAAGGGTGTACTTCAACATGAAAAATAATTCCATCTAAAACAAATTTCAAGAAATAAGAGTGAGCAGAGGAATCGGGACGGTAAAAGAATATCAGAAAGACGTGTCTTATTGTCAGTGTGTTTTCAGAGCCCAGAAGTGGGCTCAATAGCCTATGTACTATTGTAAATACTTGATTTTATATTAATCAAAACAAATATTAACCTTCCTAAATACCAAAGTTTTAGGTTTAAATACAAAATGTAATAACAGCATAAAAGATAGCAAAGAAATTAAATCATCCTCTGCTTCTTTTATTTGATAGGGAATGATAGAAATGCTTATCATGTTTAAGCTTTTTGGAAAAATATAAAATTTACATATACTTACATATTTTAGCTACTTAGCAAAAACCATAGGACATAGTATATAAAACTCCAGAACAAGGACAAGAAATAAAAGGATAGAAGAAAATAATTAATACAATTTTACATGTAAAGAAAAAAACTAGACCAATGAATAAATGAAAATACAATGATCCATGTAAGTCTGAATATATTCACATTCATAATAAGTAGCAGTGGTCCCTGTGTGGCTAGGAAGGCTATTTATTTGAGGAGACTATCCTTAGAAATACAATACTGAGAATACCAACTCCTTCCCTTCTCTGGAAGTATGTACAATGTGTGTGGTGGGATAAGGTTTGTAATGAATCAGTGATATAAGTTCCTTAATCTCAGTTCCTGGAGACTAGAAGTGTTGTCTTCAATAAGACACAAAACACATTGGCCCATGAACTGGATAAAGAGGTCTGCTTGGAATATCTCACAGTTTCAATAGTGCCATTTGCTGCTGGTGAAGCCAGAGTGAGCTGCTGCCCTGTCCTCAAACAGCTTCTACAGGTCTAGATCTTACACATATTTCTCCTGGAGCACGTATAGATCATATGGATAGAGTAGAACTATGGCCCTTTTAACTCCTGCTCCAGAAAACTAACTTAAAGAAAAAAAAATAATAATAACAAACTGGAGGATTACAGCAGCATGTTTTGTGTGGTCCAGATTACCGGAAAGGCAGAAGCTGTGGGAGGCCCCATAAACCCAGGAAAAGGAATGCATTGTCAGCTGCATGGGAGCTTCAAGCAAGAGATCCAGAATCTCAGGTTGAAATAGGACTGTTAGCTTTGAATATCTGCTAGATAAGCAGAGCACAAAGCCAGGCTGCCCGGGAAGAGCTGCCCCACCCTTCCTCCCCCCCAACCCACTGACCTCCTCCACTCAGTGTTGTCAGGATAAGCCAATGACCAGCAGGAATCTTTTAAAAAATAATAAAAAGAATACTTACTTGTAAGAGTAATGCTACAAAAACGGAATTAATATATTATGTAATGTTAGGTATAGCAAACCACTAAGAATATACAGTAATCATAAACTTATAGGAGGTTAACAAAACGACATTAAAATGGATCATATAAAATTATTTATTATCCCAAAGGCTATTTAAAAAATAAATAACTCTGACAAATGATTTTAAGACTTCCAATATGCCATGGGTTAAAAAGTAATAAATGTATGGAGATTTAAAATAGTGCAATTAGTACAAAGTTAAAATTTGTTCAGTGCATCTAAATATTGCTTCAGGTGTTTATGGGCTTAAATCAGCACACTTGGGGAAAGGAAAACAATACGTAACATTCAACTCTAAATCTAGAACAGGTAGACTGAACTCACAAGCAATAAGAAGAAAGCAGAAGTGGAAATTCATAAGGGAGAATACAAAGTAATATGAGTTTATTTTGTATGCTTGACCTTTTAAAAGACTAAAACCCACACTTTTGAAAATGTTGGTTAAAAGATAAATTGATAACAGCCAATAGGTACTGTACATGATAAAGAGAATTTGAATTCTGGTTAAAAAAAATATGAGGGAATTCTCTAACTAACTTTATGCCAATAGTTTTGAATATATACAAGGAAAATAAAATGGGTAGTTCAATTTGTTTCTGAGAATATTCAAAGTATTTTGGAGAGAAATGGTATTTAAAAGATAATTAAATGTTAACTTTGGTGTGAAAATTCTAAGCAAAATAGTGTCATATAAAATTTAGATGTATTTCGAGACAATGTCATAACCAAATGAGGTCAAATAATGCAAGGATGATTTTAATTTAGAGTAGCCATTAACGTAAGATCCATGGGCAGAACAAGATGGAAAAATCCTACAACCTTGTATAAGTGAGCTATCTAGCATTCAATAAAAGTACTCATTTGTGATTTAAAAAAAAAATGTTAACCAAGAACAGAAAAACTTAAAGTAAACAGTGCTTTTAATAGTGAAACTTTAGAAGTGCTCCCAATAAAGTTAGGAAGGATTCTTTGAGGTACTAATTAGACCAAAAAAAAAAAAAAAAAAAAAAAAAAAAAAAAAAAAAAAAAAAAAAGTTAAGAAAACTGGATTTAACGATGAAATAAAGAGGCACTTCCTTTTCTCGGTGGCTTTATGAATGGCGTTCCACACTCAGTCCATACAAGGACTTTCTATTGAAGGCAATGGGATTAGTGTGAGGTTTAAGTAGAAAACAAGCAATTGAGATCTATGCTTTGTTCGAAGGATTTCCTAGGCCTGATGCTGGGGAGGGGAAAGGGCCCTGTCATCCTGTTTGAGGGCCAACTCCTCTTGTTAAAAACCTTATGAACTCTTTGGGCGATCAAACTTTTTGCAATAAGAAGTCGGGCAGGGAAACATAAGTCTCAAACATAAAAGTTCTTCGGTTTTGAAAGATTTCTTATGGTCATTAAATGTTTCAGACAAACACTCGTTATGAACTAATTGGTAGCAAATGTTAATTTGAAGACTTAAGCTGGCTTTGAATTATAGTAGTTTGGTTTCAAGACTTAAAAACCGAAATAATGAGAAGTTGTGTGAGCATCTTCCAATGCTCCAAAACTGCAATCACCAAACTTTATTATTCCTCAGATGCAAGCAAGCTCAGAATGGAGAGAACCTTTCAAATCCAGCACCAGGGAAGCTGCACTCAGTTCCTTCTATCATGAGGATCACGTCTTCTGATCTGGTTCCCGTCTCTCTTCCAGTGTCATTCTCTAGATCTGTGGAGACATGTGGGCAAAATTCTCCTAATGTTTTGAAATCCTGGGGATTAAAAGCAGGCATTTTCTATAGAGATGACTAGCCATTCTTCAGATTCCTTTACCTTTTCCTGTTGTTCTATGGAAACAAAATTTATGGAGCATGGGGTATGGACTAAGCTGAGTATCTCAGCAATTTTCTTATCTAGAAACTCAGATTCCTGGGGCAGCACGATATTTTTCTTCCACCAACTGTTACCTAATAATAGTCTCACCTTTTATCAGTCTTGGGGAAGAAAGCAAGCAGGGAGGTCTACCAGGGAGGGCTGATGAGTCACATGGGTCTTTACATACATTAAAACATCACTGTGATCTTTTATGTTTTCCTCTGAGCCTTTTGTCTGCTATTCTGTGTTCTGTGCTTGCTTTCTCCCAGTTTGGGGCTAAAACTCCCCATTTTTTAAAAAAGGCTGAGAATTAATGGATGCTAAAATTTCGAATTTGAGATGGAAATGATAGATTGAGATTTTTGTGGAGAAATGCCATAAATAAATATATTAAGTTGCATATAGAGGAATCCCATGTTAAATTCTGTGTATAAAAATTAACAATTATTAATTAATTATTAAAAAAAAAACATGTCTGAAATACACCCAGTCCCACAAATTTGAAGTAGATAATGTGTAATAATTTCCTCTAGATTTTTGTGCTGACATAATCAGTTTAGATTTATGAACTTGTCCTTTACATAATGGACTGGATATGTGAGTTGCAAATGGTAAGTTCTGCTTCTGTGTGCCTGTCCCTTCAAATTTTTTTTTTTGTCAGTTATCCATTATTTCTTCTTTATTCCTTCCTTTATTTTAGACTTCTCTAGGAGTTAAAAATTACATTCAGAGATGAGTGACAAGAAGTTTGAAAAATACAGAGACTTGGAAACATCCATGCCATGCTAAAAAGTCAAGTGGCTGGAGTGACTGACGGGCGCTGCTGCTGGCCCTTAGGCTCACCTACCGAATGTTAGAGTCTGTAGTGTCAGGTTCCAAGAGAAGGGTGTACTATAGCTGACTTCTGATTGCCTTTCATATCGTGAACGCTGTCGTGTGCTAACTTATAGTTGCAACCCGGGTCAAAAATAACCTATTCATGGTTTTCTTGTTTTTGGATTTTTGGGTTTTTTTTTTTTTTTTTTGCACACTTTTACCTAAAGGCAAAAAAGAGTAAAACTGAAATAGGTAATTAGTAAGTCATTGAAAAAAAATATTATCATTACATTAACAAGTACCACCTGCCACTCTATCCACACACACAATTACTGATGCTGATTGAACGGAGTTGGAAGGTATCAACATCATCGTAGTCTGTGTTTACTTAGGTTGTATCTTAACTGTTGCCCCAAGGCCTATGTATCTCATGTTTGCCTAGGATGGCAGGATGGGAAGTTGGCAGAGCCCCTGAAGAGATAGGCCCTGCAAGAAAGCCTTAGGCCATAAGGGGAGCTGGCCTTGAAAAGGATCAAAAGTCCCTAGCCCTAGACATATTTCTTCTTATCCCAGAGAGGTGAACAGCTTTGTTTCCTCTCAGTTCTTGTCATGACACACTGCCTGTACAAGTCCACACCAAAGGGACCATTTTGTTCATGGACAAAATCTCCAAAATGAGAGTCAAAATAAACTGTCTCTTCATTAGTTGATTGCCTTGGGTATCAGTTATATCTGAATAACACATCAATTACAGTGCTTTGAGATAGAAGAAGTATGTTTTATACTTCTACTGCAGTGCTTTGAGATATTATAGCCCTCATGTCATAGCATAAACACATATCTTCAATTACCTCCTTATGAAGAATCGTATCTTTGAGCTCCTCCCTCTCCTGTATGTCCAGAAATCTGGCCCCGTGGCCTTTTCTACTTTCTCCATGCACAAAGCCTAAGGAATAATTTCACCTCACCTAACTATCCAGGACTGTGTGAGTTTATTTGTGGGGACACTGAACACAAGCAGAGGGACAAGAAGGATGTGGTTTGAGGTACAGCTGTGTTTGTGTTTACCGCCTAGATAAGTCCCAAACTGAAGGCAAGGTATTATTTGGGGAAACTGAAAAGCTAGTGACCCTCCTTTCCTTAGCCACTTCCCTTTCATCGGTACAAATTCTCTCCCCAGGGAATCCTCTCTTACAGATCGTGTATTTACTTCTCTGCTTCTTCTCTCAGTCTTTTTCTGTGTTGATGTCTCCTTGGGAACAAGCAAAAAAAAAAAAAAAAAAAAAAAAAAAAAAAAAAAACCTAATAGGAGCAATCATTCCTTTGGAAATTCTGTAAATCAGTGTGAAATTTCTCCTCCATTTTTCCCCCGTAAGCTACGAACCCACAAATAATTTATTAGAATGTTACCAAACCCCAGTATAGCTTCTCTATCCCACTTATTCTACAAATATTTCATCTATTCTTTCAACAAGTTTACTTGAAAAGTAGTTGCTTTCATAGAACTGACCACAAAAGTCATTCAGTAGTCCACGTTATTTGCTAGGAACCTTGGGAGACCCCGCAACGCCGGCAACCAAGGAGTGGGCTGAGAGCCCTTGCCTCCAAATTCAATCTGGTACGTTAATACCTGTGACAAAGCTTTATTCATCAACTAGTACAGTCGGAGGTCAGCAACAACCAATAGCAGCAAAACAGAGCGAGGGTAAAGAGTGGTTGCAACTTCTTAGTTGTTTACTTGTGGAATTTTCCATTGAAAATTTGCAATCTTAACTTTGCCACGCGGAACTCAAACCTTGAAACGCAAAACCGAGGAGAAGGTACACACGGTAAAAAGTCTGTGCGGGAAGGTTACAAGCCATGAGGAAACATTTGGCATATGTAAAGTATCTCATTTTCCTCTGGTTATTTTTTTCCATGGTACTCGTCTGTGTTGAATTTAGCTGCTATTGTGTTCATCAATGATTACTTTTTATAGTCCTCTGGGATTTCTTTCTCTTTACCCTTTGTTAGACTAAATAGTTTGTCATCAACAAATTCTTCCCCTTTGCTACTCTCATGTTTTTAATATATTCAGCTTATTTGATCCCAATTGTCCCCATAGGAACACCATTATAACATTTTTCCATACTCCGAATTAGTCATTCCTTCTCTCATTCTTCACTCCTTATTTAATAATAAATATAAAAACTATAATATGACCTCCATTTTTTTACTCCTTTGGCTACCAACCACCATTCAGATATTTCATTTAAGGAAGTTAATTTAAAGTTCACTTTCGACATTACAATAAACTCCCCTCATGCATATTCAGTAGTTGCTATTGTTTGTCTCGTAGAGAATCCACCACCATTGCAGAATCAGGAGGGCAAAGCCGACTCCTCTGTGACCACGTTATCCATGTTGTTCTTGTCTCTGGAATTAGGCGTGATCCCTGAATGATTAACTCCCGTATGCTTTTAATCTGAAACAAAGCGAGCGATCCAATTGAGTTCCTATTTCGTTTCCCAGTTGCTAGACTCTGGGAAGGGTGTGGCTGTGAAGAATGCTATCTGCTCTGCTGTTGCACCGCTCCTCCTGTGCTGATTTCAGAACACAAGGCAGTGGAGACCTGACAGGCACTGTGATAGACACCCCCGGGTGCCCTGTAGGTCAGTATTGTTTGGGACAACTCCATTCCCTTCCTGTAAACAGTAGAGTCAGATCTAAGGGAAGCGAACTTACTTCGTGAATGGCACTAGTTATTTTACTTGTTTTGTGGCATTTATGCCCACCACTAGTTTTACTCCTGCTCTGTTTTCTAAGTGTCCCAAATGGTTTGGTGATGTGTCTCTGACACCAGTAAAGACTCGCTAAACACCACCATTTGTAAAGTAAATGGGTTATGTTTACACACAGTAATTAAGATTTTAAGTTAACACAGCATGTAAAGGCCTCAACAAGGGGATTTATTATAAATATGTATGCAAAGCTTCACTAGAGGCTGCTCTGCTGTGATTGTGTGAAGTCACCTCATCTGCTAACCAATGCTGGAAGGGCGTACTTGCTTCATTTTGCTTTAGTTTTTTTTTTTTTTTTTTTTTTTTTTTTTTTTTTTGTGTGTGTGTGTGTGTGTGTGTGTGTGTGTGTGTGTTTAGTTGAACATCTGATCAGTAAGTAATTATGCTTAGAGCCCTACATCAATAGTTATCAAACTTGGATGGGGTGAGGGGATTTATAGCTTGTACCCCAAGCCAGCTTTGACCACCATTTCTGAATCAACCAGTTAAAAGAGGCATATTAATAGTGGAACATAGAAAGGAGATTTCTTCAACATGGAAAGGAGGATGAGAGATCCCAGGAACCTCGCACGTCCACCCGCCCTGGCCTGAAGTCAGATTAAAGTTTAAATGAAGGGCTAATAATACAGGTCTAAACAGCTTCGCCCATCACTGGCCCATCATTGTCTAAGCCACAGACCCATCCTGCAGGGTGGCCGACAAGTTGTTAGAACTGTATGAAACCTCCCCCGGAAACAAGTCCCTCCTCTGACTGGCGCTTTTTCCTTCTCTCAGCAGGCGATTCCTGGGGAAATCCCCATTTCTTTGGAGTCTATTCTTTCAATGGCCTGATAGTCAGATTGAGAGATAAAGGTGTCTCTGAGGAATAGCTCCATTTCTGCCAGACCAGTTTGCATAGTCATCTATCAAAATGAAAATCTTATTCTGTGATGCTAGAATTAGAGAGCTTGCCAAGATTCTCAGCTTATAGAACCAATATAGAATCAAACTGATTGGAAAATGGTAAAATCTAGATCCCTCGTGATGTTTATTTCTGGATGTATGAACAGAGTCTCAATGAGTGGAATGTCCTGCAGAATTGGTCACATCATTTAAATCATTGTTACTGTTACTATCAAAGCTTTGTCTGAGTATATATTACTACATCTTAATAGATTGAAATATATATAATCTTATATTACAGAATTGCCTATTCTGTAGCCACTAATGATTTCCAAGGGTGCTTTTCAGTTCCTGGGACTCACTGGAAGAGCCAACAGTAGAGGCCACTTCTTTCTATTACTAACAATGCTTTTCCTTCCTTTGAAAATACCATTCTTTTCCAATTGATAACACCTTCTCTGGGTTTAGTTACCTACCTCATAATGGCCTTCTTTTGGTTGCAGCAATTCTTAAGCACCACTGTTTCCTTGAAATTTCCTTACATCTTTTTCCTCACAGTGCCACGGGCCATCTTGAGTGTCTCACTTTTTAATCATCTCCAATCAGAGCTTTGTTCTCACATGATTTATTGTCTGTATAGTGCATTTGAAAACTAAGCATGTAGTCCCTGCTTAAACCTTCTCTACTCTCTTTCTTTTGTATTTGCAAGCCACTGTCTTTCTTTTTCCAATGTTAGCTGTTCCAACTTCTTTTTCTTTTTTGCCATCTGCTATAGCATAAGCTGTAACTATACACCTGTACCAGTCGATTTTTTGTACCTGACCAAACTTACACATATCTGAGAATAGGGAATCTCAATTGAGGAATTATCTCGAATTGAATATTGAGAGTTCAAATCTGTAAGGAATACTACTGATTGATGTTGGAGACTCCAGGCCACTGTGTGAGGTGCCACCCCTGGGCAGGTGGCATAAGATGATAGCTGAACAAGACATGGAGAACAAGCTAGTAAGCAGCATTCTTCCATGGTCTGTGATTCAGTTTTTACCTCCAGGCACTTGTCTTGAGGTCCTGCCCTGACTTCTCTCTATGACAGACTGCAAAGTTCAAAATGAAATAAACCCTTACCCCTCAAGTTGCTTTGGTCATGGTCTTTATTTCATTAACAAAAAGCAACCTAGAAAAATTCTCTTCTCTTGAATACTTGAAATCTTTCCTTTCTTTGCTCAAGCAAAGCATGTGTCTTTCTTAGAGAACACAGAGACATTCCTCATTGGTCACCTTGATATCAGTTGGTTTTCTGTATGTTACCTGCAGAAACAGCATGTGGATAACTTTTAAAAAATTCAATATGATATCGTGCTTCTAAATTGTTCTTTGCCAAAATATCCAGAATAGGTACTTACTTGGAAATGAAGTTTCTACCGGTGTAATTTAGTACAATGTGTTTATATTAGAGCAAAGCATCTCTGGCCCCTTGTGGTTGATGTTCAGATATATAGGAGCAATCTGTAGAAGGACAGGCACCTACCACACGTGGAGAGTGCATGTGAACAGAGATGATGGATGCACCCAAAACTGAAGTCAAGGGAGACAAATGGAACAGATCACTCCTTATGATATTCAGAAGAAACAGCCTAAAAATATTTTGAGCTTGTTTAATGTGACTAGTTTTTGCTCCTTTCTTATATCACTTTTACAAACTAAAAAAAGTCATTTTTTGTTGTTATTTTACTTTATTTTGTCATTTTTTAATCCAATTGTCCCTATTTTCTATGGTATCAAACACACATTTCTTACCATGCACTATAAAACTTTAATATGGTCTTGGGGGGCTGCATAGCTCCCTTTCTTTTTCTCTTGGTTCTTCTCTTTATAACACTTCATTTTCTTATGCTTTCATACATGATGGCCTTCTGTATCATTATTCACTGGGAGTCTCAGTCTGTCCATCATGATATACTAATAGCATCTCAACATCTGTGAATTACTACAGGGCCAGATTAAATCCCTGTCTTCTTGTCCATTTGGCACTTACCCCTCCAACCTCTTCACCATGCTTATCATTCCACTATTCACCTTTGTTGGCCCTCCCTCCCCATTCATTCATCCATCAAACACCAAATTCTTTAAGGGAAGAGATTTTAGACTTGTATATCTGACACTACTGAAAGTTAAATATTCTGGGTAGGTAAATGAGGCCAGAGAGTCTCTTTATTTCTTAATTTTTTTTTATTCCTCTCTCTATCCCTTATGAGGTAGGTTTTCTTTCTCAGCAGCTTGCTTAAATGTTGTATAAATTGCTTAAAAATTATGTTTTTGGAATTAAAATAGTTACATTATTCCACCTCCCACCCCAGCTCCTTTTCCTCCCTCCAATCCTTCCCATGTACCCTATAAGCACAATCATGCTCAGCTCATACATTAGTTGTATGTGTATGATTTCAAGGCTACCCTCTTGGTCTTGAATAGACATTACTTTCAATTTTTCTACTTTATGGCAAAAGATTACACTTTTGTTATCATTTTTTTTTTTTTTTGCCAGACATGTTTCTTCAGTTGATATTTATTTACAAGGCTGGGCAAGAACATGTTATAAACATATTTTCAAAGTCCTGTTGGCCAAAATTTACAAACTTCAGAACATTTAATACAGAAAAAAAAATCATTAACCAAGGAAATAAAATAAAATAGTTTTACCCTATCAAATGTCTTTCCAACTCAGACCTTTGTTTTAGAGCTTAATACCAAATGTCCCTCACAGCAGTGGGCAATACTTGAAGTTTTAAGCGAAATCCAATAACCACACAATGTTCTTGGCCACACATACATTTCTGTAGAAGACAATATTGTCTAAGGAAATGGGAGAAAGGAGACAGGCTATCTAGTATAATATTGTATTTCATTGTGTTCAGCAAACACTGTCTTAGTAAATATATATGATAATGAATACATACAATTCTGAACATAGATGATAATATTTTCTTTAAAAACAAATGTTCATGTCAAAAATTTTGAACTCCATTTTCTGAATTTTTTTCTGAAAAATATAACTGGATCTTTATTGAGTATTGGATTTCAGTACTTGAGAAAGAGTTCAGTCAGGATCATAGAGTTTTAAGATAGCAAGTACAGTGTGAGTTACCTAGCTAAAGTTCGATTTTTAAAAATTGGACACAGAACATCCAGAGGCTCACTAACCAGTCTGAGTTCATTATCTATGTGGGAATGAAAGACTGGAGGAACTCATGCCTTTTGCCTGTGTCTGAGAGCTCTTTCTGGTACAGGAGAAATTAGGGTTCCCTCTTGGGGTTCTCAATTTTATTTAATGAAAGAATTTTAAAATGGACTCCAATGGAAGCTCACAGACTACTTTTTGTTGGAGTTGAAAAGACACTCTCACCCCAGGGAAGGCAAGATATACAACCAACTGCAACCATTGCCTGGAGGGATCAAAGAGATGGAAGGGGACATGGAGGACAAACGTGTGATAGACAAGCAGCCACAAGGCAGGGAGAGGAGCTTCAGGAAAGAGTCAGGAAGCCAACGTGTGAAGGAGAGCATGCCCAGGAAAGAGACAGGAGTTTGAGGCTGTAGCACTGAAGAGCATTTGTCCTTGCAGAGAACCCAGATTTGGTTCCCAGCACCCACATGGTTGTTTCCCAGCCATCCATAAGTCCAGTTCCAGTGGATCTGACTGACATACATGATACATGTACGTACATGGGGTCAAAACACTCATGCACCATATACATAAAATAATATAAAGAAATCAAAAACAAAATTAAGTTACATTGTATTTTAAAAGAGAGGTAAAGGAAAAGGAGACGCTACATTTTTCTGAATAATTCAGAAAAGTGGGCAGACTTATGAAACTAGATATATATGTCTTGGAAAGCTACTTCACCAGGGGTAGGGACTCTGGAAGAAAAAGTACAGTATCCCATTAAAGGAAACATATCCCACCTATCTCTTTGTTGTGGCTTAAAAGGAGTCTCCCTTCCTATGGGTGATCCCTTGGCCAAGTAATTGACCTGACCCACATAGAATGTTAGGTCTCCACCCAGACTAGGGCTCCCATTCTCTTGACCAGAAAGAAATTGTTTTCTACTCTATCATTTCTGTTCTGTTTCCCCATGCTGAAAGAAAATCCAACAACAGCAACAAGGCTGAGTGTATTCACACTACCTTGTGTCCTATCAATGGCAAGTGTCCTGTGAATTTTCTACCTTACAGGAAATGTCAGTCCAAGGTCATGCACTTTGTGAGTCTGAGATTATATTAGCCATAATAAACAGGGAGCACATTTTTGTTGGCTCATGTGTCTATAAATATTTATAGTTGTTTGAATCATAGCATTTTCCTCTCAATTAATATCTTTAGAGAAAGCAGAGGCTGATAAAGCATTTCATTAACTCGATTTCCAAAAAATGTTCACCGTAGAACACAAGAGCATGAAGGCCTCACAAAAATTTTGGTCACCTGAGGAAACAATGCATGCCAGTTATTTTATTTATGATAACAGTCTAAACACTCAAAGATTTACCATGCTATAAAATCTAAATAATGTCACTTTTGTGTTTCTCTATTAATTTCATGTGTCAGGTATTATTAACTTATTTGTTTCTCTCATTTTGCTGAGGACAAGAGCATTTATATCCCTCACAGGTCATAACAGTACTTCACACAATACATACTTAGTTCATACATGGACGGTTGGAAAGAATAATGCAAATTATTACTTAAAAGTTTCTTAACCCAGTCTTATTGTAACTTGGTATGCCATGTTTGGTTGATATCCCTGGGAAGATTTCTCCTTTCTGAAGGGAAACAGAGAAGGAGAAGGAGTAGATTTAGGGGAGAGGGGGTCAGGGAGAGGAACTGGGGGCCAAGGAGGGATGGGAAACTGCAGTCTGGATGTATTGTATGAAAGAAGAATAAAGCAAATGAACAAACAAACAAAGTTTCTTAGACCTTGAACTCCCGAACATAATTTGTATATGTTCTTGTTCTGGAGACCCCATGTGCACACACAGAAAGGTTCACAGAATCTGCCAAATGTGTTTATTTAAAAATGATTTAATAATTCATTTCTCATCTTGTCTAAACAAAAAATAAGATAGTCATACTAGTTACCCACCCATGCCCTTCATGAGAGGCTCTGTCTCCTGGGTTTTTGCGAGATTCTGTAGTTGCAGCAGACAAGTCCATATCACATTGTGTGCATGACAACACTTCTAATTTATGTTTTTTTCTACTGCTCGACACTTTAAATTGAGAGTTATATGCTTTGTTTTCTTCTGTTTATATTCTGTTGGCAAAATAAATCACATAGAGAAGCTTAGAGTCAACTACAATCAAAATAAAATGAAATATGATTTCCCCGTAAGAAGGAAAAGAAGTATCCTCAACAAACAAAGCAACTCTTTGTGATCCCTTACCCCCTGACATCACTATTCCTAGCCCCTAACTTGCAACAAATATACTGTCACACTGGCAGGTCATGGGTAACTTTCAATATGTCTTCACCCTGCCCACATTTACCTACATCTGCTTTCTCCCAAAATTGTTCAAAGCATTTGTGTGCCTGGAAGTATACACTGACCATATAAAAGAATGAAAAACCTTACTATCCTATAACCATAAATAATCCTCCCTTTATTATTGAAGATAGCTTCAACTTGATTCACAGTGTTAAAATTAGCCATGTAAACAAAGAACAAGGATGTCTCTTGTATGTTTTTTTTAAATGCAAGAGACCTTGTCAGTCTATCTCAAGTGCCTTATTATCATGACCTGCTTTGGTACACCAAGGAACAAGCCATGAAGTTTCTAATGCTCCACAAACCTCCTATCAGGGAATGCAGTTCCAGTATTGCTCTTACTGGAGAAAGCTTAGCTTTTTCTGATGAATTCTCATGAACCCTCCTTTGTCTAAGCAGAAGAACAATCACTGCTTCTTTTAGTAAAAGGCAAAGATGGTGAAACGCTCTTCTACCTCCTGCTCAACCGGAAGCACAGGACACACATAAGCTCATTCTCCACTGAACTCTCATTTCTGGTTTATATAGCCAGGGAGTCAGCATAAAGATGATGGTGGAACACTAGGCTGACCCCATCTGTAGAAGCCCTAGCAGTGGTACTGGCCTCTCCCAGGAGCTCTTCAGCATATGAAGGAGATTTTAGCCTATGTTGAAAAATTCTCTGTACTCACACACAACACAGACACACCAAAATCTATTTTGCAAAAGCACAGACAAGTTAACCCAGCCACACAGGACTCTGCTTTCTCAAATGGGAATATAATGCTAAAGTAACCAAATACCATCAAAACCACTAGGACAAGTATGGAGGTAGTTTGAACAGGAGGTGGGAGAGGTACTTTGGTCTTTGACCTATTTGCATTACAAGAAATTAAGGGCAGACTTGGTGCTTCTTTTTAAAAGCATAAATCACATTTTGAACACTAGACTTCTGCCTTCGTTTCAGAATGGCGTTGGTGATTAAATGAACCACACCTCCTGCCATACTGATCAAACATGTAGGTCCCCATTAGGACAATTTTAAAGCACTTCCAATTCTGTAAAACCATGGGACTTACACTTTAGAATTTTCCATCCCTAACTACTTCTTGCGCGTCATAGGAAATCTATTCCATTTAAAATAAAGAAAAGATTTTAAATTAAGTCACAAAAGATCCAGAGGACTCTAAATTCAGTCCAGTTCTTCTTTGAAACCACAACTGATGAAAAAAAAAAAGTCCTTTGTTAATTTCAGTTTGTGTTACATTCTTAATTTCATTTAAATGTAGGTATTTTGTAATTTCCGTCTGCTTTCATGTAAAAAAAAAAGCTGTATTGGGGATTATGGACATAAAGCTTCACAAATTACATGTATCCTGTATGAACTGGCTTGCACATAACACCCCCCTTATAAACAAAGAACATGAAGTGTGCCTGATGTGATATGGACACTCCAGAGCTATCATTTGTCCTCAGCTTCTATGCATTACCATATAATAAAAACTTTTCATTGTTTTCTTTTCTCACAAAAGCTATCTTAAAAGAAAAGGAAGTTACTTTCCACTGGAAATTTATACAAAATATTATATTTATAAGGCATATTTATAATTATTTTGGGTTTGATAGGTGACCATTTTCTAATTTTGAAACAAAATATTACCGTATACTCAATTTGAAGCCATTCCACATTTACTGATTTTTGTCATGCCCCATGTTTCCTACTGTACTATGTGAAATTCTCTTTCAAAATATCAAAGGCTTAATTAGGAGCATATAAAATTTGACCACAAAGTTGCTTAATTCATTTGTAAGCAGACATCATACACTTGAGAGCTGGAAGACATTTTAATGTGAAGTAAAGATTTATTTACATACTAGATGCCTCAAAGTGTGAAGAGTTTGGATGCTGAAGTAACTGTTGCCTCTGTTCCGGACTACATCTAATGTCTGAATCCAGTACTTGGGCATCTAAATACCTTAATATCAGTGCTAGGGAGAGTACAAATGCTCGGAGAAGCAAAGAATGGGAAAAACCTAAGCCTTCTGCATCCTAAAAATGATTCCTGTAGTTTTCTAAAGGAGATGGAGACAATTGCTCTAAAACCAGTTAGTCTGATCACACATTAACCTGGTAGCTACAAGGTAACAGAGACTTCAGGGAAAATTGAAAGAGCAGAATTACAGATTTTTATTTCTT
Organism: Peromyscus leucopus; assembly: GCF_004664715.2. NCBI lineage: Eukaryota > Metazoa > Chordata > Mammalia > Rodentia > Cricetidae > Peromyscus > Peromyscus leucopus. The sequence continues at coordinate 30,255,204 of NC_051072.1, read as the reverse complement.
GTTTTTCTTCCTAAAAGAAAAAAAAATAGTCTCTTGGATACCATAGAAAAGCAGCCTAGAAAGTGTGGAACTGTGAAAGGTACTGAAATGGTATAGGGAAACTGAAGAATAGAAAGCATCCCATAAAGAAAAAGATGGGAAGGACAAAATCTGACCCTTTGATTTAAATAAACATATTTGGAAAACATATAAGGTACTCTAGCCAGGCCTGGTGATCCAGGTCTTTAATTCCAGTTAGCAAGAAGCTGATGTTGGAATATTACATGTTCAAGACTTGTTAGGCTTGTATAGCCAGTCCCAGGCCAGTTTGGACTAATGAGTGAAATGCTGTCTCAATTCTGTTTTAAAAACATAATTTAAAAAGGCCAGGGATGTAGCTTCATGATAGAGTGCCTACTTGGAAGGTACAAAACTTGAGTTTCTTTCCTGAGACACACTTCCAGAGTTAGGGAAATCAAACACTAGTTACTGTGCCTATAAAGGAGAAATACAGCTATGTATAGGACTTGACTAGACAATCAACAACTTGTTCTCTCTTCCCCAAATGGACATTTGATATTGATGGAGAGTTAACTAGGACCTACCAAATCTTTGGCTTGGAACTCTATCTAGAACTAAGTAGCCAGGCAATAAAGCTAGTTTGAGGAGGAAAAAGTATCAATAATTCCTCTGGCTTATTATCACTTATCAGATGGAATGGACACAAAGGATATAAACACCAGAAACGGGATAAACGGCTCTAAGAAATTATAAATCCTAAGCAAGAAATTAGTTTCTTATCATGTAGTATTATCCTTGTTCCTCTTTCAGAGTTGGAGATTTTATAGACTGAGGGTTCGAAAAAGAATGGTTTGCTAAATAAATAGAAGTACAGGACAGTATCTGGTTGCTGCTCCAGGATCTTTCTACAAGAGTGATGAACACCTGGAGTATATAGCACAGAATGATCTGGAAGCCTGCCAGATTTATGCTATAAAGTCACAATCTTAGGGAGAGAAAGAACATTGTCAGATAAAACTATAAAACTGGATGTAATGAAAGACATCAACCATTACAATCGAACATGTTATGCAAGCCGTACAGGAAAAAGAGAATTTATAGTTAAAAAAGAGTAAAGGAGGACCCAGAATTGTGTAATCAGAGCCCAGATCATCAGCAACATTTGGAATATAATTCAAGATAGTAAAACACTAAGATTTGTTGCTTGAAACACATGATCATAACAATGAAAACTTGTACTTTGTTCAAGTAGGAACTTGAAAGAGTAAATAGATCCTACATGTCATGAAGATATAAGTTTATGTGGAACTCATCAATTCTGCTTTTGATAGCACAAAAGAAAATAGCCCAGTGAAGATAAAAGAAGAGCAAGAACAGAGTGAAACAGCAGAGAAAATGTTCTGTAGCTTGCTTACTGAGAGAAGGCCTTGTTCCTGCTCTTAGAACTAACATTAAGCTCGGATCCTGGAATTGTGGCTGGAGATGGCCCTAACATAGGCGGCCAGAACAAGGTCATATTGGGAACATTGTTTACCTAAGGAGTTAGAGGCCTTGTGGCTGGATAGAGAACCTAGATATTAGTTGAAAGGAAAAGTGCTGAATGGTAGATTTAAAGATCAAGACAAGGCAGGAAACAGGAGCAGTCAGAAACTGGAAGGATTAAGAGGGAGCTAGGCTGTTGTGGAAAAGTTGACTACAAGCAATTCATGATTAAAGCAGTGGGCAGAGAGCAATGGAGTGTTTGGATTACCCTTGGAAGCGATGTTTAGTGCACAAGAGGTGGCCGTGGGTGGGAATATTGACAGGTGGCACTGTCAGCAGCTTAAAGGACACAGAGATCCCAAGCCTGCAAAGGAAAACAAATACAATGCTGTTGAGATTTTTTTTTTTTCTTCCCTGTAGTCTATTAAAGGTCTCATCTGTTATAGGGCCGAAGAGTTTAACAAAATCAGATAAAACACAGATTTTAGAATCAGATAATTTAACACAAAGCCTGATTCTACAGGATTCTGCTCTGTGACCCTGAACAAGAGATTAAGCTCTCTTTATATTGCCTCAAACTTTTTGTCTGTGAAATGGAAATTGTAAGAGCGGTGCTGATATCACTGTGAGATGAGTGAGATTAAATATGACAACATATTCCCAGACTTGAGCCTTGTGCTTATAGTTTTTATTTAAATATTGGTTTACTATTAGTCTGAACACATGGCCAAAAGTAATTATAAGTTCCTGATCTGTCTAACAGTAAGTTATTGTTTACCATCAAAATGAGTGTGTGAGAATACTTTACTGGAGGTCAAAATAACTTTTAAAGAATGTGATCATGTTCTCCCACCTGAAAATGGGGGTTCTCTAACTCAATATGCTTTTAATGTGACTGATGGATCTAGCCTAAATACAGTTTTATAACTGGAACTTGGTAAGCAGAAGCAAAATAAATGAATAAACAGTGATTGATTTACCAAGTAGTAGAGATTGAACATGAAGGCTAACTCATGAAATCACTTCAGGTTTTCATAAAAAGAAAGATGCCTTTCTCCCTCCGTATTTTGACAGTTTCATACATGTGTATAACTCATCTGGATTTCAAATGTAGCTACCCATGTGGTATTTTATCTAGTAATTCTAAAACATAGTAAAGAAAAAAACCAGATTGAAAATTTAAGTGAAATTTATGAGTATTTATCATTACTATTACTAATAAGGAAGAAATACATTTTCTTCCAAGTTTATATTTACAGGTATAGGAAAATCACATTGTGTATGTTTAAAAAGTGTAATTAAAAATATCTCTCTAAAGGGATAAAGACTAAACATTATGATTGAAAAATTATCTATCTGAAGGGATAAAGACAAAAGACAGTTGGGTTTTAAATATTATGCTAGACACAGAGGTGTTATAACCTCCCCTTGCATGTGTGTTCGTGGGTGTATTTTGGGATAAATCTTCAAGCAGCTTTTTAGTGTTTTCTATAATTTGTCCTTCTCCCTTTGGAGGTCACAGGGTGTGTGTTTTTGTAACTGGTTGTAGGCATGGCCTTATACTTTGGATTTCACAGCAGAGTCTGACAAGAACTACTACATACAAAGTCAAATACTATCTATTCAGAACATCTAGCAGAAAATGATTTCACTCACTTCCACTGAAGACCAGCTAGCTGTAAATTTCTCATACTACGCAATCCTTTTAAGTAGATGTCACTCATATTCTGAGACTCAATTTAGCAATTTATAAGAAAAATGTTGATACAAAATTGCAAATATCTTTAATGAAATCAACTGTGAGGTTATTAACTAAATTGTTCATCTTACTATATAGTAATTTTTCAAGTATTTGTGGGATAACTAAATTTTATCCCAAATGAATCACAAATTAGAGTATCACTGTCTTTTCTATCTTTTGTATTCTACTTCTCATTTGGCAGTTTTCCTGTCTCTCCTAACTTCTCAGTAAGTATTAAACTAGTAACTTAATGGAACCCTGGTGCCTGGACCAGGATTAAATCCTCCTTAATCTGTGGAATGGGCATAACAAGATCCCTAAGCTATGGTGTTCTCATGAAGATTGACTTTATATAGAGAAGTTCCTTGAAGTCATCACCAGAAGTAGCGTTCATCATGGTGGCATTTTCACAGTGAATGTTTCATGCTGCCATATTCTCGTTTTCCTAGTTATTACTTTAGTCAAAGGCCAAGGCTTGAGCTGGAAGAATCGTTTTTTACTGTTCTAAAGAATCATCACCCTTTCTGGGCCCAGTCTAAAACACCAACTCAAAAAGGAAAACCTCCAGCTCCCATGTTCGTTTCTTTAGTTTCCTCTCCCTCTGGCTTCCTTAGAAGCCTGTTCTAAATTTGAATAGTAATACTCTGTTTAACTCTAAGGTGGGTCCCCAGTTTTCCCCTCTCATTCTAAAAGTCCACTGTGACATTATTGACATAGTTGTTTTTAATCAAATTCCATCAGTTAAAAATGGAGAATTACTCTGCAACCTGGCTTTTACAAACCAGGTCTAGCCAACACAGAATACCGTGCTAATAAATTCACCATTTTCGGTTATATTAGGATTCCCTAATATTTGTTGTTTAAATGGATTTAACTGATAGACACATGTTTTATGTTTAGTAAATCGTTGTAGCTTTGAATACTCAGTGTAATAAGTTCTTTATACATTTATAATAGCTCTCAGTTGCCTTAGACCAGAATTGTGTTAGTAATTTTAGTTGGCACAAGATGATGTGATATGATCTTGTTCCTAATATTTCCATAACTGCCATCCTGAATCATCTTCTATAATTGTTTTATTTTTGTTTTTATTTGTCATTGTATGTGTGTGTGTGTGTGTGTGTGTGTGTGTGTGTGTGTGTGTGTTCTAGTCTAGAGTATGGGGCACGTGAACGCAAAGGTCTATATATGAAGCTCATAGGACAACTTCATCTTAGTCCTTGACATCCTTCTGTTAGCTGGCTGGGATACAGAGATTCTCCTGTATCCGTCTTGTCTCTTACCACAGGGGTGCTTGGGTTGTGGACAAGTGCTACTTTTATGTGGTTCTGGGCTTTCAAATTTAGGTCTTTGAGTATGCATATCAAGCACTTTACCTACTGATCTACGCACTGCCTATTACCATTTCCCCAACCTCATCTTCCTGTTAAAGCCACTGTATTACTTCCACTGAACTTTCTTGATGTGGCACCATAAGTTTCTGATGAAATCATCTCCAATACCTTTCAGAAACCATAATCTCCTTGCTGCATCTTGGAACCCAAGGATGGTGAGCCATGCACAATTCACTAATTTTACTCAATTCATTTATCCTTCAGCTTGTTGCAATGCATATATAAATGCCTTTCACTAATTATAGATGTAACCAACCGTCTTATTAAATAAGAAACACAGAACCAATGTAAAAGAGAAAGCCAAGAGATCAGAGCTCAGAGCTAAAATCTCACCCTTTCTCCTGCGGTGGTCCTAGCTTTCTGAAAGAGAGCTACTTCCTGTGTGTATGTCTTTTCATAGTCTTTTTGCTCTGCCTTCTCATCGGTTGTAAACCCAAACACGTGACTGCCTCGTCACTGTCTGTATGTACAGCCCCCCAGGTCTTAAAGGCATATGTCTCCAATGCTGGCTGTATCCCTGAACACACAGAGATCTATGGGGTTAAAGGCGTGTGCCACCACCACCACACTCTGTCTATGGCTCTAATAGCTCTGACCCCCGGGCAATTTTATTTATTAACATACAATCAAAATCACATTTCAGTACAATTAGAATACCACCACATTTCCCCTTTTCTATTTTAATAAAAAGAAAAAAAAGCAAAAGGTTATAACTAACAAAAGAAAAACTATATACAAAAGTACAGTAACTATATACAATATATACAAGTAATAAATACCTAAACAGGTATTTGACAAATCAGAGAAAATAATTCCATTATCTATCCTATTTTGGTAAATCCAAGATGTATCTAATGTACTTTCTATCCTAATTAATTTTTAACTATAACTAACTAATCTTTAACCATAACTAACTAATCTTTAACTCCCTCAGAGACCCAAGAAGGAAATAATATTAGCTAACAAAAATAAAAACAGGAAGTGCATGCAAGCAACTTCCAAAAAATTTGTGAGTTGACAGAAACAGCCAGCTGCCTGGATAGTCGCCTGAGGTTTCCGCAGTGTTGGGGCATCATCTTTAGCCTATAAACTTAGTGTATCTGACAGACTCATTTGTGAAGTAGGATGTACACAAGGTCAACAGTTCAACCTCACATTGGGTGAGAGCAGTCCATGTACCAGAAACACCTGAATTCCACTAGTGTCCTGTCATGATTCAGGATTTTAAATTCTGGAAATTGTTGACAGTTTTTGAATTCAGCTGTCCATTCTTCTTGGCTGTGTATATATGGCTTCATCTCAGAATCCCCTTCTTCTCCACATCCCTCTATTAAATGCCAGTCTACTATCGAGCTTTCAGCTGCTGTTCCATTGCACAACAGAAGCCATAGGATCTCTGCCTGTTAAGCTGCCTTTGAAGAAAAGGGCACTGTACCTTTTCTGGATTGCGAAGGCCACTTCAGGGATGGGGCCATATTGTCCTGGCCTCAGAAGATGCCTTTTGATAAAGCCATAACCACACTTGTTTTGACAAGAATCAGTAGTCCTTTGTTTCGTGTTCTGTCTGAGCTTTCTATAACTGAAATACCACCACAACTAATGCTTTTAAAATTTTCATTTTTAATTTATTTTAATTAATTAATTACTTTTTTCCAGCCTGATCCCAGTTTCCTCTCCCTCCCTCCTCTACCCTCAGTTCCTCCCCACAACCTCCACTCCTCCTCCTCCTCTCTCTTCAGAAAAAGGCAGGCCTCCCATGTGCATCAGCCCACCATGATATACCAAGTTGCAGGGAGACTAGGCATCTCTTCGCCTATTAAGGCTGGATGAGGCAACCCAGTAGCTAGAAAGGGTCCCAAAAGCGGGTAACAGAGTCAGAGCCAGTTCCTGCTCAGACCATTAGGAGTGTGGCAAGAAGACCAAGCTAGACAAATGTAACACATATGCCAAGGATCTAGGTCAATCCCACACAAACTCTATCCTTGGCAGTTCAGTCTCTGTGAGCCCCTATGGGGCCAGGTGAGCTGATTCTGTGGTGTTCTTGGCCCCTCTGACTCTCATAATTCTTCCTTCCTCTCTTCTGTAGGATTCCCTGAGGTCCACCAAAGGTTTGGCTGTGGGTCTCTGCATCTGTTTTGATCTGATGCTGGATGAAACCTCTGTGATGGCAATTGGGCTAGGCACCAAGCTATGAATATAGCAGAATATCATTAGGAATCATTTCATTGACTTTTTTTTCTTTTTTGCCAGTCATGTTTGGTTCTATCCTAGGTCTCTGGGCTGTCCAGCCTCTGGGTCCTGGCCCTTCCTGGGTGGGCTCCCATTCCATGGTATGGGTTTCAAGCTGGAGCACCCATTGGTTGGCCATTCTCATAATTTCTGCACCATCTATACTCCAGCATATGTTGTAGGTAGAATAAATTGTAGGTCAAAGGTTATGTGGGTGGTTTTTGATTCCAAGCCCTCCACCGGAAGTCTTGCCTAGTGATGGTCACTTATGAGATTCTTTCCATTTCATTCTAATGAAAAACAATTCACACGTCTATTAATATAGTTTTGCTTTATTATAGCTTCAAAATACTGAAATGAGTTTACAAACATAATAAAGATCATAGTCACTTTCCAGAAATGAGCACCCAGCAATCTTATTTCTTTATATTCTGGCACATCACTTTGTAACTGGAAATATGCCCGAGGAAAGCCTTGTCATCTGCTGAAGAGCACTGTTGCCATGCTGGGAATCTGATACACTGTGTCCTCTGAGTTAGCATGCTTTACCCGCCAGGTGTTTGGTTACTTGTTTTTCTATGAATTCTGCTTGCTGAAAAGGGACAGCCAATATAGGGACACATTATGTAAATGAGTTTAATTATTAGTAATAATTTGCAATGAGATGAAAAGGTGTATTCATTTAGATTGTAATGGTCAGTGTTTATTCATATACTTTAAAAATAACTTCCAGCTTAAGGAAATTTGAATACATATAGCTGTACTTTAGAAATGTTTTTGTAATCCCAAACAGATTGAATACATTTTAAATAATGTTCTAAACAGAAGACACTCTACTATGAGCCTTCAATTATCCATTTTAACATTAGTAAAACTCAAAAAAATTGCTAATCAATGTGCATCATGATTAAACAGATAAATCTGATGTAGTTTGGAGCCAAACATTCAGAAGAATCTTAGCAGGGGAACATCCTTTCATCTATAAGTTGTACCTCCAACTCTAATAACTTTGACTGAGTCATATCTTATACATTAATATTTACAACATAATGATACCCTAAAATGGAATGTAGTCTACTTATTACTAATAATATATTCAAACATAAGTAAATAACTAAATTTTGCATGGATCTATTTGCCAGTTACTGAATTATGTATTTTTGTTGTTGTTGTTGTTTTGATAGGGGTATAATAGCTGTGGAGGCCAAGAGAATTATGAAGTTCCAGAACCTGATGATAGCATTTAAGAGACTCTTAACAATGAAAGGAAGGCACTGGTTACAAAACGAAACAGCACGCATTTAATGAAGAGCCAAGCAACATGCCCCAGAATTGAAATGACTCCTTCTATATGGATTATCAAACAACAGCAGAAAAAGAACCCTTCAGGAATTCCCTGCACTTTTGGTTTGGAATGAAACACCATCAATAGGACTTTTGCCAACAATAGTTCTAGGAACGAACCAGATATTAAGAATTGCAGCCACAACACTCAGTACCATTAGCAACACAAAGCAAAGTTGGTCCTGCTCTCCATTGAGCTCAGATGCCCAGCTCACCAAATTTCGGGACAATTTAAATCTTTCCAAAGGAAGACTGGTCTGTTTGTCCCTTCTCCCTGCACTAAATGAGGTATATGCCTCAAAGGTAAAAGAATTTAACACAGTACAAAGTGGATTACTTGAAGTTACCATCAAAATATGTTTCTAAAAGTTGATAAACACTTCTTCTAATACCATAACAAGGATGAGACTCTACGAATAACCACCACTATCATCAAAATAAACTGTTGCTGTAACAATAGCTGCTGGTACCAAGTTACTACAAACTTGTTTCAATATTACAAACATTGCAACAAACATGTATCAGTCTGACTCAAGGCTGGTTGTGATACACAAATCCTCGGCAAACAATGCTTAGTTAAAAAGGTATTATCTAAAGGTTAGTATAATGGCTCAGGGAGTAAGGATAGCATACTTCTCTAACATAAGACCCAAGTTGTGTTCACAGCACCCATGTTGGATGGGTCACAACTGCCTGTAGCTCCAGCTGCAGGGGATCCAGTCCTTTTTGAAGCTTGGAAAGGTTTTTTTTTCCCCATAGAATTTACTAAATGGCAGCAAATGCTCAAATGAAAAAAACCACGAACTTTTTCAATATCCAAGATTTTATATTTTTTCACATTAAGCCATTTTATCAGTGTTCCTCAGTCCCATTAAACTTTAAGCAGAAAGACTTATAATCATATATGCCTAAAAAGTGTATTTTTGCTTAGACAATAGAATTAACAAAGGCAATTTTATTTAAACACAACTCGGTTAGACTTAATTTACATAATGGATTGGGAATAAACTAGTAACAGACACAGTCTTGTTTTGGAACACACAATACTCCCTCCTTCATCATAAAACCATGACCTTTCTTGTATTCATTTAAGCATTTATTTTGCTTGGGAAGTAGGGGGTATATATGATCAAAATACATTATATACATTTATTAAATTCTCAAAAAATAATAAATGAAACAAAGTAGAACACCACTGAAAATGTTTGCCCTGAATAAGATTAAATTATATTTAATCTCTTACATTTTAATTAAATTCACTTGAAATACTTACTTGTAAGATAATGGTGTTTTAAATCATAGATTTCTCCTCCCCCTGCCCCAGGGAAATGATAGTTGGATGGAATGGATGGCTCATGAGATAGAAGGATGAACTAATAAAATAGGTCATTAAGTAGCAATCCATAACAATTTTTATTGCTTGAATCAGCTTAAGCCTAGAAAAGAAAATCTATGACAATTGTTCAGTGCAGCAGAGATATCCACACAGTGCTTAGTTTCTCAAATTCTTGATGTGGTAGTAATTCTTTTGAAGTTTGCAAACTGAAACTGGAGATGGATTTTCCATCTTTTATACTTCTATTATCTCAACAAAATGTAAGACTCAAAGCTAAAAGTTATTTAAACAAAACCTTAGCAATAAAATGTAAATGACATCATTACTCAAATCAAATAATTACCTAAGTTCCCTGGTCATTGTTACTAGAGAGCATTTAAAGAAGGTATTAGGACTATAAAGTCAAAACTATTCTTTCTCATTAAATTTCAAAAATGGTGAACATAGATATATTTGAAGTGGGGACAGAATTTCAGACCTTCATAATAACTTAGAAACATCAAATAAAAAGCTAAGATATTATAAACTAATACAGTACATACATATTGGCATGAATATTCTTTCAGCATATACATTTGAACACAGTTAAACCATTACATTATTCTGTCTCCTCTTTTAACCCTTGAGAAGGAGGAGGGGGAGGAGAGGAGGAGGGGAGGAGGAGGAGGAGAAGGAAAAACAATGAAATTATTTCATATTCTTCTGAAACTCTTAGAATCAATGTTTTGCTAAACACTTGGCAGATTGGGATGTGCAATGCCTGAACTGCCAAGTGTATTCTCCAGTATTCATGTCTTTACCCTTATCCTCTCCACCTGGAGTCGTAACACATGTTTAATGATAGTATTTTACAGTCTAGAATTCAGAAATCATTATCTCAAGGACTATCAGGACAGATAGGAGAATACTAATTTGTATTTGTAGTATTTGCAGCAGAGCAAGAACAGAAAGAAGCAAGTACTATGGTGAAATCACAAGTAGCTACCGACCCTAAATACCCCAAACTGTTGAAAATGAAACTGAAGCACCAAACCCACCCGATACGTTACCAGTCAAGCAGCTTCATTTGGTCCAGTGGCTGCCATGTTACACCTTTCAGTCTCCATCACTGCTTCTGACCACCAGTCACACAGTTGATTGACTATATAAATAGAAGCAAAATACAATTGTGTAACTCAGAGTTCTCTCCCAGAAAGGTGTGTGAAATGATCTGGGGTGGTTCTCATGGAATGAATATTTTTTTTAAACTAGTTCTTTAGGTAATATCACTGTCAAAGTTGAAAAACCTCTGATATAAAGAAATAGATATGAGTATGTCACATGCAAACCATTTGTTTTCCCTGTTAAAAGCTAATTGCTAATGGTCAGGAACAGGCTACTAACTGAGAGATATCTCAAAAGCAATTCACCTAGCACATTTTCAAGTGCTTGCACTACTTTGGATCACACATTTATTTGTGAGAAAAGGTTAGGGATACAAGTTCATTTTAGAGCATAACATTTATAACTACATGTATTAGTGATTTAAAAAAGTCAATAACAGAATCAGCTGTGTGTGTGTGTGTGTGTGTGTGTGTGTGTGTGTGTATTCAGAGAGGGAGATTTGTGACAGTGAGAGATGCCATGTTCAGATACCAGCAGGCTGGAGACCTAAGAGTAACATTTTAGTTTGAGTCTAACATCTGTCTGGAGGCAGAATTACCTCCTTCCCAAGAGACTTCTTTCTTCTCTTAAATTCTTCAGCTGATTGGATTATTGTCATTCATATTATTAAGAGTTTAATGAGTGTCTGTTGGTTTAAATTTAAATCTGACCTTAAAAAATACAGAAATACAGGGATAAATGCCTATTTATTTGTTCCATGTTCTTAGGGCAGTCCAAATGAGGAGAGGGTACCTGGTGCAGTGATGTTGATCATTTCCTAGGATTCTCAGAGCTATTATTCATCCACTTCATGTTGGATATCATGTTCGATGAAGTTCGTCCACTTCATGTCCATAGGAAGTTACATAAAGAATACAACAGTCAGAAAGAATAAGGAAGTCATCAAAAGATAATTTACTAGGTGAATCTCCTGATCCTCAACTATAGAATGAAGAAGTCCATTATAAAAGTGAAAATGTCCATACTTGTCACAGAAGACTATATGAAACAACGCCCCTTGACCTTTGGGGATGCCATTGATATAAAGGAAAATGATTCTGTAAGCAACTCTTACTGATTTATCAAACTCACTGCCCTCATCTATGATGGTGTGATGACTACTAACCAGAGAAGGCCTAGAAACAACCTCTTGATAGTTCTTCTAGGTATCATATTTATAGAGGGAAGCTGTGTCTCTGCAAAAAGCATTTGAGAATTTCTGAACATAGTGGAACTATATGATGGTAAGGAGCACTTCATCTATGGGGAGCCCAGGAAATTCTTCACCAGAAATTTGGCATAGCAGAATTACTTGAAGTATCATCAGGCAATTCTTGTGGGGTCCAAGATCCTATTCTGAAATGCAAGTTCTTGGATTTTTGGCCAAGGTTACAAGGAAGGATCCAATCTATTTTTCACTTTTCTGTGGTGAGGCTCTCAGAAACAAGGAAGAGAGAGCCTGGGTCAGAAAGGTTAGTACCATGGGTACATGAGTTAGGACCATGTTGACAGCAGATCATGGGGCAACAGCTTTTCCGACTCAGAAGACTCTGTTAGACTCCATCTACTTGTCTTAGGAGGGCAGTAAAATTCCAAGTACAGAAGGATCAAGGTTATCCTGATAGAACACAGTGTAGAGCAGCTATGTGTTCTGGCTCTAGATGGTGCTAGCCTGTTCCATTTTTTTTCCTTTGGGTAATTTCTCCAATGCTGGTCTTTGGAATTGAAGGTGTATTACCTTCAAAATGTAAGTTTATGATTACGCACATTTTTTTCTGTCTCATCAGGATTTGAGAAAATATAGGGAGAGTATTCAGAAGTCAATTGTTTGGTCCTTTTAGTCTTATTAGTTAAATCTGTAATGCATTCCTAGATTGGTTGGTATCATTTAAGAAAATAGGAAGTGGTAGTAATAATTATTTTAAAAAATACTGTAATATCAGCATGGTTATTCTAACTGTTTAGAAGTTCATTTATATGTATAGACTTTGATTCTGACTAATCTTGCTGAGTACTGTTTTTATATGCAAGTTCTTTATAATGAAAGTTATATTTAACAAAATACAGCAACGTTTATGCTGTCATGTTAATTATTTAAGTATGATGATCTAGCAAAGAAGATACATATAATTAACATTCACTGTATTAGCTACAACCCAAATGAAGGATGGATGAGCCATTTGCCATTTATAAAACAAAATTTTATTCTCTTATTTAACAATTAAAACTCCCATCTGCCTATATTTTATTATTAGTTTAACTAATGACTTTAAAACATTCTGCTGTATGAATAATCTACTCTATCCCATGAAGAGAGGATTTTAGTTCAGCTTGAATTTTTCACCCACTGAACCTATGCAATATAGTAAAACTGTCATTAGACCAAGTAGTAGTCAAGACAAAATTTTTTTTATCTTGAATTAAGTGTGTGAGCAAAAAAGAACAAAGCCAATGTATAATAGAAGCTGCCATATAGAATTAAATCCCTAAAAAGGCCTTCAGGTTGGCGATGATACTATCACCATGCTCTAATATCTATTTAATAGGTCTGTATAGACATTGTGTCCCCAGATCTTCACATGTTTCTAGAAAAGATGTATTTGAACAAGTTTTGGAACTTGGCACTACACCATGCCCAGGATTCCCATTCCATGGCATTATCACTCACTATGCCTTGAATTCCCATTCCGCTCCTGTCATCAATCAGTTTTACTGAATCTGCAAACTTGTGAACGAATTCTCCACTCTCCTGTTGTGGCTTAATTACAACATTTGTTGCATTTAAGCTGAGGAGTTGTCTTGTATCACCATGGAAACTCAACTAAAATAAAAATCACTGGGAGAAAATATACTTCCCAATAACAATGTTGTCCCTTAAATCACCTGTCAGTCTCCCTGATGCTTAATCTCAAACCATTCTGGGATCCTTGTTAGGAATTGGAGATGAGCCTGGATATTATTTGTAATTTATGTTAGCTATACTGAAAAACAAAAAGAATTTCAGCAAGGTAAAATTGGAGCAAAGACAATGATGAGCTAATTCGTTTATCATACACATGCACAAATACACACACATATAAAACTTAGATTCAGCAAAAGGATATGACTTTCTGAGTTATGAACCAGTTACAACATTCTTTATATCAATTAAATTATCTTATATTGTGTGCTGTTTGATCTTTTAGTGATCTTGCTTAGAATGATTACAAATTTTAGCTAATTAAACTTTTTTTCTTTTTTTCTTCTTTCTTTCTTTTTTTTTTTTTTTTTTTTTTAGCTGAGGACTGAACCCAGGGCCTTGCACTTGCTAGGCAAGCATTCTACCCACTGAGCTAAATCCCCAACCAGTTAATTAAACTTTAACACATTTATCAAGTTCAAAATTAATACTTGGAGGCTTCATATCCTGATTATATTAATGAAAATCTCTTAAAATAGGTCACAGGTTACATTAGAATGAGTGAAATAGATGATGAGCTTTTTCTTTTTCTTTATTTTGTTTTGTTTTTCGAGACAGGATTTCTCTGTGTAGTTTTGGTACCTGCCCTGGATCTCACTCTGTAGACCAGGCTGGCCTCAAACTCACAGAGATCAGCCTGCCTCTGCCTCCTGAGTGCTGGGATTAAAGGTGTGAGTCACTACTGCCCGGCGAGCATTTTCTTCTTTATAAATTATATTTTATTTTATTCTCTGTCTCTCTCTGTCTCTGTCTCTGTCTCTGTCTCTCTCTCTCTGTCTCTCTCTCTCTCTCTCTCTGTGTGTGTGTGTGTGTGTGTGTGTGTGTGTGTGTGTGTGTATGTGTGTGTATCATGGCTTGTGGGTGGAGGTCAGAGGCCAATCTGCAGGAGTCAGTTCTTTTCTTCCACGGCCTGGTTCCAGGGAATTAAACTCAGGTTGTCACACTTGGTGACAAGTACCTTCACCCACTGAGGCACCTTGCTGGCCCCCATGGGTATTTTAAGATGTCAGGAAAGAAGCAACTAAAGTAAGGCTGAGAAGAAGAATATATTTAAGAACAGATAAGAAAGAGCACAAAGATCTGCAACTGGTCAGTTCACAGAGAGTAAAAGATTTTAGTAATGTCTTTATCAACCCCCTCTCCTCAAGGCTCAATAATCTATGCAGAATAGGAGGGGGAAAGACTCTAAGAGCCAGAAGTTATGGATTACTCCAAAGAAACAGTGTCCTCCAGACACAACAGGATCAATAGATGTAAGAACTCACAGAGAGTGTGCAAAGGTGTATAAGACCTGCATGGGTTCAAGCCAGACAGAATCCAGGCACTGAAAATGGAATGTGAAAACAAAGCCCCAGTCCTAGCCAAGAAAGCGATTTGCAACTGATATCTCCCAGGAGACAGAAAAGTAGTTTTCTCTAGTGGTGTGTCACTGGGTGTATCAACCACACTCAAGGGCAGGTCCCATGCCCAGAAATAGGTGCCAACACAAAATGAACTCTTGATTTTTTTTTTGGGGGGGGGGTTAGTTATATTTTGGTGGGCTTCTTTTTTGTCTCATTATTTTTTTTTCTTGTTTTGGGGGTTTATTTGGGAGCAGAGAGAAAGAGGAGAGGGAGTGAAAAATGAGTTGGGTAGAGAGATGGAGAGGATCTGGGAGAAGTCGGGAGAGGGAGAAAAATGATCAAAATACATCGCATGGAAAAAAATAATAAAGGGCTTTTACTGCAGGAAATAATCCAGTGTTCATAAAGCTTGTCTTCAAAATACTAGGTGAGTAATGACATTTGAGAAAGCCAAGAAGCAGCTCTCCAATCCTTCGCTCTGAAGGAGAGCTGGAGTGTCTGGCCTCAATGGCTGGAGTTTGAAGGCCTTCTCACAAGGTAGAAGTACTTCTTGCTTGCATCTATAATTCACACTGCCAGAGTTTAAAGACCAAGTTGTGTTCCAAAGAGAGATGCCAAGGGTCAGTTTGCAGAAATGTGTCCAAATGTGCTGTCAAATCAAAGAAGCCTGAGAACCAAACCCAAGCCAGCCCTAATCCAGGAAAGCACACAGAGAAACAACAGGTCAGAATGTGGAACTGGGAGGTAGTGAGCAGGATGTCATTCATGCCTTTGGCTGTCATTGTTCTAGGTAAAGCAGAAGATAGACCAAGCCAGGATGTTTAAAGGACTGAGGACCAGTAGACAGCAAACAAATTGGCTTTTACAACATAGCCTGGATAGAAAGTAATTCTACCAGAGAAGATTTCTAGGAATGTAAAATCAGCAAAAGCAAATGCAACTTAATTAGAAAAAGTTGACGGATCTTGGCTCCTCCTAACTGTAATCTTAATGATTCAGTTTCCAAGTAGAGTTGAATTTTAGCTAATAATGTATTTCCTATAGATTAATAAATCATTGCCAAAATTTATATACAATTTCATAATTTCTTTTTAAAATACCTTAGTTGTTTGTTACTCAGAAACCTCCCTCCAAAACAGAAACCAAAGTGAAGGTTTAGGAATAAGGTAAAAGTATATATTTCATACATATATGTTATATGTTATGTCAAGTCAAAAAAGCCTGAGAACCAAAGCCAAGCCAGCCCTAATCCAGGAAAGCACATGGAGAAACAAAGGGTCAGAACTTGGAACTGGGAGGTAGTGAGTAGGATGTCATACCTTGGGCTGTCATTGTTCTAGGTGAAGCAAAAGATAAACCAAGCCAGGTTGTTTAACATAGTATTCTTAGATTGAGTTTCCCTGAAACAGACTCAAACACAAGAATCCCTGTGCACGTGATGTCCAAGGAAAATGCTCCCAGAGAAAAACAGGGATCCTGAAGCAAGGGGGGAGGGGAATAAACCAAATGAGATGCAATTTCAGGCAAAGCCCTTTGTTCTGAAAACTGGACACAACATGACTTCTTTAGAGTTCTCTAGAGTACAGGTCCTGCCCCAGCATAGGAGAGATAGCTTTCACATTATTGCATTGTTCCAAACCATCATGCTACCTATAGCAGACCTTCTGTCTTTCTTCACAGGCAGATAAAAGTAGTCATTTTCTGCATGGAGTCATACATACAGGTCAATAGAAGCAAAAATGCATCAAATCTTGGATGAGGTCTCTGTAGATCAGGAAAATGTATTGTTAGCTATCTGGGAAGAAGGCTAATAATTGTTGTGGTTCTGGGGATAATATTATTCATATATCAAAATCCATAGGACATTTATAACAAAATATTGTAGAGTGGGTAATTTCTAAACAGTGGGGATATGTTGATAACACTTCTAAAAACTGGGATGTCCAAGACTGAGTCATCAACAAAGTCAGTAAATTCACTTGGCTTCATAGATGACCCCTCCTGACTGCATGCTTGCAAGGAAAAGTGGACAAAGAGTTTCCCTGAGCCTTGTAAGGCTCTAATCTCCTCCATTAGGGTGGAAACTTCATGGCTTACTTACTCACTTAAAATACTTTGAAATCCTATTATAGTGGGTTTTAGGAACCAACATAAAACTTTGGAAAGACCTCAACTTCAGCATATGAACTCTGTTCTATTAAAGTAAAATCTTTTATGTGATCAAATAGTCTTTTGTAAGATAATGATGCTAGAGAAAAAAAAAACTATTATGGGTTTCTGGAGCGATGGCTCAGTGGTTAAGAGTATTTGTTGCTCTTGCAGAAGACCTGGATTAGATTACCAGCACCCACTTGGAAGCTCACAGTTGTCTATAACTCCAGTCCCAGGGGATCTAATACCCTTCTCTGACCTTCACAGGTACCAGACACATACATACATGCAAGCAAAAAACTCATATATATTAAAAATAATAAAATAAATAAGTATTAAAAATGTTTTTAAAGAAAGTCTATTATGAGAAAATACTAGTCAATCACAACAAAAATTAGAAATCAGAGATTTTGATTCTTAACTGTAATCAAAACTATCCTCCACCTGCAACTATAATGAAAGAAAAGTACAACAACAACAAAAAAAGATCTGTATTGGCCATTGAGTGTCCTTACACTATAAGATCACAATCGATGAAAAGGATGCAAACTCACCAATCCCCATTGGGAAATAGTGACATGAAGTAGATTAAAAGAACAATTAAAAGAAAACTTGACACGAAATATAGTGATGAAGTACATTATTATAACATGGCACATTAATGAAAAAATTCATAAAGACTATTGATAATTTAAAACATGATGCAAAACTTGGAAGACTTTCAAGAGGTATTAAATAAACAAGACCTATAAAGAGCAATTACATTTACTGGCAACTATAACCAAATAGATACAATTGCTGCTAGAACTAAATAGAAATTAAGTAGAAATATAATGAGATCAAGTAATACTACTAAAGTATAATGGCAGATATATACGAAAGATCTAAATACAGAGACTATTCAGGTCAGGACTTTAAAAATCAGTTTTCTTTCTTTCTTTCTTTCTTTTTTTTTTTTTTTTTTTTTTTTGGTTTTTCAAGACAGGGTTTCTCTGTGTAGTTTTGGTGCCTGTCCTGGAACTCTGTAGACCAGGCTGGCCTCAGACTCACAGAGATACTCCTGGCTCTGCCTCCCGAGTGCTGGGATTAAAGTCATGCGCTACCACCACCCAGCCTAAAACTCAGTTTTCTTTAGGTGAGTATTCAAAAGCAATATGTGTTTCTTTCCACAACTTAACAATATAATATGATAAAAGGAAAAAGAAAGAAAATATTCCTGCTGGAAAATAAATTTCTTTCTTGTCTATACTTCCAAATAAACAATTTAAAGTTGCTAGGTTTTATTTTTAATATCTCTATTCTATATTTATAAACATTTTACATAAATAATATACTAAAATATTTATATTTGATATTAAAATATATACTTATACCATTATATTTCAGTGTTTTATTTCTTTCCTCTCTTAGTATATTTTTTATTAACCAGGGAGAGAGTCTCAGCACAAACTGTCCTGAAACTTATGACTATCTTCCTGCCTCAGTCTTCTAAGTGCTGGGAAGGCAGGTATAAGCAACCACCCCTTAATGTCAATGTTTTGTTTCTAAACGATAGGTCCTAGAAGTTGAGCTTCTTGGATAAATGTATAAATTTTTAAATTTTAAGAAGGTAAAAAGAAATTCAGTCGAATACCAGTTTTCTATTTCATTGCAAAAACACAAGCAATCAGCTTCAAGGTTTCAAAGCTTCCGCATACAAAATCACCATGCATTTTCCAGAATATGCACTCTATAATGGCCTCTTGCCCATTATAATTTTTCTCCTGATCCAATATCTCTATCTTTCTAATATACATCAATATCTAATATATTCAGGAACATTTCAACTTCAGCTTTTTCCTATTCTTTCTCAGTATCTTTTTTGTTGTTGTTGGCTTTTTTTTTTTTTAATTTTTTTTGCAGGGGGAGGGGTTCTGATTTTTTTGATTTCTCTGTGAAGCTTTGCCCCTTTCCTGGAACTCACTCAGTAGCCCAGGTTGGCCTCAAACTCATGGAGATCTGCCTGGCTCTGCCTCCCGAGTGCTGAGATTAAAGGCGTGTGCCACCCCCGCCCGGCCTTTCTCATTATTTTAAATTAATTCAGTTTTTACATTTTTTCAAGACAAAACCCAGTGCTGTTCCATCTCTAATTCTGGTACACACACAGCTCATCAGCACACCATGCTCTTGATACTTTTATGTGTATCAACCTTCAAGGCTGTCATTCCACCTTTTTTCTTGAATGTGGCTCAAGTTGTCAAAAATGATCTCTCTGAAAAGTCTAGCTTTCATACAATAGCCACAATGATTCCATTTACCTTAAAATGGATGCAGTCACTCTTCTGCCCAAAATTTCCATGATATCGGGTGAAATTCACATTTTTCTAATTTCTGATAATGCCAAACACCTTTTCATGCATTTACTGCCCTTTAATACTTTTAATCTTTTTCACAACAGTTTAATAATTTGGACAAGTTTGTCTTGTGCTTATTAAGACACGGGGCTCCTTCACATACCTAGGTAACAATTTTTTTTCCAGATGCATAGCTTATTTATCTTTACTCCATATCTGTGGCCAGCCTTTTCATTTCTTTAATTAGTGTCTTGATAAGCTTAAATTTTAGTTTAGAAAAAAACTAGAAATTATCACTTTTATAGTTATTATTTATGAAACTAAGAAACAGTTTTTTTTGTTTTTTGTTTTTTTTTTTTTTTTTTTTTTTTAGCATCATGAGAAAGTCCTTCCGTGGTTTTTACAAAACATTTCATGATTTGAGCTTTTACTTAGTGTGACTAGTGACAGGTAAGGGTTAAGCTTTTGTATAAGTCAGTTGAAATGTGGTTCTTTGTACACTATTTTCTGACAGAATTTGTAAAGGATTATCAGAATGCCTTTGTCTTATAATGCTTGAAATACTTGAAACACCTCACCATTGAGGACACTGGGCTTGCAGTCTTCTTTGAAGGTAAGGCCTATTAATTAAAATACAATTTCTTTAATATAAGGACTTCCAAATTTTCTACTGGAGGGGTAGCATTTTCTTTATAAGTTCACTCATTTTGCCTAAGTTGTAAAACTTACTCTATGTGATTATACCTGTTATACTGTTACTAGTTTTTAATGTCCAAAATTCCCTTTGTTCATTCATAAATTTCATTTTTAGAAACATTTTTGATTCATAATGAACTGAGGAGAAAGCTCAGAGTTCTCATACATCTCCCGTCTCCAACACATACACCTTTGCCCACTACCATATCCTGCACCAGATAACCACATCTGTAATCATCAGTCAACCCGCATTAATGTATCATCACCCAATTACAGTATCTACATAATGGCTTCTTTCAGTGTTTTCTCTTCTGTGAGTGGTTACAAATGAATAATGACATGTAATGACTGTTCTGCTCTTATGTACACTAGCTCACTGTCCTAAAAAATCTCCTGTGCTCTTCCTATTTAGCGCCTACATTTTCTGCCTAAGCCCTGGCATCCACTGATTGTTAATGTCTCCATGGTTGTGCCTTTTCTGGAATGCCACATACTTGGAATCATGCACGGCCTCCTCCTTTCAGGATGGTTTCATTCAATTACTCATATTCATTATGTCTTTCCCATGCTCACCACAGTTTACTAGCTCACTTCGTTTCAGCACTGATTAGTATTCCAGTGTCTGAATGCAACAGTTTATTTATCCACTCACCTACTGAAGGGCATCTAAGTTCCTTCCAAGTTTGGGCAATTATGAATAAAGTTGCTGTAAACATTTATGTGGAACCTTTTGAGGGAGCATGGCTTTCCTGTTGATTTGGGAAACTTCCAAGGAGTGATTGCTAGATTATATGCTGGGAGTAGTGTTTACTTTTGTAAGAAACTGTCAAACTCTTCCAAGGTGACTTATTTTCTATTCCTACCAGTAAGCAAAAGACTCTCTTTTCTTGCCACAATGTGTTGGTCCTCATGAAAGTACAGTTGTAAAAAAGGGTGTGAGTCTATTTCTGGATTCTCTATTCTATTATATTGAGGCTTTTGTCAGCTCTTTTCCCAATACCATACTGTTTTAATTATCATAACATTATAGGAACTTTTGAGTTTTTCTTTGCATGTTTGTTTTGCTTCTCTATAAAAAACCTAAAGATTCAAGTTGAGGATATTGAAGGAAGTATTTTTGAGGGGATTTTGATTAGATTGCTTTGAAAATATACATTAGGTTGACAAGAACTGTCATCTTGATAATTCAGAGTCTCCACATCCTTGACTTTTGAATACCCTGCAAGTCAAGTTCTTCTTTCTATTGTTTGGTTAATTCTAAAGGCTAACATTTGTTGCATTCACCTATTAGTGCATTTGCCAGTTTTTTAGTATCTACATAGATGATCATATCATCTGCAAAGACAGTTTATCTGTGTGTGTGTGTGTGTGTGTGTGTGTGTGTGTGTGTGTGTGTTTGCAATTTTATTTTATTTTTGTCTGAGTTTGGACTTCCAGTACAGTGTTTAAAAGCAGTGGTGAAAGAATACACACATATCTTGTTTCTAGTCCTACTGGGAAAACTTCAAATGTTTCCAGAGTACATTATGACACCTGTAGTTGTTTTATGTAAAACTGGTTTATCAAGGTCACAGTTCATCTCTATTCCTAGTTTCACTGAATATTTATTTATTATGAATGAGTTTGGAACTCAAACCAATTCTGTGTCAGTATCTATTGATTTAATCATGTGAATACTGACTAGCCTTGAAAGCCTGGGATAGTTCCCATTTGGTCATTTTGTACAAATTTACTTGTGCATTGTTAGGTTCAATTTGCAAAATTTATTGAGGATATTTAATATGTATGTTAATGAGTATACCAGTCTATAGTTTTCATTACTTTTAATATCATTATCTGGTTTTGTTATGTGATTGGTGATGACATTGTAGAATGACTTATGAAGCATCCCTAATGTTTTTATCTTTTAAAGGAGAACATTTGGATTGTTATTAGTTATTTATAACTTTCTGTAATAGATGTAGGTCAATTCATGTTGTTCTATTTGTTTTTGAATGAGTTTAAACAGGTAGTATCACTCAAAAAATTGACATTTTATATAGGATATCAAATTTATGAGTGAAGAATTCTCTCAATGTTCCTTTGTTATCATTGTGATAGTCATAGGATCTTTAATGATTCTTCTTTTAATTTCTGCTGTTAACAAAATAGTTTTTCTTTTTCCTTAGCATTTAGAGGTTTATCACTTTCATCAACTTTTCAAAGAACTATCTCTAGATTTTATTGTTTCTGTGTTGATTTTCTGACTTTGATTTTTATCAATTTTCTGCTGGCAATTCTTTCTCTGTGCTCGCTCTGAATCCAACTTTCTTAAAATAGATGATTCTAGGTTTTTTTCTAATATGTGAACCTAATACTTACAAAAATTAATACGTTTTTATTTTTTATTATGCACAAGCTATAAAAATTTTATCTCTCTGTGTTATCAGAATTAAAAATAGCATTGGCATGAGAATGAGGAGGACAGAGCTGAAGTCTCTTCCACACATATATGTTTCAGTGGTTAGCCACATAATGATCTAGAATTTACAAAGGGAAATTGGAACTTCTGTTCTCTAATTCTCTCTTTTCTAAGATGACCTTCCATTTCCCAGAAGTCACAGAAGTTGCTGGGTTCTTTTGTGCTAGAGGCCCTAAAATTATGATTTTTGCATTATAAGCATTATGTTGCCTGATCACTACCTGCACCCTTCCCTCAGGCAGTGGTAGAAGAAATACTTCACCTACAGGAGATCCTGAATTTTGATTCTCAGACAAAAAGGGGGTGGGGGAGAAAAGTGAGGGGGTGGGGAACAGAAGAAAAGAGGCATGAAGGGAGAGAGAGGGGAGGGAAGAAAAAATGCAAAGATATTTCTGGGATACAATATGCTTAGTCAGATTGAATAGATTTAATGTAATTTTTTAATATATTGTTTTGGCTTCATAAGGCAATTCTTGAGTTATTTTGTTCTCAGAAAAGATATTGGTCTTTAATGCTTTAATATTGTATTTAATATTTTTCGATGTCTTTTTCACATTTTCTCTTTATTCCATAACATAAATTGGAAATTTTTAACTTCTTCATATTGAAATACACAACCTTGGGGTCTTTTCTTCATCAACATTAGAATTCACCAGTGACACAAATGGGGATTACAGTTTTCTTCTGGCGAAATTTCCTACAGCAACTTGGATTTCGTTCAGAGATGTAAGACTGTTATTTACACAAGTTTAGAAGTCATTACGCTTATACATGTCTATAAATTTTGTCTATCACCTTGTTGGGTATAGTTTGGCCAGTTCTTCTTGCTATTGCCACAGGCTGGCATTTTTTCCTTTTGGATATTATGAGGTATACTACTACGCCACAGGTCTTAAAGTTTGTTTTTTATTATCAAAGCCCTATTCTCTCTATTTTTAAGATGTATAATTACCATTGAGTTAAGTTCAGTTTATAGACTCTTTCCTTTGAGCTCTTCATTCTAGTAAGTAAAAAATTTTAGAACACTGTATTTTTTTAGTGTTATTTTGTCTTCCTTTTGATTAGTTCCATCCCTGCTATGAAGACAGTATGAACACATTTGCCTTTACCTTAGTGTATCTCAATGAGCTCAGCTTCTTTAAGTCTTCCTGTGCTCACTATGATAATGGGGTCATGTTGATGCTGGTGTTTGCTGACTGCTGCACTTTTCTTGTTCTCTATATGTTCGGAGAATTTCAGCCACATTCTGGACCTTGTAAGCGGCACGTTGTCTATTCTATTGTGGTCCTCGGTCTGGTTAACTTGACTGAACCCGCACCCTCAGCTTTGCATTAGCTCAGATCTCGTCTCAGTCCTTTTCTGCAGCTGAGGTCTTCTCCACACATACGTGTCCTCCGTGCTCAGCCAGAAAACTGTCCGGAGTGCGTGGGGAGACACCGGAGAACTCACGCTCTGGCTGTCTCCTGGCTGGAGAGGCCCTTCCTCTGAGTGTTCTGAGTTGTCATTCTGTCATTGTGTGTTGCAGACCAGAAAGCTGTGGCATTTCATCACAGATTTGCCATGCCACATGGCCACTAACTGTAGCTTGCCCTCAGGCTTCTCCCTTTATAGGCACAAACTCTCCCCAGCTCCACGGATCACATCTCTGCACATGACAATGGCTGGCATAAGAAAGCAGACATGTCTTTTTATTTATCAGCGAGGCTGCCAGAGACCTTCCCTTATGCCAGACGTTTGTCATATGTCCACCCTAAAACCAATCACCAGCAAAGACAAACAACTGTGTGTTATGTTTGGCTTAGTGAGTTCTATTCATGAGGAAGAGAGTGGGCTTTCCAAATAAGTCAGTGGCCCTACCACAAAGGAAAAAGCTAGTAATGGGTCTGAGATAGACAGCCAATTGTTTCTGCTACAGAAATTTCTGCATTGCAAAATCCCAGGAGATGCTTTTCACACAGTCTAGCACAGGAATTGTTGGCCCGACAATTGTGAAACATGGTGCTGCTAAAATTAATTACTAGATAATTTTATAAAAGTTGAGAAATTTATGAAGTGATAAATCAGTTTTAGTCCCATCTAATGGTGGAACCACTTAAAGAGGGATAGGAACAGTGTTGCTGAAGAATTCAGAAAGTGTAAGGCTAAGGATATAGCTCAGTTGATAGAGAGCTTGCCAATACCACATTAACCCGGCCTAATGGCACAGGCCTGTAACCACAGCACTCTGAAGGTAAATGGAGGGGGATAAGAAGTGCAAGGTCATTCTTGGCTGTAGATTAGTTCAAGGGCAACCTGGAATACATGATACCCTGTCTTAAAAAAAAAAAAAAAAAAAAAAAAAAAAAACAGGAATTCACACTATAATTTCTCTAAGAATATGGATCTATACATGCATATATATCTGTGATGGTTTGAATAACAATGCCTCTCATAGGCTGATTATTTGAATATTTAGGCCCCAGTTGGTGGAAATGATTGGAAAGATTAGAGAGACACAGCTTTGGCACTGGAAGTGTGTTTCTGGGTTTGGACTTTGAAGTATCAAAAGCCCATGTCATTCTCAGTTTGCTATATGTGTCATATATTAATATTGGCTAGTACAAAAGTAAGTTGTCTAGGTCTTGAGTGTGTGTGTGTGTGTGTGTGTGTGTGTGTGTGTGTGTGTGTTGTTGAAGGTTTGTGGTCATGTATTGTGTATCCTAATAAAATTTGCCTGAAGGTCAGAGAACAGAGCAAGCCACAAGATTAAACATAGATGCCAGGCAGTGGCGGCACACACCTTTAATCCTAGCACTTGGGAGGCAGAGATCTGTCTGGATCTCTATGAGTTCAAAGCCGCCCTGGACTACATGAGATTGACTCAGTCTAGGTGAGAAACAGAGCCAGGCAGTGGTGGCACACACCTTGAATCCCAGTACTGGGAAGCACACATGCCTTTAATTCCAGGAAGTGATGGCTGGGCAGAGAAAGATATATAAGCCGTAAGGAGACAGGAACTAAAGGCTTTTCAGCAGAAACGTCCCTTTCAGCTAGAGGCTTTTTTGGCTGAAGGCTTTTCAGCTGAGGAAGCTCATTCAGCTGGAGGTCTATTGGTTGAGGCTTTTCAGGCTAAGGAGTCCTAGAGGTGAGACATGGCAGTGGCTTGTTCCTTTGTCTCTCTGATCTTTCAGCATTTATCCTAATATTTTTTTTATTAAGATCACTTAGGAATTCGTGTTAGAGAGGTTGAATCAGGGCCTTGCCCATGCTAGGTAACTGTTCTATCCTTGACAGGTACCTTCATCCCTTATTATTTTTCCATCAATTCCTACTGATCTATAAAGCCACTTTCTACTAATGGGTTTGTTTGCTTTGTGCAACACCAGAGGTTGAACCTAGGGTCTTGTACTTGCTAGGCATACACACTGTCACTGGGTATAATTTATATATATATATATATATATATATATATATATATATATATATATACCACCTTAAACTTGTTATGAAGGCCACATAAGCCATAGTCTATTCCTATCAACTGGAATTACAGAGCAATGCTATCAGATCCAGATTTAAAAGCCCACATATTTACAGGATTCAGAGTAAGACTAGTTGTCTAACTAGATAGCATTAAAAGATTGTATGTGTGTATGGGTGCCTGTGTGTGCACATTAGTGTATTGATAACTGGAATAAGAGAAATTCCCACAATAACTTTTTAATATGAAAAAATAGGAATAAAATAATTCTCATGCATTTTTTTTTAAACCCATAGCAAGTATAGTTGAAGTAGGAAGGGAAAAAAGCAGCTAGGCAAATTCTGTACTAATCCATTTACAAACGGGCATGATTTCATTGGTTAAAGTCAAGAATGCTTCTTTGTCACAAATTAGCCAAAGGAACTAAGGTTACTTTCCCTCTACCAACAGAAATCTAGTATATCATCCTAATCCTCACTAATTGCAATGGGAACATACAAGCCAGGATTTATAAAAAATTTACTCTCAGGCTTTCCAAGCCTCCGTTAACTTCAGCGGGAATGTAGAACAAGGATTTTGTTCCTAGTGGTGAGGGCAACAAGGAACCACTGTGAAGATTCTTCAGCAGAAATAGGTTGTAAAACGCACAATTTTGAATTGCTGGACTTGGCTGGGATTCAAGGGACTCATCAAAATATGCTCTTATTTAGAGATGGTTTTCACATATTCTCAGTCACAAAGCATGATCTGCTAAAGGCAGGATCTTCCAAACTGGTGGCAATGAACCTCGGGAAATGTCCAATCCTCACATGCTCAAGACCCTGAATTCTGAAATGTACCTTTCCTTCCTGACTGCTTCAGAGTCTGGAAAGACCTTCTGCTATCACAGAAGTGGATTTTGTCCTTGGTTTTGTGGAAGCTGAAATCCTTTCTGTTTGCTTATCTGGAAGACAGGAAGAAGATTTTCACCAACTTGACTGCCTAAGACAATGCACACACCTTTCCTAGACCCACCTTTGTTTAACCTGTAAAGTAGGGGCTGGAGGACAACAGGAAGTCCTGTCTTTTCAAGTCTACAGCTTGCAGTTGAATCTTGGCCTAGGACCATAAAGTGAAAGCTCAAATGAGAACCATTGTCTGCTCTGAGTTGCAGCAATTTCTACAGAAGTCAATGGCTTGTGAAATTCCTAAAAGGACAATGACCAACAACAATTATCTACACGTGTATTTCTTCTTGCTATTTCTCCATGTGGAACAGCTTTATGTCTATCCTTGAAATTTAGATGTGACTATTTCTCCATCTTGAAATAGTTGAAAAGAAAATATTCAAACAATAACCCTAAGTATCCCAGAAAATGACATAATTAATTCCAATCCTTGTTTTCTACAATAAACTATGACTATAGGCTAACAAAATACTTTTAATTGCAAAAATAATTATTTTAAAGATTTGTAAATATTCACAGTAGGAAATATTTAAATTATCATAGTTAACTGGAAAGGAAACTAATTTTTGAATATTTTTTATTCTTTGACAGTTTTATACATGTATAGACTGAATTCTAATTCTTTTCACCCCTATTACCATAGAAAAAGTAGTTTTAATGTGGAGTTTTAACCACAGATTTCTAGAAATGCATTTTGTTTACAGATGTAATTTCACCTTTAAAAGGCTCCTTTCATTTATATGAAAGTATTTTATCAAACCTGTAACAATCAAATAATTGATTCTCTGAACCAAAAATTCAATAGCTAAATAAAAAGGTTGGTAGTTCTCAATCTAAATGTAATCCTATATATTTCAGTAGGGCAAATGTCATTCACTTTATCTTTCTCTACAAAGAATTCAGCACATCCCCAAGCAAACACTAGATGTTTTACAATGGGCTTTGTGTTAAATTGTGCTTCTTTATAATCTCGTATAAACACAAAAACACATTATCACAGACTGTTTACTGTCTGTGGAAGATGTGTATTCCAGTCTACAGTCTGCTCTGTCCTAACAAAGACAAAAGTTATCTCAGACAATTCACAGGAAGAGACCTTTAGACCAAGTTTAGTTTACTCACAGAGATGTCGCACAATTGAAGGAACAACAAAGAATGATCCTGACAAGCCAGAAATGAAGGGTAACCATACAACTCCTTGAGCTTCAATAGCAAGAGACGGAAATAATGTCCTAGGGACTCCAGGAATTGCTGGACATCTTGAGGAAGAGTCCTTTGAAGAGAAGGTGGAAATCTGGAAGGATGCACCTCCTGTCGGAGTCATGGCACTGAAACAAAACGAAACAAATATGGGAAGAAATACCGTGAGCTTTTCTCTGTGTGGGCTTGTCTACCGGACAAAACCAAATGCAAGTTACCTGTCCGAGGAACACTGGAGAGGTACAGATGTCAGCCCAGAGCTGGGCAGAGAAGGGAAGAGAATGGATTCCCAGGGATAATCCAAGAAAACTGAGCACAACAGGATTGCATTTCCTACAACACAAGAACTGTTTGGTTATCACTAATTCACAGAGTGCACATTTTTCTGTTTCTGATTCTTTGAATAGGGGAAAACTTGTCCAATTTGGAATGGGTACTAGGTCAAATTGAATTTGGTAAGATGTATGTTTTAATAGTAGACACATGGGACTGGAGAGATAGCTCAGTGGTCAGAACACCTATTGATTGCTCTTACAGGGGGTTCGGTTCAGTTTTCAGCCCTCTCACGGTCACTCACGACTGCCTGTAACTCCATCTCCAAGGAATACTGGTTCCTACACACATGTATATTCAAGGAAGATGCTTTCTCATGCAACACAAATAAATAAAGAATGATAAATAAATCTCACCAAAATTAGAAAGTACAGCAGATGGGTTAGGGAATTTTTTATCAGAAAATAGTTAACATAATCATTTACAACATATATACTATCTATCCACAATTCTGGAAAAAGAAACAAAAGAGAGACCATCAGGGTTAGCTGGCAGAGATTTTTTTTCACGTCCTAAGCCTGTAGGAGAAATCTAGAGCAAAGGGTTGTGCCATAACCACAGAGGAGATGACCAAACCTTAATCCTTCATGAAGCCAGAGAGCAGAAGCCACAGTTTCCCTTAGCTCTTTTGAAGAGAAAGACAACATAAATAATTGTCAGGATTGAAATCTCTTCACATGCTTTCTAGGTCTGAGACAACCTAGCTTTCCTATCCCTAATGACGAAGACAGAAGTCATAGGTTCACTCCTGTACAGATACATGCATACTCTTTAAGAGTTAAACTGCCCTATCTTCATTAGACCCAAAATACTGATAATGGACTACTAGCACAGAGTAGATACTCAATAAACATCACTCGAATAAAAAAAAAAAAGAAAATGTATGGAAAAAAAAAATGACCAGGCTGTAAATATCCCTATGCCAAAGAACCAAAATTATAAGGAAAATATTGTAATTTCCAAACAAAACATCGACAAATGTCACACAACTAAGAAACCAGAGGGCTTGGCTTGGCAGGAGACACAAATCTGCACAGGGGCAG
The DNA here is from genome assembly GCF_004664715.2 of Peromyscus leucopus. Taxonomy (NCBI): domain Eukaryota; kingdom Metazoa; phylum Chordata; class Mammalia; order Rodentia; family Cricetidae; genus Peromyscus; species Peromyscus leucopus. The sequence continues at coordinate 30,225,609 of NC_051072.1, read as the reverse complement.
CTGGAGGCATGGAGCAGAGCTCTTCGGAGACTTCACAACTTTGTCAAGGAAAGGCTCTGTCTGCCAGAAGCAGGGAGGGGACGAACAGCAGCTTTGGGAAAATATGTTCCCTGTGTTTGGTTTCAAGATGCAGAGTTCAGCTTTCTGGAATTGCGCTGATTTAGTGTGAGTACATTTCAAACATTCCAATATAGATATTTTTCTTACAAAAGATCCTTTATGTTTCTATCTTAGCCTTATTTCATTTTCAATAGGAGATTATTGGATCTTTGAAAATAAGAGAACAGAACGTTCACCTTAGTTTCAAACTTAAAATATATATATATATAAATGTCTATGCTTTAAAGTACCATATTGTTTCAGGAAAATTTAACATGATGGCATAGAGAATTGAATCAGAATTAATAGATTACTTTTCTAAATGATATCAATTGCTTGGGGAAGCAACTTAAAAATGCTTATTAAATTCCAAATATCTTGTGAATATCCTGAAAATTTGTAGTATAAGTTACTTTCAAATGTGTTCATTTCATTTAAGAATCTGCTTTACCCAAACCACAAAAACACTTATTTTGTCTAATCAACTGATAGTTAATAATTCAACACTAAGCTATTTTATTGCTTTTCTCTGGCTAATCAATTGCAACAAAGATATGCTGGTTTTCCATAACTAAAGCCTTCTAATCTTTCTTATCTCTTCCATTCTGGCAACTCAGACATATTAGAGTGAGTAGAGGATGATAAGGAGAAAAACAGAGAGAGGAGGAAGAAAAAGAAAACAGGTAGTTGGGTGTGGCGAAACCTAGGGTCACATGGAAGGCCTGTTGTTGTCACTCCTAACTAATCTATCACGGAGTGACTTCAATCAGTCTATAAAATGCAAGAGTCATAATTCAGTTTCAGGCTGACCATCTTTACTTCAGAAACCAAAAGTCCAAACAGATATTTCAATCATCCAAACTTTGTGAGAGTCACCATGACACCACCAAAGGAAAATTGCACATCTGACCTCAAAATCTATGTTGCAACCGAAACAGGCACACAACTAAACTAACTAACTAACTAAATCTGGTATACGTGTGTTTGTGTCTGACTACATGAGTGGGCTGTGTATATGTAGTGTAGAGTGAGCTGTATGTAGGCTGGGGAAGGACTTTGTGCTGTTGTCTCGAACCCTCTCTACCTGATTCCCTTGGCCAGCAAGCCTCAGCGATGCTCCTTTTTCTACAGCCACAGCATGAGGATTACAGGTGTCCAGAGCAATGCTTGTCTTTTCCTGTGTGTGCAGGTCCAGGGAGTCAAACTCGGGTCCTCGTGCTTACATGAAAAGTGCTGTTAGACGCTGAGCCACTTCCCCAGATCCCTAAAATATCAAATGAGTGTACCTTTAGACTGTCTGTATGAATATAATTGAAACGTGAATTTCACTCCTTGGCTTACATTCAGCCTGGACGCTACCTCTCAGTGCATATGCAAATGTTTAAACACTTCAACAGATCTGAAGCCCTTCTGTCCTTGTTCATTTCAATGAGGGTGATCAACCCCTCAGACCATGCCTCCTACCAACTTTTAAGTGCTGCTCTCCTACTCTGTATAAGGTAAAAATGTTTTTTTTATTCCACCTGAAGCTCTTACTTTGAAATGAATAATTATAAACTACCAACTCTACTTGCTCAAACATCATTGACTGTGGCCATCATTTCTAGCTGTAACTTTGGAAGGAAACAAGTGAGGAGGTGGGTAGGGGAAGCCTTCCTACTAGCATTTCCTATATGCAAATCGGAAAACAGTCCCATGCTCCTAGTGTCTGCATGACAGGCTTTAAAAAAAAAAAATGAGGCCTGCACATGTTGTAATTGTCAAACAGCCTGGCTGACTTTTGACCTGATTTAGCATTATTTGAAGCAGCTTACTGACACTGCCAATAACATCTCACATAACAGAAGACACATCTTGTCACTGAACCACAGACAGCGCTGAGCAACACAAAAAATCTCGGAAATACATGTTTCAAATGTAAACTGCTCAAAGAGAATAGCGACTGAAGGGTCTGGGAAAAGGCCCTCCTGATGCCTCCTTTACATGAAAGTGCCACAGTTTCCAAGTCTTTAACTGTCTTCTCACGATCTTGCTTTTAAAAGTCTGTGACTTTTCAAATCATCACATTTAACAGAAGTTTACCTCCCTTTTCTTTCAATAAAGATTGAGTCTAATATCACTGGATATGCTTAGGCCATAGCAACAGAGCATGCCTGCCAGAGATCGGATGAAAGAGACAGGCAGCCCTTTAGAAAAGCAGGTACCGCTCTAATCTGAAGCTTGTACTGTCCTTTCAATCTGAGCAGAGAAACAATTAATAAAGGAACCCATTAAGACCTGATTATTGCAGCTAAAAAAAAAGGAAGGTAGAATTTCAGTCCTTTGAAGTAACTGAGAATGATTCAGGCCTCATTACAGAGATATAATCTACATTCATACATTTATGTTAGTGATTCAAATCTATTGGGAGAGATTGGATTCCGTTAAATAGTGCATCTCTCCTGTGGAACTTTTCTCAGGCTTTCTGAGGCTAAGTTGAGAGGTGACTTTACAATACAAAGTGGTGGGGACTTAGGGTTCTACTGTGCTGTGGAAGAAAGGCAGTACAGAAAAGAAAAAGAAGAAGGAGATACAATCTAAAAAGCCATGTCAGCTTCTCCTTTGGGCAGTTTAGTAAATGTCCCCCTGTCATCAATGCTCTGCAGAGGAGAGGCAAAGGGACTCCCGGGTTCTCAAACACCACACCTTCTGCAGGCAAGTTTTCACAGGACAGTTTTGAGAATGACTTTCTCCTCATTTTAGATAGAATTCAAGTAAAACTTTTAGCTAGAAGATCTGAATAGCTTCTACTGGAACAGAAAGGTTGTGTGTGTGTGTGTGTGTGTGTGTGTGTGTGTGTGTGTGTGTGTAGGAGAGAGAGAGGTATATTGGGTTGAATGAGTGTCTGGTGTGAATTAAAAAAAAAAAAAAAAACCACCACTCAAGTTGGCATCAATAGTGTTGGTGCCCAGTGTAAAGAAACCCCAAACTAATTACTTCCTGTGTTTCATAATTTTTCACAAAAGAATCTTTATTGTATGGTTCCATCAAACATTTTTTAAATGTAGTTTCAATTAGTTGTCAATTCAAACATTTGAATTCTTCTTTCTATGAGGATGAAACTTAAATCCCTTAGAAATTATCTACTCTTTCACACATTTGTCTGTTCAGGTATAAAACTGTGAAATCGGAAATTGAAATTAGCACTGTGGGCTCATTTTTCAATATCCATACTTTAATTAAAGAAGCAAGACTTCTTTGACGCATGCTCTTTATTTGCTTAACTTTTCAATTAATAGCTACAGAAATCAGTTAATTATATTAAAGTTAGAAATCTGCTGTGATGTTCGTCACATTGCTGAAATCTTTTGAATAAACATTGCAATGAGTTATAAATAATGCAATTAAAACCCTGATTCTGGTATTAAGTAGTTCCATTTCAAAGGCACTAAACACACAGGAAACTATAAGAACATACATTCAAGCCACTCAACAAGTCACTAAAATGTATTTGGCCAATCGTTGACAGCGCTCATCTCTAGGGCTTTTAAATTTTAATTTTCTTTTCCCAGGTCCCAAATGAAGACTGAAGCCAAATGCTCACGACAGTATTTCTGGCTTGTGTGTGCAAGCTCCTTTTGTAAATTCTTTCTGAATCACTGTTGCAAGTTGTCTAACTCTCAGGTTCACCTTGAAATGTCTGCATCTCATGCTGCCTATTAGGTTGAGAACCATGTGATACTGCCACTTCCCTAAGTGGAAAGCTGTAAGGTATTGACAATTTGTTTTGCTTAGACAGAACACAGATGTCCAACTGCCTCATGGAACAGAGTAATATATGTTCATGCATTCCTTCCAGGCAGTCCTTCCCTAGTTTAGCTATTTTCTTAAAGAAGTGATCCTCTGGGACTCAGAACTCTATCACACTCAGGTAAGAATGGCTTATCACAGTGTTTCCTTCTGTGTGTGAACCTTCTGATTTTGGACAACGGTTTCCTGGTCTTGGACTGACTTATGTCTGCTTCTGGGTTGAGAGCTAGGTTGTGTGAGCCTTGGTAGAGTTGGGGGTTGGTGTGTACTAGAGTGTGAGTGGAAGATTTGTAGGTAGTGAAGCTGCATTGTAAAATAGAGCCCTTTAAACATTAAATGTGAGGTTGTGGGGAGGGACCCTCCTCTTTATGGTAAAATGCAAAGGAAATTGAGTAGAGAAGAAAACAGGCAGCAGGGGATTTGGTCAAACTTTGTGATAAAATCTGCGATCGCAGGAAAGTGCATAGGCTTTGAAGTCCGTGCCTGATTCTGTAAAGGACTCGTGTTAGCAATTAGAAATCAGTAACTTGGGTCCCTGATTTCATTTACGCCAAGAGAGAGGCGATGTTTAAGGGAGACGATAAATCTCCCTGAGCTTAAAAAGACAGAGAGGGCCAAAGTGTGAACTTTTTACTTCAGCAACGGAAGCGAGAAATCAATGATTCATTAAAACCCGAGACCTCCTTGGAAGCTGGCAGGAGAGGAGGAAACGAAGCAGCTCATTATGTCTCCCTTTTCTCCAGCTCCTATCAGTTTATAATCTACTGTTGGGGAGAGTTTCTCCTGAGCATCCTCTACTGCTCTTTCCCCAGCCCTCTTCCCTGCTTCTGGGACCTGGAGCGGAGAATCGCAAACACACACAAAAGCCAGGCTCCAAACTCTATTTTCACGGCCCGGGGTGGGGTGCAGGGGATGGTGCGAGGGGGGGGAGAAAGAAAGAAAAAGAAAACTACACTGGAAAACAAATGAGCAAGGGGTTCCCGGGAGGGGAGTGGTTCCCGCCGGAGGGCAGCAAAATTCGGAACGCACGCGGACAGCTCGCGCTGGTGGTGGCCAGCGCTGCTAGCACAGGACGCCGGAGCAGCAATTAGCTGGAGCTGCAGGCTGCGGGGCGGCTGCGCCCACAGAGGCTGCGAGGAAGGGACCCGCAGCCCCCAGCTCAGAGCAAAGGCATCGCACACTCCTCGCGCCCAGGCACCCCCTCCCGCACCCCCCTCCCCGCGCGCGCCTCCCTCGGCCCCTTCCCCCCCCCTTCCCTTTTCCCTGGCGTTCCCAGCAGCTTAGGGTTTCAGATGTCCCACCGCCGTTTGACCCCCTCCCCCGCCTTCTCCACCCCTGCAAATGAGGTTTGACCAGCAGAGTTAGAGCCCACCTCTGGCTGAAAAGCACTGACATTTAGACTCCAGGCTTCAACCTGTTTACAAGCGGCTTTCCAAGGGACTTGGAGGTGGAGGGTTAGAGCCAAACAAAACACCAGCCGCCAGCCGCCAGCCGCCCCCCAAACAAGAAGTGGCTTTCGGGAGACTTCTCATCAACAGGCACCACCAAAAAGAGAAAGGAAGAAGAAGGAGAAGAAAACAACCGCGCCTGGGCAGCTGCCTCCAGTTCTGACAACTCCAAAGAGACACACTTTTTAAGTGGCCAGCAGGCTGGGACTCTGCAGAGAAGGACCAGAAGGTGCCAACCGCAGAGGGGCGCAGATGTCTTCCCGCACCCCCACCCCACCCACTTTGGGTTTTCTTCACCGGGCTGTCATCTGTTTTTCAGACCTCTTTTGCATCTAACATGGTGAAGAAAGGAGTGAAGAAGAGAACAAAGTAACCCCCGGGGTGGGGAGCGGAGAGCGCTGGTGACCGACACCACCAGTTCCTACTGCTGCGGCCACCCACGTCCACTGTTCACCCACGGACGGGAGAGACACAGGCAGCGGATCTGAGAACGGAGCGAGGACAGGCAGCCGGCCCTTCCGAGGAGTTATGGATGTTGGTGTATTCGCTTCTGGCCAGATCCGTACCCGGAGGGAGCTAACCAGTAGCCACCACCTCCAGCTGTCTCTTTGCCTCGCACCAGGTCTTACCCTTCCAGTATGTTCCTTCTGATGAGACAATTTCCAGAGCCGAGAGTTTCAGTACAATGTGGAAATGGATACTGACACATTGTGCCTCAGCCTTTCCCCACCTGCCGAGCCGCTGTTGCTGCTTCTTGTTGCTCTTCTTGGTGTCTTCCGTCCCTGTCACCTGCCAAGCTCCTGGTCAGGACATGGTGTCACCGGAGGCCACCAACTCCTCTTCCTCCTCCTCCTCCTCTTCTTCCTCCTCCTTGTCCTCTCCTTCCAGTGCGGGGAGGCATGTGCGGAGCTACAATCACCTCCAAGGAGATGTCCGCTGGAGAAAGCTGTTCTCCTTCACCAAGTACTTTCTCAAGATTGAGAAGAATGGAAAGGTCAGCGGGACCAAGAAGGAAAACTGTCCGTACAGTAAGTAACAAATGCGTGCTCCTCTCTTTCCAATTATCCACCCCCACCCCACGCGGGGACATGGGGGGGGGCAGAATCTGTTCCAGATGTGGCCAGCTAAATATTTATGTCCCCAACCCCTGTAAAACGATGAAGTGGAATACTTTCACACTAAATCAGCCCCCTCCCGAGCATACATTGTGCCACACGGTTCCTTCCACCACACAAGCTTCCTCCACATCCATCGCCACCCTATTCTCCATTTCTCTAGTTTGTCACTCACGCTCCTGATGCCCTCGAGTTGTTGCTTCTAGGAGATGCTCCTTTCTGTCTCCAATACACCCCCCCCCGCCCCCATCTCATCCAAAGGTCTCCTTTCCCTCCCTTCTGGAAATGGCTCAAGTAAACACATTTTGTTTCTTTTTGCTGGCAATCTTAAGAGTTTTGGGACCGGCTCCTAAAGCTGAAAATAATTATCCACTGTCAATTATAGGGGCTTTATGGGAAGTTTAAGGAAGAAAAGTCACTTCCACCGTCTTCCCGCGCCCCCCCCCATCTTTTGCCCCACCACTTCTCGATAGAAGCCAAAAGAGTTGTTTGTTTGTTTGTTTGTTTTCTTTTCCAAGTTTTGATTTTTTTTCCTCCTTTTGGGCCCCTCTGTTTGGTTTGAGTGATGGCAGTCCATGAAGTTAGCTCGTCCTCGACGGGCAGCACCGCCGCTGTTTGTCTCCTGCCTGCCTGCTCTCTTGGTAACATGACGCTCATGTCTGCATTGTCAAATGGCATATGCGCTTTGCTTTGTGGTGTCTTGTTGGACTGTTTCTTCTGAAACCTCTCATATTGCAGAGGCATAGTACTACAGCATTGTAAACATCTGGGACTGGAGTCACACAGACCTCACACAAATTTCATTGTCATTCTTTTATTTTCAAAGTAAAAGCCTAAGTTCTGTTTCCAAGACTCCATCCCATAGGGCGCGGTTTGTCTCTCCCCAGCACACATTCTGCAGGGGATCCTTGTATCTTTTTCTCTCCTTCTTCCTTTCTCTCTGGTCTTTCTTTCCATCATCCTGTCTTGGGGGGAGGGGGCGCTGAGTAAGGGGAGGAAGAATGAGGAGGGAAGAGGTGGATACCATGTCTCTTCTTGAACCAATCCAGGCAAGCCAGATTATTCTGTTGGCTTCCTTTCCTGGTTACTTTCATGGGCTGAGACTTATTCATCCTCTTTTGATTGCTATTTGAAGGGATTCCCAAGGCTCTGTAATGGCACACTGAAGACAGTAGACAATGACATTTAAACATCTTTAATGACCGCATGCTTGGCTTTATCTCTTTGGTAAATTCCAAGTCACCTTTCAAGGGGAACGTTTTTTGTTAGTTCTTTGGGAATTCCAAGCATACACTGGCCAGCACACTGAAATGTGTGAGTCACACATTTCAGAATTTTTTTTTTTTTTTTTACTCAAAGTGTATCAGGTACTGATGAAAATGGTAACTGACCAGAGTTTAGCATTTTATTTTTCAATAAAGATTACATGAAGGGAGACTTAGTTTTCTTCTTGGGGGATTCACAAACATCCAACATTAACTTTTGTGTGTCTTCAGCTGCCTTCATCTTAGTTGCTCATTAAAATTAGCAACATGTTTATAAGCAATACCTCCGTAGAAGCGTGTGAAGTAATCTATGTTAGGTTTAGTATTGGAAATATTAAATACCTTATTGCATATGTGAATATATTCCATTCTGGTGCTTAGACAGTAGCTGAAATGGTGTCTTTAATAATGATTTCTTTTCCTTAAAAGTCTCTTGCCCCTTGAGTGCTATAGATACTGTCCTATAGAGAACCTTTATGGTTTGCTGATCCTCGTTTAATATTTTTGCCTACCTCGAAAATAAAATCCAATAGTGGTGCCCAGTTAAAGGAAGAACCTACCTCCACACTGGGCTGCAGCGTTTTCTCTTTTTAAATTCCCGTGGGCTGAATTTCTTTAGTTCATATGGAAAACATGAAGAAATTGAACAAAATGTCTGAGTTTGAACCTTGGGCTTACTTTCTTCTTTTTAACATTTTGATAATAACTCGATCTTGCTGTTACTCCGTTTTAAGTGTTTTTTTTTTTAATGTGATGTAATGATCAACCTGCAGATATTTTAGTTTATGATACTCAGAAGACTATTTTGTAAAATAATGATCCCTGTGCCATGAACTACTTAGTGAAATGACTCCCAGGGAACACATTGAATTTTATTTTTACAATATGAACTATCCCAAATGAGAAAATTATGCAACTTTTATTGCATAAACAAGTACAGCAAATTTCCATCCGAACATTAAAAAATAGACATTATCTCTTTTGTGGGATAAAATATGGTAATTGCTAATAGTCTCTTTTGAAATTAAAAGCTAAATATATAATATAAGAAGACTGTTTTAATTCATGGTTTAAAAGGGAAGGGGGTGGTTATATTGCTAAATATTGTCAAACCATAACTAATTAAGCTTTCCAAGAACATGTATATCAAAACATAGTAAGTGAAAAGTACAGATTGAAAAGGCCTTAATTTCACATGTGGCCCAGTAATCAGAATGCAGCTATCATTTCCAGCTGGACTGATTCAGCTGAAATACATGGTATCATTTAGATACTGTTTAAATGTTGCCTAATGGCACATAAGAAACATTTGCCACACCCACAGGGTAACCATCCAGTCAGCCCACCAAATAGTAGCCTGTTAAATATTAGGATCTCTAGCCTCTGAAGAGTGCCAGTTCCTTATCCAAAAGCCACATTTGGGGACCATTTTCCTAAACAAGATATTAATTAGTCTCAATACACAAAGATGTTCTGTTGAGATTTGCTTATTTGAAGACTGATTTTCTTTGTTATGTTTGACCCTGGTATTATTGCTGCTGGAATATCATCACAGCTTACCTAAGGGGTTGTATGTTTGTTATGCCTTGGGTAATTAAACAGCTGTTTCACTGGCTCATTCCCAGCCACATGCCAACGAAAGGGAAGAAAGGAACTCACTCATAATTATTGCAAAATGATTTTTTTTTAAACTTCATCCTGCAAAGCTAACACCCTGTTTTGAGTAGATCTGAAAGTGCGACATGTGTTGAAGAAACTCTTCTCAACTTGAGTGATTACTAAAGCTTTTTTCTTTAGAAGGGGGGGGTGGGGTGGGGTGAGGCAGGGGTGTGTGTTTTCTTTCCTCTTTGCTATTATATGGGAGTAGAATCAAGAGAGTAGGGGTGAATTATGTTTCTTCTGCTAGAAGACTAAGGGAGCTTGAATAATTGAGACTAGCTATGGCATATCTGTCACTAGATATGTGCAGGCTCATTTAGGTTTTGTTTTATCATTCCTTACATCTAGAGCTTTGCCCTTGAAACATTACCACTCAGCTCTGGTTCTGACCTCCTAGAAAGGCTGGATACAGCTGTTAGGTCCCCTTGCAAATGGGACTGGTTGACTTATTTCTGGACATGAGTAAAACAGCTGTGAGCTTCTCCCATGGCTGTCACTTGAAGAAAAGAAGAATCTAGTGAAAGGAAAATGTATACCCCAAACTAAAGGCAGCTAAACGGATGTTCCCAATACAGGGTCCCAGAGCTTATGGGCCTTTCTGAGAAAAGAGTATGAGAGACAAGGAATATAGAGCATGCAATCCATCTCTTTAAATATGTATCCAACTTAGTACTCATAATAGTTGCATAGCTTTGATAAAACTATATATATTTTAAAATACAAAAATCAAGGTTGGAAGAAGTAAAGTTTCCAATCACTCAACTGGAAAGTGATAAAAGCATATTGCAAATCTGACCTTATCTGGTTATCTCTCCTTGTATGATGTAGCTCTCTGCTAATCTGAACATGAATACCAGTGTATTAGACCAAGACACTCCTAACATCCTAAAAAACGAGTCATTGTTATCTCTCCTTGTATGATGTATCTCTCTGCTAATCTGAACATGAATACCAGTGTATTAGACCAAGACACTCCTAACATCCTAAAAACGAGTCATTTAAAACTCATGTTGCCTTTTGCTGTGAACACTAAGAGATTTCAGTCTTAATTGAAAGAGAAGTAAAATGACCATGGGAAGAAAAGAAAATAATAGAGATAATCGATACAGGTGGCCACATGGTATCGGACTATATTAGCATCTCATCCAGGTCAGGGCTCTCTCTTGATATTATGTTTGGAAATATAATTGCTCATGGACACACACAAGGTACACATACATCAATCTCACTTATGTTAACAGAGGTCATTAGGAATACATGACTATTTAAGAAAATCCATGAATGTCATTGTATATAGTAATGGTTTACAGCTGAGGCCAAATGCTTAACTGTTCCCACGTGCAATAAAATAATTTGATTGTAAATACCTATGGGAGCTTAGGCTGTTGCAGGAACTTCTAACACATGACTCTAAAAAAAAGTGACGTTATAGAGACCTAAAGCTAGAGGTAGTGAGGCTGTAAAATAAATCTGTAAATCAAAACGATATTTTGCCACATAAAAATCATAGATTGTAATGCTAAACATAGCAATAAAGGATTGCTTTATTAGTTTTTAATCAGGAATTCAGTTTATTATTGAAGGAAGTTAAAAAAAAATAGTAGTTGGGAGAAGAAGAAACTACAGTATTGTTTCCTAATGAACACTCGAGAGTTTTCTAGTGTGTGTGGGGAATCCTATGGGCAATTTATGGCTTCCGCTGGTGTCTTATTTACAATTGTGGTTCTTTCTAGAATTTGCTTGAAAAATTTATAACCAGAAGCGTTGACTCATCAACCGAGAGGATTTATGAAGGTGGAAGGCACTGTATTTAGTTTACGTGACACCGTTCTGTTACCTTCACTGCATTTACACCATGTGGACCCGCCGCTTTGATGGCTTTATCATAAATCCATTAAAATGCACAATTGGAGAGTTCCCTCTTCATAAACCTGATTTATAACCACCTCCTAGAAGAACTCAACAAACCAGTTGGCTGGAATAACATGCTAGTATGGGAGGAGGAGAATTTAGACACCAAACTCTAGATCTTGGGAATGCCAGTAACCTGGTACCTAAAGGTACAGATCATTCTTTAAAAGCATGTGTCTCCAAAATGGTATTTAAACACACATTTTTTTTTTTTAAAAGAAGGGTCCTACTAAATCAAAGTCTATTGTCTGCACATTTTCTTCTACATTGTCACTAACAGCTTATAACATAAACTCTTATTCTATCTAGTATGTTTCCTTAGAAATTAAATAGCTTGCAAAGAACATGAATAGATTCTTTAAATTCCTATACAATTACTTTAATGTTCAGAGGGAAACCCCATTTATTATCCAAATGTCTACCTTTCCACAAACTAAAATGCTGGGAAAAGGGTTGACAGCTCATTTAAAATGGAACTAGCCTTCCTCACATTTATGGGCTGCCTATGAATATCTATCTACATCTTTTCCAACCCTTAATGTCCATATGCTTATCAAAAATTATGGTGCAAATGATATTTATTATCCTTCCAAAAGAAGAGAACATATGTGTATTCAAAGTGATTTTAATCTATTTTAACATTAATTCTCTGAACTTTGTAACGAATAGTTATTCAGATGGCAGTTTTACTATGACTGTTCCAACATTTGTCAACATTAATAGTTGAGGTTTGCTTTATATAAGTAAGTAAAATATTAGCATTTCCCTTGAAGAAGTTAAAAACCTCTTGTAGTTTTACAATGGGATGGAATATAGATCCCTGTTCATGCATTTTCATACAGTTTTCTAACAGTTATAGAGAAATAACAATCTTCATTTTTTTTCAAGTCCTTTATACAGATGTATCTTAATCTTACAAGGTAAATATCACAATTACTTAAGATCTTCTATATTTACCACTTGACAATTTTTTTCAATTCTTTTTTTCAGATTTAAGATATCGACTTTCTAATATCAGCACATTTTCTCCCAAAGTGCCTTTTACCTCAAACAGACAATAATGGGTACAACAAAGAATAATATAAAGGTGTGTCTTCAAAGTCAGAAGAAGGAAATATAGTTGAATCTTAGGATCCACCAGTTACATCTATACTGAATTGATGAATTCAAATTTTTAGTATTATATAGAATATTTTTAAAGTAAGACCTTAATTTTAACAGATTTCTTTTATTAATAGAAATGGTCACAGTATCTACCAGGTCACCCACAAAATAATGGCTGTCAAGGTTCTTTGCCTTTAAATCAGGCCACTAGTGTTCTTTCTTTGAACATTGTGTTCTAATTGGAACAATAAATCAAAGAAGACACTCAGAGTAGATTCCCATGTAAGGTGGATAACTGGACAGTGACTTTTTACTGCTGCTAACACGTGCATCCAATTACCATTTGATAGATTCATAGTGCTGGCAGTACAGCATTACCTCATTGTATAGTTCACCTAATAATTCTTCTGCCCAAATCTGTCTACCTTTACCTATACCTAACCTGTCAGTATGTGGATTACCAATAATGAGGAACTTTCAGACATTTGGCATGCTTCCTGCAATGCATGATGTGATGAATATGTTAATTTATTACCCAACTAAGCCTAATAGAAGGGAATGTCTTGATTAAACGGATGTACCCTAAACTCTAAATAATTAAATTAACTAGGCAAACCTAATAATTCCACAATAACTGTAACCTAATTCTTCAGTTTGGGTTAACTGAAAGATAAAGGACTTGTTTAAAAGCCATCTTATACCTCAGATAAGTTATGACTCTCTTTCAGGTACCTTTTAGAATGCTCACTGTCTTGATAAGCATAATTGTTTTAGTCTTAATTTTTCTTAAGTCTCACTCTTATGTTGAGAATAACTTGCTATCTGAAGCATTACAACTCAACTCAAGGCTCAATTACATCTAGTAGTTCTGTTTTGGGGTGTGCTAGGACAACTCTATTTTTGAAACATCGCGAACCCTAATTGGTTTATTGCCTCTCCTATTATTTTCTCTTCCATTTTTGTTTGTTTGTTTTTAATTTATTTTTCCAGGTATTTAAACTAATGCACATCTCTGAAGCCAAATAAATAGTCACTTAGCACCCCAGGTGATATTCAGGGCCAGAAGCACCGACACATAGTTTCGGGCGTAGATAGTTTGTATTCAACGCACAAGAACTTCATTAGTTTAAATTGGACACACAGTACCAGGAGCCTCATTCTACGGAATCACCAGCTCCTCCTTCTGTCACAGCCTCCAGGCCAGGTGTTTTAAGCTCTGCCTCTATTGAAGAGGGCAAAGTCCTAGATGGATATCATTCTATATTTAATTTCCAGCTTACGCTCTGTACCCATACCCATTTCTGTGGTTTTGTTTTATGTTTTTTTTTTAACTTTATTTGAACTTGTAGTACTCCCTAGCCACTTCACTACCTTTCCTGCCATCATTTCTTGTCCTAAACTTGTATAAGAGGAAGTAAAGATAATTTAGGAATAAATGGTTTTTTCCTATACTGTAGGTGAAGATCAATACTGGTTCAGAGCTATTTCATAATTTCAACTTTCAAAATGTCACAAAGATTATCACACTCTTTTGTATAGCTTTGGCAAATGCATATGCTTTTAAAAACAAAGTCCATGTCTCTGTTAATTCTGGTTATTGCAAACACACACACACACACACACACACACACACACACACACACACATTTGTACTTCTGCTTAACCAAATACAGACATATAGATCTCTATGAGCAACATTTTGAAATGCAGACAATGGTTAGAATCTCCAACAATATGTAATTTCTATTTATATTCTTCTTCCAAGAGAGCACCTTTGGTGACTGCCTGCTAAATTAGACTTATCTGTTTTATAAACAGAATCTGTCTATTTATTTGCATTAAATGTATCTGTTACTGTACAAATAACTAAAGGTTGATCTTCTTTTTTGTTGTTTCCCAAATTTTAAGGTATCAATTTACCAGTAAAATTAAAGGAATATTTAATAATCTATAATAAGGCAAATGTGGCAACCCATGACCTATATACATCTAAAAGTAGAAATTTTTGTAACAATATTAGAAGCAATACTTATTGGATTTCCTGGGCATTTTTAGACTGTATCTCTAGAATTATATGATGGCATAGATGTGGAGGGTGTGATGAAGAGGACAATCAGATTATAATATTAAAGCCTGATGAACAAAAATACAGGAGAGCTTTACATTTATAAAGCAGGCATCCAACCAGCCAGAAAGCCAATGCAAAATGTGTAATGAAAATTCTAGAAGCTGGAAGAAAAGGATAAGCGGACCCAGAATATGTAGATATACACTCCGAGAAGTGGGTAGGGGTTTCCTGGAGTGATGAAGACAAGAGTTTTAACTCCCAGGATAGAGTTCAGGCCAATGAGTAGCACTGAACTGCAAAAGGGCTGAACTGACAAGAAACTATAATGCAACTCCTGGCATTCAACTGGATGTTAAATTAGCTGAAATGAGAACCTGTGACCTAAGAAGAATCCCACAGAGGTCATTAATAGTCTGTGTATCAGCAGAAAGAAAGCTTAGACCCAAGTCTTGCTAAAGAAACTAGACCTTAATGATGTTGTGTATCAGCAGAAAGAAAGCTTAGACCCAAGTCTTGTTAAAGAAACTAGACCTTAATGATGTTGTGTATCAGCAGAAAGAAAGCTTAGACCCAAGTCTTGCTAAAGAAACTAGACCTTAATGATGGTGTGTATCAGCAGAAAGAAAGCTTAGACCCAAGTCTTGCTAAAGAAACTAGACCTTAATGATGGAATGAGAAAGGCACAGGCTTTGACTCAAAGTAGTTAAATATGGGTCTAGAGTGAGAGTGGACTGAGGAGTCACAGGCTTGGGTGCATATTGCAAGACAAAAGTGTGTAGCTCTGTGCAAGGTGTCATCAGGAAAAACAAGGATATTAACTGACCTTTTTTTCCCCTGCCTGATAAAGATGGAAATAGAGAATCCCCTCACTATTTAACTTGCTTAACAGAAATAGGAACTCATTATTTTGTGTCGGGTATTGTGTCCAGTACTGAGAAGATTCCGTGTTTGAGAATGTCGAGAAATGATTCTGCTCTCATGGAGCTAACACTGTAGTGACAGTGTCAAGTGGACGACTAAATGAAGACATTGAGAATGCTAGAGTGAGAGCTAAGAGCGATGAGTAGGAACCTGAATAGAAAATACAGGGACTCTTCTGATCCTGCTGGCTATGGAAGGACCTGGAGAGGTGGGGTAAGGAAAGTGCAGGAACCTAGGGGAAGATACAGTGAGGCTGGGCTTGACCAAAAGTCATAGAAATGGGAGTTGATACAGGGACACAGCTTAATATTATGTGGTATATATTAAGTCTTCATCAAGTGGATATAATATTTTAAAAATGAATATGATACTTCCATCTTTTTCAAGAAAAGAAAACCTGATTATTATTTCTTAAAATGGAAATTAGCCACACTAACATTGAAAAAAGATGATTTGAGGCACCATAAGAATCATCTGAAATTTAGTTTGAATTGTGATATTCACAGTATTCTTAAATGTGAGTGAAGAGTAGGGGCCTTTCAAGAGATTGTTAGCTGGTATTTGAACATAAAAAGAGAGAGCTAAGAATAATGATCAAAGGATAATAAATGTCTTGAAGGACTCAAGCTACAGCAGATTTTACAAAAGGAGAAAAACCATTGGCCCAAAACAGGTTGCATGGAGAAATGAAGAAAGACTATGGGATGAAAGTCAACAAGAGAAAAGTAACAACTTCTTCTGACATTCAATGTTTTAAGCCACATCATATGTCGCTAGGGTCCGGTTTTGTATGGGATTATCACCGATATTGTGCTCTGGCTTTCATTTGTTGCCCTTTTTACTGCGACCTCTTGGGCTCCTTCCTTACAAGTTTTCATTCCGGAGACAAGAGCTCATCTCAGGGAGCTGAAAGATGATAGAACACAATCTAAACTCAGAGCCGAGAAGCAGTGCAGAATGGAGAGAGTAGCAATCACTACCTCCAAGGGAGAATGATGACATTAGATCACAGTTAAGAAGGACTCCAGCAGGGCATGGCACAGAAGAACAGACAAGAGCAGAATCCCCTAAAAGATGACACTGGAGCATGCGCATCCACAACTGAAAGCAAGGTGTTCAGGAAACAGCATAGCAACAGAGTGGAATGGTGTACAGGCTAGTTGGTGAAGAGAACATTAGAACTGTTGTCACAGAAGAAGCAAGTGTGAAATAGCCCTACATTTTAGGGTCTCAGTTTTTCTATCAAAATATCACCTGAACATGCGTTTGGTTTAAAACTGACCTTCTTCACTTTTAACACCATCCCCAGTTAATTTTATTTTTTTTAGGTTTATTTGATGTATGTGGATGTCTTGCTTGCATATAATATGTATGTGCACCATGTGCATGCCTGGTGCCCAAAAGATCAGAAGAAGCTGTTGGATTTCTTGGAACTGGAGTTATGATGAGCCGCCATGTGGGTGCTAGGAATTGAAGCCAGGTTCTCTGCAAGATCAACAAGTGCTGTTAACCACGAAGCCATCTCTCTAACCCCCTCATTTACTCTACAAAGTAAAGAAAAACACAGAAAGAAAGCTGAAAAACATTTGAAAAATTCATTATGCAGAATTATAATTGGCATAATGAAAATATAGTCAATAGCAAGAAATTCTAGCTGGATTTAAAAGGGAAAAAACTCAAAACAATTTCTTTTAACTGGGGACATGAAGTAGATCTTGATATGTCAGGTGGTCATTAGCTTAAAATTTAAAATATGAGCAGCTTTAAAAGTTCTTAATCTCGAGCCGGGCAGTGGTGGCGCACGCCTTTAATCCCAGCACTCCGGAAGCAGAGCCAGGCGGATCTCTGTGAGTTCGAGCAGCTGGCTACCAAGTGAGTCCAGGAAAGGCGCAAAGCTACACAGAGAAACCCTGTCTCAAAAAAACAAAACAAAACAAAAAAAAAAAAAGTTCTTAATCTGTGGAAAGCCGAGAAGGGGTTGTATCCTTAGCAGCAGATTCCACAGTAAAATTAATGGATGTCACTCTACACTGCCAGGTTGAGCATTTGTTATTCTTGCAAATTGTCTTAGACTTACTTGATATAGGTGATCAGAGAAAGAAACAAATTAGCCTACAGTTTATTCTCCTGCAAATGAAATACTGCAGTATTTTTTAAACAAACAAGGAGATGGGTCCTTATATTGAATGACATGCAGCAAAGAAACTGTGTGCTTTGGAGTCCGACTTTTGGGTAAAGAATCTGAATTCTGAAATTTCATGGCAGTGTGATGATCTTGGCCAAGTTACTACCCAAGGCTTCATTTATGTACCTATGCGAAGTATGTTACTAATAATCAGCCTCATTATTGATACAAAGGTCTGTTCATAGATTTACAAAGGTGGCTGAAAACATAAATTGTAAACATAGGATCCTGCACAGAGCTCAGAGGTGTTGGCTCTCAGCAGTATTTGATGAAATGGCTAACTTGTATTGTTACTAATTTTCCATTATCTAGGAAGATCCCTGAGTCAGGTAAGATTCTTAAATTAGGTATAACATTGATAGTACACTATCTAACTTCATTTTATATTTTATAAAACATTTCACTATTTCCATCAGCTGATCCTCAAAATGGTAATAATCTTATAAAAGTAAGATAGTCTTCGTTACCCAGTATTATTCCAGGATGAGAAAAATTAAACCTGAAAGTTGTGTCCAGCTTGAAGATACATGAGTTAGCAGGAGTCACTATCAAATTTCACCAAATAGAGTAGTCTACCTGAAAAATATTGGTTTTCCTGAAGCAGTCCCACTATTTACCTTTTCTTCTGGATCTTGTTCTATTTTAAATTATTCTGTTACAGAGCACTCCCCATCTTTGTCAGTTTTGGGCTATGGAAGATGCGCATCCACAAAAGCCAGTTACCTAATGCGTATTCTGATTGCTTTCCAGTGTCTTTGTCTCAGCATTTCGTGTTCTTTTCTCCCCATTCACCCCCAGGCATATTTATTTCTATGTCCTCATTACAGACATCTCAGGTTGATTTTGCTCCTCAAGTTCTTAATCTCTGTGTTCATACTTTTAGAAGGTATGAGATGTCCCTGGAATGGTGTCCTTTACCCTCATTACTAACTCTCCTTCCTTCCAGATTTTAGTCAGGGTGCCGTCTCTAGATGCTTTTCTGACCACTCCGATGCCTACAGAACCTATTCCACGTGTCATAATACAATTTTACACCTGATTATTCACTGTTTACTTCCAGTTTCATTCAGATTGAGAAAGTTGTTGTGGGTGCACACTGTCTCACTGACCTTTGATGTAAGCTCTTAATTCAGTACCTGGCGTATATAATCAGTTTTCTCCACATTTGTTATTAAACAAATTAATCATTCTAACTTTATAACCTTAGTCAAGGCATTGAGACTTTTGGGGGTAGGTCATATGTTATGGAAAGCATGATGGATATTCTTTGTACTTTGTACTTGGCAAAGGAGGGATTGATGCAAAAGAGCTCATACACTTCCATTCAGCTATTTTCCAATTCTGAGAAATAGGAAAATACATTGAAGGGTCATTGTTAGTTATTTGACTCTGCAATACGTAATTTCATCTCAATCTCTGAATTAAAATTGTGTTAGTATGAAATTAATCATTTTTTCATAATTTCTCACTTTTATAAGATCTTCTTATTGTATTCTGTGGACATTAATAATGAATTTCCTCCCCTTTAAAATTCTTGCTGCTGATAAGAGTTGTTTCTGATTTCAAGCTATTTATTTTTGTTCTTGGATAATATGGCAGATATTAAGAAATGAGAAATTCTTAGTAATTCCTTTGGGGAAAAGAATAATGTCCTGCAAACAGTGGAAGTAACAGGATGTGGCATGTAGTCTTGGTTGTGTCAAAACATTTACTGTGAGATCTTAAACAGGTCATTTACTTTATCTTGGCCTCAGAGACTTATCTATAAAACGAGTGCCACCGAATTGAGCTAAATCATCATTAAACAATTTTAGCTTGGTAAACTCATCTCATGGATTAAGGAACAGAAGCATACCTCTACTGGAATATAGTAGATAAACATGTTAAAACAGTAGTCATTCATAGACATCAGGTCCGTTCTGTGGGTACAACTTTTTATTGTAGAGTTTCAGTAAAATTTTTATAGAAGAATGGGACATTACCTCTCTTTAGCCATATGGACCCTATATGCTGTCACCAATGTTCTAATGAGGAAATGCAGAAGATCCTGTAGCTGGACTAGGGGAAGAGCAGATTTCCCTTCTGGAAGCCACAAAAGAACTTGATCCCTCTGATCCCATGATGTAGATCCTCTGAAACTGATACTGATATCAGACATCTGCTTCCTAGGGCAGTGAAATAATACATTTACACTAAAATAGCCATCACTATAGTCTTTTGTTACAGAAACCATAAGTTTTTGACATGCAAAATAGAAGGCTGCTACAAGAAATGACTAGAAATGTAAAACTGACTGTGGAATTGGACACCGGGCATAAAATGGAAGAATTTTCAGACATGTATTTTAAAGATGCCTAGATTGTTTTGAAACAGATGCCTGGTAGAAACATGAGCATTAGAGACATTCTGGTTCAAATGTGGAAGACAAGAACACAGTAAAGCCTAAATAACCTAGGAATGAATATCCATCCCTTAATAAACTTGTATAGATGAAAACAGGAGTGATACCAGTGCTTCTTATGAAAGCCTGGGGGAGGGGGGAGAAACAGCAAGGAGTGTGCTATTGGAAACTGGGGACAGGTTATTGTTGAGTGGAGGCAGTTCAATTTGTAAGTGGTAAATTTGATTATTCAGGGACATCCCAAAGGCTAATGTTGAAGGATAGCCTCCTTTCTTGCTGTTATGATAAAATTCAAGAGAAAGAGGATAAAGTGAAGAGAAAGCCTGCTCAGTAGAGAAAGTGTTTGATGACTTAGGAAAATCTCAATGTTTTCAGTTGCAAAGTATCTTAAACTAGGAGACTCACTTTTAGAAAGAGCAGGCCCAAGGCACTGCTGAACAACTTTAGGGTATTCTTAGAGGTGACATTTGTGCCATTCCAATAGTAGCTAGGCTTAGTAATGAGATTGACTGAGGTATGTTAAGGAGGGTTCTCCATGATTCATGTAAAAGGCCCACAATGATTTTGAGAATGTTAAATCATCAGAAACTGCCACTTTGTATTAAGATGGGATAAAAAACAAAAAAGGCAAGATGAGGTAAGATTGTCAGGTGTCCCACAAATTCTATGGACAGGAAAGGGTAATAAACTGAATAAAAGTTTTTCACATAGTATCTTAAAAATTAAAAGAAAGGTCACTGTGATCACAGTCTTGTGTACAAACTCAACTCTTTGAGTACACGGGCAATAATCCTCTAACTGTGGGGCTGGAATCTGGACCTGCAAACCAGAGAGAATTGTTTTCAAACTAAAATAAAAATAAAAATAAAAATAAAGCCCTGCTGGGACTGAAATTGCTTGGGACTGTGGAGGACCCCTTTCCTCCTGCATTATCCTCTTTGGGGAATTGTCTTGTCTATAGCCACTGACCTATGCCCTTTTGACCATTGCATTTGAGAATGAATTACTTATGTTCTGATTATATAGAAACATTGGTAGAGAATAATTTTGTCTTGGGATGAATCATGTTATTTAAAGTATGAAATTGGAGATATTTGAACGACTAGCATTTGAGTTTGAAGATATTATGCTATAATTGATGGAAACTTTGGAAGGATGATTATGTTTTGCAAGTATACGTATGGAATGCATGTAATTGGTATTTTTTTTGGGAGGGGAGGGTGGGAACCAGAGTCTTGAAAAGGTTAGATAATAGGCACCCAGAGATAACAGGTGATATTATCTTAATAAGATGATATTATTAAGATCATTCAGGTAGACCCCAAATGTCACCAGAAATAATCCAAAAAGAGAAGGCTGAAGGACATTAGATTCATACATGCAAGGCAGAAATGCGGAGATTTGAAGATTCTGCACTGTTGCCTTTGA
Organism: Peromyscus leucopus; assembly: GCF_004664715.2. Classification (NCBI taxonomy): domain Eukaryota; kingdom Metazoa; phylum Chordata; class Mammalia; order Rodentia; family Cricetidae; genus Peromyscus; species Peromyscus leucopus. The sequence continues at coordinate 30,204,216 of NC_051072.1, read as the reverse complement.
ATACAGCAGATGGGCCAGGAGGGAAAAATAATGGTGGATCCAGAAGTTGCAGGATGCATTGGATAGAAGCTCCTCTGGAGGGCTTTGAGCAGGAGTGTAGCTGCCAGCACCTTCATTTCAGCCCTGGGAAACTGATACTCTGATACTGGATTTACAGTACCCAAAACTGTGAGATAACAAATTGCAGCTGTTTTAAGCTACCAAGTGTATGGCAATTTGTTACAGTCAACTATGGCAGCCTTACATGGACCAAATTAAGAACAAACAAGCAAAGTTGTATTTTATGGTAGACATAACTGAGCATGGAGTCAAATACATATATATTACAATAGTTCATCTACTTCTTAACTGGATGAGTGAGATACCTAGATGTTTCTGCTTCCTCAGCCTTTCTGTAAAGATTCAGTTAGAAAAATATATGTAAAAATACCTAGCAAACACAGGGCTCAGAATGGTACCTTACGTCTGCCAAATGATTACATGGTTCTAAGACATTGTGAGTTTTTCTAAAACTGTGAATTTTTGTTGTTGTTGTTGTTGTTGTTTGTTTATGCTCTTGTAGTCTTTATGTTGCTACAATTTTAAAAAACTTTGCTTGTTCAATGCAGAATTTGAATACCCAAGGTGGTCTGTTTTGCAGCACTGTAAACTCAGGTTGGCTGGGTTGAAGGGATTCTCTTGAATGATTCCAAGATTAGTTCTCTTAAGATGCTTGCTAACTCCATTGAAACCCTTCCTATTCAAAAAGTCCTCTTTGTAACTGGAAGATGTAGGTTGAGTTTTCTGTCCCAACTGCCAATAACTCCCCAATAACCACATGCACACTTCTTATTAATTATGAAGGCTTGGCCTATAGCTTAGGCTTGTTTATAGCTAGCTCTTATAACTTACATTAACCCATTTCTATTAATTTGCTTTCTGCCTTGTGACTTTCTTATCTTTACCTGTACTGACCATGCTGCTTTCCTGCTTCCTCTGTGCCTGGCTGGTGACTCTCCACATCTCTGACCTTCTTCTTTCCAGAGTCATCTCTGTCCTGAAAATCCCAGCACTGACATGGTAGCATCCAACCATCTATAACTCCAGAGGGCTGTATAATGTCTGAAATTTCTCTCATTACAGTAGAAGCTATAGAATTCACAGACAGAAAACAATCATTTTATTATCCAGTCTTAAGACAGCAGAATCTTCCCCAAGTTGAGGCTGACTCCACAGCTCCTACCTTTTCTCTTTACCACTCCTTATTAGGTAGGGTTTCTTATAGAAATTTGAGAAAAGAGATAATGGTGGAGAGAGTTGGAAGGGGCGAATACATTTACGAATAACATTGTGGTACAAAAGAGCTAGGTACAAGATACAGCCCAGAATTACTTTTAATGCAGCACTTCAGTTTTATGCTCCAAAAACGGTCATACAGGATAAGATTGTTCAAGTCTCTATGACAGTTTCTAAATTTTTTCTCAGCGGTAAAATGGCTACCAAAGTCAGTTGGGTTTTCTCATTTAGATCTTGTCCTTACTCATTACTCTTAATAATCTATAATATTGCTCCTAATACACATTTAAAAAAAGTGTTTTAAAGCAGGAAAGCCAAATTGGAACTATGTTATAGTAATAAAGGGTAATAATTGGCATTTCTCAAACTTACATTTATAGAGTAGACCACATGACCAAAATGAATCAGTGGAAGTTTGCAAATTCAAATTATGAATCTTAATTCATGGGTGGAGTTGGGGACAAAACAGATTCACACACAGTAATCTGAACTTCAATAAACAGCCTCACCTGATTTCATTATGCCAACCAACCTTTAAGAAAGGTAATCTCAGGAGTGGCTAAGTAGTTTGGAGTTTAGGATAACTTGAAGAATTGGCAGAAAAATCTTCATGCACACTTCCCATGTTGGCACACTTTCCATTTTTGCGTATATTCTGGAGAGAGAGAGAAAGTGCCAGTATGTTCTATAAAAGGGAAGTAATTCTTAACGTAAGTTAAAACAGATGCTGGCGTTCCTCAGCTCCTTGCTTACTGAAAGAGGTTTTCTGATAGAGCTGAGATTAGGTCAGTTTTCAGTGCACTCTAGTCTAAGTGTGTGTGTTGTAGAGCTGGGAGGAGGGAGAGGAAAACGTGACCCTCTTCTCGAACTGTCTGTATCCTCACCATGTCAGCATGCTCTGCCACCGCTGTTTATGAGTAAGAACTGGAGACGCTGCCACAGATGACACTGTGTAAACAAACTTTAGAGGTTTGGGGATTTTCCCAACTTCGATTTTGAAGCCGCAGGAATTTTCTGCGCATGTTCCTCTGACCCTGAAACTTTTTCCAGCACCTTAGCTCTCCAAGTGACCATTTGGGATTGAAGAACAAGTTCTAAAAGCTAGAAGTAGTAAGAAGGAATACCAGCCAGGGGCTGCAGCTTCTCTGTGTGCTGTCTTTGGAACTTAGTCATTCCTTAGTCTTGTGGACCATTTGGAGACCACCACTGTGCTGTGAGAAATTCTTTCTTTTCATTGTGAGAATTGAAGTTTACTTCCTGTATACAATTTTTTCCTCAAATAAATCGGGTTGGCACCATGGTCAAACAAACAAACAAACAAAGGTTACTCTGTTCATCTGGGGTGTTTCGTGAGTATATAAACGATAGCTTCACTTCTAATATATATGACATTTCTTTATACTGACAAAGTTGACCTCATACAAGACTTAGAGCCTGTGTTCCTCCTGGGAATAACTTCTGTAAAGTCACAAAGAATATGAATCCAAGATTGCTAATAAAGAATTAACAACAGGTAGCACACCTCAGATGCATCTTTTTTTTCCTTTATGTATTTACATTTTCCCCCTGTACTATAGGCAGAAAAGTAATTTAATAAGGATAATTAGAATTCATTCAGCTGAGCACCAGAGCTACTGACATTGACCATAATTCATTAGTCTCACAAACCTAGAGGAGAAGGCTTGGGTTTTTCATGGTCCCCACAGACTGCATGGAGGAGTCATTATTTGTTATAACTTGTTGTATTGTCTTATAAGACACTTGGCCAAAAGTGATGAGATTACAAGCATCTATTACCAAGATGAACGGACATAGTGTGAGGAATCAAAGCCAGAGCTTCCTGTATGTTAGACTAGTGCTCTACCAGTTGAATCCTTACCAGCAATAGTGATGCTTTGGCTGAAGGGATGTTGCAACATATAAAAGCTAAAGGAGAAAATCTGCCTCTGAAAGTTGCCTTCTATTTTCTGACCTCCACTGGTATACACACACAGCCACGCAAGCCTGCACAATAGTAATAATACATTTAATTAAGTTACATTTTAAAAGGGACAGCCAGTAAGACGGTCCATCAAGTAAAGGCAGAAGAGTACCATCTCCACAAAGTTGACTTCTGACCTACACACGTGTACTGTGGCACACATGCCCCTCCCATTGTTTGCACACTTGCACACACACAATTATAATAATCAATAAAATCTTTTTTTTTTGAGACAGAGTTTCACTGTATAGCCCTGGCTGTCCTAGAACTTGCTTTGTAGACCAGGCTAGCCTCCAACTCACAGAGATCTGCCTGCCTCTGCCTCCCAAGGGCTGGGAGAAACATTGACTTTTTAATGAAGTGGAATAAGAGATAAATAGAGACCTTGGAATAAATTGCTAAGCTCTTATTTCGCAGTCAAAACAAGGCAAAACTCAGTAATACACCCGTCTTCACTTAGATTTGACAGATAATTGTGGCTTCCCGAAGGATGTCGTGGAACCATGTGCAGGCTCTATTACTTCAGTTTTAATCAGCAAGGGATTCTTTATGTGTCATTGTAACTTTTTATCTCTGTGGATATTTGCAGTATCAATTTGACAAGAAGGTCAGTTTTGAGAACTTATGTGTATATGATTTTTTTTTTCCGAGTCAGAGTTTCTCTGTGTAGTTTTGGTGCTCCTCCTGGATCTCGCTCTCTAGACCAGGCTGGCCTCGAACTCACAGAGATCCACCTGGCTCTGCCTCCCGAGTGCTGGGATTAAAGGTGTGCGCCACCACCGCCCAGCAGTGTACATGATTTTTATTAGGTGGCACTGAGTGGATGCAAACTGGCTGAAGGATTTCGAGTGTTGATATCTCTCTCCCAGTTTTAAGTATTCTATCAGCTGATTATAGACTTGGATAAAATAGTAATAATAGGCATTAATATTTGATACTCAGTTCCACTTATTTCTCATTTGTACTCATTTCATTTTTTTAAAAACAACTAAATGGTGTAGATGTCAGGAAATACCATTTTATAGATGGGAACATTCATGATCACGGATTAATGTCACTGAAGTTCTATAGTTAATCCTTGGAGTCCCTAGGATTTGAGCCTGATTAGCATGGTTCTTATTCCTATGTACTTAATCACTCTGCCATCCACAATAAGATACAACTAGTGTGTTTTAAAACCCTTCATGCAAACACCAGCCAAATATTCTATGGTACATCCATAAATTAAATACTATAGCTAATGGAACATAGGCACACTAGATCTTCCTGATTAAATTTTTCCTACATAGGGACCCCAGAATATCTCCTCTCACTATCTAGATATTTTTACCTGTAGCTACAAAATTCTGGCTCCTGTTTTTATCTATATATTCTCAAAAAAAAAAAAAAGAGAAAGAGAGAAACAGAATAGAAAAAAATCTATATATTTTTCACACAGAGTTTTTTCAAAACATGATAAATGTGATATTTTAAAAGATGGTTTATAGTGTAAATTCTTTTTCCTATATCAGTCCTTTCATCTTGAAATTTTTATGTCATTCCTCTAATATCAAAGTTTGTTTCCCTTAGTCACATACAAGGAAAATATTTATTTTGTCATTTTCAGTTGACATTTTTGCCTTAATGGCAGACTGCCTGAGGACATATTCTTTAAAAACAAAATTTATGGCCAGCAGTAGTGGCACACACCTTTAATCTTAGCACCTGAGAGATAGAGGCAGACAGATCTCTGTGTGTCTGAAGCCAGCCTGGTCTACAGTGAGTTTCAGCAAAACAGCCAGAGCTACATAGTAAGACCCAGTGTCAAAAAAAAAATATTTTTTTGAAGAAATCCTTTAGGTGTTGCTCATAGACTCCCTCTAATTTAACTCTTCCATAGTTCTCTAGTTCAATACCCCAACCATTCTTTTTATAAAAAAAAAAAATAATAATTCTCATTTAACCCCCAAATCTACGTGTAGTCATTCCTAAATCCCAAGGATAATTGAAAAATTATCAGAACACTGGATCAAATGAGAGATTTATTCCCCTATTTTAGGAAATGGATTTTCTAATGAATTTCAACCAAACTAACCCAAAATCAGCTTTTGGCATACTTCATGCTAATGATAGATTTGCTTTTTGCTTTTGAAGGAGAATTGATATTCACAAATCATATGTCACAAGCCACTAAAAGTGTCAGAATCCCACAGCAGGCCCTTGGTGGCTTGTTAATCTCCCCTGTTTAAAGGAAACAGACTAATTCACTTACATATAATGAAAGCCATGCCTTTTCAGCCCAGCCCCTCAGAAAGCATCAGCCTGTGCAAGTACTGCCTTCGCTCCTCACCTCCTCCTTCCTGGCTCTGACAATTAAACACGGAATTAAGACACAATGATCTCCTTAATGTTGCCATGCCTGAATCCTTTCAGATGTAACATATGTTAAAAGAAAAAAAAAAAGGAAGTTATATGTTTTTCTGGCCTCAGAAGTGAATAGAAGGGTCCTCTTGCCCACTTTTCACCATTGTTCTCCACAAAGCATAAAAGATAAACCAGGATGTTAAATACCTGGGGCCAGATGTATATATAACCTTTGCCCTCATTATTCTAATTGGTTTCCATCAGAGAGAGGGCGGGAAAAATAAAATTTCACAAAATGGGAATTAATCAATGCAAAGTTGGGCTAGTAAACTTAGTTTAGCTTAGCTAAAATCCAGGACTTTAAAAAACCATAATGATAAGAAGTTACAAGAGATTAAATGATAATATGCGTAATTCTAAAAGGAGGAAGGGAAATAACTTATATTTATTGTTGGAACTCAGATATTATCTAACTTTCATGTATTGTACCCAGGCTGTATTATTTTTAATGCTGTTCATATTTACATTTATTTTTTGTACTTTGAAAGACATGGCAAGTGTTCTAACCCTTGTGGCTAACTATGTTTGTAGTTGGATCTCTACTTTCGGACTTTGTGTGTTTTTTCCTTTTCAGTAACATTAGCTATTTGGGACTACTAAATATACTTGAGTTAGATCACATTCTTAATGACAAAAGGAGAAACGTGGGACTGGGATGAGAACAGATTTGTGCTTTCAATGTATGTCTTAATCAAAGCTTAGAGTCATAAGAGTGAATATCTGGAGTTAGGACATTTAGGAGGGAAATTTTTTCATGGCAAGCATACTGTACATGTTAGTCATGGCTCAGAGTGGAGTAGGAATTTTATGGAGTAAGAAGGGGGAGGTGCAAGAAGGTTTTAAATTTCCTTCCAAATGTATTTTTTAAATAACATTACAAAATCTATGAATAAGGGAACAATAAAGGAGAAAGTTTTTTGTCGTTGTTGTCAAATGACTTGAAGATGAAGTTGACTGTCAGGAATGGGGAATGATGAGACCCAAAGAGACATTGATTAAAGAACTTTTGAATGTGGCAATATCTGAAATCATACAAGATACCCACTAAAGTGTGTTGACAGCTAATTTTGGAGTATAAAGTCAGAATGAAGGTTTTGAGGTATGGAAGGATCACCCAGAGGTCATTTAGGTCACTCCAATCATTCTGAAAACCATACCCATCATTCTAAACATCTCCTCTCCATTCTTAACAATAATAATCACAACTGGAGATTCTACTGTGTTCATTAATAGCTAGGTCTAGTATTTGGTTAAATATTTAGATATACATAGATATATTTTAATAAATATATTCGTTATCCATACATATTGCATTACCTATTTTCACTTTTCATCATGCATGTCCATTTTGCCTTCTTGGGGTAAATAAGGCAGTTCATGTCAAATCACACACCCATACACATGCACATGATGAGTCTAGGTAGAAATTATGTTTACTTTTTAATGTAAATTGAGGAGGCTGGGATGACAGCTCAATTTGTAAAGTACATGTACACTGGACCTGAGTTCAGATTTCCAGCACCCATATTAAAAAAGTGCAGGTGTGGAGTGGGCAGGGTGGAGGCAGGCAGACCTTCTGAGCTCACTTACCACCCATTCCAGCAGAATTTCTGAGCTCCAGGTTCAGTGACAGACATTATCTCAAAAACTGGAGAGTAACAATAAGGACAAATGATGTTGACCACTGCTCTCTGCAGCACATCCATACCTTCGCACAACCACAGACCCACACATACATGAACACATATACATGCATCACACATATGCACACAATTTAAACTGCAAAAGAAAATATATAATTTAGATGGTTTTGAGAGTCCCTGAGCCACTAAGCCTCAGTCTGTAGCTAGGATCTGAATCCAGAAGTTTTAGTATATTTCCTGGAGTTGGAATCTTCTGAAAACACTTTTAACTACAAGATATATGTTAAATGTAAAAACCTCATATATACTGTAGTCATTAGTTCGCTGCCTTACTACATGGGTAATCTTATTGTATAGTTGATGTTATATAAGAGACATAAAGTCTAAAGAAAAAAATGTGTCTTGGATAAATAATAGCTAGAGAAAAGAAATAATGAAGATTTCCATAGGACAAAAGTATATATAAAACTATAAATGATTTCAAGTACAGGATAGGATCAGTGGCAGCCCACTAACTTAAACATAATTTTCCTAATGACACAATACAAATATCAGATTGCTAAGAATATTTTGTTCACACAGGAAAAAAAAAAAACTTTCAATGAGAAAAGATGCCGTCAAAGACCTAACTGAAAAGTCTAGTTAATAGTGCTTGAATATTTCATTCTCGGATTCTGCTTTTTTACATGCATTTGACAACATTCAACATCGATTTTATTTCCTTGGTGTTCATAAGGCAATTCACGTGAAATCACAAACTGCGACACTTGCTTGGTTCAAAGAACCCACAGACATCTTAGAACAAACATCATGGGAATGTTGCAATATATATTAATTAAGTAATTAATTAATTTCTTATTTATACACATTGGTGTTTTGCCTGCAAGCATGTCTGTATGTGGGAATCAGATTCCCTGGGACTGGAGTTGCAGACAGCTGTGAGGTACCATGTGGGTGCTGGGAATTGAACCCGGGTCCTCTGGAAGAGCAGCCAGTGCTCTTAACTATGGAGTCATCTCTCCAACTCCCACCCCCTCAATTTATATTTTTTAAATTGCATTGTCTTCAAGAATGTCAAACAGCTGAGTCTTGCTGATTCCCTGCTGGTATGATCTTATTTTTATGAAGCTTTAACATCTCCATTTCATTACTTCTGTTGATCAAAAGGCCCAGGTGACATTCATAGATAGTTATTAAGAGAGCATCACTTGAGATTTACCAATTCCTTAAATGTGAATTTTCTCCTAAAGATCTTTTAATTAGACTCGAATGTTTAGCCCAAATTAAACTACAAATTAAAATAATGTTGCAGAATATTGGAAAAGTCGCAGTGCCTCTCATTCAGAAGTGTGTTCATCATTCAGCAAATACACACTAAGTGCTTACCATACTCCATCCTTTGTGAAGTAGTTTAGGACAATAAGATAGGTAATTGTTATCTCTTACATGCTGCTCACAACGTGGAAGCAGAGAAAAGCATATGCAGTCACACAGGAGAGTAATTGTCTGAATAATAGGCCAACAACAACAAAAAAAAGAGTAAAATGTAACCCTAACAAGGTCTAAATATTTAGGTTAAAAACCCTCTGAGATGAATGATATCACCCCACATTTCTCCAAGGAGGACTCCTCTTTATCATGGAATAAAGGATATATATGCTATCTTCAAGACATTAGGGAAATTGTGACTACAGTGTAGTAGCACACATTATAGCAGAAATAATTAAAACAATTGGTCATGGAGGGGCAACATAACAAATCTAAGTGTTTGTTATTTAACAGATAATAGCTTATACTACATGAGATCTCTGTATATGGTAGACTGCCAAAGTACACCTATGACTCATAGCATGATACACTCTGAAGAATATTAGTTCTGTCAAATGTGGGGAAATGTAAAGAAATACTGTGTTCTACATGCTAGATTATGGGAGCTGTCCATATACCCTACTCAATTCAATCAAAAATATTGTGTAGCAAGGAATGGTATTTCCAATTTTCAGGAAAACTAAAGGTAACTTAAACTATTTGGCGAGTATAATGATTAGCAGAACAATGGTCTTAGGCAAGGACTACTTGAATCCAATCATTGCTGAATAGCATCTCATTTCTATGTGTTTATTGAATTTGGTATGGCTTTTTAGAGTTCATGGTCTCTTCAAAAAACCTTCAGAGTTGAAGTAGAAAGAAGAAATGTGGTGTATGTAGTTTGGCAAAATAATTAAGACTGCCTTTCCAAGAAAAGTGGCAATGGGGAGAGATGTGAAAGAGTGACTTTGTGTAGGTGTATGTTTAAGAGGCTTCACAAATGCAGACAAATGGAAAAAGTAATAGTATCTAGGTGCTATGAAAATTTTGACTACAAAAGTGCTGAGCAGACAAAATAAAATTGGATAAAAAAATCTCAAGGCAACCTATATACAACATCAAATACAGATTTATTAAGTGCAATGTAATAATGAGTTTGTTAGGCACGAGGAGTCTGTGGAAGTCCAATGTGTCTAAGCCTTGCCAGACTATGCAAGGCAGATTTCTCTTGCCTTCCTGGCTCAGCTCCTAAACATAGCTTTTATCTGTAGAGATAATTCCAGATGTTCTGACCCCTTCCAAATTCTTCTTTGATGATCAGTCATCTGGAGTGGGGCTCTTACTCCCCATTGAGTTTTCAGGGTGACACACAGAGGCTTGCTCTCCTCATTAACACAATGGGTCATCCCATGTCCTAGTAGTTCTTACAGATTGAAATGTCATCTTCTCAAATCTATGACATTGCCCCTGAGGAAAAGACAAGAGTACCCCTGAAGTGGCCTTCACATGCCTCTGCAGAGAAGGCTCCCATGAGTGTCTGAAAAATCTCAGCTGTTATTTCTCCAGCTTAATTTTTTTTTTTTTTTTAGAAAGAAATAAACTACCAGCTAAGAAGACCTAGGGAGCTTCCATGGAGCAGCAGAAGCTGCTTTCAGTGGAACTAACAACCCTTCGAATGTCACCATTTAGGTCAAGATCTCAATGCGGAAGAATGATCTTGACATAGACTTGCTGCAGCAAGCCACTCTTTTCATTTAAAATTGATTATTGCTTCTGAGAATCCACGGTAGCTTTTAATGTAGATATTTCTGGATACTTCCATTTGTATTCTATATGGAATCAAAGAGATGATTAAAATAGCATTCATTCACAAATATTAAAAGTTTAAGTTAGGAAACATGAGGAAGTCACCCATGATTTTTGCCACCATAGGCCTTCTTAAAAAATTCCGGTCTTGAAATACCACTGAGACAGAATATATTATTGACAACATAATGACATTACTATTGTTGACAATAATTCAATTGATAATTGTATTGATAAAAAACATCTTGCTCCTTTTAATAGAGTAATTATAATGACTTTCGTTATACTATAAAAATATTCATTGATTACTTGTTGTCATAAAATAAAGATATGGGTGCCTGTGTAGTAATTCCTGTAATCCCAATATTTAACTAATGATGTTGAGGTAAGAGAATAATGTTTCAGACCAATTTAACCTATATAAAAAGACATTGTCTCAAAATAATAGTATTTATAATAACAAGGAAGCAGAAGACTTCAGTCCTATACTTCAAACTCCTATAATCATCTAATTAAAATCTAAGGAAGTTAATATAATGTGATCTATACCTATAATTTTTGAGTGCAAATGGTTGTACAACCAATATAGTGGTTGGTATGATAAGGTCTTGGAGGTGGAAACATGAGAGATGCTCTTTGATGGAAGCACACATTCTAGAGGAGAGACAGAAGGAAATTCGAAGTAATGGCTTTGTCCTAATTGGAAATGTAGTTTGTACATGTATTAAGCACTCAAAGCATATGACTAAAGGAATAATGGAACCAGTGAAGATAGTGTTTGCAATCATTGGTGAACTCATATTTTGATAGACCTATAGAAATCTATCATAAGATCTCAAATACAGGACAAATAGACTTCATTTGGCACATTGTCTTGCTCTTTAAAAATTACTTTTCTTGATGGAATAGATTTTAAACAATTAAATACTATCTGTTTTATTTAAAGATGGCTGCTATAGGATTATATCTCATTTGGCTTTCAAAATTATCCAAATGAATAATTGGATAACTGTGGATAAGTGTCATCATTACCAACCACTTTGCAAACAGAAAATCTATGACTTTAAGATGCTTCATCAGTTTGCTGAAGTCTCCAAACTAATCAATTTAAGCAATTATCCCAGTCTCTTTGAGAAATCCAACACACAATGCTCTCCCTCTGATTCAATCTATAGGATTGACCTGAAAAGGATGTATGTATCCCAGGCATCTCCCAGGCAATATGGATGGTTTTATGATACACTAATTTCCCCTTTAAAAACATCACAACAACAAATGGCTGGTAGAGAAATGAGCAGCTGTGTTCTCTGTGAGAGATATATTATCTCATCATCTGCCTAAGCATTAATTTTCGCACGCTGTATCCAGTCAGTGTGTATCAACATTATTTTTTCTTACTAGCTTTCTGTATACAAAAAGGCGAGGGTTCAGAGCAGAGCTAAGAGCAGGAAGAAAACTCTCAAACCTTCATTATCTCATTCAGTGCTCTACAAAGGTACTATGAATGGTTCAAAAACAATTACCAAATGGTTCCCTGCCCTATGGGACTCATAGTCTTGTTAGAAGACTCTCAGAGAGATATAAGACTGTACAGAATTTACTACTGGAAGACTTGAGTCTTTGTATTTATGAGGATTTGAGCATATGTGTGTGTTCCATCATACAGGGAACAAACACAGCACAGAAACAGAACTAGTCTTAGAGACTGTTATCCTGTGATTTTTACTTTGGGAGGCTAATCCTATTAATTATGTAATTTCCATTTTTTCTTGGCTTTTAAAATAGATATCTCAATTTAAGATACAACATACTGACTTTTAGTGTTGTCATGGGTAGAGCATGTACCATTAAAACTGATGTGTGGAGATAATACACACCACATGGTTCCTTGTTGTCTATATGTCTGGATTTAATCACTGATTCTTCATGAAATGTCGCAATCCTTGGGTGAGTTAGCTGTTAGATTCTTCTGGGTTTGAGCTGGGCTGTGTATTATAGGTGAAACTGCATTACAAGGCTACTGAGGTTAATTATGTCTGAAAGTTTCCAGTACAATCTACATCAGTTGACACTCTGTGCATACTACATAAACAGTCTGGAGCGAGACCTTTATTAGCAGAGCAAGAAAGCAGCTAGCTGTCTGTTCTCTATAATATCCTTTTGTTTTTTTAGAGCCTCTGACTCAAACAGTCATTCTGTTTTATTTAATCATAGTTAATAAAATGTATGCTTGTAATACCAAATAATTCATTGCAAATAAGATCAAATCTTGAATTTAAACACGATAAATGTAGGAAGAGTTCTTAGTTGGAGATGGGATATGCCAGCATAGCCCCCCATTGCACCTCGCGAAAAGCATGGCATTCTTCACTCCAAACTTCAAAGTGCATGGTATATCTTTGGAAAACAGGCTAATATGCAAAAAGTGCATAAAGAAATTACCCAATAAGCTTTAATTAAAGATTGAGTCTCTTGAATGTCTATTAGACTTTCCACCATGTAAAATCTTCCTTATTCTCCACAAGCCATAAGCTTCTTGTCTGTAGTACTTTTTCTGTTCTTAAACAATAAAAGACAAAGATGGAAGCTAGATAATCTAGGATGGTCTAAGAAGACCTTTCCTTCCATGAAGCCTCACTATCTGATGTCACTAATTCCAAGGTTATACAAGGTCTATCTTTCCTCATGGAAGTTATTATTATCTAATAATCTAATAAACTTGCAATAAGGTACTTACTAACTATACAGGAAAATCTACATTCGCTGAAATGTTGAAGAACAAACAAACAAAACACAGGAGAATTTTGGCATACATTGGTATACTGGTTAGAACACAAAGACTCTAGAGCTGATGATTAATCCCCCCAGCTGTACCACTTATGAAGTAAGTTACTGAATATCACATGTCTGCCACCTTGTAATAAAATGGAAATGCCTGTAGAATCCTGCTCAGGGTTACTACAGTGACTGCATAAGTGGCACCTGGCAAGTTTTAAACAGCATCCCAACTGAGAATTCTCAGTTTCACCCAGTTCTCTTATAACAACTTCACTGTTAGTCTGTGTATGTAAAACAGCTTTTGAAGCCACAAAGTTATAAGAAAATAAAAATGCAAACTGACAAGAGATAATTTGCCATGATCCCAGAACTAGCAAGGTGTGGCTTTGCACAATTCCCTGAACTTTTGGGGTTCGAGTCTCCTCAGCTGTAAAGTGAAATTGGAGATTACTTGTATGGCGTCTTTTGGGTATAGCATCCAATTTCTTCAGCTTTAGAGCTTTGTTGTGGCTGTGCCAAAATAAGTTGTCATGATTCCAGATTGTTTTTTTTCAGTCCTTGGAAACTTCAGGTGGTGTCAGTGACCTAAGCAGCATCTGCTACCTGCACAGATATATTTTTTCTGTATAACTATCTTTTTTTTTACTAACAGTTTTTGGCAGTCAAAACAGGAAGAAGTGAAACATTAGATTTTTTTAAAGAGCAAAATATATTGGGATACAAGGTCACCCGGTTAGACTAAAGTGTATAATTCTTTTCTCTCTCACCTCATTCCTGCTCCTCCAGAATGGCAGTTGGGTAATACTGCATCAGTTTGATAAGGCTGCCTTGCCCCTCCCAACAACTAAAACCATCCGAGACACCTTTTCATGGACACTCCCTCCATTAAAGTTCAGAGAACTTTAGAATTGCTTTTAAAAATAGCAGATGAATTGATGACTTTCTTGGGCAACACTCTTCATAGAAAATGTCTCACTGTGGAAAACATTTGACAATGCTGTAAAAGATCCTTGCCTTGACTATAGACACCGAGTCTTTCCTACCTCCAGAAATATACTCATGAAAGAGCCTGGGGCGTAGATATTGGAAAGAACAGACACAAAGTCCATTGCATTTGGCGGCCAGTACAGATTTCAGTTTGTTTACATTATTACTCTCCAAAGCAGACAAGATGAGATTGTCATTATCCAAATGTTGTCTAGGGTTTTCCAAGTCAGTTCGTGAGCTAAAGTAACAGATTGCCAAAAAGCATGTTTACGACATCGAATTCATTGTGTAATAAAGTGTTAGGTAGATCAGCTAATAAAATTACTTATTTTGGACTTCAATCTAAGTTGAATTTAGGTTTAATTCACCATCAGGGACAAAGAGAGTTGATTTTGTGATAAACTGAAACATACCCAACATTTTGTTGTAAATAAGGAGTGTGCTCTTTTATCTAGACTTTGCCCATGGGAAACCACTCCCTTTCAGTTAAGAAGTTGACCCCTATTAATTGTATTGCTAATGGTCATCTAATTGATCTTGATTCCCAAATTTGTTAAAGCATAGTTGGCAAAGAATACCTTGTACTGTGTCTTTTTGGCTGACTATGGACTTGTGAGCTGGGATGGAGTTGGTTAAAGTTTAGAAATGGAACTGATATTAAATCCTTCTATTCCCATCAGTGATTTCCTAGGGGAAATTTTAGCAATCTCACCTCTCTCCCTTTCCTGCCATAGGGAATTTTATGATCAGCATTCTATTGTTTAAGCATTAATGAGTCAAGTCTCGTGGGAAAGGCAATGATGTGCTTCAAATATTTGGACCATAGTACCACTTAAGATAATTTATCTCACTTTATGCTACTTATCAAATACAGAATAGGAAAAGTGAATCATGATGCTTGAAGTATAAGTAATGCATCTTATCCTCAAAATAGCCAGCAGTCAGATAACTGAATTTCTATTCTGTGGTATGCTTTCATTGTTATGATTTATTTTTGCAAACGTATTGTGAAAAATATGAACATTCATTCTATTCTCCTTGTTTCTATATCTCATGTTTACCAACACCTGATCAGTCTGCCTTGGCTTTACATTAAGAAATATGAAGTGATTGATTTTTTATTCTCTGTCTTCTTAGTTAACACGATCACACTAAAAATAAATTGCATAGTCATATATCTAATGAATATATGCATTTATATTTTTATTTCCTGTCTTTTCATATCAGAACTTCATAAGTAATTTTCCTTTTTGGTTCTAGCTATCATTCATCATGTCTACAAGAAGCACATTATGTCATAAAAGAAAGATAGTGTGCTTGGATTTTACATAGCCTCTGTAAATGTTAGATGGGGCCACTTTTCTCAGAGGGCTTTTTGGTAAGATGGAGCTTTTACATGTACTGTGTAGGCCAGGAGATAATGGCCTTGCTTGGTGAATTGTTTGTTTGTTTTTCTACGCAGTTTTCCTAACTGTAGATGTAAGTAAAATAAATATTCTTTTATGTTCTCTTCCCTATTGATGCCATTTAGATTGCAGTTCTAATTGTATGGACACATCATTTAGAGAATGGTTTTATGCAAAGAGAATGAAAATGACTGATTTGCAAAGGCCTGAACTTACATCAACACCGCTCTGTTGGGTAGAAATTCTAATGAGTTGAAAAGAAATGGTGTTAGAGTGGTAGTGAATCATGCAAGCTAATAAAACCAAGATCTCACCAAAGCAGCATCTGGGAGTGAGGTTTTAAGGAGCAGGCAGGAATGTGCACTAATTATCGGATTGTTAATATGTTACATATGTTTTGGAGAGGAGATAGAGTGACTCAGGGCAGGCAGTAGCTGAACTGGTAGCTCTGGGTTTTATCCATCACAGATTTAGTATTAAAACTCCAGCTGCATTACAGCTTTCTAATGGACCAAATTCCCACATGTGACCTGCCACTACAGCCTGACATTACACCACATTCAGACACTTGTAACATGTATGTGAGGACTGAAGTCTAGGTGATATTTTCTCTAATAGAATGGAAATTTGAACATATCTGTAAGGATAATTTGTAACTATACTGTAGCAATAAATAAAATTTGAGAGTCCCAAGGTCTTCATATGCAACTAATTTATTATTATTTTTCTATTTCTTGAAGTTATAATATAACACCATCTCCCCTTCCCTTTCCACCTCATAACCCTTCCCATGTATACCCCTTCCTTGCTTTCTTTCAAATCTATGTCCTCTGTTTTATTAAATTGTTGTTACATGCATAGATGGATATGCATATATATTTCTAAATATAATTTGTTCAGTCAATATGATATTACTTGTATGTGCTTTTTCAGGGCTGACCATTTGGTATTGGATAATCAATTGTTGTGTTCTTTCTTGAGGAAGTCTGTTTCTCCAACTCTCAACATTCTTTAGTTGCCTGTAGTTTTTTGTGTAGGGTTGAGGCCTTATGAGCTCCTTTTCACATTAGTGTCCTTGTTCGGGCCTTGTTTAGACAGCCATGTGACTTCATGAGTGTAGCTTCTCTGACATTTTGAGGAGACACAGCAAACTCCCTTTTCCTTTGCCTCTTGCAGTCTTTGAATCTCCGTTCCCAAATGATGCCAAAACCTTAGGTAGAGGGATTGTATTGCACATGTTTCATTTGGGACTAGGCTCTATATCAGCTATGCATGTATTTAAATTTAAGAGCTAATTATTTGTCTTAAAAATACATCATAATTTTTCTTTGTTACATAGTAGCTGGAGCACAGGGAAGATGCAAGATAATATAAAATATAATTCTGCCAGGCGGTGGTGGCACAGGCCTTTAATCCCAGCACTTGAGAGGCAGAGGCAGGCTGATCTCTGTGAGTTCGAGGCCAGCCTGGGCTACAAAGCTAGTTCCAGGAAAGGCACAAAACTACACAGAGAAACCCTGTATATATATTTATATATATATATAAATTCTATGTGGATTATTTCATATTTTATGATTTTAAAAAGCATTTATAAAAGTATACTTTCTCACACCTTGTGTGAGAGACAATATTATTTATAATACCCAAAGTGTCCTTGTTTTATGAGCTACGTTCCTAATTAACCACTGGCTAACTTTTGTGTGAGATGGAATCATCAGTAGTAAAATAACTGATTTACTCTATGATTCTACTACTTAGAAATTTTTAGTAATATATTCAACTTAAACATTTCCCAGTTGGTAATAAAATGTAGACTTTAAAGTAGAAATTCCAACTATAAATATAAATATTTAATTCTAATTTTGAATGTATGTATGTATGTGCATGTATATTTAACTCAAAGAAAGGAACATCTATGATGCACATCTTTTAATCCAAATTGTTACCTTAACTCATATGATTGACTATATTTCGCCAACTTCATTGTGCAAAAATGGAAATCTCTGTGACTTGCTATAGTGCTTCCCAATGTCAAACTAGTAACAATGGTAAACAGAAAAAGAAACTAGTGATAGGTAGTTTCAGAAATTAGTGATAGGTAACCTGGAAGTCTTCCTCCTTGGCAGAGTTTAAAACCTAATGTTGAAGCTGTCCTGGGAAACCTGCTCCTCTTGGCCACAGAGGGAAAGTTCCTACTGTATGTAGATGCTTCTTTATTTTAATTAAACAAATGGTGTTTGTGAGCAGTCATCTTTTTAATGTTTTAATTTATTTTTATTTTATGTTCACTGGTGTTTTACCTGCATGTATGAATGTGTTTGGGTGTCAGAAGCCCTGGAACTGGAGTTATAGACAGGTGTGAGTTGCCATGTGGGTACTGAGAATGGAACCCAGGTCCTCAGGAAGAGCATCCAGCGCGCTTAACCACTGAGCCACCTCTCTAGCCCCAGGGAACAGTCATTTGAATGAAGCTTCGTGTATAGTTCTGAACTCCTCAGGAATTCTTTTGGATAAAAATGAAGTTAGATCCTTTCCAAATGAACATATTAGAAAACGTGGTCTAGCCTATATCAAAGACAGAGCATCTTAGGACAACCTTTAGGCACATTTTCAGGAAGAGTTTACCTTGACTACAGAGTAGTTTCATTCTTACTTTGTGAGTGATTTTCTTACTGATTTCCACAGTGGCCAAGCTAATTTATATTACTACCACTGGCGATATGTAAGTATTCTCTTTTCCATGCGTCCTCAACAGCATTTGCTGTTATTTGTTTTCTTAATGGTAGCCTTTCTTATTAGAGATGGAATCTCAATGTAGCTTTCAATTACATGTGATCATGAAGCTGCATAATAAATGGATACTCTGAGTAATATTATACTGTACATTGTATATTCTACAGTAGTTATAATTGTGTTTACTCATGGCTACTTTTCCTTATCATTAAAATGTCCATGTATTAGTTTGACACTTAAAAATTCTGACCAGTATGTAGCTTACCTAGCCATTAGTGTATACCATAGATTTATACATAAGGGATGAATTTATCAGTGGTTTAAATATTCACAGTAAAAGACTATAGAGGCAAGTAAACAATAATAAGTTTACTGATTATAGGAGAAAGAGGAGCAATGAGTAGGACCCATGTACTGTGGGAAAAAAGCACACCATTGATTAATTAATTAATTACTTTATTGTTTACATTGGCATAATGTATGTGCCCATCCCTACTCACAGATGTTTGTCTATGTCAGCTTCATACACAACTATCTTGAATGCGTTTGTGGGAAACTCTACAGAAAACAAGCCCTGCTTCTCAAAGCAACTGATACCTTGCCTAAGGAATGAAAACTGGGAGTGAGATTTTACTGGAAAGGATAAGATGACAAATGGCCTGCCAGTACCTTCCCCACACAAAATTACCAGATTTTCATCCGTTAACACCTTTCCTATAAGAAATGCTCTATTCCAAGATTTCAGTTAAACCACAAGTGACTTTCACTGTAAACAGACATGTGCAAAACATCGCATGGAATACCCATACACTGAGTAAAGAATCCTATGATGTTTACGTAAAGTTCAGCTCTAGCTGGGTAGTCCACATTGTGTTCACTAAGCCCAGCAACTTGCTCCAGTGAAGAGATAATAAGAAGGGTCACAGGTTTCATCTTATCTGGAGTGGGAGTGGTGGAAAATTGCACTGAACTTCTGCTGCAGCTCCAAGGGTTGAGTGAGCACAAATATGCACAATTAGTGTCAGAATGATTATGAAATCCAGATCCCAAGTCAAGTGCCCTTTCTTCTGTCCCTGGATCTGCTTCCATTTATGGCAAGACGATTCCATTAGTAAGTTTTATTAGCGTTAACTTTGTTTAATACTTATAGATTATTTTATTCTATTATTGTCAGTGGTTTCAAAAATGCATTTTTAATAATTCACTGCTGGCCCTCCATGAAATGTGTAACTCTTTTAAAGAAATGTTGTACCATTATCCACTTCATCTATAGTATAGCTAGAAGGCAGACAGAGTCTTTGTAGGGCTTCTTTGGACCAGTCTCGTATTTGTCAAAATTTTTCATTCAAACATTTTCTATTTATATGTATGCCAAATTATGAGATCCTTAAGAAAAATATTACACTGCAGAATGATTTTCTGGAATGATCCTATATTTTCCTTCTAAATTAAATAAAAACACATCACTATCCAAACATAAAATTATATTACCAAAACAAAAATATTTTTCCTTTATTACAAAAATGAGAGAACTAGCTACATTGGTTCAAGCCTGAAATCATAGTTCTTGGAAGGCTAAGGCAAGAGGATTTTTAAGAATTCAAGGCCAGTCAGGACTAAGGAATGAAATGAGTAGTAGGCAAGCCTGTTCTACAATGTGAGATTCTATCTCAAAAAAATACTTTTTTTCTATAGTAATAATATAAACTTTAATACAAAGTTACTAGGTGGCAACCACTAGTACAGTGGACTCCTGCTATGTGAATGTGAGCTGTATTTAATGAGCAGCTAGCCTTTCAGTATCTACCATGTGCTATATCCAGATCCTTTGCTCTGGGCTAAGGTCCTGAAAGAAGCCACCATCTCTGTATCAGATATAATTTATTCACATAACAATCAGTGCATGGCCAAAGTATGATAAGTCTCTATACAGAGACACACCAAGTGATTCTTTGTAAGATACTGAAGGCTAGGCAGGAAAGAATACCCCATAAAGAATACCACATAAAGCAGACCTCTAGGTTTCTTTATGAAGGATGAAGATAACTCATCCAAACATAAAAGGAAATATTGTTGATGCTAGCATAAGCAAGAGTTGAGACTTAATCCAATGAACACCCGCAACCCACTGAGCTATTTAGTTTTCAATGTTTTATTTATTTATTTTGTGTGCCTGTGATCACCGAGATGGAACTCAGGCCATCAGGATTGGTGGCTGGAGTCTTTACATACTAAGCCTTCTCATATATACCATACAGAAGTAAAAGAATTCTTTCAAAAGTAGGTAAATAGATGTAAAATGAAAATGAATGATTTTCAATTTATTAAAAAAATGGAAGACACTAAAGAACTAGAACTATCCTATTCAAAAATGACAGCCACTAGTCATATGTAGTTATTTAAAATTTAAATTAATTAACTTAATGGAGAAGCTTAATAAAACTATTCAATTTTCCCAATGTAACTAGATACAATTTAAATGTTTAAAAGTCACTTATGAGATAGCATAGGTCATCAAAAATTAGTATTATTGTAAAAAGTTCTAGATAGAGCTACTGGAAGGTATTATTGACACCAGTTTCCATATATGAGGGAATAGTGTTTTCATTGAGATATGGAAGCTGGGAGAAAGCAAGCCTGTACTGGTTCCTTTTGTCAACTTGACACAAACTAGAGTCGCCTGGGAAAAAGAGCTTCAGTTGAAATATTGCCTTTGGTCTTTGAGATATTATTTGGATTAATACTGATGTGTCAGGTAACCCTGGGCTGTACCAGAAAGCAGGTTGAGCAAGCTATAAGGAGCAAGCCAGTCAGCAGTATTCCTCCATGGGTATGAAAGTGTAAAATGAAATAAACCCTTTCCTCTCCAAGTTGTTTTTGGCCAGTGTCTTTATCACAGCAACAGAGAAGGAAATATGGTACCATATCAATATCAGGGAAATGATTCTCAGAAGCCTTATTAAAAGCATTGAGCTTAAGAAAATCAAGAATAAAAATTGAGAATGATAACTTGTGAAAGCAAAAACAAAGAAGTTAAGGAGTAGATTGTGATTGCATAGTCGGTTAAGGGTTTTAACATCTGTCCTAGTAGGAGGAAGCTAGTGGAGGAAGTAATGGAGGTGAATGATGCTCCTTTGGAAATGAGAAACTAGGAAAGAAAACTGAAAGTCTTAAGCAAGTGAGAAAATGACTTTCGATACTAACAAGTTTTAAGAAAGTGATGACATCTAGAAACACGTTGGAGATAGAACACATCAGTCTTTGGTTTTACTGCAAATGGGAGTGGAGGTACAGGCATGTGAAGAGTGATTTTTGTGTTCCTTTGTACTGAGAAGGACCTTGGGTCAAGGAACAACTTCAGGAGGACCACTCAGTTAATTTCAGAGATATTAAGATCACCATTAAAATTTCAAGGGCTGTTAAGTAGAGGTTTATGAACTTACAAAAGATGTCACAGTTAAAGATGTCTGTTTGGGCATCATTGACATGTGTTTGGGATTTAAACTCATGAAACAGATCCCTGTGGAAACAACATAGAGCATCTGGGCCTGAGTCCAAAGTCAACATAGCATTTCCATGATGAGTAGGGAACTGGAAAAGATAGAGAAAGAAAGAAGTGGTGTCAAAGAATACTTTAACCGTCAAGAATGTTATCACAGACGACAGGTTAGAAAACTGTTTCCATGGGAGGTTTGAGATAAGACCTCTGGAATGATGTGGGTACCACAGATGGTGATGAGAGCAAGTAGAGACCCAACTGAGCTGATGAGGACAGGGGGAGGGTAAAACAATGAAGTGTTAACCTACAGAAAATCCCATGTTTCCTGAGAAACTGGACAGAAGACAAAAAACGGAGAGAAATGCAGAAAACCCTTGGTCAGTCAAAGAAAGGATGTTTTTAACATGATAGAGATTCAGACATGCTGCTGCCACAGCCCCACGTACAGACACATATTAATGATGGAAATAATTATTTTCTCAGGAAAAATGGTTAGAAGTTGGGTAATAAAGGAAACTTTTACTGCATTAATATTCTTGTGAACAGACTAATACAAATTTGATGGAATCTGATACATTTTAGAAATAGCATTTTAGTTTTTTAAGCTTATATTTCTCTTCAGTGTTTGCTCAAATCAGGTCGTCCTATTTTTTCATTCTACCATGCATTATTTTACAATATAAAAATTTATCATTAGCCCTCAGCTTTTAGCATTTGAAGACTTTTTTTTGGAGATAGAGTCAAGCCTGGAAACTACTATGAAGTGAAGCACAACCTAGAACTCCTGATTTCCATGTCTCTGCCTCCCAAGTACATTGGTGGTTCATTAAAGTCATGCACCACCATGTTTAGCAAAGATATCATTTAACATAGAGGTATTTTTGAGCCCCTCCTTAGAATTATTAAACTTGTCTCATGATAAAAAGTTAGTTTCTGTGCTTTAAAATAAATTTATTATTTCATGGCTAGAAACAACAAATTGGATGAAAAATGGTGCATACACACACAACAGGCTTGTTTTGAAGCTAGACAATGTATAGTCTAACTATGAATTAAATTAGCTGAAACTTTTGGCACTCAAAGCCAAAGATCAATGGTCCACACACAATAAAAGGAAAACAAAACCCAAAGAAATGCCTATCATATGTAGTCTAAATTGGAGATGTTAGTAGGAATAGACAAATGAGTTTTATCCAAATTCAGAGTTATTTTTTTCAAGTGAAATCCTTTGAAAGTCCAAACACTTCCTTTCCTTTACTGACCCATAGAAATCACTGACCCAGTGCATACCATAAAATCAGAACAATGTTCAAACACTGTTATTATTAGCATTAGGCCACAGAAAATCCTCTTGAAGGGAAGAGCACTCTCTCCATCTCGAGTGCTGGAAACACAAAGTATTTGTCCCTCAAACCAGACATGGGCCAGGCAGCTGCAGAGGGGTTGGGGAGGGGAAGCCATAAAAACCCAATTTAAAATTTTTCCTACACTACAGCTCAGCTTCAAGCTGACAACTTTACTGATAGAAATTTAGGGGAAAAATTCAAGCATTCACATGACATTTAAAACTCTTGAAAATGATATTTTGTAGGGGTTTACAGAAATCTACCGACAAGTACAAGAACTCCGGTGCGGCTGTTGACCTATTTGCTTGTCTCTAAGGAAACTTGGTTCCACCAAATGCCTGAATTTACCACTATGGTATGATGGGTTTCAGTATGCTCTAAAACTGAATACCGGCAATGGGATTCCTTTAACTTTGGGTAGGGAATGCAGTGAGCCTCAGTCTTGAAGCTGATGTCTGTCCTTTCAGGTAGTCTCAACTGGCTCATTGTCACTGTGGACACATTTTGTTTACCCTTCTAAGCAGGCTTCTGGTCATTCAGCATGGCTTGTCATCTCCATCTCCGTGGGTGGCGTCATCTCCATTTACCTGTCTGGTTTGTTAGTGGGTGTCAGTATATAGCACTCAGTTTTCCATTGCTGGGTTGTTATGCCATTACTAGTATTGCTTCTTCGACAGCTATTTCAAATAGTACTGCTAGAAACTTGGCTATGTCTGTTAGGCCTCTGTCTTATTACTTGCTAAATATTTCCTTTAAATTGATTTGTTGTGTGTACTAACATGCATCTTTAAAAAGAAATCATCTCTCATATTACTCTCATAAAGGAAAGCTAATATCTATTGCCATAAACAAAAAACAATAAATAATATGAAGAAAATTATATATTAAGTCATCCTTACATGATGTGTTTTGCAGAATAATATTATAGTTATTTCTTCCCTGCAATTTGGAAACTGATAGAATGATGAGTAGATTGTCATAACGATGCTGATAAATGGAGAATCGGTCTTCTCCAGGGATGTGTCCCCTAGTAAGTTTTCCTGCCCCAAATGGTCAGCCCTAAACACATATACATAAGAGCAACATTAAATGGGGTCAGTGTTTATGTCTGTCTGTGTTTGTGGGGGAGGCACATATGAATAATAATTATAGAGGAAGAGGTCGTGAACTTGAAAGGAGGTGGAGGCACATGGGAGGAGGAGTTAGAGGTGGTAGAAAGAGGTCTTGAAATGATTTAAATATAATGCTCTTGTATGAAATTCTTCAAAATTAGATAATAAAACCTGATAAGATCTTTCCGAATGTTGTGATGGATTTTGAAAAGAAGAATCATTCTGTGGGGCTAATAATGCGGTAAAGTCTTTCACTATCACTGTTTTAATGTTATAGATTCCATCTAGTAATTTAAAAGAGAAATTGAAATTCTCAAATTTGAAGGTGTTATCATTCAATCCCTTTGCTCAAGTTACCGAAAAACCCCAAAGTGTAACATTGACAAACTGTGGGTTTATTTTATTTTATTTTTAAATTTCATGATTTCATACATGTATACAATGTATTCTAGTTACTCCCCTCACCACATTTTTTTTTGTCTCCCAACTTAGCAAACTCCTCTCCTCCCCTACCAGTCCCTTTTAGATTCATGACTCTTTGTTTTAGTAGTAGGCTTTAATGTTGTATATAACCTGAAGCCAGGTGTGATGGTGTACTTCTATGAGACAATCACTTGAGAGACAGAAGCAAGAGGGAAGATCAAGAGCTCATGGGTCATCATCAGGTACATAAGGAGTTCTAGTCTAGCATGGGCTATGTGAGACCTGGTTCCTCACTTCCCTACAAGAGTCTCTTGTATGTTTTCATCTGACTATGGTAAAGATTTTTGCTTGGGATTTATTGTAGGGCTTGATCTATGACTGACAGTCAGTAAATATTTTGAATAATGGATTTTGGTTTTTCTATCAAGCCTTCCATAAACTTCATTACCTAAAATTCCTTTGAATTGCTATTCAAGTTGCTATTTATACAAGCTGTTTGGCAATTCATATTTACATATCTGTGACATCGAAACTAGCATTTCTTTGTGTTCATATGTATGATATCTATATTGATGTTTGGATATCTATGCGTGTCTAGCATTTGTATTCAGTACATCAAATCCAATGTCCCAATGAAGTAGAACTGGACAGTGTTGTTTTCAAATTTGTATTTTTAATTCTTGTTTTTTGCTAAGTCTTTAAATGTTCAGTTTAACCATTTTGATTAAACTGAATATGTATTTCATATATTAAATGTCCAGGAAGACATAGTCACTAAATCTGTAAAGTATAAGTGGGAAAGAAACCAAACCCACAACAGACTGCCATGGTAGGACAGTTACCTGATGAACACACCTTTCTTGCTGTTTATTTTTCTTTGACCTCCCATGCAAGATTTTATTTTAGAGCCCAAGATCAGATGCACCCAGAGACTTAGAAAAATAGTAATAAATGAAGATTTGATTAGAATGTTTTTTCTGATTAGTTAGAAAACATATTTCAAAGTAAAGTATAAACCAATTCTTAGAGGATTTGTTTGTTTTTTTGTTTTTACTGTTTTGGTTTTTCAAGAAGGGTTTCACTGTGTAACAGCTCTAGATGTCTTGGAACTTACTCTGAAAGGCTGGCCTCGAACTCACAGAGATCCACCTGCCTCTGCCTCTCGAGTGCTGGGATTAAAGATTTGCATCACCAATGCTTGGCTCTTAGAGTACTTTTAACATTAGTTTCTCAGATATATATTTACTTTCTTCTTTGCTGACATTATTTTCCTCTTAGGCAAAATAGAATAAATCATTTTTCTTTTCTTCTCTATATTTATGACTTAATCCAAGAACACACTCTACATCCTAGAAAGGAATCTGTAACAGAAAAATAAAACAAAATAAAATAAACCTACTCCAGTGTAACATAAGTTTTATTTCTTTTTATTGAAAATATTTTTATACAATATATTCTGATCATGGTTTCCCCTCCCCGTCTTCTTCCAGATCCCACCCATCTCCCCACCCTTCCAATTTGAAGGCTCCCTTCTCTCTCTCTTTAGAAACAAACAGGCAAATAAAAAGACAAAAACACCAGAATGAAGCAAAATAAACAAACAAAAGCAAAGAAGCAAAGAAACACATACATACACACAACACCTATAAAACACAAAATCAGAAACCATAATATAAACAAAAGGCCAGTAAGGTAATAAATACCCAAACAAAGCAGTATGAGAAAAAAAAAATCTCCAAAAATACCATTGAGTTTGTTTTGTGTTGTAATCTAAATTCTTTTTTTGCCTTTTTTTCTTTTTTTTTTTTGTTTCATTTTAAATTTTTTCATTTTACATACCAACCACAATCCTGTCCTCCTCCCGCTCTCCCCACCCCACCCCCCATTCACTCCTGGAGAGGGTAAGGCCTCCTATGGGGAGTCAGCTGACTCTGGCACAAGAAATTGAGGCTGGACCAAGCTCCTCCCCCCTGCATCAGTTCCTAAGGGGCATTTTCTTTTAGAAGTTCATGCCTGGTGTATGCTGTATAGTTCAAAGTGACAGATATGAACTGTAAATTAATTATGTCAATACTAACAAAATAATGAAAAGTAACATTTCACATTATGACAAGAAAGCCTGGAACTATGCTTTAATCTTGATGAACCCTTTTTCAGTGTTGAAATACATATGCTTATATCCTATTCTTAAACTTCCATACTTTATTATACTGCATATGGTTTTCTCTTGTCAATGTTGAGTGTTTTAAAAAGTCTGAGGACAGCATCAAATACCCAGGACTTGTCATCTTAGGGATACAGGGAAGAGACAAAGGTTTTTGATTCTCACTTGAGTTTACAACTCTCCCATTCTTTTACTTGTTTTATTTTTCCTGGGGGCGGAGTCTTACTTTGTAGTCCAGATTAGCTTCTTAATAACTAGTAAACCCAGATTGACTTCTAAGTGACTATATAGCCAGACTGGCCTGGAATTCATGGCTACTCTCCTGCCTCATACTGAGGGGTACTGTGATTATAGCCATGTGCCACCACACCATGGTAACTCCTGTATTCTTGGAGACTGAGAAAGAAGCAAGCCCAAAGAACATTACTACTCTTGTTCATTTCACCTTCCAAATTCTGATAATTCAAATATTTGCATTGCTGTCTGCACTCGCTACTTTTTTCTTACATGTTCGTGCCCTTCTAACATACTCCTCTCTTCTTTAATACCACCCTTCACTAACTGTCCACAGTTGTAGATACACAGATATATAAAACAGAATAGTAGTGATAGTGAGAGCAAAAGACACAGCTGCACCCCCAAATTCCTCCTTCTTCATTTCCTATAAATACTAATGTCTTACCATTTTCCCTAGAACTAACCAAATAGTAGAGAAAGTAATCAGAAGGCAAGAGAAATGTGCAAGACAGTACTTTATTTGAGAGCAGTGTGTAAGAATAGAGACTAAGTCTTCGGATGTGAGAGACTGGTGTTGATAGGACATAAAAAGAATGAAGGCAGATGGCCTAAAGTGATGACCCTTTGTTTGAGATAACAAGGAGCCTGAAAGGGAGGGCGACTATAACCCGAAGTGGCAAGGTGAGGAGCTGAAGAGCAAAGAGCAGGAAGCCTGACATTACAGATAGGGGTCAAATGTCCAGAGGAAACCTGTGAGATAAGGAGACACCATTCAAAGACTCTCCAAGTGGAGAAAGAAGTAAGTGGACAGTTCTCAGCATGGGCCTAATAGGTTACTGTTCTCACATACAGAGTGCTGGTGGGAGGTTGTCACTGTGGGTCAGATAATTTGCAAACACACAGCAAAACTGTTTGGCAGAACAGAACGAAGCTGACTCACACAAACAAAGAAAATTTCCCTGATAGACTGACTGCCTAACCATCAAGATTTTAAAATTTGTGTGTGTGTGTGTGTTTTAAATCTTCCTAGTCCTGAACACCATTTAATGCAGTATTTAAAAAAAAGCCCACCAGTGTCCACCTAACAGTTAAAATAAATTAAATTATAATATGAGTAATATCTTTGGGTGGTAGATTAATCTTGTGTCAATAGATTAAACATTAATATTACTTAGAGTAATGTTACACATTCTAAAATAATTCATTCTGGTCATTTTATAACACTGGGAAGCTAAGATATACAAATAAAAATCACTAAACACATTTAAAATGTACTGGGAAGATTAAATACTTTGAATATTTTCATAGCTTACTTTCTTTAAATTGTATTCATTGTGTGCTTAGATCATTTTTAGAAAGAAAAATAATAAGAGGAAAGGGTTTCTCTTTTTTAAATTAAACAGAGTTCATTCTAAATAAACAGGAAATTAGATTCATTGTTTTGGCTTTGCAGGAACATCTATCCACATTCTGACTGACATTTTTAACATGCTTCAAATTCATTAGTAAGTACCTGGTTGAATAATCTTCTTGTGGCTATTACTTGATTTCCTACACTAATCCTTTCACCAAATAACAATGTCTCTGTTCTCCTGTGTCTGATACTAGAAGCAGAAACCATTAATCACAATAGCCAATGAAAATTGACAGAGTACGTCAATAATTGGTGAATTTCCAATAGAGTTATGGAGAAACTTTACATTGTAAAATAAAAGCAAGGAAGAGGCTTTTGTTACAGTTGCACCCCTTCATAATAAAAGTCTCTTTGAACTTGTATGCAGAGAGGAAAGAGCAAGGGAAAGAAAGCTCTGATGATCTTTAAAACACATCAAAACCCAAGCTAGAGTGATGCTTTTATCAGCCTGAATGGGAGCTGGGAGGCATCTTTCATTGTAGAAAACCATTTATCTCTTAGGAATAGTAGAAAGGAGCTTTGCTTGCTACAGGGACTCAAAACCAGGTCTACATCTTTGTTTTGGTATTTGTCAACTTTGATTATCAAGACATCTTTTCTCAGAATCAATTTTGTATTATGGGAAAAAAGTTATGAATACTAGTTCTAGAAAACACTGAAGAACACACACACAGAAAAATTAAAATAGAAATAATGTCATCCCCAACAGGAGTCACTATTATTTTGGATCATCTTCTTCCTCTCGAGTATGTCAAAACTACATGTATCACATAAAGTAGAGTATATCTTTTATAGAATTATTCATATCTAGCAGTATATTTAAAGTTTACATCATGAGCAATCATTAAATCATTAATGCTGTATACCATCCTTTTTACCATTATTGTGACCATGAGTCAAAACGCACTGACCATACATTGGGATAACAATTAATCCAACACATGTCCTTAGTTGGACACTTAAATTTTCTCAGTTTGTCATCACCATTTACAATGATTTCAACATTACTTAATAAATAAATAATTCTATTGTTTTTAATCACCTACCATTTTATTTCCCAATAGTGTTTGGCACCCAGAATAAAACTCCTGGTTTAAAATAACTTGTACTGAACAAAACTCAAGAACTCTTAATGGTTTAAGTAGGTAGGTTATTCTGTGTTGTAGTTGAGTTGTCCCTATCACCTCATGCTAATGGAAGTGTTGCTGCCTCTCCTTAGCCCTGACACTCTACAATTTTCTTTGCTGTTGCATTGCTCAGGCCTGAACTTTTGCTTAATGTTAAAATCTCTATGTGTCACTTGACATGGCTTATCTAATTGTAAACTACATTGTAATTTTTTAGCCTAAATCTTATTTCTTATTGTGATTATCCTCCACAAGTCTGTTCCATTTAATTGATTACCCTTTTATTTAGGACTCAACCACATTGTTCCTTGAGTATTATCTTTATTATATTTCAGTGTAACAGCTGTGCGATATTTTAAAATTAGTTGAGATCACTGATAGAGCATAGATTTACCAGTTTTCAAAACTTTAAAAACATTTATGAACAAAATCACCGGATAATTCTATCATCGGTAGAGATTCAAAAAATCTTTCTTGCAGTGGTGTGGTATTAAGGATGTTTCTACAGTTTCTCTGTGACAGTCATTTTTCTTGTTTGAGTTAAGTGCTGAAGAACATAGTGGGGGAGAAAATCTGAGGGTCACCGTGATTATTCCCCAAATGTTCCAACCTGCTTTGCCCTCTTCCTAACAAACAGGTTGGTAAGCACTTGTTTTTGTTGTTTTTGCTTTTGTTTTGTGTTCCCTTGGTTTTCCCCTACAAATACTCTTTCTCTCTGGACTTCAGGTTAGATGGAACATAACTCAAATGAAAACTTTGTCTCCTGGAATAAGTAAAATAGAATAATTAACAACATTTTTGCCACATGAGTATTATCGTCATTCCAAATGCTTTGAAGGTATCATGGCATTTAATTCGAAGCAGAGTTCTAAATCCTATTATTATCTCAGATAACAATGGAATGACCCAGGTTTATCAAGATTATACAATCCACACAAAGTCACAGGGACAGTCCATGGGGAAAGCAAAATTTAATCCAACTAATTAGAAACTTTCAAAGCCAAGACTCATAAGCATTGCTCCATAGAGTCTTCCTCAATTCCATAACTCAGGAAGAAGTCCTCTGCCACCTTTCTTTAGAGAGAGAGAACCTCAGGAGATGAAGTGATATGGTTAACAACAAATGAAAGGATCTGGTACTCTGTGTTATTTTTATCTTATTAAGTATTTTATACTAACTGGTTTTCAATATTATTGAATCAAAATAAATAAAAGACATATAAGTTGATATGCCTAATGTGAAGACCAGAAACATAAAGTGCTGAAAAATATGGACTCTCAGACACTAACATAATACTAGAAGTAGAAAATTTCATGCTTGTGTAACACAAATTGCTAAACGGTCTTATTTAAAAAACAACAACAACAACAAAAAAAAAAACCTGGAGCCAGATATTGGGGTAAAAACTGAGAGATCAGAAAAGCAGAAAGAAGCCAGCTACATTCTTATCACATGGAAATCCTCAGCCAAAGAGACCTACTTCCTGTATACCCATGCCTATATGCCTTTCTGTTCTGCATCTCACTTCCTCTTTCCACCCACCTACATCACTTCCTGTTTGTCTGTACAGACCTCTATACCTTTGTGGTTAGTGCTGGGATTAAAGGTGTGTGTCACCATGCCTGGTTCTGTTCCCCAGTGTGGCCTTGAACTCACGGTTATCCAGATGGATCTCTTACTACCGAATGCTAGGATTAATGGCATGTGCTACCATTGCCTGACTTCTATCCTTAATATAGTGGCTGGCTTTTTCCTCTGATCCTCAGATAAGCTTTATTAGGGGGCACAATATATTGGAGGACACAATATATCACCACATACCTGATTTCAAGTGACAGGATTCTGTCAAAGCATAAGCATACTAAGAACAATATATAAGATAATCTTCGAAAAATGTATATGAGGAATACTAAAATACAAGGTATGGGTATGGATTAATATACCTAATATACCTATACATGTACACATACATATGTATATAACACATATTACATATGTATATGTGCACATATATTATAAATGTATACATATATAAAGAGAGGGTTAAATTGTTCATTGAACTACAAATAATAAATGAAAGGTATAAGGAACTCAATTCATAATCACAAGACATAATAATCAGGAGTAATGAGATCACAGCTTTGCAAAAACATTAATGAAATAAATACTGAAGAAAATTGCTTTTAAAAATGTTGGAAAGCATATGGGAACAGTAAGATGAAAAGATAAGTCTTCTACAATTTTATCGAATATCCAGAAAAATGATGCACATTTTACCATCTTGTTTGCATTTTCTAGTTTGTAGGATATGAAGTCATAGAAAAGTTCTTGTTTTTCCAGTCTCTGATAAAGTCATTTTCATAATTAGCAGTCACAATTACATTCTGATTTTCCCATATTCAAGAGTTTGAATAATTATTAGGTTAATAAGATGACTGTACTTATATTAAATACCATATTCTACCAAGTTAGTTACAGAATAGTTTCTTTCACAAATATATAATATACGGTTGATGGGGGAAACCCAGTAAATTAAATCCAGACCAGCAAACATATATACTATAAATTACTTCAGTGTGGGATGACTAGCTTTCCATGATCAGCTTATTACAGTAAAAATAATAATAATAATAACAAAATGATAACCTAAATAGATGGAAATGTTCACCTTCATGAACAATGTTCCAGTCATAAATCAATGACTATTTTAGGATGACATAATTGTAATTATATTTGACATGGAGTTTGGTGATCATACAATTCCCAGGAAGACTTAAAGTTGATTATTCTTTTCTCTTTATAAACTATCCTTATTAAAATGAGGTTTTTTAGGATGTAATTCTTAGATTAGTGCTAAGTAGGACACTGGCTATGAACAGGACTGGAAACACAATTAAAATTGCATCTTAACCTGATAGAAAAATCTAAAGGGCTTTTCCAGTCTATGTGGACTTTTAGGGAAATGGGAGTAGCTCTTGCTTTGTATCATTAAGATAATATGTCTGAACACCTGAATGACTCATGGAGAATGATTTTTAAAACATCTGGAACTGTGAATTGCAGAAATTGAGGCTTTATTTCAGATAATCTGAAAAAATTTGAGAGGAACTAACCAACCAAGCTCATGGATAATCTAAGCAATACATGGTTTCACCCACTAGAGGGCCCTAAGACACAGGCACCACCCAGTACTGCCTTTATTTCCAAAGTAGGGTTAAAAGCTCTTGTAAAAATCACCTATTGTGCCAAGAATAGTTTCAAGCATAGATCCTTGAAAATAAAAACAATGAAGTCAAACTAGGCTAAGATGGGGAAATAGAACATGTGAGGTTAATGAAATAAGCAATACCATGGCACTAGCAGTATAAAATCAGATGCTAAATCCTAAACTGTAACTTCGGCACATGTCCATAGATCACAGAACTGTAAATATGGAAAAAGCTTTGATACTCACCTCTGGGGCAACCTCTTCTTTTACAGACGAGAAGGAGGATCATGAGACGTTAACTGGCTTTTCCAAAACTAAAGTTTACAGTTTGCTAAGACAAAGCTGAAACTATTGTCAATTGAGTTCCAATTAAAAGAAAAGGAAGGACTAAATATGTTAAACTGCTCTTTGTTTTATTCCATTGGTAAAATGTGGTTCACACCTAGGATGGACATCTGTCATGGGCATAATTCCAGTAGCTGTTCTTAAGGAGTGTGAAGCTGCAGAGGAATTTGTAATTTTTCTTTCTTTCTTTTTTTCTTTCTTGAGTTATTTATTTTCATCTGCACTACATTCAGAACACAGCTTGGATGTCTCCAGATCAAGCCCAAAAGTGTCTACATGTAAATATCAACCAATCACTAAGTATTGGGTAACCATAATATGGCACTCTTTTACATTCCTTTCAACATGATACATCCGTGACTGTGGTTATTGGTGGTCCTTGGTTCTGTGTATCTTGGCTGGTGACCACCTCTCCATCCTGCATTCCACATGGTTTTTGCAAGCAAGATGGGATCAATAACACTGTGTCAGCCCCATAGATACAAAAGGTGTTGAAAACTGGGCTAGTAGATGTTCATTCATCTGAGAAACTGGCAAGGCTTCACAAAGAAAAGAGCCCTAATTGCACATATAACACTCCAGTACAACGTATGTGTCTTCAAAGTGACCTTTTAAAAGAATGTTTTTTAAATGTCAGTGCTTTTTAGAAAAAAATAAATAAATGAAGCAAAAATGGAAATTGCTTGAGAAAAAAAAAACAATAACTCTGGATTAAAAGCACATAGAACCACATTTTAATGTCCTTTTCCTCTTGTTTTTTTTTTTTTTTTCCAAAAGATGTTTAAAATGTGTAAGATGTTTGAACATAGTCACTTGGATGTTAGTAGGAATTTTACAAACAGTTTTTGAAGATCTAGATTTTTGAGTAAGGATCCAACATGGAAACTACAGTAGAGAAAAGTGCAGAGTAATCCCAGCAACAAATAAACTCTTCAATGAAGTGACTGACAATCTAAAGGGCTATCTGGTCTACCTGAATTTCTATCCTTATGAAGGGAAGAGGTCTGTCCAAAGATACAAAGTCAGCTCCCAGATAAATCTTTAAGTTTTTTCTTCAAATTAAACAAACAGACATTACAAACACCATTTGTTCATTTCTCCTTCTACCATTGATTCTGGTGTATAACTCTCATAATTTGACCAAGAAGCAATTATACAATGTGTTTTTCCTCAAGTTCATTTTTAATTGTCAACAACAAGAATGTAAAATCTAATTACTATGGTTGATTGGAGACTGAAGAAAACACCCAAATGAGGATTTTAAAATTTTAAAGAAAAAAAAAAAACTCACAAAGAATTAAAACTGATCAAGTTAATAATTCCTATTTTTAATTTTAACAGATTATAAAATTTTAGTGCTTTAAATCATAACTTAGATATTTCTCAAGAGTTAGATGGGATTTTTATACCATTACAGAAGGCATGCATTATTCTCTTAATAAAAGTACAATAACCTTGAAGTAAAATAGTAGCATTCACAGTATGTTGCTTGCAGAATTCACAGATATACAGGCTAAGATATTTTAGGAGAACAAACAATTAAGGCTGATTCTACAAGTTTCATCTAATTGTTTTTTTTTTTATTCTGACCCTCTTATAATAAAGGAATGTGTCTTACAATCACTACCAGTAATGTTAGTGGCACACTAGTGTTTATACTTCAAATATGCTTTTCATTTTCTGAAACAGAGGCAAATTCCTGGTGATATCTTAATGTTTTAAGGTAGTTAATGCCAAAAGGCTTGGACCTGTTCTAAAACTGAATATTTCCCAGATGTGCAGTAGGGTTAAAGGTGGAACAGCTAACAGAAACCAACTTCCTACCCATGCTAAACTTACTTAGATGAATTTTAAGTAAGGATTAATTAGGCAGTAGGACCTATGAGCAGCTGAAGCCACAGAGACAAAAGAAGGAGGCTTTCTTAACTGTAACATAAGCCTGCTGCTGAGAAAGGCAAGCATGGCCTGCCAGTGTCTCCTAATAACCTTTATATTTTTGTTTATATTACTTGTTTGTATTACTCCTCCAACTAACCTGCTTTTGAGAATGCAACACCGTTAGAAATTTTGAATGGTTATTTACTGACATATTAAACAATGAGTAGTTCTGAAATAACTACCAGATAAAGAGTGAAGTAGCGAAATTACGTTTAAACTCTTTAACTCATGGATAAGTTCATACATCGAAAAGGCCAGTTTAGGAATCACAAGAGGAAACTACTACCAATAAGGCTTATCCTAGACAAGCTTTGCAGTGCTGCATACTCTGGGCAGGTGATGGTTCTGAAAACTATGTTGGGGGTGGGGAGAAGCAAGCTGTCTACTGTAGGAAGAGAGACTGTGCAAACTCCTAGGTTCAGTAGACCTGAAGATGAACTGGAACAAGGATCTCCTGTCTAGCACTTCTTTAGACTTGGGCACTTTAACCTGTTGTGCCACTGAAAACAGCTGTTTTATATTGGAGACTGGTAAATTTTACTGAAGCACTTAAGTCTAATCCATAAATTTTAAACCAAATGTGTTTGGTATTGGAAGCATATTCATTTGGTGATATTTTCATTCAGATTATCATGTAAATATGGGTTCTGGTTGAGGTATAAAAACAATGGTGTTAACTTTAAAGGCTAGCATCAAACATGTCAACCAAATTAGAGATAAATCTATTTTGACAGATATAATAAAAACTAGAGTGGAAAAAAAGCCGAAAGGAATCAATGACTTGCATCTTTTTGCTAATAGACCAGAGCCTTCATCCATAAATCTTCAAATATGTCAACCAGTTATTTTACAGAAGAATCTACTAGAATAATTCTCCTTTTTGGCATCCTCTTCTTGAATTTGTAAGTATTTTATGTATATAGACGAGGTTGTCAGTAAGGGTTAGTTTCTCACAGATGGGATTATAGTAAGTGCTAAGGGAAATACATAAAATTTGTCTGAGAAAGTTATGTTATTAGAAAATAACTGATTATATTTTTACTCCTATAAATTTGCTAGCAGAATTTGCTAGCATGAGTTTTGGTGTCAGTATATCTCTGACTTTCCAATGTGATTGTCTTATGTAGTAGTCAACTAGCAAAGACAAATGAAAAGGAAAAACTAACAGATTCCACAAGCAGGACCCTCCTCATTCCGTGTGTAGGCCAAGATTCTTGGAGGAGGTTAGCTGAAGGTGAGAACAAATCTAACAGTATAGCACACACAACCCTCGAAGACCGAGTAGGAAGACTCTAAGGAAAATGTGTCTCAAACCCTCTTCCTGCACATCAAGTTTGTGTAACTGGACAAGACATGTGGCTTCAGAAGCCTGCACAATTAGATCACAGAGCTCAGGACCACAAATGTAATCATTAGCGGCTGTCTTTGTGGACTGGCAAGTTGAAGAAACAATAAAAACAGGGGATAGTGATAATGAAAGAAGTGGGGGTTTTAAATGGCTCTATTTTTTCCTCGTGTCTTTTAAGTCTATCTAAAGGAAAGACTTTGTCATCCTCTTCTGAGTTAAAGTGTTGAATGACTGTGAAGGCAGAGAGCGATGGGGAGGCTGTTTGTTCACTAGAGGAAGAAAGATAGGATCTGCCACCATGTCAGAAAGCTGTTAAGCACTCTAGATGAAAACACTCATCAGGGTTTTAGAGTCAGCAAACAATTGTTTATATTTGGATATTTGCACCAGACCTCCTTACCTTCACATCCTTGGCTGCTTAGATAAAGAACAGCCAGGGCTAGGCCTGGGATACTGACCTTTTGTGCTTAGGCAGACTTCTTTAAGAATTCCTTTTTGTAAAGGTTCCCATGACGACACACTACGCCACAAAAAAAGAGCGAAGTGGTCCTTGGCTCCTGTGAGAGAAACAAGTGGATTTAGTAAGAGAAACCTAAGTACAATACCTCTCATTTAGGTTTGGAGTTCTTTTTTATCTTTTATTTTCCTGGAGCATGAAGTCCACAGTAACTCTTTTGTTTCCTACAAGGGTCTTAAGCACTAACCATCAAAGATCATCAACATGGTTTTCTTAGAGTTGCACTGGGCCATCAGTTCTTCAGGGTAGCAGCTTGCTGCTTTTGAGTAAAATACACATATGTAAAGTCATGTGAGGATTTGATCCATAGGCCAGAGACTGTGGTGAGTGTAGAAAACAGACATGGGTCTTCTGATTTCAGCCTCATTGAGCACCAAACTTAGATAGAGTTGCAGAAATTTAAAAAAGGAAAATCTAGCTTCCCGTTTCACATAGTGTCACCGTGGAACTTCAGAGCTGAAAAATGGAGGGCAGACACCAAGAGCTCCTACTTCTCTTCTTTCTTCTTCCTAAAGGAAAATGAGTTTCACAACCAGATACATTTCCCATGAACATTTTTCATATTAATGAATTTCTACCATGGCTATATTTGAGCATCCACAGTGAGCCTGCCCTGCTAGTCTAGCATAAAGTAAGGGTGACAGATGAGGCCCAGAGGGAGACATACAGTGCTGTTCTTTCAAAAGCAAGGTAGATCTCATTCTACCACTTAGTCTAACTCTATTTTCTTTCTGTATTAGTTCTTGCCTCTGCTCTGTGGTCAAAGATTCGAGATTTGAAAACGGTTTGAAACTTATGTGCTAAACATTTCTAACTAATTCTGTGTTGGTTAGGTAATTCTTAATTTTAATTTGAAGTTGTTTTCTAGGTGTTCTTTTGTGTAAGACAGATGTGCATGTATCTATTCATCAACCTACCTATCCATCCATTGAATAATTACAGCAACTTTGCAAATAATGCCGTGCTGCTGGTTCTAATTTTTAGCCTATTTTAATGAAATATGAAAACTGCAGATGTATCTCCTTCTAAAATGTAGATTAGGACCCTCACTTCTCATCCATGTCAATATCATTTGTTAGCTCCTTGTGTGAAAACATAATTACTTTGACTCTTATCCAAGAACAATCCTTCCTGAGATATGTCAGTATTTGTACTAAATTGAGTAGCTGCTCACCAGTGTTTAATCTGATGTGGAATTAACAAGAGAAGTGGAAACAACTGAAACAGTAATCAAGCATTATGGGACTGTTGGTGCCTGCTAATTCTTTTTCTCTTTTTTTGTACTTTCAAGATTATAATATAATTATAATATTTCTTCCTTCCCTTTTCTTCCTCTAAATCATTCCATGTATTCCTCCTCATTTTCCTTCTAATTCATGACCTCTTAAAAATTGTTATTGCATGCGTATGTAAATACACATATGTTCCTAAATCTAACCTGTTCAGTCTATATAATGTTACTTGTATATATGTTTCCAGGGTGGTTGCTTGGCACTCAGAAAACCCATTCTTCTTTATAGATGTTTTCAATAATTTGTAACCTAGCCTAAAAAGGCAGGCATTTTACCCAGAAATGTGTGTTGGCATTTTATTAAAATTTGGTGAGACTTTTCAAACATTTTTGGTCTTCCCAGCTAGTGATGGAACTGTTAATTACACATGTCACAATAGACTGATGCTTCTTGTTGAATTTGTAACTGCCTGACAATACTTCAGCCAGTCAAGACTGAGTAAATCAACCCAAATTCCTCATTGCAGTGTACTATGAACAGTATGTAATATTAATAAGTTTTCTCAGATAAAGGCATTAGGAACTGTACATCTAAATGAATATTAAAGCATTTTTTCATAATCTAATATTGTAGTTCTTTACATGTATGCCTTTGAACACATATATACTAGCAATTGAGCCCAGAACCTTGCACATGCTAGATGGGTGCTCAAGCATGGAGCTACAGCTCAAGCCAATGCTGTAGGTTATTAAATACACAGCTGAGAATTGCTCTTAAGTTTTAACATTCTTGAATAAAATACAAATTGAGTAAAATCAAGTGCTTAAATTTAGCGCACACACACATATACAATGTTTCTTTTGTTGTGCTTTTGGGATTTGATTTCCTGTTAATCTCTTTTGCCCTCTGATTCTTCACCATACTAATACTCATGTGTGTGAGAACTGAAATAGACTATAATTCCAAGTTAAATGTTCTAAACACTATTAAATGTTGCTTTCAACTCATTTCATTGCTAAAGATGCTCAAACTTCCTCCAAGATGAATCTCAATCTCCACCTCCCTCTCTCCCTCTGCCTTTATATCTCTGTCTGTCTGTCTGTTTGTGTGTATGTATACAACATTTCTTTAAGCTACAGTATTGTGGATCTTAGTGTGTGTAAGCACAGCCAATGTACAGATATAATTTACCTCTTTGCATTTTGAAATCCTTCCTAAGCACTCCTACTGATCATTTGTAACCAACATGTCATAAACCCTTCCTCTTATCCATTCACTACTTTTTATTTGAAATCTTGGATTTTTCTGAAAAGGCAGCTCTGTTTATTGAGAACATAAAGTTTTCAATCAATGTCAGCATTGGTTTTCTGATAAATTGTGATACTGACATAATTTATTTTCTTTGTCCACATGAGGAACTCCTAGTGTGTCAGGTAGGATTCATTCTTTCCAGGAATTCCTTTACAGACTGTTAATCCAAGATTTAATGGCAACAAAAGTATGTTCAATTAGAACTTTAACAGTTACTTAACACTCTATATCCCATATATAATTACAGGACTGAATCGTAAGTTTGCATTCTATTACCCAGTCTTCTAGTTGAAGGAGCAGTCCTCCCTCCCTCCTCCTGTGTGGTTAAGGGAAGAGCGTTTATTCCTCGAACTTTTCCCAGCTCAGTGCTACTTTCTGGCTCTGTCTAGACTAGAACATCTGACTCACAGTGCTTTAACTTTTGTCTGTACACAGTTTCAAACTATTGCACCAAGCAAGCACTTTACATTAACTTATATGAAAGTATCCATGGCTCCAGCCAAATTTACTGGCTACACTTTGGTAGTGATCAGAAATGAATCCTTGGTTCGGTCCAGAAAGCCCTGTTTTCTTGGATGTGCCAGTTGTGCTAATATATAGCAGTTTCATGGACTTTGGGAACATCACTTCTACCCTCGATCTAACCCACTCCTGCCAGTCTCTACTAGAGAGACATGAACTTCCTAAGTATTAGGAACATAATTTCTCATGGCCAATTGCCATGAATTACCAAAATATAGTATTTAATTACAAAGACAAGTAAATATAGTTTGTCAAATTCTAGTTATAATTTGAAATTTTTATGTTAATAAATTTCACAGTCAAGTCAAAATTCAGATTTCTAAGTAGTAATGGATAAAGTTGATAGATAAATTTCTATCATTGTGAGAATACGTGTTTGAACCATGTGCTTGAACCCTTAAAATTTGTTCCATGTTAAGTATTTTACTACTTAGAGCCATCCAAGCTTTACCTGGCCTATCAACTCTTTGACAAATCAACTAAGACTTTCTTGTGGAAAACAACAACATCAACATGCACTCCAATGACTCATTTGTCTTTTAAGTCGAGAAGAAGAAAAATATTACATTGTGTTTAGGTACATAGGAAAAATTAACTTTAAAAATTAATAAATATGGTAGATATTTTATTGAGCTATCTTTAAGACAAAATATCTATATCAACAAAATGATAATTTATTGGACTAGTCGTGTAGTAATGCATCTAACCCTTTGTGTTAACTTTAATTTTTTTCTCCATTTATAAATAAAAAGCAATGGTCTGAGTCAAATAGACTGAATTGTTTCTGTGTAAAGCACAAGATGAATTAGTCTATAAAACATAAAGTCGATATAAAGTCTTTGCCTGGCTGCGAACTGTTTCTAAATGTTTACAGGAGCTCAGGAAGGATATAGACTCAGGATTTACTTCTTGTCCTCAGTGACCTTTCTACAGGTGCTTGGCTAAGCTCTCCAATCTCTCTGAATCCCCTGGTGTCATCTCTTGTGGAAGAGAAGGGATATGAAGCAGACATTCTCTACATTTCTTCAAGCTCTTCTCTGAATTTACAATGTGTTAAACCATAGCCTTCTTTAAGGTTTAAATACTTTTAGTTTTTCTCACTTTAAAAAAAATAGTCTTTTTTTTTATTTAGCGGTGTTTTACTCATTTTGTCATTGTGAAGTTCATGCCTTAAATTAGACTGATCACAGGCTTTGATTGCATACAGACTTCTGAAATAATTTATAACTTAATTTTAGGACATAAAAAATACATGAAAATTAATGTTTGCCAACACCTCTTTACTGCAGTAGATCTAACTTAAGGAGTCCTTTGGCTTCTACTAATGCATAACACGGCTATAAGATCATAAATCACTTATTGATTTCTCTGGAAGCAATAATGTTATGGTGATTGCTGGTGGAGAAAGCGCTTCCTCCCCGAACAGCAGACTTTTTCTTCCTTCAGTGTTCAGTACAGATCTGCAGTACATATGAGTTCACTCAGGCTTTTTTCCCACAATGTGAAATACAATAATAGGAGGTACAGTCACTTGTGAGATGTCTCTAGGATACCCTGGTTTGAAAAAAAAAAGAATCAAGATTTCTGACTTTGTAGAATTATTTGAACAGATATTTGTCTAATACAATGAGAGAATTAATAGATTTACTTGACTTTATACAAATAAGTCTTCTGGTAAAACTTCTCTAGGAAAAATATTATTCACTTCCTTTTCATAGCTTTGATTGACACAGTTTGAATGGGCCCCTCTGGAAGTACCTGCAGCTCTAAACACCTGTGTTTTGAGTACCATGCCAACCCCACCACACCCCATGTGATCCCATTTCAAACTGGGACCAACTGTCAATCATACGCAAGCACGTCTAGGTATGTACTTTACTCTAGCTAGCCATCAAATCCTCTTCTAGTTTGTGAGGCAAATTGGTATCAGAACTTATTTGGATGATTATGAAGAGCACTCAGAAAATCCTTGGTCATGAAACATACCATTTGTGTCTTTCTGGGAATATATGCTAACAGAAGGTGATGTTTCAAAACATAACACTTGCAAAATTGATAAACTGTGTTTCCTAGCATATTCAGATAAAGTTAGTTTTTGTTTTGTTTTTATCTTTACTAGGGAGAGAAACTT
This sequence comes from Peromyscus leucopus, assembly GCF_004664715.2. NCBI lineage: Eukaryota > Metazoa > Chordata > Mammalia > Rodentia > Cricetidae > Peromyscus > Peromyscus leucopus. The sequence continues at coordinate 30,162,021 of NC_051072.1, read as the reverse complement.
AATTAATAATTACCTAGATCATACTGTCTTATGGACAAGTATATGGGAGATTGTTTTGATTGATAATTGATGTAGGAAGACCCAGTCTATTATGCTCTTGTGAACGTTATCATTCCCTAGACAAAGCATCCTGAACAGTAAAAGAGAAGAAAGGGTAAGATGAGAGAAGGCAAGCAAGGATGCATTTATTTACCTTCCTTGCTCCTGACTGTGGGAGTGTGTGATGTGACTATCTGCTTGAGTTCCTGCCTCGACTTCCCCAAAACCATAACCTATGACTCAGAATCACAAGTCAATAAAATCTTTTCCCCCAAAGTTGTTGCTTTCTATCAGTGTATTTATCACAGCCACAGAAAGGAAATTAGAACAACTAGTGAGAAAAAACAGCTAGAAAGTATCAAGCTGATATTGAAAAGACACATTAGACCACTTAACTCCAAGTCTTTGTTGACTACTGATTGGTATCAAAGACATGGAGTCACACTTGGTTTGTAATAAAATGCAGTAAGAAGTGTCTTAAACAGTATTCAAGAGATCAGTAAAATTTTAAAATTTGTGCTTGGATTCCACTGTAAATTTCTGATATTTGAAAATATTAGGTTGGTACCAATGGGTTAACTATTTAAAGTTATATGTGTGTATTTGATGCTGGGTATGGAACGAACCAGGCCTTGTGCATACTAGGTAAGCTGTCTACCACTGAACTATATCCTGAGACCAAATACTTCACTTTTTCTTTATATTACCAGTTACTAAATGAAGTCTTAAACTAATAATTGTTCTAAGATTGGTCTTCATTCTCACTAGTAAAACCAAGCTGATTGCTGGGTTTATCCTATGTCTTGAATTACTGAGAATGTGAAAGGTCATTTGGTCTTTACCAAATTAAGAAATATATGTCTCCTCGTGGAACACTGGTAATGATTCTCTTATTTGAGATTAATTTCTATCTGTAATTCTAAGTGAATTTCAAGGATCTCTGAAGGGACTGTAGCCAATAAACTAAATAGCTATCCTGCATTTGCTGAAAAGGAGGCCCGTCTATAACTGTGCCAGATAGCCCTGAAGTAGACTAATCATTAGGCCTATTCTGTCCTTCTTTGAAAGACAAGATCATTCTAGGAAAAGCAGATTCCTTCAAGCCTGGGTTGAAAGGCTGGTGATAAAAATGAATCCCCATTGCAATGAGTCAGCTTCATAGCCATGAGCAAAGCTTTTTTTTTTTTTTTTTTTTTTTTTTTTTTTTTTTTTTTTTTTTGGTTTTTCGCAACAGGGTTTCTCTGTGTAGCTTTTTGCCTTTCCTGGAACTCACTTGGTAGCCCAGGCTGGCCTCGAACTCTCAGAGATCCGCCTGCCTCTGCCTCCCAAGTGCTGGGATTAAAGGCATGCACCACCACTGCCCAGCAACATGAGCAAAGCTTTAAGGGTGACATACAGGCCTTTCATCCTTAGACTGTCGATATAAATAATCACTTCAGAATGTTATAAAAGATGTTAAAGTCTCCTAAATTCCCTTTTTACATTTCTACAGTCATAGTTAGAAGTAAAAAAAAAATCTAGCAATAATATCTTTAATAAAATATTCATTTTTATTTTATGTGTATGTATGTTTTTTATGCATGTGTGTGGTGCCCGTGGAAGCTAGAAGAAGGAATTTGGACCCTCTGGCCCTCTGTAAGAGTAGTCCATGCTTTTAACCACTGAACTGTTCTCAACCCCCTCTGATAATAATACTATTTCAAATCTTTAAAAAGCTGAGAAAGGAAATAATACATATGTAGCACATCCATCCCCAATTCATGTTTTGACAGTTATGTGGATGTCAAGAATCCCACACCTGTTATGCAGAAGAAAATCCTCTTCTCTCCACATCTATCAAAAGCTTTTGCGGGGGATGTTAACTTCTGCCTTTATTTGCGTCTCTTCCTGTTGTGGTTCAGCTTCCCTACACATGTTTCTGCCATGGCTTTCCTGCATCAAAGCTGCTGCCTGCCTCTGAGTTGTAATGTATAGAGCAGTGGGTGGTCCTTGAGCTAACAGAGCCAGCACCGACTGAAAATCAACATGCTGGAAAATCTAATTCCAGGGTCTCAGCCTAGACCTACAGAGTGAAAAAAAACCTAACTAACCTGTGTTTCAACGCGTCTTCCAGATGGTTGCTAGGCAGGTTTGGGTTTGGGAACCACTAGGGTAGGTTAGTTAGCGTGGTGCCACTACAACTGAGCTGACAGGACACAGATTTAATGCCCCCCCTCTCCCTAAAACACCACAGAACCACGTGAGCTATGAGCAGTTTGTCCCAAGTTACAAAAACAAAAAACAAAACAAAACAAAAAAACTAAGACTCCAAGACTGTAACTGACTTACCTGAATCACTTAGCTATCCAGTATCCAGGATGGAAAGCTGAGCTCTTTTGAGCTTTTACACCTCCTGCTAACTCACTCCTTCATTCTAAGTGTTCTTCCAAACTGCATGGCCGACAATGGGACCTGGCCATTCCCTTTAAAACATGGGGTGAGTAGAAAAATGAATTAAGGGAAGGAGAAGCTAACCAAAAATAACTAACTAAATAAAATTAGTAGCACACATATTATATTATTCTAGTTATACTCAATGTAGCGATTACTTAGATAGACATTCTTTCAAAAGAAGCCAAGCTAAATTGTAGAATTAACCAAATGTACTATCTCAGACAGGTCAAAAATGTGTTCTCATTGCTATTAATGCGAGATAAATTTTAGAGTGCCCACGCTCTAGTATTACAGATGTGACTCCAAGATAAATGACATTTTATTACCATTAAAACCCAGACAGGTTTAAATTGGTTGTACACTCAGAGACATTAATATGCCTAGCTCCCCTCCTTACTTAGACTACAATAATCCTTTTTGATCTCATTTTTTTTTTCTGTCAAACATTTATGGAGTATTTTGGTGACCTGTAACACCCGTGGTTATTGGTAACAGTTTTTTTACTCTAATGTCTCTGATCTTTTAGTATCATGTGATTATCAAAAAGAAAATAAACACAACAGGTAGAAAGAAAACAACACGAGATCCTGGCTTCAGATGTTCTGCTAGTCACCCTAAGGAGAGAAGCATGATGGAAACTGAGCTCAACTCCAACACAAATGCAACTGTACACCATGTAAGGAGTACAGGTTTATCTGACTCACCGTTCCAGAAGAGGGAACGCTCATGATCAAGATGTGGACATCGGGTAAAGCCTCCTTGTGGCATCAACATGACAGACAGCATCACATGATTAAGAAGAACAAGTTAGCTCGGGCCTCTTTGCTTATTTAGCCATGAATGCCACCATAGGAACCTACCTCACCCTCATGACTCTATCTAAGGCTTTGGTGTATTACCAATAGCAGTTCTATTCAGTAAAGCCAAACAGTGTAGAAAGAGAAGAAGCTTTAGGTCCAAACATCAAATCAACCATATTCAAAACAATATATGTTCACTAATTTATAATTAGTAATTTCTCCAAAGCTATTTTGTATGTAAAAGGGATAATGTTTAATTCTGATATATTTTGTTAAATTAATTGGGAATTTTAGTCATATATAAAAGTGTATGACATAAGAGGGTCCTTTATAACAGTCTTAGCTGTACTACACTGTTTTTTAAAAAATTTAAGGGAGCTGGAGCGATGGTTCAATGATTGAATACAAATATATTATTTTATTGTCTTCTGTTGACCAAAAATCAATATTGTTTAAATCAAGGAATCTACACCAAAAATAATTTTCAATATCATTTCAAAATTCTTCTATTTATATTAACCAATAGTTTAAGACTATTTAAAAGCTTTAAAATTTTTCACATTTACAATAATTAGTCAATACCTGATATCAAACACATCTTATAATTCACTAACATTTCCTATGAATTCATTTTGATGTTTTCTTTTACTTTTATTTTTTGTTATATTTAGATATGAACCTACTAATTTATTAACTCACAAGTATAACTACTATCAAAACCAAACAAAATTTTATTTCAGAAATGTCCCATTTTGCCTTGCACAGTCATTGATTCTTTTGTATCCTTTAAAGACTATGTATCAAGTATACAGAATGAGCATCACTGTGGTTATTATGATTCTTTAATGAAGATGAATTATGAAAGAGATGAGATCCAAAGTGGGAATTCTTAGGAGATGAAATGCATAGCCATGCAGGGTGTCTCATACTATTCACTGGGTCTACATAAGCCCTGATGTAGATAGTTTAAAAGTAATGGCTACCCAAGATTTCTTTCCATGTTAGCATATAATAGATCAGACTGGGACTCTACAACTCATGAGAAAGAGGGAGAGATTTAACTTTAAAAGATTAAAATTTCAATACCATTATGCTAAACATGATATATTCCAATATATTGATTAAGACTATCAAAGCACCTTGTATTATAATTGCCCTCAGATTTGGCAGTAGACATCTTTACCATGGAGCCATCTCTTTGGCTCTCAAAAGATTTTAGCAGCTTTTAATTTTTGAGTTAATTGTAGCATCATATAAGTTGCAAGAAATGCAGAGAGGTCCCATATACACTTTACTCACTCTTTATCGGGAGGTCTCTCAACTGGCATTGCATTTTATGTCGAAGTGGACACATACAAATTTAACAGCTGTTGATCTAATGAATATCAAAAAAAATTCTGAAGTTTCTTTCCAAAAATAATTGGAATAAGGCAAACTTGATAATTATAATTTTAACCAAAACAGGAAACTATAGATATTACATATGAAAAAGCAGAGATGCCCTACAGGCTTGGTTCTTTACAAAGAAGCATCCATAATCACAGATGCTTGCAATAAATGCAGTCATGACTGTGACCTAAGGCTTTCCTTTTTCTATTTTGAAAATATAGCAAACCTCTTTTAAAGAGATAGGGAAACTTATTCTGATATGAACATCAAATAATACACAGATATGGTAGAGCATCATGTGATGACCTTTAGATATATACATTTTAATATCTCAACTTAAAAATGATTAAAAGTAAATATTTTACATGCTTATCCAAGCCAGCTCTAAAGTAAAAAAAAAAAAAAAAAATGTTTGATCAGCCCTTTACATACTGAGCTCCCATTTGAGGTAAAACACAAAGAATTTAAGTGTATTTTAGTGAACCTGCTGTGTGCCATAAAGTCTCCAAAACAACCAGCGAAGGATTTGGTGATATAAATATCATGTTGTTTACTTTGTTCAGTGTAGTCTTATTGCCATAGCTCTCCCCTATTGCTTCTCCATCAGAATTTCTATTTTATTATTTGTGAATAATAATAACAGTAATAATAAAATCATTCTTCCTGCCTCTCTTATCTATCAGTTTCCTGTCTCAGTAGAATGCATGTGTTTACTAAAACTATGCACTCCCTCTTCTGCAGGAAAAGCAGCTTCAATATTTTTACATTACATAGGAATACTGCCTCCTGTCTAGTTGGTATTTTCTCCTTGTCACAAAGGTTATTAGATTTGCTTTTTCACCCTCTGAAACTCAGATGTCTTCCCATGTGGCACACCAACATCCTTGGGAGAATAGCATGCATGTTGTCATTTAATAAGAGCTTTTAGTGAATCATATTGCTAAAAGGTTCCTACAGAATCCCCCTGTAGGAAAGAGAAAGAGGGAAAAATGAAAATATTCAGAGGTGTGGGGAAAGGAAGTGTGAAAGCCCAGGACTGGGTGTATACAGCCATGACTGACCTAACTGTTGCTAGAGTTTTCCTGCCTGGCCCACAGTCAGGACAAATCTCTGTCATCTGCCAGTCCACAGTTGCTCAGACCCAACCAAGTAAACACAGAGACTTCTGTTGCTTACAAACTGTATGGCTGTGGCAGGCTTCTTGCTAACTGTTCTTATACCTTAAATTAATCTATTTCTATAAGTCTATACCTTGCCACGTGGCTCGTGGCTTACCGGCATCTTCACATGCTGCTTGTCATGGCGGTGGCTGGCAGTAACTCCTTCCACCTTCCTGTTCTTTTCTTTTCTCCTCTCTGTTAGTCCCACCTATACTTCCTGCTTAGCCACTGTCCAATCAGTGTTTTATTTATTGACCAATCAGAGTAATTTGACATACAGACCATCCTACAGCACCTAACAATCACCTTGTATATGACCTATATAACTTTATCTTCCATTTTCTAATGTATAACTGACAATGAGAATAATAATGCCTCCTTATGGAACAGTTATGGAAATTAAAGTAATGAACTACAAGAGAGTACTTTTTAAATATGCAAATAACTTTGTGTGTGTGTGTGTGTGTGTGTGTGTGTGTGTGTGTGTGTGTTGTATCCCAAGGACAACAGCCAGCATAGAGTGAGAGATACTGATGACCTAAACATTGTCCCAAATACACCTCCTAATCTGTCCTTGGTTTTTGTTTGCAAACACAATGAGATGCTGTGATAATGAGAATTCTGCTGTGTGAAGTCAAACACTTCCTCAACACATGGATAGAGGTTTTGTTTCATGTTATCTAGCACAAGTCTCTTTTTATGTCAACCTCTCTGTCAGAAAAGTCTAGCATTTCTACCAGCTTCTAGTAGACTAAACTGGGAAAGAAAAGGAGAAAAATTATTCATATCCTGAATACAAGCCACTTTTTTCTTAGAGAATGAAAAATATCTGAGAATGCACCTTATATACCACATTGAAGATAGTGCTTGTCATCTTAGGTGACACACAATATGTGGTCACTTAGGATTTCCTTCCAGATCAGCTGGCTAAGACAATGGAGGGTGGTATGATCTATGGCAAACTTCCACAGCCTCTTGAAGAAGTTTCAAAAGTCAGAGAGAAAAAAAAATTTGCTTCTAATCATAACTGAAGCCTTGACCTCTAGTCAAACTCTAATCATTTTGTGTGTATAGTCTCGCTTGTCTTCACAGCAAGATACTGAGAGAAATATTGTTATGTTGCCCACTTTTCAAAGTGGAGCAACTGGACAGCTTCTGTGGTCATTTCCCAATAGATGCAGAGCCGGGAGTCAAATACATATACCCCAGCTCCCAATGCCACATTCTCCTCACCATGCTGTTTACCAGCCCAAGAAAGCTCTATAAAAAAATAGTGAAATGAGTTTAGTTTGCTGTAGTCTTTGGTGGAAATGGGTGGGCTTTTTACATTCTATATATGCCAGATGCCTTTTCCAAAGCTGTTTACAAACTTTTCTGAAAATATCTTTATATGCGCCAAACTAAAAACCCTTTACTAGAGAATCTTGTTTGTTAGACACTACTTCCCTCCACTTCTCTTTCTATAAAAAGAAAATCCCTTAATGTGGAGTATTGTATCTGCTGTTGTAAGGCAATGTGGATCCTAGACAAGTCTCTCTATGCCTCAGCATGTCAACACATTGGTCAAAAATGAATTTATCAGTTAAATGCAGCCAAAGGATTTAGTTTATCTAAATGTGCTACAAAGAAAAAATAGTTTACCATTGTTTTTACAGATTGAGGTAAATCTGACATATCATTGACATATGCTGTGGATTTAATTTAATGCCACAGTACAGATGTGGGCTCTGATAAGTTTTTGTGAAATCTAGGCTAAGATGAGTAGAGTAGTTTCAATATTTATGGGGTTGAAAATGCAGAGGTTGCAAAGGAAGCATTTTAATTAAAACAACATTTGCCTGTGTATGTGCAGAGTAAAAATGGAGGGAAACCTCCCAAAGCCTTATTACTGGTTTGCTATACTCACTGGGGTTTTCAACATACTCACACAATTTTGACTTAGTTTGGCTACCCCATTATTTGCTTTTTGCTTTAAGGATAATACAAAATGCACTTAATCATTTCTTTTGATTTTTACCTTCTCCCAGCTAAGCACAGATGACTATTTACAACTTTCTTTGTAATTGTGTTTTAGGTATCCTAGAGATAACATCAGTGGAAATCGGAGTTGTTGCCGTCAAAGCCATTAACAGCAACTATTACTTAGCCATGAACAAGAAGGGGAAACTCTATGGCTCAGTAAGTAGCCAGCTTTTGTTTTCAAAACACATTGCACTAAGATAGTCCCAGAGTCTTGGATGGTTTCCTAGAGCAGACACTGAATGGCTTTGTTGTCATTTGGTCACTACTAAGAGGATTCACAGGGGGAGGGGGGCTGGTCACCAGCATCTCCAGGGCCAGCAAAGAAGCTTGATCTATAATCTACTGAGCTGTTTGCCCGTGAGTCTACTACAGTCAATCAGACTTTCACCAAAGCATCTAGATGAAGTAGCATGGGAACTGGTGACAACCTGGAGAATTACTTAAAACAAAAACTTGGATGGAATGGAACCTCATATATTATGGGCATCTTTCATAGGTGAAGAGAAAATTAGGGCTCAGATATTGCATATTTTTGTGAAAATCATAAACAGAGAAACATCAAGAGATTGAAGTTTTTCCAGGTTATTCAATGAACCCTAGAATTGTACTTACCTAGGTAATAGTCATTAATTATAATTATGCGTGAACATTATAGATGTTATGTAAAGACACAGGAGTATCTTCACAGTAGGGTATACTCTCTACAAAAATATAGTTAACAATATAGGACACGCTTTCAGTATGGTCCTCATGAGACCTTGGATAGATCAATACCTACAAGTGTTAAGTACTTTGAATATCACCTATTCAAACTCAAGTTGAATTCATTTAGACCATCTCTTAGACTACATTCTCACATAAAATAATAGTTATTTATAATTAAAATCACAATCATAACTGAAACAGAATAATATGCAGTATATCAATTATATTATTTAGATTTTTAGAAGACATGTTAGTTAAACTTATGGTTGTCTGCTACGCACCAGACACTGTTTGTCCTACCTCCTAAAGATGCTCAAGGAAGAAGGATAGAGTCACACATGGTGCTGCACAGCTATAATCACAGCACTTGGAAGGCTGAGGTAGAAAGATCACAAGGTCCATACTAACCTAAAATGTGCTGGAGAACCTGTCCCCAAACAAAGCAAACCAACTTCAAATATACAAGCATGTCTATGTAGATAGATAGATAGATAGATGATAGATAGATGGATAGATAGATAGATAGATAGATAGATAGATAGATAGACAGACAGACAGCTTTGACTTCAAGTATTTTACAACATATAAGGAAAATGTCAACAAATATGAAATAGCTACAGAACAATTAATTACTATAAAAGAAGATTATTAATAGTATGTGATAACATTAGCAGTCTACTTCAATCACTTAATCACCATTTGAAGGCTAATACAAGCTGCTCACTTGTTTCATAGTTTTAATCCAAAAACTGTACCAAAGGAATACTATATAAATTTAAATTTTTCTGAATTCTAATCTAGAGGAGAACATGGGATATAGCTATATAAAATTTTAATTGTATTTTTGGAGGGTATATAGTAATATCAATGGGCAGAGATGAAACATCTGACACAATTACTTTAAATAATTTCATTTTTTTCTACCAGATATTGTGCACTTTTACATTTTTCATAGCATCAAAAATAATTTGACTTTAAACATGCAAATAAATTTACTTTCTTGGTTAGCATAAGGGTCATTGGCAGTTCTTAAAGCTGAGTAAGCCTCAACATCAATGTGAGGAGTTGTTAAAAGACATAATGATGGGACCCAGGTAGGCTCAGCTTGTCTGATTCAGAGTTTAAGGCAGGGTACAAGAATTTATACATTTAGCGTGGTGTCAAGTGCTGAGAACTGAGACCCAGCAGTCTAGAAATGGCCTCCTTTTGTCTCTTCATATCAGGTCTGCTGTTAAGGGACAAGCCAGTCATACCAGGATAAATACTTGAAGTATGAGGTCCACAGGAATTTTAATTAAATTTCTTCATTGCATATTATTCCACCAAGGAGCCTAAAAAAGCAATAGAATATTTTTTAAAAATAGCTCCACTTAGGGCTTTAAATTCTTACCACTTTTTTGAAAATACTGTGTTTTCTTTTGCTTTTTATTAAACATGTTTGAGGGCCTGCCAGACAGCTCAGCAAGTTAATGTTCATGCCCCTGTGTCTGTCAGCCTGTGTTCACTCTCTGGAACTCAAAGGGCAGGAGAGAGACGACTCCCACAAGTTATCCTCTGGCTTCCACAGGCATGCCCCAGTACACGCGCGCGCGCCGCGCGCGCGCACGCACACACACACACACACACACACACACACACACATTTAAAATAGAGAGAGAGAGAGAAAGGAAAAAGGAAAAAATCTCCAAAGAAACAAACCACACACATACACACACACACCAAAAAAAAAAAAAAAAAAAAAAAAAATCACCACCAACACCAACAACAACAAAAAAAATCTGCTTATAATTTTTCTTTTAAAAATGTTATAGGCATAGAGAGGATGGGGGCTCAGAAGTTAAGAGAACTTGCTGTTCTTGCAGAGGACCCAAGTTCGGTTCCCAGCACCCACATGATGGGTCACAACTGTTCCAGGGGCTATAATGCTCTGCTAGACATGCAGGGACTATACAGAAAAACACACAGACAAAACATCCATACACATAAGATAAATCTTGTTTTAAAGTTAAAAAAAATCAAAATCTGTCTGAATCCAGGCAGTGGCCTGAATATTCATCCCCAGATACTGAAGGCTGAGAGAGGAGCAAAACTGGAGCCCACAGCCCACGAGCTCAAAGCTATTTTGACCAACAAAGAAAAATATCTTGGTCTTTTAAAAATATCAACTAATCTTGTCCAGGTTCCTTTGTGATCCACTGTTTCAGAGTCAGTACATAAGAGGATTGTGTGTATTTACATATTTTTTGAAGAGGTACTTGAATATACACATAGCCAAAGTCAATATAATTCAGAGGTAGAGCCAGCTAATGTAATTTAGCTTAAGAAACTAAATGTACGCAATTCATATTGTGAGGGAAGATTAAACCAATTTTATTGATAAAACATGCTCATTTTAAAATGGGGTATCAAGAAAGTAACAGCCCACTCCCAAATGAACTGTGACATTAAAATGTGCGATATTTTCTTATCATCTCCCCCATTTCCTTCTGTGCTGACACACCTCGTGTGCTGTGTAGATGCCTGCTCTCAAGTATCTCCTCTGTGAGTCTCTTCATTCACTCTGTCTGGACTCACTGCCGGGGTACCTCTGCAGTATCACCTTAAGCTCACTATCTGAAATGACCTTCGTCTGATATTTCTATCATCGGTGTGCTGGTTGCCAGTGAGCCTTCTATGAACAGGTTGTGACCTTCGGGAAGGTGATGTGAGCCATCTCTCCCACTCTACCCATAGCATCTAGATCCGCTCAGTTTCCAGAGCCCTGTGAAACACAAACGTCTCTATCCACCTCACAGCTCCCCGGTAGAAAACATGCTCCCTGCTTCTTGCCCATTCAGCAGCAGCTAAGTATCTAAAACGCATACTGTTAGAAATCCTGATTAGATACCTAGTATAAGCTCAATTTCAGTAGCCATTCTTCGAGCGTCCTATATTCCAAGTTCCCTCTCGAATGATAGAACTGAGCAAGTCTTGAAGATGAATTAGTACTGTCCTCAAGCACCACGATTTAAAAGTCAAATGTCGCAGATAAGCATGGAAAACCTAAAACCTTTCTTTAATCCCCCCAATTCACTTTGGAATCTTGTTTAGATATTTGTTTTAAGATACTTTTATTGACTCTTTAAGAATTTCATACACTGGATTTTTATCATATTCAAGACCAGATTCTTACCCTGTCTCCTTCAAGACACACCTCCACCTCCTTATCTTCTCCCTCCAGTTTGCTGCCATCTGTTTTGAAAATATCCATGGATTCAAATTTGTGCTGTTTACACATTCCTAGATGTGGGGTCATCCACTGGGGAATGGTAGACTGACCGGGACCCTAAAGAAAACTGGCACTTCTCCTTGAAGCCATTGCCTTCCATAGTGCCTCAGAGGTGGGGCCCATGACTCTTCCCTACCTTGTGCTAGAATGTCAGCTGTCTTGACCTTGTGCAATTCTATAGACAGCCACAGTTGCTGTGGGTTCTTGGGTGCCATGGTGGTGGTGGTCCTGTCATGTCCTTCAGTCACTGTTTTCTCCAACTCTCTTACCTCTGGGTCTTACAATCTTTCTCCCCACTCTTACATAATCATCCCTAAACCTTAGGGAGATGGGTGTGAATTATAGTCTACAGACATCTGTTCTCCACACTTTGACCAGTTGTGTTTCTGCACTAATCACCCTCCACTACAAAAAGAAACTTCTCTGATGAGTTCTAAAAGGTGTGCTAATCTACCAGTAAAGAGACAGAGATTTAGAGGGAAGTTTGATACTCTTTATTTATAAAAATAATAGCAGTAGGTTAATTCCTAGGGCCTGTGAGCTCCCCAACCACATATGTATAATCTAAACACTTAGAATGTAGAGGCAATTGGATCAGAAGTAAAGCTACATGGTGAGTTACCAGTCAGACTTTGCTATGTAAGAACTTTACCAAGTAAACCACATTCCCAATCCCCACACAAGGCATTTTCTTTATCTTAGCTTTAAAACATTCCTTGAGTTGATCTTTAGGTAGATAATGTTTATAAATGTGATGAGCCCACATTTCTGGTGATTCTATTTTTCCTATAGGATCTATATTGCACACTATGAAAGACAAGATATAACCCTATCCCCTGTAGCTGATCCATCATAAATATTGTTACTATGATATCTACTTCCTGACAATCATTCTAGGCACTTAAACCATGTTATATTCAAAGCCTGTCAACTTATGAAAGGGCCAGAAAAATGATGCTGTGGTGATTAATCAAAGATGAGTCATGCGTTTTCAAACACAGAATCTGTTTTGTGGTTAGGAATTTTGACTCTTCTGTTGTTGGCATGGTATATGAAGTGAGAAATTTATGTAAAAATGGCAGCTATAAACAAGACAATGGACTGTAGCTCATTAGATGGTTTACATAGTGTGGAATCCAGTATCATCATCATACAAATAAATAACAATGTTTTTCCTTTGCAGAAAGAATTTAACAATGACTGTAAGCTGAAAGAGAGGATAGAGGAAAATGGATACAATACCTATGCATCCTTTAACTGGCAACACAATGGCAGGCAAATGTATGTGGCATTGAATGGAAAAGGGGCTCCCCGGAGAGGACAAAAAACACGGAGGAAAAACACCTCTGCTCACTTCCTCCCGATGGTGGTCCACTCATAGAAGAAGGCACTGTTGGTGGACACAGTACAACCAAAGACTCTTTGGCCAGGAAGAGCTGGAGTTGGTATCCTCACAGAAGACTGTAGTGTAAAAGGCAAAGACCTATCACAGAGCTCAGCTTGCTTAAAGGAAGGAAGGCTTTGGAGGCTTTTGTACTCACTCCTGACATATGAAGTTCTTTTCATTAGCTCTGCGTCATGCCTTATACCCAAGACAGAGGCAAATCAAGTGGGATGGAAGTTATCCCCAAGTGAACAATGTTGTGGCTGGGTTTTTCTTTGTGTTTGTTTGTTTGTTTGTTTGTTTAAGTTTTTATTTTTGAACTTCTGAGATAGAACTTAAAGGACATGGAACAATCTGTTGAATGATCTTTGGGAAAGTTATTTATGGAATAATGAACACATATCAAAGACTTTCATTGCTCATTCAAGCCTGATGATTCAATGAGCAGTAAGACACGCAAGCATTTACTGGAAAGCACTTGGGTCATATCATATGCACAACCAAAGGAGATTTGGGTGTGGCACCATGGAAGAATTGGATCAGATTTACAAATATAAACACATTAGTGTGAAACTGTTCTAACAATACAAATAGTATGGTATGCTTGTGCATTCTGCCTTCATCCTTTACTATTTCTTTCTAAGTTATTTATTTAATAGGATGTTAAATATCTTTTGGGGTTTTAAAGAGTATCCTCAGTGCTGCCCTCTGATTTGCCTTCTCATTTTTTTTTTTTTTTTTTTTTTTGGCACCCTATGCATGTTCATGACAAAGTGTTTTAAAAACTTGGCAAACACTTCAGAAGTAAGAGATGAGCTCAAGGGAGCAGTACAAGTGCCCCATGTGCTATCAGTTGACTTAATTTGCACTTCTGCAAGAAGAACTGTCAGGGATGTCTATGGCGGGGTTCTGCTATAGCTTGAGGAACAGCTATTTGTCATCATTTGCCAATACACATCAGTCCTGAGGCTTCCTTACCTAAAAACATAGAAGGCCAAATTCTCTTCCATTGCCTTATTTCATCTCCATGAATATACAAAAAGAAGGAAAATGAATTGTTAGATTTTAGCCTAACCTTGTTTTTTTGTTTTGTTTTGTTTCATTTTGTTCATTTGGTTTTTTGTTTGTTTGATTGATTGATTTTGTTTTTGACTGATGATGGCTCACTATAGCTCACAGTGGCAATGATGGAAAGGTTATCTGCATAGACAAGATCCCTTTGAAAGTCCCACAGAATGCTTCCCCCCTAAAAGGAACCAAAAAGGAATTTCATATGAAGTGCAACTCTCCCAGGGGCTAAAACTGAGTAAATATATCCTGGTATATGTGTAACCACATACTGAAAACCATTCAAGCTGTATGATCTAGTCTTTACAAAACCAAATAAAGCTTGTTTTCTGTACATTTAAAGTCTTCTAGAAGGTTCCATAATATAACCACATCAAAATTCATTTTCTTAGAGCAGGTATAGAAAGCAGAACATAAGTGTACCACTCACTGTCACGTGTATTTCACTAAATAAACACATAAGCCTTATTTGCAGTGTCTGTAGTGATTTAAAAATGTAAACAAAAATATTATTTGTTCTAAATATTTCAAAGGATAATTTTAACACTATATTGATGCTGCAGTTTATCTTTTTATTTTAAAAGTCTTTTTATTTTTATTGTTTGGATACAGTATTTTGGTACAAACAAAAGACTCACCAAACGTTCTTTTTACTAAAAATTTAACCTCTACAAAGACTGGTGATTTGTGGACCTCTTCTAACTTATTTGTGCTGATGCTTAGCCAGTGCAAATCAATTATTTAAAATATTAAGTTAAAGGTTAATCAGTTATTTAAAAATCAGCTTTTTGAGAATGTTCCCACAGGGTAATCCAACAAAGATCATATTTTATGATTCTTTGAAAACCTGTTATTTCAAGAGAAATGCACAGAAGCACAGTGCTTTGGTTTATGGGTATATTTGCATTTTTATGGTATTTTTCTTTCAACTTGTTTTGTGACAAATGGGATTTTAAACATGTATACTTTTGTGGTTGGATTCTGTATGTTAAAATTGAATTGGCAACTGAGTCTGAGACCTCTAATGTGATGCATCTCTAGAAAAACTGGGTATCTCTTTTTTTCTTTTATTTTAAAATAATAATTATACCTGACACATGAACACAGACCACCCACAACCAAAATTAAATGTTTGGGGAGACAAACTATGGTATTCAATGACCAGAGTAACAGCAAATAGGGCAGACGCTGGATTCTTATTTCACATTGCCATTTAGATTACTAAAGAGACTACGTGTAAACAGTCATCATTATAGTACTCAAGACATTAAACAGCTTCTAGCAAAATATATCAAAGCTTGCAGAGTCCAAAAATAGAAAACATCTTTCCCCCTCCCCCACTCTACATCTTTCCCTGTATACATCCTAACAGAGATAAATACAGAAACCATTTGATAAAGAGTGAGGATTTTACTGCATTAAAAATTTGCATCTTTGTTTGATATTGATAGCCCCTTTTACTACTACTGAAAGAAAAGGAGTCCAGTCCTAAATGTTGTGTGTTTGAAAAAAAAAAATGAGGAGCTCTGCCTCTGTGGGAAGTGTGGGCGCTGGCCCCACCATGCTAAAGGGTGTCAGCCACAGATACCAGGCCGTGTGAGCGCTGGCTGGCACTGAGACTCCTGAAAGACAGAACCACTCCCTCCTCCTACCCCCTAAGAGGCTGAACAGTGTATATTATGTTACATTTAAATAAAGGCAATAAAATGCTGGGGAAAGAAAATAAAAATATTGTCTTTGTTTTCTCTCTCTCTCTCTCTCTCTCTCTCTCTCTTTTGTTATTTTATTAGCCTAAAACTCTACCTGGTAATGAGAGAATCTCTGGGGTTGTGTGCATGACAGGATGTGGTTAAATGCCCCACAGCCCCAAACAACAACAACAGAAAAAAAAATTACTCAAACATTTGTAAGGTTTCTTTAATGTTTTACATGTGTGAGTCGGCTGTCCTTACCCTAATAACAACCAAATGCTTTCAGTTTTCCTAACTATTCAGGTCCACCTAGTTTACACAGTGGATAAAGAAGAATGAATTGAAAACAAGGATGGCTTGTGCAACAATGAAAGGCTTTTGGAGGCAAGCCAGGAGCTGCAAAATCAGACTTCCAGGCGATGGAACAGACCAATGAATTTGATTTGAAAAGTAGGCAGAAAAAAAAAAAAATAATGATGCAAGTTGATTCCAGGGCCCAAGCAAGTTTGTGGACATATTTCTAGTAGATCAGTTTTGTGTAACATACTTCTAATAATTAGAATGCTGTTAATTATTGGTTTGAGTATTCAACAACGTAAACAACATTTTTCATATTAGGGAATTACTAGCTCTTAGTTTGTTTAAATAAAGATATATACATGGGAAGTTAGAAATATTTAAGAGATAATGACCTGCGCTTCAGAACGGCACATATGGATGCAAACAAATCCTGTGATAAGAGGCTGTCTACCTTGACAGATGAGACCTTTGCAATTTAAACTAAGGTATGGCCGGGCGTTGGTGGCGCACGCCTTTAATCCCAGCACTCGGGAGGCAGAGGCAGGCGGATCTCTGTGAGTTCGAGGCCAGCCTGGGCTACCAAGTGAGTTCCAGGAAAGGCGCAAAGCTACACAGAGAAACCCTGTCTCGAAAAACCAAAAAAAAAAAAAAAAAAAAAAAAAAAAATAAACTAAGGTATGAAAATGATTTGTCTTGGAAGGGTGCTGGGGGAAAAACTTCAGAACTCTTCCAGAATTGGAAAATAAAGCTCTAAGCACTTATTCCTCTCCTTCATTTCCTCTCAGCTGATTGACTGTAGATAGTCGAGGACCACTTGCTTCCAAGTTGTTTCTTTCCAACTCTAAAACCTCAAATTTTCTCTTCTCAAGATGAAAAACTGAAGCATCCTATGTATGACTCTTACTGCTCTATTTTGAATAAGTTATCAATTGACTTCAGGAGCAGTCTACTAGCGTGTCAAGGGATTTAGGCATTGTGAAGTGCCAGTCTTTATTCATGTGACCACAAAGAGACAGGGTACAGTTTTTAGATGTTCACACAAAGGAATGAAGAACTAGCCACTAAACTAAGGAGGAAAAGAGAAAGGAGAATAATAAAAAGGTAAAATAAAATTCAGAGGTAGGTAGGTCCAGAAACTGGATAATTTCTAGTTACGTGTGCTTAAAATAAACTATATCTTGTTCCCATATATTTTTAATCAATTCCAATCATCTGCCATTTATTTTTCCAAATGAGAGAGATATGAAGATCTTTCTCTTTTGTGCAGTTTTTAAATGAAAGTAATATGTTTGTTCTGTTTTAAGCCAAGAATAGGGTCCTGAATATAGCCAGGCTCTCCATCATTTTACACACCTTAGAGAAGGATCAGTGGAATGGATTACAAATTTGCAATGAAAAAGAAGCCAGTCCTTATAAGAAACATCACCTTGTATCATATTGATGCTGTAAATACTATTTTAAAATTCTCCCATGAACACGTGCTAGTGTTTTTGAGAAATCAGTGTACAAAAAAAAGTTGAATACACAATATCATTTATTGTTTTAATTGTAGAATAAAAATGGAAAAACTTATGTTACATCTTTTAATGTATCATGTATACAAGAGACAAAAGAAGACTTTACAACCTGCATTCCTCTTCCCTTTTGTGGATTAGGGGAAAACATCAGAAATTTCCCTTGTAAGTAAACAATCTACTGAAACACATTTATAAACACCATGCATTAGTTAAAATGGAATAATCATGATCAAACTAGCAGGATCAAAGGAGCTGGTCTTATTTCTAAGTGGATAATAACGAACATTTCCATGAGTCTCCATCCTGATAGCAGCTGAAGGCAACAATCCCACACTCTGAAAAAAGCCATATGTCCACTGTACATGCATGTGACATGTATTCTTTCACTCAATTTATTACCCTCCACAAAAGAGCCTCTATGCATTTTTTTTTAACGCAGGCAATTGCATCCTCTAGAGATGAGCATGGCAAATGAAGAATCAAAACACCCCATGTTCCTCATTACATCTGTAAATTGAACATATGCCTTTGTACAACGTAGGCAGTGACCCCAGCTGCAGAATAACCAACTGCAGTGTGGCCTTAACCCGCCTAAGGTTTGGTTTTAATTACCTTATACACATCTTAAATGCCTAAATCATCTTACAATTTTCTAAATTATTTAGTTATCATTTCTGTGGTCAATTTAAGCTGCTGACAATGCAAATACCCTCAAAGAGGTCTTTCAAGGAGAAGTAAATTAAAACCAGTTTTCTGTGAGGTATTATACATTTTTGAAAGGACTGCGTTTTATGGTTATGGGAAGCTTTAGGGTTAGGGGTCAATTATTAATTCAATTCGACATTAAAATATTTTAATATATGGTATTTAAACCAGAATCCTTAACAGACCTGTTTTTCTTTGACACAAATCAATATGCTCAGACATCAATGGTATTTAAGCCAACATCTATCTATACAAGTTGTATGAGAACTAGATGTGTTACCATGGAGATTTCCAAATGAGAAACACTGAAGGATGATGGCCCTGGTTGTGAGTAATGCTACTACCTTACGGACTTTTCCAGATAATTTGAGTTCTGGATGCAAAATGCATTTTATATTTCAAGCTGATGCTCATGTAGAAATCGAATGAAACTAAACTGTACTTTCAAATTGATGTCTGCAGTCATTCCTCCTCATCTCATCCAGAAATGTTCTATATTTCACCTCCTACTTCCCCTAGGAGATAGTCAAGCCAGCCCCTTCCCTCAGGAACTGTGCATTTACCTTTCCACTCTCCTCTGTTTTAAAGCAACATGATATTAAATAGCTTTCCACCATGTGTTTCCTTATTAGACTCACAAGAAAATGATGGTTTTTATTGGAGCCAATAATCTACTCTACTTCCTTCCAATGAATAGTAACTCTACACTATTGCTAGTAGAGATTGTTAAGGGCAATTAGCACAAGGAACCTGAATTATTCTTCTTCTATTTTTCCTTATTTTTTGATTATTTACCTTATTAAAGTAATGGTTTTCAATCATTTACATAATTCAGTTCTAATTCAGTACTAATGGGAAAACAAAACAATTTTTTTGAGACAGGGTTTCTCTGTGTAGCTTTGGAGCCTGTCCTGGATCTCGCTCTATAGACCAGACTGGCTGTGAACTCACAGAGATCCTCCTGGCTCTGCCTCCCAAGTGCTGGGACTAAAGGCATGTGCCACCACTGCCCAGCAACAAAATAAATTTTAAACACAAGGACTACACTATTGGTTAAATTCTTAATCCACAGTTCCTGGAATATGTTCATATTTAGAAACAAGGTCATTTCATGGGTATGAATAGGAGAAATTTAGGCACAGACATACACACCCCAAAACCACCTTAGTATCTTCAGACTGCTGTAACAAAACATCACAACCTGTGTAGATTACATAGACAAATGAACAGAATACATTTTTTAATAATCAGATTTTAAAGTACATATTCAAAAGGACATGGCTATAAAATAGAGTTGCCTAATACAATTTATATATTCTAGTGAATGTTGCCCATTTCAATTACAACATCATAAAATTGTACTTATATTAATAGACTTCATCACAGGAATTAGATGCTGTTGGGTGACTGCTTGGAGAGATGCAAAGAAACATCTATTCACCCCAGATAGGAAACCAATGACAAACCAAAAAAAAAAAAAAAGCCATTCTATTCAAGTCTATTTTGATGAACCACTGAGCTTTTTTAGAGTTGTCTATAAAAGATCTAATGTCTCAGAGGCTGCAGTGTTACTGAAAAGCCGACCTCAGCATGAAAGCTGAACCTCAGAGCGCCTTTCCAACCTGTGAGCAGTTCCACCAGAGAGTTTCCTGTCTCTCAGCAACTGCTCGCTACTTATGTAACCTTAGGGACTGGCCTTTTAAAACCTGTCATTTCAGGTGCTTCCTGAGCCTTGTACACATCACTTTCCTGAGTCCCATGAACCCCACTACTTCCTTAGAGAGAGAATGTTTCTGTTTGAAGGAAGCAATTATACAACACATGCTATCAAATTTTCCCTCCTCAAAGGAGGCTTCACATCCTATGCACAGCTATTTGAACTAGGATTAAGCATCTTGGTTTTAGATAATTCATCATCTTCTGATTAATTTCTTCCTCTTTTAGACCTATGAATTAATAATAATGCTTCATTTTCTAAAGTTATGTGAATCTGTCTTGAGATAACAATGTATAGAAAAAAATGCTTGTGGTAGTATCCTTCAAACAAGAGGATCTTTTCTAAAAAAACAAAAAACAAAATCTGCCTAGCATCTTTCCTAATTTATTCATAAGAATATTTTTGCTAATTCTTTGAGAATTATATATAATTATAAAGTTTTATATAATGAACATATTCACACCCTCCCCAAACTCCTCCTGTAATATCCCTCTATACTCTTTCGTCCCTTTCCATCAAACTTTAAGATTTATCCCTTTTTTTTTTTTTTTGCCTTTTCCCCATTGTGTTCATTTTGAGTTTCCCAACTTATCTTGGGAGTGGGGCCCACCGTTGTATGCAGTTAGCCTAACAGGGATCACTCATTAAATAAAACTAACTCTCCTTCCCTTAGCAGACATCAAATGATAACAGCTCCTCAGCTAGGGGTAGAACTTTGGACCCACCATACTCCCCCTATGTTGGGTATTTTTTGACTGGATCATGCACAGGTCATTTGCATGTTTTCACAATTGATATGAATTCCTATGTACAAATGTCCTATTGTGTCTGGAAAATATTGTGTCCTTGATGTTATCAACCACCTTTAGCTCTTACAATTTTTTTCTTTCTTTCTTGAAGATTCCTTAGCCCTGTAGGAAGGAGTATCACATGTATGGCCCATTAGGACTCAGAACTCCAACATCTTGTATTTTATACACACTACCCAGTTGGAAGTCTTTGTGTTAGTTGCCATCTACTGCAAGAAAAAGCTTCTCTCCTGACAGCTAAGAGATGCTCTGATCTATAGATATAGCAATAAGCCATCAGGTGTCCTTTTAATGTTAGGTTCATTTAGTAGAACAATAGTATTGGGCTATCCCTTAGGGCCCACGACCTAGTCAGCCACAGGTTCTCAGCCTTTTTAACAGTGTCGTATATGGATTCCATATCACAAAGTGGGCCTAAGATACACTTGTAGAGTGGTTGTTTACTTCCATATCATTTGTGCCACAATTGCATCATATCCTTTAAGGCCAGTTGTTGCAGGGTTCACAACCAAGTGAGCTTGAGAATTGCCTTTCTCCCCTACAGCGTACATAGCATCTTCCACCACCATGAAAGCTAGGTGGTAGGGATAAAGCTTCCAGGTAATACCAGTTTAATTTCTCCATGTTTTATGACTCAAGTATGCCATATATTCAGCAAATGGTTTTGCCATCTACTTCTTAAGGATAGACATGAATGTTGGTAATAGCCTGTAATTCCTCAGCTCTATGTGACCTCATTGAACAACATGTCAATAAAGTATTCTATAGAGGATGAGGTAGGAGAATTATGAGTTCAGAGACCATCTTGAAATTTTTCTTCTATGTTACTGAAAATTTAGCAGAAACTTAAGTATAAAGGCCACACCGCAGTTTTAAAATTATAACTCGGTATTTCACAGATTTTTTTTAGTTCACCATCCTCGTTGATGAACACTAAATTCTGAAACCCTGTTTAGGGTCATTGGGCATAATGAATAAATGTAATTTACTAACTAAAAATCTGAATAGCCACATTAAATA
This sequence comes from Peromyscus leucopus, assembly GCF_004664715.2. Classification (NCBI taxonomy): domain Eukaryota; kingdom Metazoa; phylum Chordata; class Mammalia; order Rodentia; family Cricetidae; genus Peromyscus; species Peromyscus leucopus. The sequence goes on along the minus strand of NC_051072.1, from coordinate 30,139,994 downwards.
TTATTTTTTTCAAACTATAAATTTTTCCAAAGATTATATTTTATTAGTGGCTTTTCTCTGTTGATTATATTGTTCGGGAAATGAGTTTTTAGCCTTGACACTTTCAAAATGTTATGTTGGATTGCTTTGTGCATTATAGTGTTTGAATGATAGTAATGTCCCACTAACTGTGACAGCCAAAAATGTCTATAATAAAAGACTGACTGAATGATAATAATGTCCCACAAATTGTGATAGCCAAATATGCTTAAAATAAAAGGTTGAAGTTTATTTTCTATCTCTTAATTCACTGTCATGTAGTGAAGATCTTCCTCCAAAACCTCTTTCTGATCCTCATATATGTATTCTCTAACAGAAAAAGTTAGCACTATGTCCTGCTTTCCAAGTTTCAGAAATACAATTTTAAAGACAATCAAGCTATTCCATTTTAATAACATACCTCTTTGTTGACACTGTTCTGCTGGGAATGCCATGTGTTTTTGAGTTAAAGAAACAAATATTTTTATTCTGACTGTTTCTAGCAATACATTGGGAAAGGCACTCCACATAAGGTAAACGTGAATAACTATAAATGTTGTAATAATTACTAAGACTTGGATCAGTGATAGGATTAAATAATACATTTGTTAAGAGTTTTGTATAAAGCTGCATGGCAGTAAATGGCCAATACATGCCACAGTTCCCCATATTCTAGGTTCCTTTAAGCCAAGGTTCCTGATGATTGTGATATCATCTTATCCAAAATAAGAACATTTATGGAAATTGTCCTGATGTGGTAAAATAATGAGCAACCCTCCCTCAAAATTTTCCTTAAGAGAAGGTTATACAGGGAAAGCACAAAGGGTTCTGGAAAAGACACATGTATTCTCTTGCCAGAATTGCTGACCATTGATCCAAATCTGCCAACACCTTGCAAAATCACTTTGGCAGTCAAATCCAATGAAGGCTCCCTGTGAAGTGTGCAAAACTGAGAACACCTCAACAGGGTTATCACCTTTGGGATCAGCTGAGACGGTTACTGACACTTGGTATCAGATCAACTTTTCCTGCTTGTCAACATTGCTTCCTTTACTGAGTCACACATGTTCTTAAGGGCACTTCCCGCAAAGCTCCTACATGTGCCTCTTCATCACAGTTGGTTTCCTGTGGAAATAGCCCCAAGACATCCTGTAGGAAAAGTTTGTTTTTAAGGTGGAGAGCGAGCCTGTTTCATACAGTAACAAGAACATATGTAAAGCTAGGTAGTTTATAAAGAAAAGGAAATAATTTGTGTTGTTCAGGAAAGTAGAAAAGTCAAGGTCAAGGGCATGTACCAGATGAGAGCCTTCTTATTCTGTCATTCCGTGATGGAAGGCAGAAGGGAGACTATCAGATAGCAAGAGTTTTAACTCACAACCTCAAGACTGATTATAATTTGAATTAAGTTTTTCATGAAAGCAGACCCTTCGAGGCACAAATGGCTTCTGTTCAGCCTGACCTCACAGTCCTGTTGCAATGGGGATTAAGTTTCTGACACATGAATTTTAAATGGACAGTTTCAAACTACACCACAGACTATTAGAGAAAACTGTAGCAAAGAATTAGTTACCTTCTCATCTGAATCATATTCTCCATTATCACTTATGTAGCCTGTGAGTTTAATAAGTCTACTGGGGATATTCAGCACTTTCTTGGAGCCAAATGATAAGGAGTATAGTTTTTAGGATTAACTTGGAAATAAATAGGAACATAAGAATAAAGATTAAAAGGATTTGCCAGCCTAGCTTCAGGAATGAACTGGAGACATGTGGGTGTTTTAAGCACATGGACTGGCATTAGAAAAAGGAGAAAATAAGGGTCCTCCAAGTTCCTTTCTTCTTTATTTTATTGAGGAACTGTCAGAGAGGATCTGTCAGAAGCACAGTTGAGTTGCAGAAACCTCAAGTTTCCAAATGTATGTTTGGACATTCTTGAAAACCACGTTCTCCAGCATAGCCTTACAAAACATGTATGTCCTATAAAAGGAAAGTGAGAGGTGTGGAGGAGGTAAATGAACCTCAATATGAGAGAAACAAAACACAAAGAGCTGCATTACCCAAACTGACAAGTCCCCTTCTGTCCCCCAGAATAGTTGCTGAGACTTGTCCATGTACCCACATTTTTGTAAAGAAAGTCACTGATAACAATTTCCTATTATTGTTTTCCAATATGCTATGTTGAAATGTCTTACCAAGAACCCCAAGCATTATTATTGAAGACAATCCCCTATTATTAAGCTGGGAATAAAACTTAGTTTTAGGTTTCCAACTCCAAGTCCCAAGTGGGAACTAAATGTCACAGAACAAAATGTCATGCAATGAGATCGGATACTAAAGTATGTGACATTAACCAGATGCCTCCCTAACAATCACCACACAGCAAAACCCAGTCAAACAAATGAAGTGCCACACATCTCACGACTCAAGTGACACTCCCCGTTGTTATTTTGTGTGTTCATGTTTGCCAGTTTTTGTTCTAACGAACACAGCCTGGATGCCTCTGGAGAAACCAAGAATAAATTGTTAAATACCATTGCTTCTTTGAAAGATAATCGTTTCTACAGTCTGGAGGTTGAACCCAAAATCTTGGACAAGCTAAGAGAATATTCTGTCACTAAAATATTGCAAGATACCCCAAAATGCATAATAAGTAAATTCTAAGAAGATCTCACTAAGGCAACTTACATTAACAATGAAATCTAGCTCCTCATTAAAACATGAACTAGAAAGAATGAGAATGGCCTAGTCAACTTGCATCACAGCTCCATCTTCCTTCCTTTTATAATGACCACTTTTCCAACTGTTGAATAAATACAAATGGACACCAAAGAAGAGAACTCAGAAATATAAGCTAGGTTCAACTCAAAGGCTAAGAACCAAAGCCAAACAGAGTAAAGACCTAGAGTGCCAACCATTCTTGAACTATGGATACTATGCTTTGTTTTATTTTTGAGGGTTTTTTAATTTAATTTTAGTTTGAGAACTTCATACATGAACACTGCATCTATATCTTTTCCATTGGTTTCTTCCCACTTGAACTCTTTTGTCTCCCCTCCTAAATCTATGGCCTCTTTTAAAATTATTATAACATGTATATACGTGTGACAATACATACATACATGAATATACAACCTACTGAGTCTATTTATGACATAGATCTAAGTCTTAGTTCATAAATGGATTCCTCAGCATAAAAAAATCACATGATCAATTGGAAAGAGTCAATAATGAATTAGAGGATAGGCATCATCTTTCATTTTTAATATCTACTTTAACACTATGGTAAAGTCATGGCCCAGAATGAAACAAAAGTTGAAAGCAGAAATGTTTATTAAGCTCAATGGAGATGCCTTAGCTTCATTGAGACAAAGGGAGTTGAGTGAGTGAGTCCAAGAAAATATTTCAGCAACCAAAATCTGTAAATAGAAGCAAGGATGCAAAAATGCATTGGAAATAAAAGAAAATTTAGATTAAAACAAGTGTTAGAGATAGTTGGCTGTGGACTGTATATAATAGTTTGACCCAAACAAACTAAAAATAATATATTTAATTCCCCTTACAGCTATAATCTCTCTTTTCTGGGAGTTTTAAAGCTCCTGGGAACCTGTAAATTTTTGAAGTGGCATGTATAGGTTTAATATAGAACAAGATGAAAACTTTAAGTGTTTTAAGTTCTCAAATGTGTCTGAGTTTTTCTTCTCTGACCACACTTGGTGCTCAAGACATGACAATATATAACATCTTGGAGGGATGGATTAGATCCTTTTCTTACTGTTATAAAATAACCAATAGAAGCAACTTATGTTAAAGTTCATATTTTGGGTGACAGTTTTAGGGGATTTCCATTGAGAAAGACACAGAGGGAGATCATGAAGCAGCTGCCACATCATGACAGCCACGGGGAAGCTAAAAACAGAAACAGAGAGGAGGCTGGGTTCAAGCTGTCAAAGCCAGCCTCCATTTGAGCCTTCCTTGACCCATAAGGCTGCATCTCTTAAAGATTGTGCAATATTCCCAAACAGTTCAGCCAGCTGTGGACCAGGTGTTTAAACACCTGAGCCTACATGGGGCATTTCAGATTTCGAGCCATAGCACAGAATACATTTTTAATTCTGAATTTGGTGAGACATCTTAAAATATAAAAATATCTATGCTTCTCTCTTCACTGTCCAGCTTTTTTTTTTTTTTATTAAATGTGAATATGCCTTCAGCTCCCTTGGCATACAGAACATAGCAAATAGACCACCCAGTCACATTGGAGAGAAAACAGCAAAGATCTGGCTTCCTACGATTTGTGTAAACTTTATTTAAGGTCCATTTAATTAATCATTAAATTACATTACACTATGTAAATGTTACAGAGATTTACTTCTTCTCACTCAAACTGATACATAGAAAGGCTTTTCCTAAGTTTTTATGAATGCTAAGGTAGGCAATAGCTTATACAAGCACCATGTTGGGCAAAATCAAAAGCTCTATTAAGTGTTCAGCTAAAGAGAAATTTTAGAATTTTAGCTTTTTAAAATATCTTCTATATACTCCCACGCTTATTTTCAAAGCACATCCAGAATAGAAATGTTAATTTTTAACATCTTTCTCTTTTCATGTCATTATAACAATTTCACATCTTAAGTGGGATCAGGATGCATGATGTGAAATCCTCAAAGAACTAATACAAGTTTAAAAAATGCATCTTATTGTTGTAAGATATTTCTTTTGTGGTTACTCCTAAAAGATTTAAAAAATAATTTTCATGTTTAGATTTTTGTGGAAGGGCTACGCACCAGCCCCATATTTCCCCAGAGTGCTCTTGAGTAGGAACAGCAGGAAATATTAGATAGAAGGATAGAGGGAGGAGATAAAGATAGAAAATACAGGATAGCCTAGAGAGGGCCTGGATCTAATCCATTGGGCCCGACTGTCTCTGCCCTAGGATATAGAAAGGAATGCCAAGGGGTGGAGCAAAAGACCTTCCTCCCACCCACCACCCACCACCCACCACCCACCACCCACCACCCACCACCCACCACCACCACCCACCACCCACCACCCACCACCCACCACCCACAGCAGAGCTAAGTGCAGACCATCTTAGACACCTGCACTCAGGCCAGTGGTCTAATCATCCTCTCCATGCAGACCTGCTGGGTAGAGCCACTAGGAAATCCAAATTGTTTCCCACAGATGTTCTACTCATTAGGAATTTACTTCCTTTTTTGTGGTGCTAAGTATAGGACTGATATTTATTCCTTTGAGTATAGATAGAAGATAGTATTCTTGTGTATTTCTACATTCAGTTTCATCCATGTAAAAAATAACATGTAACAGGGTGCTAGAGAAGTTCCCAGGAATCCACAAGGATGAACCCACCTTAAACTACTAGCAATAGTAGAGAGGGTGCCTGAACTGGCCTACTCCGGTGATCAGATTAGTGAATACCCTACCTGTCATCATAGAGTCAGGCACCAAAACTACACAGAGAAACTCCATCTCAATAAAGAGAGAGAGAGAGAGAGAGAGAGAGAGAGAGAGAGAGAGAGAGAGAGAGAGAGAGAGAGAAAGGCAGACAGATGGGATGGCAAGCCACACTTCTTTCCTTTCAGATCTCCTCATATCTGGCTGACCAGAAGACACCAACCCCTGTGGGGAAGGATAGATCTTCTTCAGTTAATCCTTCCGGAAATACCTTCCCAGTCCTGCTCAGAGGCATGTACCATTGTTGATAATAGATTCCAATCAAGCTGACAGTCTATACTAATAATCACTGTCAATTTCACTTCTTCATCACCAAAAAAACATTCTAAATGACCACGTTTATATGTCTTTTATTTTTAATACATTTTATTTTTTATTATGAAATTTTTGCATACCAATCACAGATCAACCTCTTCCCTTTTCCCACCCTTCCAGTCTCCCCGCCCCCACCACAACTCCCAATTTCCTCCTACAAAAAGTTAAGCCCTCTCAGGGGGAGTCAACAGAGCCTGATACATGCAGTAGAGGTAAATCCAAGCTCCTCCCCCTGCCTCAAGGCTGTGCAAGGTGTCGCACCATAGGTAGTGGGCTCCAAAAAGCCAGCTCATGCACTGGAGATGGATCCTGATCCCACGACAGGGGGCCCCCCAAGCAGATCAAGCCACACAATTGCCTCACTTATGCAGATGGCTTAGTCCAGTCCCATGAAGGCTTCACGGGTGTTAATCTAAATTTCATGAATTCCCACTAGCTTGGGCTGGTATTCAACTTCATATGGAAAAAAAAACAAAAACAAAAACAAAAAACAAAAAACAGGATAGCTAAACAATCCTGTACACTAAAGCCACCTCTGGAAGCATCACCATCCCTGACATCAAGCTCTGTTATAGAGATATAGTAATAAAAACAGCTTGGTATTGGCATAAAAACCGACATGTGTGCCAATGGAATTGAATTGAAGATCCTGACATTAACCCACAAACCTATGAACATATGATTTTTGACAAAGAAGCCAAAAACTGTACAATGGAGAAAAGAAAACATCTTCAACAAATGGTGCTGGCATAACTGGATGTCAACATGCAGAAGATTGCAAATAGATCCATATCTATCACCATGCACAAAACTCAAGTCCAAGTGGATCAAAGACCTCTATATAAAATCATTTACCCTAAACTTGATGGAAAAGAAAGTAGGAAGTACTCTTGAATGCACTGGCACACGAGACTACTTCCTAAATATAACACCAGTAGCACAGACACTGAGAGCAACAATTAATAAATGGGACCACTTGAAACTGAGAGGCTTCTGTAAGGCAAATTTAATACATTTTAATTAAAATAGAACTATATAACTTTCTTCCTTCCCTTTCTTCCCTCCAGACATTCCCATGTGCCTGTTCTGAGCTCAGCTTACCTTCTTTCTCTGAAAACTGTTTCCATTCACCTGGGTCTTCGCTGTCAACTGGCTACACTCATCAGTTTCAATACACAAAGGTCATTCATCACAACATCACAGTTTGCTTGTTTAATAAAAAAACAATAATTATTGTTAATATTGCTTTAGTACACCAGGAATAAACACACCAGAGAATTTTTTGGTGTCAAAAATAGCCTAATCAATGAAAGATGACAGGTAAAATATGTTGTAAGGGAAGGGATCAGATTCTTAATTGTGTCCTCAATGATGACTTACCATTTTAAAACAAACCTTTATTTTAATGTACTTTAAAATTCACATACTGTTGTAAGAAATAATATAGAGAGATCTTGTGTGCCTCCAACTGATTTTCCCCAATGGCATCACCTTAAGAAGCAATTGTACGGCATCCAAGAACATAAAAATATCACCATGATATAAAATGTCTTCATAGTCACAAGAATCCCTTACACCGCCATAGCCAACTCAGCCCATGCCCAACTCACCCCATTATACCTGGAAACCACTAATTTCTTATCTACTTGTATAGTCTTGTTATTTCAAGAATACTACGCAAATGAAGTGACGCAGCATGTAACCTATAGGGAGGAGAGAACAGAGGCAAAGAAAGAAAGGGAAGGGGGTTAAAAAGAAGGGAAAAAAGAAAAAAGAGGGGGGACATCAAGGAAGAATGAGGAAAGTGGATATAAGGCGTAGGAATCTTCATTTTGAGATTTTTAATTGATTTGTTTGAAATGCACAGATTAATTAAAAGAATTAATTTTTTTCAAACTAACTCCTTTCATTTAAATAAGCCTTTTAAACTTTCTCTTGTAGGCATGGATTTTATGTTCCTAAAGTTTTATCTACCAATTGCCTTGGCGAATTAGGTGAAGGATAAATTGCAAACTTGGGTGGCAATGTCTTTATTTTCGGTTGTATTCTTCACTCATGGTAGAAAGCAGCTGTTTTGGGGGAACATGCTCTTACTATTTTATTCACATATGAACATGTATTTATACTTGAGACTGTGTTTGCCCCCTGCTCATCTCCTGTGCTTATGTGTTAAGCCATGTCCATGTTGATTCGCCTGCAGTCACACAATTTCCATGGCTTTTCTCACCTCCTAGCAGAAGAGCATTTCAGGAGTTCCTGGTCCTGCCTTGTGCTACTTTCCCCCTGGATATCCTAAGTGCTAATTTTAGGTAAGCCAGTCATAAATTTACTGTTTTAAAAAAATTCTCACATGGGTTCATTTTTCCACACATCACTTAAAATCTAACACAGTCTGTGTTTACATCTGAAAAGTAAAGTCCATAAAGGCAGGTAGTTCTGTTGACTGTTATGTGGTCAGAGCTCATCCTGGCACAGTTATTGTCAAGCAAGTATTTGTTGAGTGGATGAGTAAGTACGTTAAAAAAAAGGAATGTTTGCATTTCCCTAGTGATCGGAGACAGCTAGACCTTGCTGCGATACATTTTAACACAGAAAAGGCCAGAACATTTGAAAATACTCACATAGCTGAGAGCAAGATAAAGATGAGAACCTAGGCCGACTCAATCCTTTGACAACAAAGGATTCCACAGTGGCCTTCTTCTCCATTTCTATCTCGAGTGTGCTTTGTTATCTGAGATTCATCTATCTTTTCAAGCCAGCCGAAATTTCACAAGCAGAAATCTTGTAACACAAAACATACAGAAACATTTTGTTCCCCCCAAATCAGGTCTAAATTACCCTAAGAGTAAGCTTTCCCTATAGGATTCCGGCATTTCCCCCTCCTGGCTCCAATCAGATCCCAAGGCCTAAAGGTGTTTCAAGCAAAGAAAAGGAACAGGAAGGAAAAATTAACCAAACTCCCGAAGCTTCCAGAATGATTCGTTTCAAGTTGCATTTGAGTCTTGGTATGGATTAGTCATGAGAGGCGAAGGGGGAGGGTTATTATTCAATTCAATCTAAGCCCCAAGGTTTGAGGTATTTCTCTTTGTTTTACTTTCTTTGGGGGTTTCTTTCTTTGTTTAAATCTCTCCTGTTTCTTGCTGACAACTCATTTTTAACAATTTCTCCTTCTCGTGTATTTAGAGAATTTTAACAGGAGCCAGGACACATTTAACATAATCAGGATGGTCCTAATTATAGAGAGGGACAGATGGCGATCTTTCCATAATACATGGGAATCTTGTAAGATTTCTTTTTAATTGAGCGTGAAATATGTAACAGGTTTATTGCCACCTAGATAGAATGACAGATTTGAGAGTAAATATGCATGATGGTGTGTACACACACAGAGGATTTTAAACACCCCAAAAAACAAAAAATCAAAGACTTATAGGAAATGTTTTACATGTTACTTGTCTCATGGCCTTGGCCAGGAGTCTGATGAATCAACGAAAATCACAAGCATCTTTTATCTTTTAAAATAAGTGTCCTGTACCCTACTTAAAGTTACACAGTACATTTCCATAATTTATATCACAGGCCTATTAGAAGCCATCTCATTGTGAAAATAAAGGACATTGGAGTCCTATTTCTTCATTCAAATCTGGCTTAGTCATTTCATGACTAAATTGAAGTTCAGTTGACATGATAAAAGACTATGATCATAATTGTTATTTGTTCTTAACCTTTGAAACATTGTGTATAAGGTTCCCATCACAATTGTAGGCATATCGAAAATGCCTAATAAATGCAAAGCAAGTTGTATTTAGAATATACATCTGAAAGGTTGTAAAAATAATTCTGTTTTGAATGAAAAATTGATTTGTCCCCTAAAAATATCCAGAAACATATATATTGTAGGATGGTCAAGTTGGAAGGGGTCCCAGAGGTCAACTAGATCGAAAGACTTACTTTAGGAATAATACAACAGATAGCCTGATCTAAACTCAAATCTAGTTTGATATACTAGTTATGGTTTGCTGATTGTCTCAAAGTCTATCAAAACAATTTCTAATTCTTGTCTCTGGTCATACAATTCATCCATGTATAAGAAGACAGCTGAAATCTGTGAATTCTAAAAAATTATTTGATGCTTTAAGAAGTGGAGGGAGAAGACATGCAGTTAAATTAAGAAATTATAGAAAAGGGTTATCCTATGTGGAGAAATCCTGTTGTGTTAAGTTCTGGCCCTCAATTATCTTTCCACGGACATCCATTCAAATGAATTTTGTTATTATTTACAGAAGAGTAAAATGGTGCTATTACATGGACTTTGGGAGATACTTCTCATTCAAACTAGTATATTCCCATCACAGGCTCTTGACCATCCATGATAAAAAATACATTTAGTAAACTTTAAAAGTCACCATAGTATTAATTAGTCTTAAAATTGTTCAACAATCCATCATTTGAAAACTCAAGGCAATTTCTTGATTATGATATCATATAAAATCAATAAACAAATCACATTTCTCTATCATACAATGACATGGATATACCTTTTTATTCAGAAAGGAAGACTTGAAGTTATAGTAAAGAAATATTGGACCAAAGCCCAGTAGGCAACTACCAAATCCTGTAAAATGATGTCCATTGCCTAGGGATTGAGTTTCAAGGGGCTACAATGGCTCAATACTGCCATCATTGCTGCTTACAACATACAGCTATATTTTAGTTTGATTCTACTCAGTTTATGCAGAGCTCATTGGCAGATGTCTCACAGCCAATATCATGTGGTTCCCAAACAATCCAAGATTTACCATCATAGCTTCCCATAAGGGCCTCTCAGGTCCTCCTTGAAAGGAACTTAACCCTGTCACATATTTCTTGGCCTTGGAGGTTCTCTGAACATATAGAGAATGAAATCATGACCCCTCAATCTTACATATTTCTTGTCTCTAAATCCAGTATTATGTGGATAAACACCACACAATTTAACTGCCAGCTTGGGATGAAGTTTGTCTTCAGAAACTCTAGTTACAGCAGCTTCTATATACTAATACTGGTGAAAATATTCCCTGTTCTCTAGGAGCAGAATACCTCTTAGACCTTTTTCAAATCGGAGATTCAGTAGTGTAAGCCTTTGCTCTCAGAACACATTTCCTATTGTTCCAGTGCCATTAGAAGCTTCTTTTTAATGATTTTATTATCTTTAGCAAGTACAAACTCTTTTCAGTATATGACTTAAGTACAATCTTAAGATTTTTAAATGCTCTTTTCCTCTTCAAACTTCACATTTTTAATTTTCAATCTGTCCCATTTGGTGCTATTATCAATGTATATCTGCATAACAGTAATCAATAATAACTATTCCATAAATTCAATGTTTTGCTGTTTTGAAATTTTCTCCATCAGATGGACTATTCATTACTTTTAAATTTAGCCTCATTCAGATTCTCAGGACAATGACAGAATACAGCCAAATTTTTTACCAAAATAGTTCATGAGTAGCCTTTAGACTAGTTGCAGATAGAATTCTTACTCTGCTCTGACACTTCTTGAGCTGGGACTCTACTGTTTGCTTTTCTCTCAATATTTTTATCTTCCAAGTTCCCATTAGAGAGGCCCATTAATCTATTTCCAGCATTCAATGTCTTTTCCACTCACACTTCCAAATTATTCCACAAAATACTCCAAGGACATAAAAGACATGTGGTCACTTTATCACATGAGTACCTCACTTCTGGTACCAATTTATCTTCTAGTTTACTTTTTGTTGTTGTTATAAAATAACCTGACCAAAACCAACTTAGAGAGGAAAGAGTTCTTTTTGTCTTATGGTTCTAGAAAGATAAAATAAGTGATAATGGGGAGGCATGGAAATAGCTGATCCCTCTTTCATACACATACAGGAGGAAGAGACAGGGGACATGAAGAGGAACTAATCCATAAAACCTCAAAACCGCAAACAAACAAACAAACAAAACCCTCAAAACCTGCCCCTACTGAGATATTTCCTCTAACAAGGTTCTAGCTCATAAAGATTCTACAGTCTCTCCAAACAGCATCAACTGGATATTAGATGTTCAAACACACGACCCTATCATGACCATTTCTCATAAAATCACCATAGTATACAACTTCTATTAGAAGGGAAAAGATGATGTTAAGAAAAAATACATTTAGTGGCAATTGTTTTAGTTAAAACAAATTACTTGCATGTTATTTTTAACATATCTTTCTCTTATCAATTGAAATGAATTTATAAAAATATTTTCTTTCAGTTAGAATAAATATTATTGACTTGCTTTTAAATTTTTAAAAAACTATTCAATAAGCAAACTAGCATTAAATTTACTGATCATTAAGATGTATGAATATATATTCACATGTATATTTACAATGACAGCATGTACATTGTAATTACTTACTCTATATCCATTCTAGAAGCATGATGAATATTTTATCAAGTCAAATCTGCATTCCAACCATATTTTATTTATTCCAGGTTCCTGAATGTACCTTTGTTTTGTCTGAAATTCTTTAAGTGTGCAAATTTCCTGACTTATGATTAGTTTGGATGTTTTGTGGATTCTACACATCAAAGCTTCAATATAAATATTAAACAATTGAGGTAGAATATTACAGTCATTTCCCCTTCCCTTTTCCCCAAAATCGTATTTTATTTTGTCATCTAATACTAATTATTCTTTGAGTAGATAAAATTTATAAAAAACTACATTTTGCAACTAAGATTTTAAGCATGATCTTCATATTTTAATATTATCACAGAGTCTAGGACATCAGTGGATAGTTTTCTAATTAAAGACATATTAAAATCATGTCAATAGCAGAGTCATCCAAATTTTTTGTTTGTTCTTGACACCTTTAACATTTGGGAAGAATTATATTCTTACCAGTGCAACTTTTATATTTTAAAGGAAGTCTAATTTCATGAAATTTTATATAATACTAAATATGTTTGTTTTATATCTAAGAGGAGAATAGGTTTCACCACACTGTTCCAATGCAGGTAATATAAGCAAACAGTAACTTCCAAAAAAGAATTTAAAAATAAAGTCAATACAATTATACAGCACCAAATTAAGTATTTTTACTAGTCCAAGTATGACCACATCAGTCTTTACAAACAAATGAATCGTCCCTTCTGAGGCCAAAGAGATCTTCTTGGGAAATGAGTCTTTCCTCTCCATAAAACTCAGTAGAAACACAACTCTTCAATCTGGGGTAAAATGATAGATTCTGTAAGGTAACCATGCTCCTAGTTTCAGGGAAAAAAATGCTACTCAGAAATTGTCTTCAGGTTTATTTTAATGACACAATAGTTTCAATCTAATTTTAGCATTCTTCATTAAAAGATACTTTTTATAATTTCTAAAATTTAGTGTTTTGCCTACCATTACATAACACTACTAATTGATAATGGATGCATAATTATTGACTGATTTGATGCTATTTTTTAAAAAACAGATAAAATTATTTTAAAAGGCATTCTTTATTGTTTTATCCTATTTATATTAGTACAAGATACTAGAAAATACGTTTTGTTATCATTTGATCTTTAAATATATAAATCACTGTTCATCAATACTGTTTAGAAAAAAGCCAAATCTTCTTCATGTTAAACAATACAATTTCTTTTTTAGTAAGTTTTACTCATAAAGAGTTTTAATTATTTCTTGCAGTTTTATTGGTTTGTCATATTTTATTTTTATTTTTGTATATTGTTAAGGAATTTTATAACTAACTTTTCCAAATAGCAAATATATTTTGGATCATTTATTGTTCACTGATAGCTAGTAAGTAGTTCTGAAATCTCTCAACTATAAATCAACTAGTCATAATATTAACAAGTAGATCTGGGGGTAAAGAATTCAGCTTTATCTCACTAGCTAGATATATAATGAGGGACACTTGAGGCATTCAAATTTCACTGGACCCATCCCATTGGCAAGTTACAGTTCAATGGTGTCATTTTTATGACATTATGGCATGTGGAGACAAATATGACCAAAAATTAAGTGAGCCCACTATTTTGGTGGGTATGAAAGTGAAATAAACCATGCGTACTTGATACTGTATTTTATTCTTATTATTAGCCAACTTCTCCCTTGAGAGTTTCCCCAACCACTCCTATTGATGAATATGTCTATCTGATCTACTTCTACTGAAATCAGTGTGCATAGCCCAACAGTAATGTGTTAAGGCTGAAATAATAAATTGAAAAATCTGCATTTTTATCCAAGGCACCAATTTTTTTTAACTTTGTCTTCATTATTTTTTAATATTAGCAAGCGATAAGTGCAAGGAAGAAATACATAATTTTCTCTGTATGTCTTTGTCTGTGTCTCTCTCTTTGAGAGAGAGAGAGGGTGAGTGTGTGGGGTGGGGGGCATGGGTGTGGGTGTGGTTCTTGAACACATCAGGAGTCCTGTCCCTCTCTCTATCTTACATTTTGATATAGAGTCTCTCACGGAACATGAAACTCAGCTCTTTGTTTAGGTTGGAAGGCAAGAGAGCTGCCAAGGACCCACCTGTCTTCACCACTCTCCCCAGTGATGGAGATATGGGCACATATGGCCATGCCCAGCTTTTACATGGATGCTGAAGATTTTAGCTCAGGTCTTTCTATTTTCACTGCAAGTGCCTTTTCTCACTGAGCCATCTCCCTAACCTAATTCCTTTTTTTTCAATGTAATCATTTGTCTTAATGTGAAGAGAAATCACGAAGATAGGAGTTATACACAAGAGCTACAGAACTAGGTATCAACCAGACCTCGGAGTAGAATTAGAAAGCCAACTACAATCTAAGCTCCACAGAAACTGAGACCTAGTTTTTCCTATTCTCCTCTGTCCCCCTGGCCTAGGAGAGAGCTTCAAACTTTACAGCAACAGTATCTGTTTCTACTGGACATTCAGTTACCACAATAATTAGATGTATTGTATAGGTGACAGCAAATTAAAAGAGGACCACTCATTTGACCTCAAGAGATCAAGAGGACTTCCAGCAAGAAGCAAGACTCAAACGTGCAGCATAATTTTGATTCTTCCAGGGCTTCTGAAACTAATGATTTTTTTTTTAACCCATACACAATTCTTTCCAACAGTACTACTGGCTCTCAAATCTCATTTCATCTTAAATTCTGATTCTTTTTCAAGTAGCATTACCATAGTAATAGCTACTAATGTTTAAATAGTGTTCAACATATTTATTGATATGAAATATTTCTCATCACAATCTTCCTATACACCAACAATACTGGTACTCTCATTTACTAATTTGAGCTCCAGTATCATGTGTCATGTGATGAGAGCTGAAAATATAAACACGAATGAGTCATAGTTCACATCTCTATGACTGCACAGTTCACTGTGCTTGGACTATGATTGCATGGTGAACAACAAGTAAAGGGGCATGCTTTTGTGGGAGTTGTTGCTTGCTTTTTATCACTGTGAACACCATGACTGACATGGAAAACTTAGAAGACTTTATCTTGGAGCACATTTTCAGAGGATTCATTCTGTAGGTTTTTGGACAAAGGCACTTAGGAAGAACACGACAGTTGAAGAAGGCTGTATCAATGGAAATTCTACTCATTTGGGAAAGGAAATGAGGAGAGAGAGAGAGAGAGAGAGAGAGAGAGAGAGAGAGAGAGAGAGAGAGAGAGAGAGAGAGAGAGAGCAGAGAGAGAGCAGAGAGAAAAGAACAGAGACAGAGAGGGTGGCAAGGGGACAAAAATACCGTATTTCCAAAGACGGACCAACCTCCCCTGCTCCCCTGCTATTGACCATTCTCCAACAAAGCTGAGAAAGCAAACAACTAACTTTTCAATCCTTTAGACTTCAGAGGCCACCCTTCAGTATACAAATCATATCTAGAACCCACTACAGCCCAAGTTGAGGATCAAGCTTATGGTAGTGCTCTCTATAGCTCGCAAGGTAGGTTCTATCAGCACTTTAAACCTAAGCATTCTGTATTTACAGAGGCAGTTTATCTTCTTAAAGCAAGAAATTGCACTGGTGTAATCCACACTCCATTGTCTGATTACTGTATATTACAACATGGATTTCTGTAACTCTAACTCCATTAGTCTTTCTGTGGCACACGATGCTACCTAGTCTGTCAGTCCCAAATTTTCTTTCCCTCTGCCTCTAAGCTCTGGGAATCAGAAATGCATAATCTCCTAAACTTCAATATGGATGCTTTTATTTTTCCAATATCCTTAAAATTTCTTCTTATAGTCAACCAAATTTACAATTTGATATTGTGATCTCATGTGTTTTAACAAATAAAGAATGCCTATTGCATTGTAAAAGGTTTAGGACACAATTGAAGCTAATTCAAATAGTCTTTTGACTGGATATGAAAGACTTCTTGGAGTTTAAGTACATCTCTGTTGGTCACATAAGAGCCTTTGCTATTGAGTAACAACATCAAAGAGGTCTTTTACTCTTCACATATACCAGGACAGTTTAAATATCTAAATTCAACTCTAAAATCCTATTGATTCACATGTATCTCTATTGGCTTTATGTGAGCTGAGATCACTGGATTGGATAGCAGGCCTTTAACAATGTCCTCGGCTAACTAGATCCCAAGATTTAAACTGTGAGTTCAAAACAACCTTGTAAAATCTAATACATGCCATTTATGTGTACTGTCCTGGCCCTAATTTTGTAAAATTCTTTTTCCAATGGCATCATTCATATAAAAGAAATGTGTTTGTTTTGTTTCTTTTTTCTCTTTTCCACATTTGTGGTAACTATTCACTCTTATTTATTAATATTAGAAAACCGAGAGTATCCTACTATCCTGAACAATGGTGTGGCTACTGTGGCTGGAAAAACATGAGATTTTACTTAAAAAGAGTTAGCCACCAAAGCAAATAAACTGGTTTTGAACTACACAAGCTGCCCAAGAAATGTTTCTGGGTTATTTAACCTTGAATTTCTTTTGGGTAAACAGAATTCCAAGACATGAATACCAACCATTGCTGACAACTGCTTAGATTTTGCCTACTGAATCCCCTTTCTCCTTGTTTCTGAGCTGAAACTTCTCTAGGGAACAGAACAAAAGACTCATGAAATATACAAGGTCAAACTCTTCCTCCTTAGCTACATTTTCAAGCTCTTTTGACAGAACCAATAGGAGGGTACAGCTCCTTTTACTGACTTAGTATCCTTTTATATTGCAAATATTTTTTTAATTTGATCTATCATTTTTCTCTGAAATCAAGAAGAAATAAAATTGGGCATGACATCAAAGCCCTAGATTAGAGCTGCAATAGTCTTAGTCCATGTGGCAACTGGCTTTCCACTGTATCTCCAGCAGATAGCAGAAAGATGAGGTAACTTTCATTGGAAATTCAAGAAGTGAATCTGAAAATTCTAAGTACTTCACCATCTATGGCTTTGAGTCTTTTGTTTCTTCTACACTGACTACTTCTTAGAAGAGATTTCTATGCAGTTTTCAAGTATTTTCCTTCCTCATTATTTATTTATCTTGGTTCACTGCTTGAAATATACAAAATCATCATGATTTAAGAAGATTAATAACATAATATATAGGGAAATTTATTAAAAAATCAAGATATATCATTGTAAAATATATAATGGTCCTATAAAATGACCATTTTAACAGCAACTAGATAGTCAGTAATGTGACTAGTTTTCTCCTATAGTAGTGGGGATAGAAGTAGAGGATGTTTTTACTTCGCTCATTGTGTTGATTTGAAAAATTACTTCCTTGTTTTGAGAGACTTGAGTACTTGTATGTACCTAGAAATAATTTCAATGTTTTATAGCTCTAACAATGATAATAGATAGACAGATAGATAGAGAGATAGATAGGTAGATAGATAGGAGATGTGTAGAGATACATTTATCATGAAGGCATCTTGTGGAAAACACTTGGCAGTTTATGAATGTGGTCATACCAAATTGTATAGTACACAATTGCAAAATATAGCTTGAATTCATAAAGAATTATAAGTATCATATTATGTTTGTATACATATATATTAAAAGATACACTCTATTATGTTTCAAGTTGATAATTTTAACAATATATTTTAGTTAAAACTAAAAAAAAAAGTTGAATCACACCCAGACCACTGAATACTTGGCTTATTATCTGTTCATAAGTGTACCTCATGAATAATCTAGAAAGACAAATATTTTTGTCAAATCAATGTTGACAAGTTAGGTGCTAAAAGATCTGAAGGTCTTTTTAACTGTCACACTTAACAGTACTGTTATGAACATCTTTAATTTTCTTTGTCTTCCCTATAATGCATTAGCTTTGTGTTATTGAGTGATGAGATGCTATGATGCAAATCAGATGTATTCTCTGTCCATAAATTATTTTAAGTCCAACAAAGCTATTTCATCCCATTGTTGAAAGTAAGAAACCTCATCAACTTGTGTAACATACAGTAGCCAATGAACTCTGACTACATTGTGGGCTTCGAATTGAGATTGAAAGAGAATAAACTAGTTCAATAAAAATCCTACTCTACAGATAAACTATTCTCTTTAAATATCATTGAAAATCTTTTTTTTTTTTTTTTTGATTTTTCAAGACAAGTTTTCTCCGTGTAGTTTTGGTGCCTGTCCTGGATCTCCTTCTGTAGACCAGGCTGGCCTTGAACTCACAGAGATCTGCCTGGCTCTGCCTCACAAGTGCTGGGATAAAAGGCATGTGCCACCACTGCCCGGCATCATTGAAAATCTAAGTGAGGCTTTCAGCAAGTTTCTTAATCATATCCCATAAAACAAAAACTAACTTAATTGAATTAATGAGTAAGTACTCTATACTTACATTCCTTTTTAGGCTTTTAAGATGCAAGTACTTTGCTATTTTATATAATTTCTGTGATTTTGCTAAATTCAATTCCAAGTCTAATATCTTTCTTTGTAGACTCTTCACAATCAATTAGGAACTACACTTATCTTTAGAGACTACTGACTCCTTTCTCTCAAATCTGTGTAAATTAATAAATCACTACCTCTTAATTTGGTGTATTGCTCTGAATAGGGCCCATAGTTTAATGTTAAAGGTGGTAGTAAGAGTGACCCTTCTAGATGGGTGGTGGGGGCAAACGCCTTTAATCCCAGCATTCATGAGGCAGAGCCAGACAGATCTCTGTGAGTTCGAGGCTAGCCTGGTCTATAGAGTGAGATCCAGGACAGGCACCAAAACTACACAGAGAAACCCTGTCTCAAAAAACAAAGGAACAAAAGTTACCTTTCCTACCCTTAGGAATAGATAATTCAGATTTTTCACAATTAGGCATATGCTAAATACTATTAAAATGCTAGCTGCTTTTGTGTGTTTATTTGTGTTGTTTTTTCTAGTTTTCTGCATCTAAAAGTTTCTTCTTGTTTCCTGTTTGTCAAGAGTTATTTTTTTAAACAGTTATTTTTACATTCATGAATCAATATCAAATTCTGTCAAATAAATGTTTAGCTCTATAAGTGATAGAATATAGTTTTTTCTCCTTCATTGGCTTCTTAAATTACATTGATTTGTGAACAATGAACCAGCCTTTCTCATGTCAGATTTTGCTGACTGTTGCCATAACACGTTAAACACTGCTGAATTTATTTTAACAATGATTTACTAAAGGTTTTTGCGTCTTATGTTCCTCTATGTTCATAAAATATGTATGGTTTATTTTCTTGTCCTGTCTCTGGTTTCATTAAAAGGATAATGCTGACTTGAATAAAATAAATCAAAAAATATCTGCTCTACTTCCATGTTCTTAATAAGTAAGTGTATGTTTTAAATATATTTTTATGTGTACATGTGTTTGCCTGTATGTGGATCTATGCACCACATGTATATAGTTCCTGTGGAGACCAGATAATGACATTGGTTCCCCTGGAACTAGAGTTACAGATGACTGTGAGCCACCATGTGAGTGCTGGACATCAATCCTTGCTCTTCTTGGAAGAACAGCCAGTGTTCTTAAGGGCTGAGCCATTTTGCAAGTGCATGTATTTAAGTACATTGACCAAAATTAAGCCTGATGTTATCAAATATTAGATTTTAATGTGGCAATTATACAGTGCTGTGGGAAAGTAAACCCATATGTCCATTTTGGAAAGCAATAGATATTACATTATATAAACTGATCAATTAGACCAACAGAGAATATTTTCATATGTTTTACCAGAATAGGTACATCAAAAATGCAAGAATATGCAAAGCATTTAACATTACTACATAAGTGCAAAACAGTGAAACTGAAATATTTTTCAATGTTAGCCAAAAAGTAAATGACTTAGAGAAATGCATGTTTGTAAATAAGCATGACCCAGAAGGCTACATTTACTATTCTAATTTTACAAAGTTCAATTACTTAATGATTCTCATGTAATAGAAAACTATTTTTATAACAAAGTAATGATATACACCATGCAGTCCATTGGTTATGGGGAGAATAAGGCATGAGGGGTGGGCAAGAGAAGAAGAGATGGGCCCAGAGTGAATTTGAAGACATTTTGTTATTTTGCTATATCACGTACAGGTTTTGTGTACATTTCCTTTGCCTTATACCAACTATATGATTTCTCATGTTTTAGAGATTAAAAAATGAGAGTTTATTCACAAAGCCATCTACTATATAGGGATGTTCCAGTCAACAATGAACCACAGATAGATAGTGTATGGCGAAGCTAAAAATTTTTCTACCACACAGTGATATTGTAATCATCATAGTATCATAACACAATGAGTTTGAGATAACGTTAGTACAAATAGCCTCACTAGTCTGACATTATATAATACACACTATTATGTAGAGTATATCATATACATTTTAAATAATATTTTTATGAGATTATGATATAATGACATGATTTCCTTCCTTCAAACTCTCCCATGTACCTTCTCTGCTTACTTTCAAATTTATGACCTATTTTTAATTGTTATATATGTGTATGTATATATATAATATTACATATTATATACTTCTAATGCATATTATATATGTATATAAATATTAGTAACTATATAAATAGAACCTACTCAGTCTATAGCTGCCTAAACATGACCAGAACAAGGATGACTAGGAGCATGGATGACAGAGAGCTCCAAGGCTTCAACCCTACACAAAAACTACAAATAACTAAGGAATGCTGAGAGTAGGAAAAAAGAGTCTTCACCAGGGAAAAGCACACTAATGGGTTATCTAGTGCCAGTCTTGAAAACATACATACATAATAAAAATTTTACAGATATATTTTTACTATCTAAGTATATGTTTCTTCCTGAGTGTGTGTGCACACATGTGTGAGTGCCTGAGAATGTCAGAAGAGGTTGTTGGATCCCTTAGAGCTAGAATTGCAGATGTTTATGAGCTGACCAACATGGGTACTAGAAATCAAACTCTGCTCCTCATTGGGTGATTTTAATTAGTAATCCATCTCTCTAGCCCTGATAATACACATTTAATTTTTATTTTGTACTGTATTCTTCCTAGTTATAGTAAACTGTTAACTGTGCAAAAATATGCCATATCATATATCTCATGTTATCTCATCCGTGGTTCACAACAAGATCATGTGGAGTGGTTGATCCTCTGAATCTAAATGTGTATGTACACTCAATGATATCCCCACAGTGATGAGCTCAACTAACAATGCCTTTCTTTAAACAAAGCCTTTAGTCATGTGATTTATCATCAATAAGTGAGTAGAAATCTATTCCTCTTTAATGTTCATTTTATTCCTCCTCAAACTCCATTTTCAACAAAGTATAATTAAAAGCAGTATTATACAACTTGTATTATATATTGTATATGTGACATAACTTATTATGGATTGGTTGCTTTTTCTTTTTGGATGTACAATACAATCATTTTAATATGCATTTTTGAAAAGGACTTGATAAGATTAATAAGGGAGCTACCAGCAAGAAAACATTCAGTATAAACTAGCATAAGAAAGGCCTGTGACATGTCTTGTTTGACTTAATGTTAATAGTTGTTTATGATTTAACAAGTAGCATCTGTAGTCAGAAGAAAATTTGTCATCAATTATTGCTTTCAATCTTTATAATTTTATAAACTCTTTAGGAAGACTGCCCATCTCACTCCCCACACTGAGGAAAGACTTGGGTATTTCACATAGGTGTTTGACCACTTCATTATAACTTCTTCCAGAACAAAACCCTGAAACTGTTTTTGCAGCAAGTTCTAGAATTATAGCCCAGCCGTCTTCACTTACCAGTTTCCCAGATGATTCTCTTAAAAATCTTGTATTTAGATACTTGTGTGTGTGTTTGTGTGTGCATGTGTAAAGACAATAATAAAAAAGGTTATTAATTTGAGAGTACAGGGACATGGAAAAGGACATGGGAAGAGTTGTAGGGAGGAAAGGGAAGGGATAAAGTGATGCCATTCTCTTTTGATTAAAAATGTATTTAAGCGGGGTGTGGTAGCACACACCTTTAAACCCAGATGCAGGCAGATCTCTGTGAGTTTCAGGACAGCGAGGGCTGTCACATAGAGAAACCTTGTCAAAAAACCAAAAAAAATAATGTATTTAAAAAATAAGATAACATGGGGTTAAATTAAACTCATTAATAAAACTGAAAAGTTGAAAAAAAAGTCAACATTAAATGCCCCAAAGGTGTTGATAGTCACTTGTGAGTTGATTGTATTTTTCTTGTCTAAACTACCTAGAAATTTTACTTCAAAATCAATGCACATATAAAGGTGACAGTTTTCAATAGGTGATGGAATTCTTTTTTTAAATTTTTTAAGAGTTTCATATATCTCTATAATACAGTCTAGTTAACACTCACCTCTTACCCTCTTTAAATCCCCTTCTCATATTCATCAGCTCCAATCTTCCCACTGCAAGGCACTTTCATGTGTTTGTGCTTTGTGATTATCTTAACTTTGTGATCTATTGGTCTTAACCAGTATCATTCAAGTGGACTTGGGTGTAGTGCTATCCAGTGGGACATGGGTAATTCATTAGTAATTTTCAGTTGCCATTCATTCCCTTGGGTGGGTTGTGGCCCCTTGAGTTATTCCCAGATCTATGACTGGATGTTTAGGGACTCAATACTGTGAGGACTCCATGTGAAGAATTGCATCTTCCATGAGTTCATGAGTGTTGTGGGCTTGTCATGTGCATAGACAATATATTGCTAATCTTCTCTCCACCATCCAATAGTTTTTATTATTTCTGTCTCCTCTTCTGCAATGTTCTCTGAGTCTTGGAGGGTATGAGATATGTGTCCAGTTTAAGGCTGAAACTTCAACATTCACTTTTTCTTGTCCCACTGACCAGTCATGAGTCTCTACCTTACTCATCATTTTCTGTGGAGAGATGCTTCTTTCATCAAGGCTAAGAGCAGCACTAGTTTGTGGGTAATCGACAAAAAATATTTAGAAAGCAGATTCATAATGTGTCCATTTAGCAGAAGAGAGCAGTAGGTTCACCTCTGTTGTCTATGATCCCCTCGAGTCACAGGCTTTTGACCAGGTCTGTGATCAAAGGGCATGAAGTGATCATGAACTCCCTACTGAGTAGTAGACCTCAGATCCAGTCACACCCATAACATATGTATCACAGACACATCTTATCTGGCAAGTCCATATTGTAGTGTACAAGGTCTAAATCTGGGAAAGGCTGATGTTTTATTTTTATTCAATTTCTTACTTAATAATTTGAGTTGTTTATAAGAATATGCTGTACGAAAAGAACCTATTTTCAATAAAAATTATGTGAGTTCAGAACTAACTAGAATAAACTGATTAAATTACTGATACTATCCTTCAACATTCATTTTAACAGAGACTTATATACAAGTATACAGCCTTTTTAAAAACTGACCGGTCTTTAATATATGCCCATTTATTACAGTAAAATGACTTAATCATAGTAATTCAACTTATATATCAAGTAATCGATAAGCACTGGTTCAAGAGCTTCTGTCCATTTTTTTTGCCAAGTAAGTGCTCACATATTCATCATTAAATGTGATTAAATCATAGTTGAATGTAGACAAAGTTATTTCAAATACTTTAGAGCAGAATACATAAATTCTACCACCAATCATACATAAGCTGAATTTATTCATAGGACATATATTCAGTGAGTAAGGATGTGATGCGGCCTTAGTTTTAGCACTTAAGCAGGGGAAGATGTTTAGTGGGCCATTATTTTCACAGCTCATCAGCATGGCTAGCTTGGCCTTGCTTTCTTTATTAGGAACATTTTATCCACTCTGTAAAAATTGTTTTCCTCCTCATTTCTTTAAGAAGGGCTTGATGGTTAGATGCTGAGGTTTAATGAGTGTAAAAAATATTCTAGTTCACTGGAATTATAAGCTTTCCTTTGCAAGTCCTTGTTTTAGCTTCAGGAAACTTTGGCTCACACTCTCCAGGAGAATATATTGCCACTGTTTTGGCTTTTATTCACTAAACAACCCCATTAATTATTGGCAACTAGACTTTACTTCCTTAAGACTTTGTGTGCACCTGGTTTGCAGACGGAATGTAGTAATGGAGGCTGAGGAAACAAACCCAGACCTCACTACAGGCTAGAATATTGGCTATTGGTAGCTAATTTTATATGTCTGTGGAAAACAGAGCATAGGACTTGGACCAGTTGAAGTTACTATTCACTAATTTTCTGTTTAATACTAATGTTCTTATACACAAATGCCAAACAAGAAAGCACATTTTCAAAAGGCTGGACAAATCAGTGTCCTAATCAAATATCTAAGATTTCATATGTTGGAATCAGCATAACTTAATGCCTTCTATCAGTTTTGAGACTTGTCACTGAATTTGACTATTAATAGTATAATATCCTTCTAGAAATAATTTGGCAAATAGTCTAAAGTCTCTTTTGAGGAAAAAAACAAACCTCTTTATATTATGCTTTCCTAATTACCATATATATATATGAATATATATGAATTTGATCCATAGTACGACATAAAAATTGTTGTAGAGGTGTTCACATATGATCCCAGCCCTCAGGAGGTGGAATTAAGAAGAGCATAAATCCAAAGTCATTCTCAGCTTCATAGAGGGCTTAAGGAAATGACCCTGAACTACATGAGACACAATTCCAAAAGCAGTATAAAAAAGAAGATGAAATACTCTGGTGATGAGATGGCCAAACACCCTAATAGTTGTGCCAGAAACCCCATCCAAGTACTGAGGAATCTGGATGCAGACATCCATGGCTAGGCCCCTGGTGGAGCGCTGGGAGTCTAATTAGCGAGAAAGAGGAGGGTTTATATGAGCGAGAATTGTTGAAACCAAGGTTGGATAAAGCACAGGGACAAATAGCCAAACGAATGGAAACACATGAACTATGAACCAAAGGCTGAGGGGCCCCCAACTGGATCAGGCCCTCTGAATAGGTGAGACAGTTGATTGGCTTGATCTGTTTGGGAGGCATCTAGGCAGTGGGACCTAGTCCTGTGCTCATTGCATGAGATAGCTGTTTGAAACCTGGGACTTATACAGGGACGCTTGGCTCAATCTGGGAGGAGGGGACTGGACCTGCCTGGACTGAGTCTATCAGGTCGATCTCAGTCCTCGGGGGTGGCCTTGATCTGGAGGTGGTGGGAAAGGGGGGTGGGCTGGGGGGAAGGGGAGGGGGGCAGGAAGGGGGAGAACAAGGAAATCTGTGACTGTTATGTAGAACTGAATAGTATTGTAAAATAAAATTAAAAAATGTGCAACTCAAAAAAAAAAAGATGATGAAATAAATCTTGAAAGTGTCTTCAATGAATATGGATGAGTTGTATGTCTACAATGTTGCAATAAATATTTGGGAGAAATCAAAGTCTCCATGTCCATGGTGGTTTTTTTTGTTTTTTGTTTTTTGTTTTTGTTGTTGTTGTTGTTGTTTCCTGTCAGTAAGTTTTGCTATATTCAAGAGAAATCCTGACAGGGGAGTGGCTAATACTGGGGCCTTTCCTGAGTCTAAGTTGCATGAGATCACTTCACTAACATCTCCAGGTAAAGGCAGCAGCTACAGTGTTATGAACAGTGCAAAGCCGGGCTTACCATGTGATGAGAGGCAAACTGGCAGAAACAGTAAAGGCCAAGTGCATCCCTCCACTTGAACTCAGGGTTATCTCTGGGGTAAAGATGTAGAGATGGGAGGAAAAGCGTGCACATTAAAGTTGATGACCACAGAGTACTTTTGAGTACAGTTTTTAAATCACAACAATTATTTAAGAATTCCAGTTTACAACACAAAGGATGAGATAAACCTTCCCGAACATACTTTCAGAGTCTCTATATGGTACCCAAAGGAACCGTTAGACTACTTCCGTAACAATAAAACATAATTTGTCCCAAATTTATTTTACCTTTTGTAATATCATAAATAAAAAGGGAGTGACAGTTCCTAAAATGATTGATATTGTGGGTGGGGTTAGGGAAAATGATAGAGATGGTTGAAGCCAAAAGCAAAGTAAAATTTTTTTTAAAATATATCTATTATAGATAGAACTACTTTGTTCTTAGGCCAAATAGTTTAATTCAAAGAAGATCTAAAATTACTTTATTTTTTTTCACCTACGTTCAGTGTAGAAACAATGGTAAGAATGCTGCTTCGTTACAAAAATGAAATCTATAGCATTTCCTCCAGTATTGGGTTCAATGCTTAAGAAATAATTAGAAATTTTTCTTACAAAGGACAGACTTTAATAGGAATGTCACAAGATTTTTGCTAACTTTATCTTTCAATCGTAGCCCTCGTGGCAATTATTCCCAGCCCAAACTGTGGTTTCCTGCACAAAATTATAGCCTTAAGCACAGCGGCCTCATGTTTACTACAGTCTCAGAACAATAAAAAATCAACAGCAGGAGAAAATATGTTTTATGCATTTAGTTAAGTTGACACAGAACTGGAAAATATCAACGAGTGGCATTTCAAATAGAGTTATCCTAGTTTTGTCCCTACAACTTGAGGATCGACAACCTGATTAGAGATTACTATTAGGCATAGGTGTTGAAAGGTAAAAATAGTGACTTATATGAGTATTCAAGATCTTCGAATAATAATTTATGTACTATTATTGAAATTCCTTCTTCTCTTCTGTTTATATAATTATCTCTAAAATATTTAACTTAAGCTGTTTTCAAATGCAAAATCAAGGGAAAGTGATTTCATCCAAGACAAATACAAAATAATTTCAACATGGGTAAACCTAATTTTCTTAGTAGTTTGATTTAGGACTTCTATTTGTTTAACATGATGCAGATCCAAGAGCTGCCCGTGCATGCTAGAGTTCCACCAGTGCATTAGATGTACATAGTCCTACTTAGCTGCTTAAGAAAACAGAGTCCTTGTCTCAGTTTCTGTGGGCCAGGAGTCCATGGACAGCCTTGCTAAATGGATCTAGCTGAAGTCCTTTCGCAGCCTGGACTTCAAGAAGGCAGCTAGAGATGCAGGGTGTTTGTTTGTTTTGTTTTTCTTTTAGTCTAGGTTACCAACCAGTTCTGCCCCCAGAACTGTTCACAGCCAATAAAAATAATACATGCCTCTTAGTTTGAAAAGGAGCTCAAATGCAAATGACCATATTTATGTGAGATCCAAGGACATCAACTTTTCTGTATGTATTTTATTACAGTTAATTTCTCTTAGATATCATTCAATAATAGGCCCTCCATTGTCGTTGATTATTAGGTTTCCCTGTAAACATGACAATTCTAACATCCCACTCGCCTGTTCCCAAATACCCAAAAGCAGCTTCCCAAATAATTGACTGAGAGGCTTAATATAAATTATAAATGCTCAGCCAATAGCACAGGCTTATTACTAACTAGCTCTTACACTTAAATTAACCCATAATTCTTATCTATGTTTAGCCATGTGGCTTTAGACCTTTTCTCAATAACGCATTCAAATCTTGCTTCCTCTGTGTCTGGCTGGCTACTCCTGGCCCTTCCCTTTTTCTCCCTCCCAGCATTCTCACTCAGGCTTTCCTGCCTAACTTCCTGCCCAGCTACTGGCCTGTCAGCTTTTTACTAACCAATGAGAGTAATACATATTCATAGTGTAGCAAAGGATTGTTCCACATCAGGAGATGGCTCAGTGAATAAAGGACTCACCACACTTGCGAGGATCTGAGTTTGAATCCCCAGAACAGACATAAAAGCCAGGCAGGCATGGTTGGCAATCTAATCCTGGCACACAGTAGGCAGAAAAGATGCCATGGATGCTGGCTATCTAACCTAGCTAGAATTGACCAGCTCCACATCCAGTGAGAGACCCTAACTCAATAAATCAACATATATATATATATATATATATATATATATATATATATATATGAACTGTAATCTATAATGTGAGCTTAGTTCTATAGAAATAGAATCTCTGCCACAAGTACCAAATATACACATCACATGCAATAAAGATGATAAAGACCTATGCACAAAAGGTGCTTTTGTAGTTTCTCTGAGTCCTACTAAATGGTTGACTGATGGATGATGGATTGACTGGTTTTTTTCCAGATGTCTTTTTTAGGAAAAAAAAAATTGTAAGAAGTCCAGAATGTCAATGTCTCTTCATTGAATCAAACAATATTCTACGACCTGTAGAACATAAAGATAAGAAACACACAAGAAATGGTGAGGTTAAATATTTTATTTTTCTAAGGCCTACCCATGGTGACAGATATCCAGGAATGCATAGCCTTAAATTACAGACTCCTATTAAGGAGATAGAATGAATTCCAGCCACAAGCTTACAAAAAGAAAAACAAATAAATAAGAGTATGAAAAGAGAATGGACTGAAGGTGAGAGAAAATACAGCAGGGACATAATAAGGAATCAATGTATTATCTTGTAGGTGAGAGGAAAGCAAAAGGAAAATTGAAAGTATAGAAGAAGAAACAAAGCAAACAGAAGAATTACATTCAAATTTTACTCCAGGTAGCAGAATACTGGGAAGCATGAGACAGAGTCTCCTCCACACACTGGACATCACAGAAGAGGAAAAGAAAGGCCCATGAGATTACAGCTGGCCTAGAAGTTGGAAGTAGGGAATGGAGCCTGAAGTGAGTCCAGAATTTTATCAGGATGGATGAGCCTGCAAAAGAAGGGCATTTGGCAGGCATTGAAGAAAATGGTAGGTCCTAAAGGGAGTGGGAGGTAAAAGGTAACACAGACTAGGGAGTAACAAATGGCATCAAGTGTGAGCAATGGAGGTAAGACGGTGGAAGAAAACAATGCAGATGAGCCATAAAGATCATAACCTTGCAAATTGGCTTGCATTTCACATACTAATGGCAAAGCCTGTTACTGAATTCACCTTAGCAGCACAGACCCGCTCAGCATCAGATCACCAACTAATTGAGAAAATATGAATTGCATATTAACAAGTCAAGAGGACAAACAATATGGGAACCATGAGGTCATGACTGTTGAAACCCTGAAAGATCCAAATATGAGGTTATGTTTGCATGTGTAGTATATGACTAGTCACTCTTTAGACTCTACGATGCCAATTTATTTTGATTTCTTACTTTCCTGAAATTTGAAAGTTAGAAGGGGAAAATAGTAGTTTGGTGCTACCTCTGGGCATATGTAGTAGAAGGTAAATGATTATGAATGTGTGAGGGGGTTAGTAGGCAGCAATCAGGATGTGGTTCAAATGTAGAGGTGGAATAAGCTGGGAACCAAGCAGCTCTTCCAATCTGTGGTTGTGCTGACCACATTAGAAGGGTAGCTTACATAAACAGGGCATTTTTAATCTTTCAAAGTACTTCCACATATTTCCCACAATCCATCTCCAACTCTTGATGCAGTTACGCTGGAATAAGTTGGACAGGTATAGTATCTATTTCTCGAGAGAAACAGACTCAAAAAAGACACAAGACTTGTGGGAGTAACAGAAAGATAGCACAGAGGTGGCTTATTTCCAGATAGACATCTGTCTCTCCTAGACCAGTGTGCTCCTGGAATGTAAGTGCCAGTCACTCAGAATACTGAAGAACTATATATACAGGCTGCTGTGAAACATCAAGAACTGTGAGGGTCTGCCTTTCCATCACCCTTAGTGTTCCTGGTTTATGATTTCTTAAGCAGATTACATATAATGACTATTTTTCATTTTTATTTTAATGTGTGATATATGTGTGTGCATGTTCTTGTGTGTACATATGGAGGTCAAAGGTTGTCTCTGGGTGTTATCCTCTGTCACTCTACACTTTATTTCTGTTATTGAGACAATACCTCTCACTGAACCTGGAGTTCACAGCCTGACTAGGCTGGCTGGCCAGAAATCCCCCAAAATCCTCCTGTCTCAACACCTCTTTGCCTCTTAGTGTTAATGTTACAAGTGCATGTACCTAGCGCTAACATGACAAGTACATACATATGTGTCCCTGCTCAGTTTTTTTTAAATACATGGATGTTGTGGAAAAGAATTCAGGTTTTCATGATTACACAGCAAGTGATCTTTCCAGGGAACCATTCCTTCAGGCCTTAATTCTATAGTATCCCAAGTCAATGACTGTACACTGATTGTGTTTTTATACATAGATTCAAGAGTCCTGGAAGACATGGTCCTATACAACTGAAGTTTTAATTTTAAAACTTGATGAGTGATTTAGGTTAAAATGAGTTGGATTATAATTTTAGCTTAAGGTTTTAATTTTAAAGCTATAGCCATACATTTTTGCCCATTAAGAAGCTATCACACCTATTATGCATGCTTTTGAAAAGTTAAAGTGAGTTTTTTTTTCATTGAAATGGCATTGACTCTAAATCCACCCTAACTTACAATAAGAGAACTGTTTAAACAATACTGAAAAAATTTTCAGACTTCTGTCCTTCATCTTTTGATCTTCAGACTTTTTCTTCTTTTGTTCCTAAAGTATAAAATATGGTAACACTCCATAATGTCATGGGATCTCAGTTACACCCATATTTGTTTAAAATAACATCACTTACAAATTTCAGTCCCTATTGTCTTTGATCTTTCTAGATATCTATGTTTCTTAAAGAATTTATTGTCAGGTGTAGTTTTCCTTAACTGACACCTTTTAAACGTCTATACAGAGATAAGGGGAAGTGTTCAAGATATAAAAACTGTTTCAAGAACTAGACTTTGAAGGAAGAAAAACTCAGAACAGCAGAATGACAATTAAGTAGACAGCAACCCCATTGCAGAGGTGAGTTTTTCAGTGAGCACATGAAGCGGGCTAAGATAACAACATTGACAGGTGTTAGGGATGGGGGGCCATGCTGATCTTGCAGTGGTCTGTGGGAATTTGATAATCCAGCAAATTGTCTACTGGATTTTCCACTTCCTGATCTAAAGGGCAGGTTAAGAGCAGTAATGATGCCCACAATTTCCTTTTTTTCCCCCAGAGACAATTAGTACCAACTAAACATTTAATAACTGAAAATAATGTGACTATTATCAACCTTGGAATAACTTTGTCATACCCTGAATTCTATTCAGCAAAATTCTTCCCTGTCTTTCTACTTTGCTTTAATAAAGAAGACTCTGGCTTCCAGGTTTCTACAGTAGATATCATTTCATCTTCATGGTAGCCCACATGTACTCCTCAAATAAAAGCAAACAATGATAATGGCTAATGGTGTAGAATTCTAAGGGATTCTGAATTCTCTATCAGCTTCATCCACATCTGTTTTTCTCTTGTCAGGCTCTTTAATATGAGCAAGTCAATAGCCTCACAACAGAGATCTGTTTATAATGTTCTTAGAGTCATAGTAATTTTTTTCAAAATACCTCCTGAACAAAAAAAGAATTACCTAGCAGTTGTATTCAATAAGGGCCTATTTCCAACTTCTTGTATGTACTTATAGCCTCACAATTCACTGCCTGTTGAGCACAGCATTACTCTAAAATTGTAGATTAATGAGACTCTGATACCTTCCCTCCTATTCTTAAATACCTTTGTTCTTTACCATAAAAACTATGCTCCATAGATATATATGATATAATTGGGCTTTAGGATATAGCTTGGTGGCAAAAACTAGCATGAGTGAGGCCCTATATTCAATTCCAAGCACCTGGGGAAAAAAAGAGAAAATAAATAAATAAAAATAAAAAAGATACAATGTAATCTAATGAAAAGTAGGATGGTATGTTGAAACTTTTAGTAGGCATAGTTCTTGACCAAATATATTGGTCCTTTGCATCAATTTGTGAACAATGATTCTAACTCCAAAATTTGAAGCCCAATACTCAAATTTCTAGACCCTGCTGATGAACACTGTAACTATTTATTATTGAGAGAAGTCTCTTAAATATTGTGAGGTTTGATTTCTTCATTTTAAACGTAGAAATGATCAATTGGCGTGCTCTTCCCCAGGGAAGACTGAATCCCCCACTCTCAGCATCCTCAGTTGCCTGTTATTCCTTGAGTATGGTTGATTCCTCATGGATTTTCCCCTGTCCACTTGACATGTCTATTATTGTCCTTGTTCAGTTTATGCTTAGGAGTCATGTTGATGAGACTCTGTGGGTATGGCTTGTGCCATTACTAGAAGATACTATTGCACAGCAAACTCTCTGA
This sequence comes from Peromyscus leucopus, assembly GCF_004664715.2. Classification (NCBI taxonomy): domain Eukaryota; kingdom Metazoa; phylum Chordata; class Mammalia; order Rodentia; family Cricetidae; genus Peromyscus; species Peromyscus leucopus. The sequence goes on along the minus strand of NC_051072.1, from coordinate 30,107,644 downwards.
TTCTTCTGCTCTTACAATATTTCTACCACCTCTTCTGCAATTTCTCCTGAACTCTAAGTGCAGGAGATGCTTTGTAGATGTATCCATCAAGACTTGGCTCTCAAGTTGAACAGGTTTTATTTAGAAATATATATGCATGTATTATACATATATATGTAAAAAATAATTAATGTGAAATAAGCCACGAAGTTTAAAGAGAACAAAGAGCAATTATATGGGAGGGTTTGGAGGGAGAAAAAAGAAGGAGAAAATTATGTAAGTATATCAACAATTTCAATAATCAAAAAGAAAAAATAGAAATGATCAATTTTGGGCTTTAAAAAAATGGAGTACAGTACACCATTTGTAGGAAACACTATGATGATGTATTAAGATGTATCTGAAAGTATGATTGTCTACTATGATGAATTTCAAAGCTTGGTTGCATTATAGAATTCTTTCTGTAAGTGAAATGTCACAAAGAAGCAAAAACAGATTAAACAGGGGTATTGGAGTCAAAGGCCTTAGGTTAACCTCAGACCTTTATCTGCTCTGTCTATTCCCACTTTTTCCAAGCGCTATATAGACTCTCCGTATTCCTTAGGGTGTCTTGCAAGTTGGCTTCCCACAGGGCTTATCTTGTAGTTATTGCATGAAAATCCAGCATATTCTCCCCGCTCTGCCTCCTAGACCCATCTTCTGAAGTCTCTTTTCCGTCCCACATGATTGCCTGTCTTTCAAGGTTCCCATGTCGCCACAAGGACCTCTGCTTCTCCTCCATTCCCACTCTGGCCACATGGGTACTCTGACATCCTCTGATTTCGGTTTTAGAACTGCTGCAGGTATCCTAGAGTGTCCTTTCAAGCTCTTCTTTACTACAGATGATTTTCTTTAATACATTTCCCACATTGAATAGCTCTTATTTATTTATTTTTTTTTTATGCCTTCACCATGGTTGATACTAAGATGTTAATGAACTACAGCCCTGCCTCTGATTCCCAGATTTCCTGACATGGCTGTCACCAGGCACATCTTCAAAACCAGGAAAGCACACTCCTCGATCTGTGTCTACATAGTTGTGTGACCTTGGGCAAGTCACAGAATGCCTCTCCTTACTCCCAGAGAGGACTTGCCTTTGTTTTTTATGATCAGTGAAAAACACTGTGGACAATCTAAAGTTTCAAGCTGTCCTTTTATTTTTATCTTGAGCTTTTATGTATTTTGATGAATTAGATGGGAAGCTTAGAAATAGCTATAGGCTCAGGTAACAAGCGCCCCAGAGATTAAACATACACGTCTCTTTTATTCTCCACTGCCAAAGCCTAGCCTTAAAGATAGGAACTTCAAACTGTTCTTTTAAACAATAAAAGTAAACGAGGATCAACAGGCTTGACTATTTGTAAGAAAGTTACAGCAGATCTTACATATATATAGCTGAATTCTCGCTGTTTCTGTTTGGACCTGGATGTTTATGTTAAACAGCCCACACTGTTACTCTACTCATTCCTTCTTGTTTTGTGGTTTCAGCACTTCCACGGTGGTTTTGGACCATCGTAATCCAAATTTTAGGTTCATGTACTCAGGGATAATTATATTTGGTTACAAGGAGGATGCATACATATGACAGGAGAGAATTAGACAATTATGGTTTGAGAATTGCTATTTCAAATAGTAAAGCAAAGTCTTAGAAGTTTATATAGATATTACAAATATATAGTGTGTAACATATATGTCAGATTTGGGTATTCTAAATTAAAACATTTAGGTTTCACATTGTAAGCTGCTGAAAAAATTGACTTTATCTGGTGGAAAATAGTCAGTGTCATTTCTGCATATAATTTGATCCATGATGGAGAGTATTAATTAAATAAATTACCATAATATGCAATGCATTGCATCATGATTGCCTTTTTACTTCTTAGTCTGACCTATTGGACTATTACATGTTTGGAGAGGAGCAAGACTGAAACCTTTTCATCATGCATTCGCAGTGTTGGCACAGTGCCTGGCATATGGGAAATTTCAAAACACATGAGATGAATTAATGAATAACTGCTAGACAGGATGCAGAACAACTGATGTCCTCAGCACAACAATGGTACCTTCTGAGACCTCAAATTGTGTGTGTATGTGTGTGTGTGTGTGTGTGTGTGTGTGTGTGTGTGTTTCTATTATGTGCATGTAGATATATGTGCCCAGGAAGGCTTGGCAATCTGTAGGGTCTGTTTTTGTTATTTATGTGTATATGGTTTCAGAGAGGACCACCTATGTTAGATAATTAAGGGCATCATCCATGGGAGAAGCTATTTCTCCCTCTTCCAGTAGTCATTAGTTGCCTGTAATTCTTTATCTAGGGATGTGGCCTTTTGTATTTTCCCCCCTTCCAGAGTAGCATGCCTACTAATATTGTCTTTGTTCAGGTCTTGTTCGGGCATTATTTCTAGGAGAGACTGCTTCAAAGAAGATTTCCTGGTATTCTGGCTTTTACAATCATTCGTCAATGTCTTAAATCTCTTCAGTGATGTTTCCTAAGCCATGGATATAGGAACTGTGATATAGATGTATCTTTTGTGACTTGGATCCATTGCTTTTTGTATTTTGTCTTATAATGGTTTTCTGTGATGATCTCCATCCTCTGTAAAGAGAGGCTTCTTCAGTGAGGTGTGGGAGCTACACTTCTTTCTGGTTATAAGGATAAGGTTTAGAATGCAGTTAGGAATAATGCTGGTGTAGGAAACTGAGGGAACTAGACCATCTCCTAAGATCCCGGACCTCACTAATTCTAGTGAGTTGGCTGGATTTCTAGTGCCAGGCATGATCTTCCTCATGCCAAAATGGGCCTTAGTTAGATAACTGATGCCCAGCACCAACTTGTGAGTGCCACTTATTGCACTCTTACAGATATCTTGCCATGATCATCATTGCTGTGATTTTTAGGTGTTGAAGTTGGGCAACACTTTCAAATGCTTCCTTGCCTTAGCAACTTACACAGTATTTTCTGGTCCCATGGAAGCTAGACCACAGGAAGGAGATTTTCAGGTTAGCTTCAATTGAATAGAATAATCAAAGTCTTGTGTCCTAAATGTGCAGTGTCTTCAGCAATAGAGGCTTATTTGCCTTCAACCTCTCCCAGGCAATCAAGGGCAGCAGCAGTAGTCTACATTGTTTAGGGAGTCACTTGGGCTACTCTGACCAAAGAACCATAATTGTACATGCTACTGGAGTTTCTCTTAGCCTATTGTTCTTGTGAAGAGGACTTTCAGCAAAAGTGTCATAACGTCCTTTAAGATACACACACACACACACACACACACACACACACACAAAGTTATTTATATGATATATAATTTTAAGTAAATATAAAACAATATGATTCCTTGAAGCTTTGTCCAACAAGCTTTGCTATTTTTTTTCTCCTCCCTTCTTCTTTCTTCATCTGTATTGAACCCCTCTCCTCCTCCCTGATGTTTTATTTCTTGCCTTATATCACCTTTATCCCATTATTTTCCTCTTTCCTCCTCATGTCCCCTACCCGATGCCCACTACGGTCCCTTTCTTCTTTCCTGGTTTCTCTGGTTACTCCCTGTTGCATCCTCACATCTGAAGATTTGGAGCTAGCAACCATAGATGAGAGAGAACCATGTTCCATTTGTCTTTTGGAATCTGGGTGACCTCACTCAATATAATCTTTCCTGGGTTCATCCATTTTTCATAAAATTGCATGATTTAATTTTTCTTTAGAGCTGGATAATATTTCACTGTGTATAAGTACCACATTTTCATCACACACCCATCTGTAGAAGGATATTTAGATTTTCCCCCATTCCTGGCTACTGTGACTAGAGTGTCAATGGACGTTGCTGAGCAGGTATGTGTGGACTAGGTTGTAGAGTCTTTTGGCACATGGTAAGGAGTGGCATACCTGGGATATACGGTCGATTTTTTTTTCTTTTAGTTTTTGAGGATTCTTCATACTGCTTTCCAGAGTGGCTATGCTAATTTGCATGCCCACCAGTAGTGAATGAGGAGTCTTCTTTGCCTACAGCCTTCCCAGCATTTGTTGTCAGCTGTTTATCTTAGCCATTTCGACAGGAGTATTGTGAAATCTCAAAGTTGCTTTAGTTTGAATTCCTCTACCTGTTAAAATGATGAATACTCTCATGACCTCACTGCTGGCTCACCTATGCTCTCCTCTTTGGGGTAGGGGGATCTCTACTGTGCTACCCAGGTGAGGTGCAGGGCCCGCTTTCCAGCGTGCCGCAGATGGTAAGGAGGAGGTGGTCAGGGGCAAGGGGAGGGAGGGGGCATCATTGGGAGTGAGAATGGGATAGCTGCACCCACTCCTCTCATCTGCCATGTGGTGGTGAGGGCTAGAGAAAGATACCTTCACCATCCCCTTTCTCTGGCACCTGCAGTGGGCAAGGGAGCTGACCCTCCCCATTATCAGCTATAGCTTTTGAGAAAGTGGACATTGCAGCTCACCTGGGCAGCACATAGAGCTGACCCCATCATTGAGCGAATGTGAGCATGGGAAATCTGGTACTGCCCCTCATCTGCGATATGGTGGTGTGGGCCCCTCTCCACCTATGGCAGTTGGGAGAGCTGACCCTCAGGTCATAAGAGCGGGAGAGCTGTCCCTGCTCCTCACCAGCAGCAGCGCTCAGGAAAGGAGCCCCTGTACCTCATCTGTACATCACAGTAGAGCTGGCCCTGGTACTGTAGGTGCCAAGTGAGCTGGCTTTCATGGGCCTGGAAGCAAGAGAACAGATCCTGCCCCCTGCCCCTTACTGCATAGGGTGAGCTAGCCAGGTGGTGCTGGAGAGCTCACCCTAGTGGTGAGGACGAAGGCTGGTGGGATGACCAACCCTACAATTACCCAGGTCCAGAACAGGGTTATGAGTTGGCTCATCCCGACATCCACCCCATCTATGATCTGCTGGAGCACATAAAGGGATAGGCCCTTTAGAAAAGAAAAAGTTGTAGAATCTCCACAACACAGGGCAACAACAAGATGTCCAAGAGGAGTCCCAGTGAGGACCGAGTATCGATAGTGTGACAGAAACCAGAGCCTCGAAACAGAACAATGACTCTTTGCACTGAATACTTGCAAGTAAAGATAGATGGACCGAAGGGTTTGCTATGTGAAGCACTGTGTGTCACACTGCAGCTGCCACAACAGATTTTTCTTTCCTTTTTTTCTCTCTTTTTTCTTCCTTTCTCTTAAATTTCACTTTATTGGGGGGGGCACAGTTTACAAAGGCAAAGGGCAAAGATGAAGGGAGAGAGAGGTGAATGGGATTGAGATGAATGATGTTAAAGACACAAAGGACAAATAAAAAGAAAGGTTTTTTTTAAAAGGTCTTTGCAAAATGTGGAAGAGGGGGAAGAATGATGAACACTTTTTGAGATATTTCTTAGCCATTTTTATTTCTTCCATTCATAATCCAAATAGCTCAGTTTTTAATTGGGCATTTGTTTCCTTGACTCTTCATTTTAGTTTAGTTTTTAAAAATATATTCTAGATGTTAATGCTCTGTCATATGTCTAGTTGTCACAGTGAGTGTTTCTATTGCTGTGATCAAACACCATGAACAAAAGCAACCTGGACGTGAGGGTTTATTTCACATTCCAGATTGTAGTTCATCATCAAGGGAAGTCAGGAAAGGAACTCCAGGCAGACACATGAAAACAGGAACTGACGCCGAAGCCACAGAAAAATACTTCTTACTGGCTTGCTCAGCCTGCCTTCTTATAGCACCCAAGACCACCAGTCCATGGTGATACCACCCACAGTGATCTGGTCAATCTTCAACCAAGAAATATATGCCACAGTCCTATCCACAGGCCAATCTAGTGAAACATTTTTCTCAGTAGACTTTTCCTTTTCCAAAATGACTCTAGTTTGTGTCAAGTTGACATGACATTAGCCAGCAACTCCTTGTCAACCTGACACAAAAATACGTCACTGTTAAACCATAATCTTTCCTTTTTTGTTCATCCCCAACATCTCACATTAATACTACAATATACCACAATATAAGATATTCCAAATTTTAAATATCCCACAGTCTTTAAATATTTTTACATTTTAAAAGTTCGTTCTCTTTAAAGCATCCAGTCTTCCTTAGAGTTCAAAGCCTATCCAAAAATATCCAAAGGCTGTCTAAAGTATATCAGAAATATGATGAGTGATGCCAACTTAGACTAGATGATACAGTAGCTGCTAACCGAACAGAAAGGCCTGCAGAATTGCATTAAAAGTCAGAATTCAAGTAAGAAAACCCCTGTGAAGGCAGCAATTCATGCAGGTCCCTCTCCTTCATGCTGCAGTTCAGCACTCCTATAATTTTGAAAGAATTTAATAGATTTTTATTTCCAAGACCTGGAAAAACAAAAGTCCTCTTAAGCTGAGAGCAAATGCTTCTAGTGTTTGCCTGAAGCCATTCTTTTTATTAGGGCAGTTCCAGCTTCTTGAGCAGAAGGGATTTATAATGGAAATAATGAGGACAAGCATCCACCACAGTACAGCTCAGAAAATAAATAATAAAATCCCAGCTAATGTCTGAAATTGTATTTCTTTAAAAAAAAAAAAAAACCCTACATTTTATCTAAAATAAAACATTGGTTTCAGAAGTCAGTAAAGACCAGTGTACATGCCAATGGTGGTTTGTTCATTTTTTTTTTAATATTCCTCAGACAAAAGGACAATCATATCATGAGAATGACAGGGATATATTTAGTACAATTCTCTTACTTTATCTTCGTTACTTCTGGGAAAATAGTCCCTTGATGTATGCTAAATTTCTTTTAATTCCAATCTCTTGTGAATGCAACAGAAACTCCTTACCACAGTCTTTAGTGCGAATAAAACTGTGTTTTCTCGACAGAATTCAAAGAGGAAGGAGGGAGCAGCACCCTTGGCAGGCCCCGGGTTTCCTGAAGTTCTGGGAGGAATTCTTCCACAAGTGCTGTAGGATTTCTTGAAGTAACAATACTTTTTGAAACAACAAATGGAAACACATATCCAACTCATACCCAGAGAGTGGAGTATCGAGGACTCAGCAGCACCTGGTCCCTGTCCTCAAAGAGCTCCTATTCAAACAAGACAAGGCCATAATTAGACAATTTTTAGGGGCATTTTCAAACGCTGATGTGTACTTTTCTCTAGGCTTAACTCCTCATAAACATCATGTCCTATAATCTACAGTTCTTAAACCAAGTGAGGTAGAGTCTAGAATTTTCACCATCTAATAAAATATTGAACTGGATATGGAGGGCTGAAATGACCTTTTAGAGATGCTGGGCATGAAGGACAGTCATAGATGCTGTTTCTCCTTTAAGTTTACAGCAGGCACAATATACACAGTGCACCCGAGTCCACAGGGCAAAATAGAGCTTTGTCAATTTTCATTTGAATTGATTGAACTCATATTTTTCCTATTTCTTTCTTTGAGAATATGAGTGTGTGTGTGTGTGTGTGTGTGTGTGTGTGTGTGTGTGTGTGTGCGTGCGCACTCGCGCCCATGTAATAACCAACCTCTAACATGGCACAAAAATAATAGTAAAGTAAAACATCAGTTATACAAAATAATCCAAGTGTTTACTGACTTAATTGTGGTAATCATTTCACATGAATGTGTGTTTCACTTCATAACATTGTACATTTCAATATGTAGGACTTTGTGAATCATTCCTTCATAAATTTACTTTGGGCTTGTTACTAACATTTCTAGGTTAAGAATATCATCAACAATATAACATTATTGAAAATAATTTAATTACTTTGCAACCTTTTGTTTTCGAAGTATATTCAACTAGATAAATGCAGTGAATGTAGATTTTTATGATTAATGAAATCATTCTGATCTGGTTAGTTACATACTAGTTTGATATGAAAAGTCAATTATATTATGCTTTCAAGAATGAAATTTTACTTCATCGCTATGAAAAATTAACTAACCCCAAGACACCCTACAAAACATGACACATTCAAGGAAGTATTTCATATGTATCAATGTCTCTCTGTGCTGTTTTATTTAATACCTATAGATTCCAATTATTTCAATTTGACTTATTCTGAAGGTCCTCTGCCACTGAGCCACATACATCCGCAAAGCTATTCTGAAATAATTAAAATAGCAATAAATAATTTCAGATACACACATGATAATCTCTCTACTACAAAATAGTAGAATGCTCACATTGCCATAGTTTATATCTAGCTATGTTTCTTGGCAATAATATAATTTTTTATAGTATCATGTTAAACTATAAGTCAGACATCCTTAAAACAATAGTTAAGGAAACTAATTTTCAAACAGCATAAGTAACTTGTTCTAGACTACCTAAATGACTCATAAAACAATAATGTACCCTGGATTTGTGATACTTTTCTCCCACACAGAGTTTTATTGTATCCTAATACTGTCTTCATAGTTTCTACTGCCAGATTAATCAGAAAGATCGAAGGAAATCATGTCAAATGTTCTTTCTAGCTTAGAAATGCTATGAGGGGACAACAGCCCATGCTTTAAATTTAAAACAAAATGATAGAGAAAATTAGCTGTATGTTATTTCCAACATATACATATTATATAATGTAGAGAGTTTATAACTATGTCATAAATAAGCATAATAAGCAACATATTGGACTTTGTTACTACAATATAAACAATTTAGAAAGTGATATGAAGTGCTGCAATTTTTTACTCAAGGGACAGAAACCTAATTCTAAGTGAATTAAAGTAAATGAACACTGAAAAGGAAGGATTGTAATTAAAAATGTCAAGACTAGTTATGTTGAGTAGAGTTGGATCAAAGTACTCAATGTTATCAGCATTTGCCTCTCCATCTGTCATATTGCTTCTTTCCTCAGAATTACCCTCATTTTCAGGTAATTTCATTGAGAACTTAACATGGAAGCAACTATTTTAAAACCAATGGTCCTAAGCTAATGGTTCCAGAGTTGAGCATCATTACCTGAAGAGGATAGAACTGTGGCTGTAAGAGTGGAATGTTCTCATCTGCAAACTTAAGTCATGTAATCACCCATTGCTCCAAGTGGGAACAGTAACTCCATCTAACTAACCCACATAGACTGAAAATGAGAGAAAACTGGTTCCTCATATAAAAATATTCCCATGAGAAAAGCAGCTAGATGGTATACAGGAAAATATCAGTGATATCCACCACACAAAAATATAAAGAATTAAAACTTGGTTGTCAGATTGATAAGTATCAAAAGTGAGGTAGAAGTTACAGCAACCACACTCCACTGCAAGTCACATGACGAGGGGTAGTTGGCTTACACAAAATGGACTTCATGTTTTGTTTTGGTTTGGTTTCATTTGTTTTTTGTTTGTTTGGTTTTGGTTTTGTTGTTTTTGTTGGTAGTGGTGGTGGTGGTGGTGATGTATATTTGTGTTTGAGAGAGATAACATTAAATTTGGTGGGTAGGGAGATGAGAGAATCTGGGAGGAACTGAGCAGAGCAAAGAATATAATCAAAATACACTGTATGAAAAAATAATGAAGGATAAGAGAGCATTGGTACTTCAAGCACTTAAATATAGTAACTGCCATCTTAGACTACTATATCCAGCAAAGCTATCCCTACTAATCAAAAGAGAGTAAAAACCTTCTGTGATAACTCAAAATAGAGGAGTTAATCACCTGTAATCCAGCACTACAAGAGATATTTAAGGTATTAAGGAAGCCCCAAACTGTAGCTAGAGTTTTCCTGCCTTGCCCACAATCAGGACAAATCTTTGTCACCTGTCAGTCCCCCAGTTGTTCAGACCCAACCAAGTAAACACAGAGACTTATATTGTTTACAAACTGTATGGCCATGGCAGGCTTTTTGTTAACTGTTTTTATATCTTAAATTAACCCATTTTTATAAATCTATATACCTTGCCACGTGGCTGGTGGCTTACTGGCGTCTTTACATGCTGCTTGTTCTGCCGGTGGCTACAGTGTCTTTCCTTCCTTCTTCCTGTTTCCCCACCAAACACTATAAAATTAATAAACCACAGAAATGAATACATTTGTTTCAGTAGAAATCTTAAATTTTAATGACCTCAGTTCTCCATTCAAAGTGGAGCAGACTAACAGAATGGATTCAGGAGTCATCCGTTCGCTGCTTGCAAGAAATGCACCCACTGGCAAAGTTCAAAACAACCTTAGGTTTAAAGAATAAAACAAGGTATTCTCAGCAAATAGAAGTAGGAGAGGTAAAAAGCATGTGTAGTTGTATTAACATACAAAAAAATTAGACTTAAATCCAAAATTAGGAAGAGACAAAAGGAGTACTTTTTACTGATAAAGGGAATAATCTATAAAGAGGATATTGAACATTTCTAAATACATATGCACCAAACATCAATGTATCATATTTTATGAAATAGACACTACTAAATGTAAGAGCATAAGTTGAACTCAACACCATAATAGAAGGAGAGTTTAATATCCTGTTTCCACCAAAAGAGAGATTATTCAGACAACTAAAATCAAGAAAGAAAGAGTTAAGTGGCATATTATATATCAAATGGACTTAACAGCTACACAGATAATATTACAATCAAATATTTCAAAATATATATTCTTAGCAGCTCATTAAAACATTATATAATGTAAACTATAATGCTAGGACAAATGGCCTGTCTTAAAAGTACAAAAAAATGAAATTTTTCTTACCTTTTAACTGATCACAATGGGAGAAAAGTATAACTCACCAGCAAGACAAACTACAGAATGTGTACATATTCATGGAAGCTCAACATACACTATGGAATGATGAATGACTTATCAGTAAAATCAGGGGACTTTTAATTTATTAGAATGAATGGAAATGAACTCAATATAATAGAACATATGAAACACAATGATTATATTAATTAAAAACTTATAAAGATCTCAAATAAGAAACTTAATAGCCAACTTTAGTATCTTAACAAAATAGGAATAAGCTAAACATAAAGTCAGCCAATGCAGAGAAATAATGAATGTGAAAGTGATAATAATACAAAAAATCAATGAAACAAAGAATTACTTCTTTGAAACGATAGGCAAGTTTCACAAACTTATACTCATAAACTAAGCAAAAAGAAGAGAGTGAGAAGGCCCAAATTAATTAAACTAGGTAGGAATAATTAAGTGATATCAATGAAATTCAGATGATCTGCGAGGCAGAATTTGAAAAATTATATTCCAATGAACTGTAAAATCTAAAAGAAATGAAGAAAAATCTGGACATACATGACTTTCCAAATTAAACTAAGATCATGTAAACAACATAAATATCTATAGAAAGCAATGAGATTGAAACGGCAATAAATTAAAAAGGCTGAGAACCTGACCGATTCACGGATGCACAGTACCCGCCATTTTTTTTTTTTCAAGATTTAAAAAGAAGTAATTGAGGAGAAGTGTCTTCACCTCTGTGTTCAGATGCAATGGAAATCACTATGGACATCCAGATAACACATTTCTAGATAAATAGCCAAGAGGCTCTAAGTCAATATAACCACAGAGACACCTGCACATCTGTAATTTTTGCAGCACTATTCACAACAACACTTCATGGAGTCAGGCAGGCCTGTTGTCCCTCAATAGATGAGTGGATAAAGAAAACATACTATTTTCAGCAATACAGAAGAATAAAATTGTGTTGCTTATAGGAAAATAGAAGCAGCTGGACACCAGAATATGAAGTGAAATAAGTCACACTCAAAAAGACAAATGTCCCATATTTTTCTCTCATTCGTGGGTCCTATGGATGTATATAATCAAACATATGTATGACATAAAAGTAGAAGAGAGGATGTCTGTGGGAACGAAAGGAAATAGTGATGTGAGAAAGAAGAGAGGAGAGTAGAACATATGGCCAAAGTACATGGTTTACTTGCAATAAATGTCTTTATGAACCCACCGCTATGTATAACGAATATACCACAAAATCTGCTTTAAAAACTAAAAAGACAGACTACAGCAATCATGAAATTATCTAGTTAGGCTAACAGTCATCCCCATGTTCTTAGCCCTCCTCTCATGGTCAGGAAGTACCATTGGCTTAATTAGGGTTTCTATGGCTGTGATAAAACACCATGATCAAAAGCAACTTGGGAAGGAAAGGGTGTACTTCCACTTACAATTCTCATGTAACACTTCATCACTAAGAGAAGACAGGACAGGAACTCAGAGGCAAGAACTAATGAAGTCATGGAGGAACTCTACTTATTTGTTTGCTCCTCAGAGTTTGCTCTGAGTGTTGTCTTCTACATCTTAGGACCATCTGCTCAAGTGTGGCACCACAGTGATAGACCCTCCCACATCAATCACTAATCAAGAAAATACCCATAGGCAATCTTTCGGAGGCATTTTCTCAATAGAGGTTCCCTATTCCAAAATGACTCCAGCTTTATTAAGGGTGACAAAACAAAACAGGAAAACCATTGAACCACTAGATAAAAACAGAAGAAACTATCTCAATTCAGTGGAGAGAGAAAAAAATATTGATTGAAAGAAATGCAACACAATTTTCTAATTCTCAAATAAATACATATATACATGCTCCTACTCAGTGTTAATACTGGGGAAAAATAAAAGTGAGCCTAAGTTGCTGGTCTTCAAAAAAAAATTTTTTCATACAAGAAAAAAATATTTTGGCTTAATTCCTTTCCTATGTCTCTCGAAATTATATACTTAATTTTTTTATTAGATGCTAATCAAATAGTTCTGAATTCCTAACAGAGAAATTTCTGTGAAAATAAGCAATATTCAAAATGTTATATGTATAAATACTAAGCTGTTTAGGAAGAAATCACTAAGGAAATTAAATTTTTGCAATCATGTTTAACAAGTTAAATCAGTTGTTCCTAAAAATGCCACCAACTTCTTTGTGAATGACATTTTATATCATTAAAATCAGTTCTATTTTACACATTCTATATTGTATATGCTTCAAACATGCTTAACATTAACTTCAAAGATATCAATGGAACAAATATTTTTCTGAAAAATAGGCACCTTAGGAGGCATGCTCAAAGTCATGTATGAAATTACCTTAATGTTCCACCAAAGTCTTGAGTAGGAATTTAAGTGCCTGGTCTTTGTCTGTCATAGTCTAGCTTACACCCAGGTCTGTGTCACTGACTAAACATCTCCTAAAGATTTGGCTTCTGTGTAAGTTCATGAACAATCTTGTGAATAACATAAAGGGCAAATAGTTTGGATTCCTCAGCTTTTCTTCAATTTAAGCATAAAAGTCAGTCTCACTAAAGGTGGTTTTTAAAGAGTAAAAAGGCAGTGGGACTAGGACCTGTCCTTAGTGCATGAGCTGGCTTTTTGGAGCCTGGGGCCTATGCAGGGACACTTTGCTCAACCTGGGTGAAGGGAAGAGGGGACTGGACCTGCCTTTACTGAATCTACCAGGCTAAGCTGAATCCCCAGGGGAGTCCTTGCCCTGGAGGAGATTGGAATGAGGGATAGATTGGGGGGAGTCCGTGGGGGGGGCCTGGAGGAGCAGAGGAAGGATAGGGGAATCAGTGGCTGATATGTAAAATTAAATTAAATTATAAAATAAAAAAAAAAGTTGAAAGGGAGACTTTTGGAAAAAAAATTACAGGTACCAGTGGTGATAGATGACCAAAATGAAACAATGTCTTCCAGACACGAAGGACTGATGTGCATATGAACTCCCAGAGACCTTGACAGCACACCCAAGGCCTGCATATGTCCATGCCAGATGGGATCTCAGCACTTAGAAAGGGAAGGGGAAGAGGGCTTCCACCCCTAAGCAAACAACTATCTGAAATTGATACTCACCAGGCAAAAAAGGTCATTTTTCTTCAATGGAGTCTCACTGGGCATATCAACCATGCTTCAAGGGCAGGTCCCATGCCTGAGAGTAGTTGGCCAAGTCAAAAAAAAAAAAAAATTCAATGGTATTTTTGTAGAACATTTATTCTGCTTTGTCTGGGTATTTTTTTTTTTAAATCTTATTGGTCTTTGCTTGTTTATTTGATCCCTGTTTCTGTGAGGTGTGTGTGTGTGTGTGTGTGTGTGTGTGTGTGTGTGTGTGTGTGGTTTATTATTTGTTTGGTTTTTTTGTTTGTTTGTTTGTTAAAAGAGAGAGAAAGAGCATAAAGTTGGGTGACTAGGGAGGTGGGAAGGATCTGAAAGGGATTGAAGTAGGGGAAAACGTGATCAAAATATATTGTATGGAAAATTTAAAAAAAAAAAAAGAAACAATTTGCTAGTAATAGAGTTTACTTTTTTTCCCAAAAATTAAAGCAAAGGAAAGAGGCCTTTAAATATCATCAATTCATCTCTTGGAACCTTTCAGCACCAAGGTTAGCTCATCAATCCATCATTCTCCAATTTCCCTATTGCTAAAATTTTTTCGTCTTTTAAATATGCTTATATGACAAAGCTATGCAGAATCTGAACTTTATGCCAGATGAAGACAGAGCCAATTACATAATGCTCCAACTGGTAAAGCTCACACATCCATGCCCTACTTTGAGTCCAGCAATTTCTCTTCCATCTACCAGAATGGCAACATCAGTGTTCAAGGTCAGTAGGCAACAAGTGAGTCCAGCACACTGTATAGGTACTGGTCTCCTGAGGTTAAGAACCATTGCTTTTTATCAACCAAAAAAAGATTACCTTAAAAACCCTGGAAATACATTTGATGGTTCTCTATATAGATATTAAGATGCATGTAAGTGAGCAATAGATGTGAAGTATTTGTATATGAATAACATTTATCAATCTAAATATAAAGAATTATTACTTTTGATTAGAGTTTATACCATTCACATAAAACTTTTGGAAAGAAAAATATAATCCAACTCTTCCATATGCGGTGGGAACAAGCATCTTCAAATTATAATCACTTAAAATAATTTGAATCTAAAATAATATACCTTCAGCCAGGTGTGGTGGCTCATGCCTTTAATCCCAGCACTCAGTAATCAAGCAGAGGCAAGTGAATCTCTGAGTTCAAGGCCAGCCTGATCTACAGAGCGAGTTCCAGGACAGCCAGGGCTATACAGAGAAACCCTGTCTATAAATAAATAAATAAATAAATAAATAAATAAATAAATAAATAAATAAATAAACAAACAAACAAATAAAAAATAAATAAAATCATTTAAGAAATGGATATAATAGCATAATATAATTGATATAATATAATATGTTATACCTTCTGCAATCATTCATCCAGCCTGTTTCCCAAAATGTTCGATGAGTTGGTTACTTCCATCAGATATTTTCTCATTAGTCTAAATTTAGGATTTCCTGATCCTCCCCATCCCAAGCTCTCCGATTTCTTCCCACCACATCCTTGGTCTTCCCAGCGTAATCCTGGTCTGGACAGCAGCTACTTTGCATTTTACGCCACTGCACTCTGCTTCATTTCTCAAAACACCCAGGGCCAAATCCTCCCACAGACGTTCTGACACAAAGTCCAGAGTCCTGTGTAGGCAGGAAAGAACAGCTAGGACTTTCATCTCTCTTCCGAAGAGAATGGCTCTGGGCCTTCGACACTTAATTCCTCTCTCTGAAATTCCTAGATTCCCCCCTCCTCCCCCGCTCAAAGACCAAGCTACTTCTCCTTTAGTCAATGTCAAATGCAGGAGCACCAAATCTGCCGAAACACCAATCAGAGGATCGCAAACTAGGTGAGAGAGAATTCCCAAGAGTATCCCTCAGCTTTCTGATTCGCATGTTTCTGATTCCTACTTCAACACACACACACACACACACACACACACACACACACACACACACACACACACACACACACTATGCAGTGGGAAACCACAGCGCATTTAACCTGAAGCTTTGAAATGTGCACTGATGATAGCCGTCCATGAAGTCAACACAGGAAATATAAGTTTGGAGCGCGCTGGCAGGCTCGGGGGTTTTTTGGAACCACGGGCTGACTTTGATGTTCCTAGCTGCTTCCATCAGCCCAGTAGCCACTGTAACGCAGAGAAAGCAATCAGACAACTTAGACATTTCTCAAGAGGGGGTTTTCTTTCCTTTGAGGAATTCTTTTCCATTTATTAGATTATCTATCTCTTTAGCATAAAGTGTTTTAGAATGTAAGGATTTACCGAAGTGACAAGTAGTCTACCAGGAATTAAACCAAAATGCAAATTTAGCTGCTGTCTCAAAAACCACATGTCTTTAAATCTCCGGTTGTTAACATTTATCCCCCAAAGAAGTCTTAACTTCCACCAAGGAATAAGTAGATGTTAACATTTATCCCCCAAAGAAGTCTTAACTTCCACCAAGGAATAAGTAGACTCTTTTGAGTTATATTTCCTTCTACCTTGAAACCTGATTGACGAGTGTTAAAAGTTTAAATTAACACAGAAAATTCGTAACATCCTCCATGGCACATAAAAACCACAGCAATGTATATCTAATAAGAGAATGGGGGGGATTAAAATGAGATAAAATAGTTTTGAAGAACACAGTTGTAATGTCAACATGCTCTAATTTCTTTTGAGAAAAACAATTCATCCTGAAGCCCTTCACGCGGTTGTCTACCTCCCGTAAGCCGCATGTGCACACGGCAACTTTCTTTGGAATTAAAGCCTGGATTACTTGTTTACACAAGCAAACTCATCTCAGATGCAGCATCTGGTTCTCACTAAGACTTAGCTTTCACCTAATTCTCCAAATGGGTTGACTGAGGTTCAAGAATGTGAGGTGACTCGCTCAAGAGCACACAGTGAATCCAGGGCAAGCAGCCACTCTGCCTCAGCTAGGAGATGGCTATCTCAGTACAAACCCCCTGATGCTGAGAACATCGAATACTCAGATCAACTTGGAAAGCGGAGCTCACTGAGTGAGTCACTTGGTATCGTTCCACTTGACAGCATGTCAGAAAGTGAGCTCCAGGAAACTGCCATGAAATTTAAAGATACTTAACATGGCTCCTTTATTTAAAAAAAAAAAAAAAAAAAAACTGTACTCGACTCCAGGGTATTTTATAGCTTTGCCTCAAATATTCTAGTATTAAAACAACAGGTAAAACGTGTGTGTGTATTTTAATACATATGTTAAAAATGCTACACCAAGAATATAAATATAATAAAGGGAAAGACTATACACAAATGGAAAAATTTTTAACAAACTTATGTAGCAAATTGTAACAAACTTATTGTTAATTGCAAAATATATATCCTAGTCTTTCTATGCTATAAATATTTTAATTACTAATTCTTGTTTTATAATCTATAGATTTTACTAAATGAAGTAGCACTTGCTACAAACAACTCAAAATAATCAGTTTACAAAAAACACTAACAATTACATTTCAAAGAAATTAACTCTTCTACAGTATAAGTATAAACTTAGTTTAATGTATATGTATTTGATATATATTCTAAAACTCCCAGTGAATGTCTACACTTACAGATGGTATTGAACCTAATGTTACTATACATTTTTATTTATATACCCACTTACAATGAAGTTTAATTTATTAATTGGTGCATTAAGGGATTAGCAGCACTAACTGGTAATATAATATTTTTTCAGGATTTAGTAAAATTAGTGTTATTTGAACATAAGTACTGTTCATATGTTCAGTGTACTCAACAGTACTGTGCCAATTGGTCCAAACAACAAGACAGCTGTAAGGGACCCACAGCTGGATATCACACAGCATAGACACACAAGACAAGAGAATGATTCTTTTTCCAGATAGGGTGGAATAGGCCTGCACATGTTGTCATTATGCTACTCAGAAAGGTGTGCAATTGAAAATTTGGAATTGCTTATTAGGAATTTCTGATTTAACATACCTATACTACTATCAATCATAAGCATCTATAACAATAGAAAGTGAAACCATGGGTATGAGGAATAACTGGACTCAGAATAAAATACATACTCTTAAATTTTACAACTATGTAGACATATCAAGAAACATGCATATTTCAAAATTGTTTGATTTTTAACCATCACTTATCCTTTTTAGATCATTGTATATGCATAAGACTACTTCAACCCTTTGTTAATGTAAAATGAATAGAATTATTCAGCTTTCCACATTTACAAAGTGTATTTTCTTTTATGACTCTTACTGTAAGACCATCCTGGGTATTCACAGAACTTACTCAAAGACATACATTCACTTTTCTACAAAGCTATTTCTAGGTTCAGATGCCCCATGTGACTGTGATTGCCAACCATTGATTCAGCGTTTTCTAATCTTGGCATTGTAACTAAAATATTATCCTCTACTCCAACTGGTGCCATATAATCCCTTCAGACATCCCCACCATAATGCAGCTCAAATTAACTTTTATTTCACTCCAAATAGAAATAAATGGGTCATTTGATATTTTAACAGTTGGAAGCACAGGGTAGCTAGGAAATATATGGAAAAGCAAATATATACTCTCACAACTTTTAGATAATTAGAAATTTTATTCAACATATGAAGTATAATGAGCTCAGACAATCTCTACAATGTTTTAGAAGTAATATAGTGATATTAAAATTAAAATAAGATCAGAAAATTAAAGAAAGATAATCTTTTAAAGTAAACGTATGTTTTTCTTAAACTTTGTTAAACCTTAAATATTTCTTCTCAAGTGTTATAGTTTCTTCAGTATTATGATTTTTTAAAGTTGAAATTTCTAAGATTGATAGTAAATATGAAAAATATTTACCTTTTGTAAATCTGGCTTGATTGGCATCCACCTTATAGTAAGTACTTTAGATCAACACTCTTTTGTTGAATCAATCAGTTACACAAGTGAAACATGTTTACTTCATATATTATATTAAGCATTCAGAGTGCAAAGGTGTAAGTCATGATAGCACTGCTTGGAGAGCTAAGTACAACTGCTCCCAACACATTCTGATGAGCCTGATTCAAGTGATGCTGTATTCCTGAAGATCACTGGGTGGGCTCTGTACAAGGTTATATTTTGGTTATCAATTTTATATTTGTTAGAACTGTATAGTTTATAAAATGATCTATTATGGATTTTTTTCCACAGTCACTTCTCTTTTAGTATACTGAAGAAATATGCTCCTAAGCCACAGCCTGCATTCCAATATGTAATCTAATGTATTGTTTTTCTTTTTCACGTACCCTCTATTATGTTGAGCCCTGAAAATATAAAAATGAGTAGCCCAGAATCTTTTCCCAAAAAGTACATGGTGTAATACATGTAGGAAGAGAGAAGAATTAAGAGGAACCATTGACTTTGGAACCTATGTGTTAGAGCCGTGTTGGCCTCCATAAAGAACTCCCAGTTGCGTGAATATTTCTATAATCGTCATAGTTGGAAATTATTTGCCATGTTACCATGGGGGTTTCTGAAAACTGTATGCTTTGAAGGTAAAAGTTCAGATGTTATAGGAATGTTTGGACCATAGTTTCAATCACACTATTTTCTCTACTTGAATATCAAAATGTCATCTTTTCTACATCTTATCTATCTTATGTACTTTTTTCCATAAGATACAAAAAGAGATGTAGAAAATAAAATCATACTTATTAGTATATATATATATATATATATATATAAATCCTATGATTTATACATTATCATCTTTCAAAGACGCTCAAAACAAATATTTTCCCATGCACAAAACTCAAGTCCAAGTGGATCAAAGACCTAAACATAAATCCAGTTACACTAAACTTAATAGAAAAGAAAATAGGAAGCACTCTTGAACGCATTGGCACTGGAGACCATTTCCTAAATAAAACACCAACAGCACAGACCCTGAGCACAACAATTAATAAATGGGACCTCTCGAAACTGAGAAGCTTTTGCAGGGCAAAAGACACAGTCAATAAGACAAAAAGACAGCCAACAGATTGGGAAAAGATCTTCACCAACCCCACATCTGACAGAAGATTGATCTCCACAATATATAAAGAACTCAAGAAACTAGACATCAAAATACTGAACAGTCCAATTTAAAAAATGGGCTAAAGAGCTAAACAGAGAATTCACAAAACAAGAACTACAAATGGCTGAAAGACATTTAAAGAAATGCTCAACATCCTTAATCATCAGAGAAATGCAAATCAAAACGACTCTGAGATACCACCTTACACCTGTCAGAATGGCTACGATCAAAAACACCAATGACAGTCAATGTTGGAGAGGATGTGGAGCAAAGGGAACACTCCTCCACTGTTGGTGGGAATGTAAACTTGTACAACCACTATGGAAATCAGTATGGTGGTTTCTCAGAAAATTAGGAATCGAACTACCTCAAGACCCAACCATCCCACTCTTGGGCATATACCCAAGGAATGCTGATTCATAACATAAAGATACATGCTCAGCTATGTTCATAGCAGCACTATTTGTAATAGCCAGAACCTGGAGACAACCTAGATGCCCACCAACGGAAGAATGGATGAAAAAATGTGGTACACATACACAATGGAGTACTACTCAGCAGAGAAAAACAATGAAAGCATGAAATTTGCAGGCAAATGGATGGAACTAGAAAAAATCATCCTGAGTGAGGTAACCCAAACCCAGAAAGACAGTCATGGTATGTACTAACTCATAGGTGGATTCTAGATATAAAATAAAGAATAATCAGACCACAATCCATAGAACCATGGAGGCTATATATATAGCATGGAGGTCCCTAGGATGACTGTGGCTTATAATAAATTTCGGTTTTACTCAATTATTGAAAAAAAAATAGCCAAATGAATGGAAACACATGAACTATGAACCAAAGGCTGAGGGGCCCCCAGCTGGATCAGGCCCTCTGAATAGGTGAGACAGTTGATTGGCTTGATCAGTTTGGGAGGCAACTAGGCAGTGGGACCAAGTCCTGTGCTCATTGCATGAGTTGGCTGTTTGAAACATGGAGCTTATGCAGGGACACTTGGCTCAGTCTGGGAGGAAGGGACTGGACCTCCCTGGACTGAGTCTACCAGGTTGATCGCAGTCCTCAGGGGAGGACTTGTCCTGGAGGAGGTGGGAATGGAGGGTAGGCTGGGGGTAAGGGGAGGGGGTGGGAGGGGGGAGAATAGGGGAACCCATGGCTGATATGTAGAACTGAATGGTATTGTAAAATAAAATATAAAAAAAAAACCTAAATATTTTCTTAACTGAGGTATGAACAGCAAACTGATAATATTTTTAGCAGTGATTTTGAAACTGCTTGGGAAACACTTAGCGCTCAGTTATTGGCTTAGTGACTATTTTTGCCAGTGCCAAAGTGGAAAGAGAATTCAGTCTTGAAGGCTGGACAGTCTATTGCTTCCTCCCTCAAACTCCCTCAAAACATTGAACTTTCTGGTTTTGGGAAATTTATTTATACCCCTTGCCTCCCCTGTACCTCAAATGAGTGAGTACAGAGTGAGTTACATGACCAGCTTTTCAAGTTCTCTGGGACTTTTCAGCTTCCCCACCTCTAAGCCAATTCCATACTGAGTCTCTTCTTCAGCCTCATGGTTCTGTTTCCCTGGAGAATCCTAACTGATGAGCTAGTGCTTTCTTTTATAAATAAATTTTTACTAATAACTGTAATAAATATCTCCCAATTCAATCTTGTAATTCTATGATTTCATATATTTAAATGTAAATGTACAGTTACATTATGATTCACTAAGATTTAATTTTTAAAAATAGATTCCCTTACTTTCTGGCTCAAAATGTATTAAAATGACTTTTTAAATTCAATATATAAATGAAAACTATTAATTATATTTCAGCAAATACAACACAAAATATTTTGATACCATGAACCATTGTTTTCATTCTTTGTATATACTAAAATTAGAGTAATTGGGAGAGAGGTGGCACTTCACATTTTAATTATCAATATACTATATTTAATAATAATATATAATATAATATTATATATATATATATATATTGCTGATAATTTCCTCTTTTGAAAAATACAGAGATGACAGTCCAAAATATTCATCTGGATTTAATAACTCTACATTGAAAACTTAACCAAGACAGAAGAGCCTCCTCCCATCTTCCTTGTGAGCTCACCCATACAAATTCTTTTCAGTCCTTATTCCTACTGAAGGTCACAGGGGTGGGTGTGGGTTTGGGGGTCTGAAACCATTATGGCTTTTATTTTAATCAGCTCTGTTACAACTTTACACTATTAGAACTTTTCAACTATAGAATGCAACTTTTTAAAATGTGTTGTTCTGAAATTGAACAGGACAAATATTTGGGTCATTCTATTAAATTTAATAGTTTACTTTCAGTGGAGTTGTCTTTGTTAAAGATATGGACATGAAACATATATCTAAACTGTCCAAATTAGAATCATAAAACAAACGCAGTTTTTAAATGAAATAAAGTAGTAATATGTGAACTATAGCAAAGTATAATAAAAGTATCAGACTTCGCTTACTAAAAGGTAAGTGCTGTTATGTAAGATCTTGTTTATAATATAGTATAGAGCTATGTGTGTGTTCTATCAAGTTGCAATGTACATGAGTTGCAGTCAAGTGTTTAAAAAAAAAAAAGCCATAGCGTTAAGGAATTATGTGTTGTGGGATACCCAAATTGGAAAAGACCTAATTCTTCTCTGAAAATAATTCATTTTCTCGAGTAATTATGCCCACCTTGCTTTCAAAATATAACTCAAGACTTCTTAAAAACAGAAATTTGTTTTATTTAAATATGGTGTTATAGTCTACATATTAACAACAACAATGAAAATAACTTTACTTTTGCTTATGCTATTCTTTATCAAAGCAGTTTCCAGGTCTGTTAATTAACCTCCCACATATACTTCCCAGAATGCAAAACCAACAACAACAAGGTGACAGTAGCCCATCTCACATCACAGAGAAGACCACTCCTTTCTATCCAGTAACTCAGCAGCAATACTTCTTACGTTAACCTCACAATTCAACTTTCAATGATGCTCTTTCTTCAAGGCTGTGCCCCTTCTATACTATACAGTTGTTGTTAATTTGCCAGTGTAATTTATCTCTTGGCTGGGTCTCTGCACATTTTTTTAAACAAAATCTACAGGAGTGAAAAATATTGGGGAGAAGGCAAGAAGGAGGAAAACCACACACGTGAGCTAATGGCCTGGGGATTTATAAACTGTCAAGCTTATCTTCATCTGCAACTGAAACATGAAATGCACCTCACCAGAAACCCATCCACTTGGTGGATGTCTCTTTCTTTCTACAGATGACCTGATTTATACTAAGTATTCAATAAACAACACGCAAGTGAAATAAAAATCGCAAATTTCCAAATCACCTTAATATAGAATCTATAGGCAGCAGGCAATTCCAGACATGAAAGAATGTTAGCTAACTGAAGATCTTTACCTCTCCCTCCTTTCCTCTGAATTCAATTCCCCGGTCTCATCCCTGGCTCTGTAGCACTCTCCCTACTACGGGTTCCCTTTCCTGCCCCCATCTCCAGTGCATCACACAGCTAAAGCTTCCCTTCCAACATCATCCCAGCCCCCTAGCACTGTAGCTCCCAACTCTAGCAGTCATTCCTGGGGAGCCCTCCAGCCAAGCCTTCCACAGAAGCCAGTGAGTCAGCAAAGTAGGTAGGTGAGCTTCAGGTCTTCACTCCCACCTCCCACATCCACACAGATCCAATGTCCCAGGCTCATTTCTAGCTTTGTAGCAGAGTACCTGTTGTGGCTACTTCTCACTCTCTGCCTTCATTCTTGGAGAACAAAGATCACAGTGGAACACACTGTTTTCCTCCTATAAAGTAAGGAAACACTCATCCATTGCTGATGGGAGTGCAAATTTATACAGTGACTATTGAAATCAATATGGTGGTTCCTCAGAAAGATGAGAGAAATCTATCTACCTCAAGATCCAGCTATACAACTCTTAGTCTTATAGTCAAAGAACATTATATTTCCTACCACAGAGATACTTGATCAATCATATTTATTGCTGCTGTATTTATAATAACCAGAAATTGGAGACAACCTAGATGTCCCTCAACAGATGAACTGATAAAGAAAATGGGGTACATTTATACAATGGAATATTATTCAATTGTTAACAGAATGAATTCATGATATGCACGGGTAAATAGATGAGCCACGAAAAACAATCATCCTGTGTGAGTTAACCCAGACCCAGAAAGAAAGAAAGATATGGTACATATTCACTTATATGTAGATATTAGCTGTTGAGTCAGTAATAATCAAGCTAAAACCCATAGAATCACAGAGGTTATGACTAGGTAGGACAGAGAGATCTCACTAAGAAAGGGAAATAGAATAAATAGCCATGGGGGGCTGTAACAAGAGGATCAAGAAGACAGGAGAGGGAAAAATTGGAGGGAAGAAGGGGATGACGGAGGAAATATAGAGAGAAACAGCTAAAATTAAGGGCTATTTGAGGGGTAGTATTGAAATTGAATAGAGGAGAAGCTTCCTAATATATGTGAAGGCAATCTAAATGAGATCGCCAAATAACAACGGACACAGAGCCCCAACTAGACACTTCTTGTCATCAGATGAAGGTTCCAGTACCAAGATTGGGTTACAATCTAATTGACATGTTGGTCACAGGGGTCCCATAAGAATCCCCAAACAACCCAGGCTGCTGCCAATACTATATGTTGCTCTCCACAAAACTGAAGGCAAGGCCCTGTTGCCAAAGACAACACCCAAACAACTGGCTTCTCATTGAACATGGAGAAGTTGTGCTGTTGTTTACATAGAGCCTTCTTATCTGTATGCTAGTGTCTTCGGTACATGAAGGTACTCCACATACTTCAAAGGAGAAACACCAACTCAGAAAAAAAAAATTGAGCTACAGTTGTGTCCAGCCTGGAAGATAGGCTAGCACAATGGTGGCACAAAGCTTGTGGGAGTCACCAACTAATACCTGATCTGATGACAACCCACTCCCCAAGATGAAACCCATGCCTGTCACTGCTTGGGTAACTACATACCTGAGACTAGATAGCCAGGGATGTAGGGTAAGCCCAAATGCTACTCTTCTACTGAAAGACCAGTGACAAAATGATTCCTAATGACATTCTGCTGAACTCATAGATTGGCGCCTTGCTCAGCTGTCACCAGAGAAACTTCCTCCTACAGCAGATGGAAACAAGTTCAGAGACTCACAATGTGCAGAGAGTGAGAGGCCTTGGAACACCCAGCTCTAAATGGGGTGTCTCCATCATATCCCTTCCCTAGGGCTCAAAAGATGAAGCAGGCGGGGTGGAGGACACGAAGGAAACAAGGCCTTCTAAATCAACCAGATCAAAGCTCATATGAACTCATAGAGGCAGAGGCAGAATGCATAGGACCTGCATGGTTCCTTTTGGTACATATTATAGCTTCCAGTTTAGTATTTTTATGGGATTCCCAAATGTGCAAATGCACAAGTCTGTGTCTACATCTACTTCTTGTGCCTTTTCTTGGACTCATTTCCTCCTGTTTGTTTTGTCCTCTTCAGGTGTGTTAGCTTTTGTTTTACCTTGTTATTATTATTATTATTATTATTATTATTATTATTATTATTATTCCTTTAAAAGCCTGTTTTTTCTAATGAGAGACAGAAGGGGAGTGGATCAGGATGTTAAGGTAGGTTGGTAGGAACTGGGAGGAGCAGAGGGGAGCATAAACTGTGATCCGGATATATTATGAGAGGAAAAAAATCTAATTTCAATAGAAGAAAAAAATAACCCATAGGTATATGAGACGGAAAAGGAGAGAGAAGCTCAGGAGGCCAGCAAGTCAGTGTGGCCCCAGACCCTGCGTCCAAAGTCCTCACATTAAAATGAGCTGAGTTTCTTCTAAGTCTCTGGAACATCCTAGGGAAGTGGAGTCATCTGGCCCACATGTGTCCCTCACGCCCCCTGGTAATGACATGTTTAGGATTTTCTTTATTTTTATTTTATGTGTGTGGTTGTTTTGTTTGCACATGTGTCTGGGTACCACATGCTTGCAGTGCCTGGGGAGGCCAGGAGAGGACATGGGAGCCTGGGGAACTGGAGTTCCAGGGGGTTGCTAGCCACCATGTGGGCGCTGAAAATTGAATCCAAGTCCTCTGGAAGAGGGAGTGCTCTTAACCACTGAGCCATCCCTCTAGATCCTAATCATGGCACATTTTACTTCTAATTTTCATGATAAAACTAATCTATTTTTAGTATAATCTTTTTATTACACTTTAGTTACTTAAAAACATTTGTACAATGTACTTTGATAACATTCCTTCTTTCTCCCAATTTTCCCAGATCCTCCCCCTCTACCTACCCACCTAGTTCCTAGTTCTTTCTCTTTTAAAAAAATAAAATAAACAAAAAAAACCTGTAGCAACAACAAAGCACACAAAACATACAGAGAGAGAGAGATAGAGAGAGAGAGAGAGAGAGAGAGAGAGAGAGAGAGAGAGAGAGAGAGATTGAGAGAGAGAGAGAGAGAACACAAAACATTTTTTGTGTTTGGTCCTGAGCCTGAGGCCTGCCCTGCAGTATGATTGACATACATAGGTGTCAATCCACTGGTGAATGCTGATTTTCCCTCTCCAGTTATCAATTCCAAGTAACTTCTTGGTTAGCGGTAGGACTTTGTGCCCATTTCTTCCTCTCTCTTAGTGATGAGATTTTTATATGGCTTGAGTTTGTGCATGATTTGTCATAATGTGTTTTTAAACTATTGATTTTATTACCTCAGTGAGGCTATAGATACCATTTGTCAAGAGAAGTCTTCTTTACAGTAAAGCACTGGTTAAATCTTTAATGGAATTTATTATTCGGTTTCTTTTCGATCTGTGGGATGTTTTCTTTTTATTTCTAGCAACGTTTGTCTACTTTGATTTAAGACAGGGTCACATTCTGTAGCCCAAGCTAAACTGGAATTCACTATGTAGCCCATGCTGATCTCATATTCCCTGCAGTCCCCCTGCCGAAGCCTCCCAAGTAATGGGATTGTGAGTATGAGACGTCACACTTGGTGGTTATCTTTCTTTATCATTCTTTCTATAGCAAATGTGCTTGTCTGGTTGTTTGTCTTCAATAGATCTAAAGAGCTCTCTTTTCTTGTGATTGATTTTTAAATAGTTGACTTTTCTCATTTCACTAAACTATTAATTTTCTGTGTTCTGCTTTATTTATAGTTACACTACTTGAACTTTCCTTAATTGTTGAGTTTGTAAACAGCTACTAAATTTTAAAGATTTTCCTTTTGGCAGATACCTTTTTAAGGCTCAAATTACTTTCTCAACATCACTTGCATCCTGTGTGATTTGATAGTGTTATTTGCTTCTGGATATCTATTATGACCTATTGTTAAATACTAATTTTATCTCTCTACACATGTGCAGTGTGTAGATTTGTGTCATTGGTTCATTTTACAAAGAACTAGCCTGAAGCATGATTTGCATAATGCTTATTTGTGTTTACCCAGTCTGCTTTGCAGCATAGAAAAGGTCAAATTCCATAATGTTTCTATATGCATTGAAAATGTTAATGTGTAAACCTGAAAATTCGAGTGTCTGTAATTGATCGTTTTGTAAGTCTAACCAATTGTGCAGTTCAAATTATCCTATAATTATGTATTTTTTGTCATTTTTTTATCTTCCAGATACTGAAAACCCTACTTGAAAATATGTCATTATAACTAGAGAACTACAAACTTCTTTGTTAGAATGCTATTATCTTGAGACTGTGGGTACCATTCAGTGCTGAATGAACTTACTGAGCATACACAGGGCTATGAATTTGATTCCTGTTGTGGGTAGCTGTTTCAGCTTTGACCTGGAAGTACTACCCCTAGTGAGGCTTCTGGTAACTGCTGCGCCTACCTATGATGTGCCCCTGAGGCGAGGCCAAAACAGGAGTCCTTAAGACCCGACATCCAGATGTGCCGGCTCTCTTGGTTCCTTGTGATCCTGGATGCTGGATGGTAGACCGAGCAGAGTTCTTTAGAGAACACCACTGGGCTGCACTTCACCTCTCCTGTAATCAACCCCTTTACTAACTGTAAGTTACCCCAAAATAAACCTCCCTTTTAACTATGTGGAGTTGCCTTAATAATTCCCCCAATAGATTCCCATTACTACAAGAATAAAAAGACAAATAAAATACTGTCATTTTAGAGTTGTTGGTTTTGCTTAGTCAGGTAAACCTTCAAAAATTTCTGTAAATTGCTTGTGAATGTTTATCTTTATTACATTATGATATTCCTTACACCTAATAAAAATTTCCCATAAAGCTTATTTTATGTGATATAAGTACTCCTACATTTTATTATTTGTGTACATATGTACAGTTCTGTGTGGGTATAGACACCCTCTGACTAGGGAGAATAAAAGATGGCGTCAGAACCCCTGGAGCTGGAGTTACAGGTAGTTCCAAGCCACCGACATAGCTACTGGAACCAAACCCTGGTCTTCTGAAAGAGCAGGAAACCCTCTTAAGCATTGAGACATCTTTCTGGCCCCTCTATCTGTGTTTATTTACTAGTAAGCCCCCTCCCCATACAATGAAAATCACTAAATGTGCTTTAACCCACTACACATAGCCCTTTATTGTTTTATGTAGATTTCCGGGAGACATCACATGAGTCAGATTTTCAAGAATTTTTTTATTTTGATTTTTTTTAAATTATTTTTTGAGAATTTCATACAGGCATATATTGTGCTTTGATCGAATTCACCCCTTAGCTGCCCCCCTTCAATTCATCCCCTGTTCTCCCCACCAATTTTCCCTCGCATCTTCACATGTTCTTTTCTAAAGACGTGGAGTAGAGTTGTTGCTGCCTGTATGTACATGGATATAGGACCATCTACTGGAGCATGGGTACCTCTCAAAGACCACATCCCTGAAAAAAAAACTAACTCTCCCTATGCCAACAACTGCCCATTGGCACTAGCCCCTCAGCCAAAAGTGGATCTTCCTGAGTCCCTTCCCCATCCACACTAGGATTCTGGCTGATTTTCTGTGTGTCTCATGCATGCAGTCACAACCTCTAAGAGTTCATGTGTTTAACAGCCCTGTCTATTTTAGCAAATACTGCTACACTGTAAATGTATACTTCCTCTATCTCTTACAGTTTATCTGCCCTGTCTTCCAGAATGATCCTTGAGCCTTATCGGGAAGGGGATATGATATAGATGTCCCATTTAGAGCGGAGCACGCCACAGTCTCTTACACTCTGTATGCTGACTAGTTGTGGGTCTTCTAGGGCTATCATTGGGCTACATTTTAAGCTGGAAAAAGAGCTAGGGAAGAAGCCACTACCCTTAAAAGGGACAGATCACAAACTATCTAACACTAGAGTACTCATCTCCATGTCACTATTACTTTATCAGCAGTATGTTTTCTTTCTCCAAATATAGGAGCCAAATGCTTAAAATAAGGAAAGTGTAAAAACTGAAGTACTATTGGTAGGAAAATTCTAGACAGGCAGGATAAACAGACAATATGAGGGAGATCATGATGTGAGCTCCTAAAGCTGCTTCCAGTGACCTATACCTAAATTCGACAGCTAGGGATGATGACATCTGATGCCAGATGATTGAGATGGGTGATCTGTCCTTGAATTCTTTTAGCCTGGTATCATGAGCAATAGGAATCCATCTTCCAGATCAGTGGTTTCAAAATGAGCCTTCTCTTCCTGTGTAAGAATTGATTATGCTCTCTTTCACTCTTACGAAGACAGAATAGACACCAGTTGAAAATGCATCCTGCTGGTATCCCTGTGGGCCCCAGAGAAGAAGACTCCATGAGCTGGCTTGGATTTCTTCCCCATAGAAACTGCAAGGGAGTAAATGTTGTCAGTTTGATCCACTAAATGTGTATAAATTGCCACACAACAATGGAAATCAAACAAACTTTCCTAACACATTTACTTCAGAATTAATTTTAAAATAATTTTCACTTCTCCAACACCAAGTTCTATCTGTGTGCTTTCTCCTTCCTAATGGACTTGCCTTTGACTTATGAAGTACTTTCTATTCTATGAATGTATTTAAATTACTTCCCCTTCATGAACTTTTAAAATTATTTGTTTTCATTTCTTTTTTATGTCATAGAGGATAAAATATCTTCCCAATGGGTAACTCTTAAACCAAAGTCTTTGTTCTTTTTTTTTCTATCTCCACTAAGCCTTTTCCCCCAAGAAAACACCACTTCTTCATTGAAAACACTGCCTCCCATCCTTTGTCTCCTCAATTCACAAATATCGTCATACCTAAAAGTTCTGATTCTAGTCTCAATTCGGCTATCCTTTCAAGCAATTATCACACTTCCCTCCTCGCTTTTATTTTTCCATCCAGCTTTTTCCAAGCAAACGATATTTGTGGTGTTTAGTTTCCACCCCCAAACCATTGTTAATCCCTTAAAATATGACTTCAGTCTCCATCACTCAGCAGAAACCCTGCTTTCAACAGTCATTAAAGTAAAGACAAACTGCCAAGGGTAACATTGTTTTATTTTCCATTTTCTCAGCTTCTCAGTGGCATCAAAGATTTCCAGATTACTGACTGGTTCCTTTGGATGCTAGCTTCTAGTTCTAGCCAAAATACTGCTCCCAGTATCTCTGTTTACCTGGTCCCTATCATCCTGTAAACATAGGTTTTGGAGTAGATGTGTCCTTCTAAATCCCCATCAGGAAGCTAAGGATGGTTCCTGTCATACCTAATAAACTCAGAAGCCCTCCATCTGTTGTATCCATCCTATCTCTCCATCCCGAAGGCCTAGTCTCATTTTGTCCTGAATCCTAGTCAAAGTAAATTATTTTTAGTTCTTAAATACCTCCTGAACTTTTGCTGTCTAAATTAATTTTTTTACTCGGTATATACCTTCTCTAGAGCTTAGAATTTTGTTATGTTCCTATATCATCAGAAATGTTTTTCTTCAGTATAAATGTTAAAGTCACATACCTCTTTTAATAATAATTATCCTAAGTTCTAAGTATTTAGTTCATTTTGTCACAAAGTCAACCCTTTGTGAATATACTACAGACATTTTTAATGGACATGTTGTCAAACTGTTTCTTAAATATTTATGTTTATATCAATGGACTAGTGTTGTCCTTGGAAGTGATCAAACCCTTCTCATTATGGAGATCGGTGATCAATGTAGAGACACACAGCTGGTCAAAGTGCTGGGAACCAGTGACCAGTGAGGAGTCAGTTCTCAATAGGATATTCGTAGAACTCCTTCCAAGGCTCAGGGAACATCGTGGAAAGAGCTGATGATGGGAAGGGAAGCCAGGAGTGCTGCTTTATGAGCATGACATGGTCATGAGTTTCATGAATTCATAACAGCTTCAGTTCTCAGCACAGGGCATGCCCACAATTGAGCCAGTGAACATTGTAAGTCAGTCATAGATGTGAGAAGGGCCCAAGGACAGCAACAATAGTGAATGGACACTAAAGGGGGGGGGAGTCATTTTTTCCAGTGATACAGCCAGGGGTGACTGACTCTTGGTCCAGTTGATCCAGTTGATAGCTGCACATCCGTGCTCACATGAGTAGCCCTGGGTAAACACTGAATCACAAAGGAAACACTGAAGCAAAACCAAAAGATGTGAGAGTAGGGTGGAAACTTGGTGGAAAGAAGCATCAGGAGATTGGGAAGAGTGGGAGGAGGCTGAGAGGGTGGATGGATGCCTTATCAGAATGTATTACATACATGTATAAAATTGTGTAGAAAGGGTTTTTAAAAGTGCCATCAGCAATACTAGATACTATAAGGAAGGTGTGATTGCCTCCTTCCTGCATTCAACAGTACTAAGGGTGGAAAACTGATGTCAGTTGCTAAACAGATTCTAAGTGAAATTCTTTATAAACTCAAGTAATCATCATTAGATGAAAAAAACAAATAAAGAAACCCACAACCTCAAGACACATCCAAATGCTTCCTCCATAAAATCATCTGTACACACTAATCCAAATTATGGAAGACACTTTCCCCACTCTACAGTCTATGTAAAAGTAGTAGGTACTTTGTCCCTCACACAAGAGCTGGTACACTTGCATTTAGTTCACCTATTTTTTTTTCTTTGCAGTAAGCTTTTAGGCAAGAATCTTGTTTTTCTTTTTCTGGACACTTAAATTTCTCTTTTTTCCCTTCTGGTCAAAAGTTTGCAATCATTTATGAGGAGACTTCTAACTTAAAAGCAGTATTGATTATTCTTCACAGGAGACCTGTAAATACTTTGCATGCTTTGACACCTCTTTCCCAGGCATATACAATTGTCTGTTTATCTTCATCCCACTAGACACTGTTCTGTTGAAACAAGCCAGAGCACAGGAGAGGTGGGTATCTTAATCCTTCCCTTATCCAGTGCAATACAGCCTCAATAAAGGTTTATGGATCAATAAATGGTTTTACTTTTTAAAAAACAAGTTTTTAATTGAAATGCAATTATATCACGTTCTTCCCTCCAGCCCCTCCCATACCACTACACTCTCAAGTTGATAGTCTCTTTGAGTTTGTTTATCATTGCTTTTTACATATAGTTATAGATATGAGTAAGTATTCATATATATGAAGAAGTAGGCACAAATATATAAATACGACCTGCTGAATCTGTTCCAGTTGTTTGTATACATATGGTGTCAGGGCTGGCCACTCTGTATTGGACAATAAGTAAGAAGGCTCATCCCCGAGGGAAGCTAAATCTTCTCCTAGAAATCACTAGTTGCCTTTAGTTCTCTGTCTAGGGGCAGGACTCCAGAAAACATTCTCCCTTCCACATTAATATGTCCATTGATATCGCCATTGTTCAGGTTTTCTTTATACAGCCATTTCTAGGACTGATTTACTGCAGACTCCCTGATATTCCAGTTCTTACACCCTTTTCCACAGTATTTCCTGAGCCATAAATGTGGGAACTCTGTTATAGATGTATCCCCACAACCTGTTGCTTTCTGCATTATGTCCAGCTGTGGTTTTCTGTGGTGGTCTCTGTTTTCTGTTAAAAGAGGATTTTATTTTTTTGATGATGGCGAGAGCTGCACTTATCTCTGAATATAAGGATAAGGTTTAGAATGTAGTAAGAGATGATGCTGGTCTAGCTGACCTCCCTGGCCCCAGGGATCTGGCAAGGTATTCAGTACCAGGCATGGATTCCTTCCTGTTGAGTGGGTCTCAAGTCTAGTTAGAAGGCTGTTGGGTACTGTCAACGTGTGGGCGTCATTTGCCGGGTCTTTACAGACATCTTGCCGTACTGGTCGTTGTCGTGGTTTATAGGTGTTTCGGCTGGATAGAACAGTTTCACTGGTTCCCTCCCTTTGCAGCTCATGTAATGTTTTCTGGAGCCATGGAGTCCAGACTGCAGGAAAGAGATTTTCAGGTCAGATTCAGCTTGACTCATCCAAGGCTTGTGTCCTAAGTGTGTGGTCAGCAATAGGAGCATGCCCTCAAGTCCTGAGGTACCACCATAGGCTGGATTAATAGACTATATTGTTCTGGGAGTCACTTGGACTACCCTGACCAAGAATTGGAAAGAAGGTTCCTCATGCCTGCTATTGGGGATCTTGCTACTCTATGTTACTTTGGGGGAGCATTGTCAACCCAGTCAGCATAGGCTTAACTTCTTTTAAAAATAAATACACGCTGGGCGGTGGTGGCACATAGCTTTAATCCCAGCACTCGAGAGGCAGAGGCAGGCAGATCTCTGTGAATTCAAGGCCAGCCTGATCTACAGAGCAAGTTCCAGGACAGGCTCCAAAGCTACACATAGAAACTCTGTCTTGAAAAATGAAAAAAAAAAATGTGCATTTTATTGTAGATCAAAAGGAGAGAGAGAGAGAGAGAGAGAGAGAGAGAGAGAGAGAGAGAGAAGAAGAAGAAGGAGAGGAGGAGGAGGAGGAGGAGGGAGGAGGAGGGAGGGAGGGAGGGAGGGAGGGAGGGAGGGAGGGAGGGAGGGAGAGAAACAGGGCAAGATGTGCCTGTTCAAAGGCAATCCCTTGGTGACCAAGTTCTTTCATTAGGTTCCAAAATAACATCACCAGCAGAGGACCAAGCACCCAGAAAATGAACTCTTTAGAAGCAGGTTTCATATCTATAACATAGCAATGTTCAAGACAATGTTAAGAATCAGGTCCTATAAGAGATGGTTAAACCACAAGGGCTCCACTTTCATTAGTTACGTTAGTGCTCTTATAAAAGAATTCTAAGTAATATTAAAGCAGAATGACTTTTCTGTATAGATAAGAACAAACTGGCTTCCCATTTGAAGCCAAGAGCAAGCCCTTGCTAGATATACAACCTGCTAGTGCTCTAATCTTGGAAATCTAAGCTTTGAAATCAGGACAAATAATCTTTATAGTTTATAAATGATTCAGTCTAAGGTATTTTGTTATAATAGGAGGAATGCACCAAAGCCATTAAAAAGATTTGACATCTTCAGTGAGTTTTTCTATTCAAGAATAGGAGTTAAATTTGTGCAAATCTACCTTTGGGTGCTCATCTCTTTCAGTTTTAAAACTTTTTATTCATACATAGAGCATGGTAAAAAGTACAATGACAGAATTTTCTCACCAACTATGTGGAACTATGAACATACTCATATAACTTCTACCAATTTCTACTAACTTCCAGAACATGTTATCCCTGCAATATGGTCTCCCAATTAATACTGCCCACCTTCTTAAAGTGAACCTGGTGTTTGTGAGATTCAAGAGATTGTGGATAATTAATAATTTGCTGATTTTTATTTATATGTTGTATCACATATAACATACACACATAAGAGAGAGCATTCTGAGTGATTCCATTTTCATGAAATTTTAGAATGTAAAACTAATACCAGAATGAAAAGCTATGATGTCTCTAAGAGAATTTGAGCAAAGGTAGGCTAAACAGTCACAGAGGAACTTTCTGGCCACTGAGAGTTCTCAGAGTCTGGAGAGGACTTTGGATTAAATAGGTGTGTGTATTTGTCAAATATACAATAAATATACACTTTGATAAATCAGAAGGAAAATAAGAAATACCATCAAAATATAATTACAAAGCCAAAAATATTTAAGGGGGAAGTACATAGTTATATCTATAATTTATCTCAATATATATTAAAAAATGTGATGAATTGGAGCCCACCTAGGTTTCCTAGTGGCTTTACCTAGGAGCACTGCTTAAGAGGATGATTGGACCACGGGCCTCAGTACCAGGTGTTTGGAAGGGTGTACACTTGACTGTACCTAGCAAGGGGAGGGTCTTTTGTTCCTCCCCTTGGCATTGTTATAAAAAGCCCCTTTGAATAAAGCTCTGGGCCTGAGTATTTAGGATCCAGGTCCTCCTAAGGCTATCCTGTGTTTTCTGTTTGTCTCTCTTTAGCTATATTTCTATTTAATATTTCCTGCTCCTGCTCAAGAGTACCCTTGGGAGAAAAGCGGGGGTGGGATGGCCCCCCACAGAATAGGCACAGAGAATATAGAGAGATGGTTAAATACATAACTAGTGTAATGATATGTTAATGAGGTTTGTATTATAATGAGGTAAGAATATATGTGCTTAATATAAAATTATTTCAATGTTCATATCTGGAGAAATAAAGTACTAAGTGATTGAGTATAGGAAGTCTTTTTTTTTATTGTACATCCTTTGAAAGTCTACCATGATTATAAATAGTACCAAAATTTTACTCAGACAAAATAACTGATTACCAAAGTATAAAGCAAAAACACTTTTACAAAATGGAACTCAAATTGTTCAACATTCAAGTCTCAAGACTAAGAGAAAAGTAGCATTACCAATTTTTTTTTTTTTTTTTTTGGTTTTTCGAGACAGGGTTTCTCTGTGTAGCTTTGCGCCTTTCCTGGAACTCGCTTTGGAGACCAGGCTGGCCTCGAACTCACAGAGATCCACCTGCCTCTGCCTCCCGAGTGCTGGGATTAAAGGCGTGCGCCACCACCGCCCGGCTTAGCATTACCAAATTTTAAACTGTGTAATTATTTTTTATTTTCAACTTTTACTACACAGTGGGGTACTACTCAATGCATTATGATTTAAGATTTTTCTATTTTAAGCTTTACTTAATATTAGAGAACAAATACCGCCCCCCCCCAAGCAAGAGCAGGTGTTAACTTTCTAGAATTCTCCCCTTTACGTCTGCCTCCACTCCTACAATCCCTTACCCTTTCTCCACAGTCTATTCAGTTTCAAGTTTTCCCTTGTCTTTTGAAATATTTTCTTTGGTAAAGACTAAATCCCCATTTCCTCCTTTTTGATTTCTGTTTAATCTTGAAATCTAACTGGATTACAGTCAGCAGTACTTAGCTCCTTCCTGCATCCACTCATCTTCATTAGACCAGTCACACTAAGCTTTTATTATGGTTCATTTTCCATGATGGTTTTATTATGGATTTTTTTTAATCATCATATTAATACCCATGCTCCTAGACTTAGTTGAGAGAGCAAATTCTGGGGCCCTTGAAAAAAAAATTACTAGTGTGGCTGAATCTGTAAAAACAACCCATAATAAGATTTTTTAATTCCAATACAAATTAAAGCTCTTTATAATCTCTCTTAGTTTTGAAACCTGATGAATCAAAGCTCCAATTGCTTTGTGGTTTGAATGTCCTTCTGTCATTTGGAGTAACATCAATGAACATCTTCACTCTTCAGGAAAGAGAGCTAGGTGAGCAGAAGAATCTTAACTTTTCCCATCTTTATAACCCAAAGGCCTCTGCAAATCCTTTCCTTACATTCATTCAGTGTATTTCTTTTTTGTTTGTTTGTTTGTTTTCTTTTTTTTATTATTAAGAAATTTTCTATTCATTTTACATACCAACTACTCCTCCCTCCTCCCCTCCAGCCTTCACTCCCCCCCAATACACCCTCTCATTCCCACCTCCTCCAAGGCAAGGCCGAGCTCAAAGAGTTCAGTCGAAGAAAGAGAGCGATTCTATATGCAAGGGGCATCAAGTTCATGATGGGAAAACGTGCAGAGACAACCAAACCAAACTAGTGGGAATTCATAAACTGCGGACCAATAGCCGTGGAGCCTCCATAGGACTAGACTAGGCCTGGTGCATCAGCCAGATGGTTGTGTAGCTTGACCTGCTTAAGGAGCGCGCCTGGCAGATTAGGATCCGTCCCTGGCGCGTGTGCGGGCTTTTTGGAGCCCAGTGCCTATGGTGGGACACCTTGTAGAGTGTATTTCTAAAATAAGCTAAAAGTTACTAAATGGAAGCATAATAATTTGTCTGCTGACTGCTGTGTAAAACATGAGTTCAAACATGTAAAGGCAAAGTTGGAGCAGCCATGTAGTCCAGCAACTCTTCAGTCTCTTCATAGAGAGCTCTCGCTCTCGTAAGATGTTGTCAGGTGTGGCTCTCTGGCTGAGTTAGTTGAGAAAGGCTGAGTTCAATCAAGTCTAGAATGAACAAGTGTCGAGTTTAACGATCTCTTTGGGAGAAAAGTGCTTGTTTATTTATTTATTTATTTTTTGGACTGATGGTTTATTTTTTTTTTAGGTTTACTTGTTCATTTAAAGTCTTTTTTTTTCCATTTTACATACCACCCACTGTACCCCCTTCCTCCCCTTCCGCCGCTCCCCCTCCCTCCCCCCATCCCACTCCCACCCACTCCTCATAGGTGATAAGGCCTCCCCTTGGATATTCAACATAGGCTGGCATACCAAGTTGAGGCAGGCCCACCCCCCACCCCGCCCTGCCCCCACCCCACCCTGCATCAAGGCTGAGTAAGGCATCGCACCACAGGGAATGGGCTCTAGAAAAGCCGGTTCACTACTCAGGATGAGACCCGGTCCAGTTGCCAGGGGACTAACAAACAGATCAAGCCACACATCTGTCACCCTCATTCAAGGGGCCCAGTGTGGTCCCCTGTGCAGGCTCCCCAGCTGTCAGTCATCCAGAGTCCTCGGGCTCCCTCGAGCTTGGGTCAGCTGTCTCTGTGATAGTTTATTTTTAAAAATTAGCCTACAATATGGGACAAAACTAAGTGACAAAACCACTGGCGCAATTTAAGTCCTCTGATTCCAACCCTGTGTTTGTGTAGACTACACTCCAGTATATCACATTCATTCAGTGTTGCTGCATTATAGATAATGTGAGCATTTCCATAAATGTTTGTGGGATAGAGACTGCTAATATATCTAATCTTTCCTTATGCTTTTATGAGAGAAATAGACTTCTATATTTATAGTATTTCAAATATATAACCAAAATTGGTGGTCTCAAGCTGGGTGGTGGTAATACACCTTTAATCCTAGCACTTGGAAGGCAGAGTCAGTCAGAACTTTGATTTATAGAAGATAGATAGATAGATAGATAGATAGATAGATAGATAGATAGATAGATAGATAGTTTCAGGACAAAACTAACACAATGATCATTGATCCCCTGCCCCGCTCAGTTTGGCAAATACACACAGTAAATAGACAGTTTGTCCCAAGTGACTAGTCGAAAGGTGAGTTTGGTGACGGACATCTGTAACAGCAGAGCTCAGCTAGAGGCAGGAGACTTAAGACTTAAAAGACCAGCCTCAGTGACACAGTTCAAAGCTAGACTGTGCTATATAATTAGTCTTTAAAGTATAGGGTCTTACTATATGGCCCAAGCTGACTCTGAACTGGCAAGTCTTCACTTCTGCTTCGGAATGCCCAGAACTACTGCTGTTTACTACTACCAACTTAAGATTTTTACACCGAGATCCATACACCAACCCCCTGAATAAATAAATAAAATTCAAACAATACATTAGAGTTAAACCTTCAGAATAAATCATCTGTAAAAGGTAACAGCTGATCTAGTTTCATTTGTTCCATATAGCATGCAACTTTATCAAACTGGCCATTTTCTTAATAAGCATCAGCCAAAGGTTGTATTTCATCATGACTCTCAGAAAAATGAAAAGAGATAAATTTTAAAACTTGCCATTTTCAAGCTGGTAAAGGTTATTCCTAAAGAGACTTCAATAATAATATTGGGTTATAGAAAGGCTAGTAAGAGTAGACAAAAATAATCACACCAAGAGGAGTAACTAAGTTAAACACTTGTCTAATCTATAGCTTCTTGTAAGTTGCATATTTTTGCTCTAATGTTAAGCTTTTTGAAAATAAACATTATCAGAAAATATTTCTCTTCCAAAGACAGCAGACAGTCTCAGGGAATTGTCTCTAATACTTAAGACCCTAAATAGGAAGGACAGAAATTCCAATCCCTTTTCTACAATGTGACATGACTCGAAGGGCCGATCCATCCTAACCCTAAAGCTGGTGCAGTGGCTGTCCCCATGATCTGGTCAAAATGATGATTTTTGTATCTTTACCAAACCATTTTAAAGACAGAAGAGGAACTATGGATAGTTCCCTGTTGTACCTTTAAAAATATCATGTTCAAGTTCACATTAACTCTTTGTTATGGTCTTCATGGTAACTGACTAAAATTGGCTTTTTGCTTAATCAACCAGGCTAATTAAGGCTTCTGTTCTGGTCTTTGGATGACAAGGCAGAGTGTGGCTTCAATCAAATTGCTAGTTGACTCTTCTATGGGCCTAAATCATACCCAGTAATGTAATCAGACCAGTTTGGCTAAATTACACACCATATATCGGTAAATGACTTTTCTGGGTCACTAGTCTACACACAATCTGGCATTAGAGTATAGTAGATAAAAAGAAATGTTTTAACATTTCCAAGAAACTTCGCATGCATTACTTAAGGTTTTAACTAATAAGAAAGTATTAGAAGAAAAAAGAGCAAACCATGAAAGCGCAAGCAGCATCGTGTCCATCCCAAATGTCATTAGCTGCAATCTTTAATCAAGCACTCACTCCAGTGACTGGGCGGTATTGCCAGCCTCCCAGAGGGGAGTCAGCCACAGATGAAGAATGGAAAGCCAGCATGAGGGGGAGAAAAACGAACTTGAATGATAACTGAGGCCAGATGGGGAAAAGAAAGGTTAACTGTAGAACCGGTCTTATTTAACTAAGGCCACCAGTAAATTTAAGCCACAGAGAAACTTGCCCAAATGGGGAAAATACTGTGTGACCCCCCCCAACCCACCCCTACCCCCAGCATAGTAAAAAAAGGAAAGAGACCCTCCAGCAGGGGTTTC
Source organism: Peromyscus leucopus (assembly GCF_004664715.2). Taxonomy (NCBI): domain Eukaryota; kingdom Metazoa; phylum Chordata; class Mammalia; order Rodentia; family Cricetidae; genus Peromyscus; species Peromyscus leucopus. The sequence continues at coordinate 30,067,639 of NC_051072.1, read as the reverse complement.
CCCCAAACTTTAGTGTGGAACAAAAAGTTCACAAGCTGGAGTTACAGGCTAAAGCCGGCACTGGGACAGTATTGGAAAGTCGCAGCTGGTCCTTATTATTTGCATAGATTTTTATTATGGGTAAAAAACATGGGCGAAGTGCCATGGTGCACCGCTGTACAGACCTCCCAAAATGACCATGGCAAAAGCATTGGCTTTCTTCAGCCACCACTGGGTGTGGGATAAAGAGAGGGCTGTCAATCCCGGGGGAACTCAGCGGAAACGGGATCTGTCACACAGCTATTGTCATACAAAAGGAAAAAATGGAAGTGAGTTGAGGGATAGCTTTTTAACAGGGTATGTTGATTAAATGATAGCCATGGGAACTGAACCTAAAGAAAAGCAAACATCATTAAGTCTTTAGAAATCTGTGTTAGTTGCTTAAAATTTTAAATGGCGTGGGATACAGTTAAGAACTACAGATATTGCCAAACCAGCCTTTGGCAGAAAGGAGAAGAGAAATACCCCCAAATTTTCTTCTGTCTGCCTCATGCTACAATTGCCAGCCACTTCACAAATCCCTTTGGAAGCAGGAGACAAGGCAGCCACAGTTTTGCAGTCCCAGGTATGAAATGCACAGGGCAGAGCAAGGAAGACGTCATCATGACAGGCCAAGGGGAAATGCCCACCACTCACTCTTTTAAAGTGCACTCTCAACGCCATGGCAAGAGGGCATGCTATCAGCCACCTTTCTGCTCAAGGCTGCCAATGACATCAAGGAAGAAAGGATGCATCTTCTCAGAGGTCTGCAAAGCACCACAGGAATGCAGCTTACTTTCTTCTCTAACTTCTCTTGTTCCTCTCATGGAGTTAGTTGCTGGTTACCTTCTGTCTCCAGAGTGCCGGTTCCTGCTTGTCCTCGCTCTGCTCTGATAGTTCACATATCAAAGACCAGCTGCCCTACTTCTCAAACCTCTCCTTTCAGTACCACGCATAACCTGTTGCTTTAATGCTCCAAGCACTCTCCACAACACCATAGCATGCCTTTCATGATTTTCTTCATATCCTCTTCACCATTAGCTCAACTTGATTTTACTTTTTTATTTACTGTCTCTCTATCACAACTAGAATATAAATTCCAGAAGTAGATTCCCACTGTTTCATTCTCACATGAAACCTCAGAACCCCCAGAAGGAGGCCCAGCACGTGCAAGGCCTGCAAGATTCCTTAAACGAACGAGAGAATGTGCTGACGAACTATTTGAGGTATTTAATCTTCACATTGCTTTTTAGTTATTTGTTTCTTACTTGTTGCCTAGTCATGACTTGTTCAAATAACTTTTTTCCCCAAGTGTGGTTTAGATGCGTATTGTGGTTCCTATAGGTTGAAGAACTAAAACAATTCCTACCACCCTTCCTTCAGATTATCAAGCAATGTAAAAACTGAACAAATTGCTTTAGACAGAGGAAGCTGATCTCCTTTGATTTTAGAAACAAAACCATCTTTCCTCTTTCTAACTGTGGGGTTGGAGGGTCACAAGGAGTGACCTCCTAATTACCAAACCCCACAAACACTCCTCAGTACTTATCTTCCTTGACTTCTCTGGGTTATCTGACACTCATGCACACTCCTTCCTTTAAAAAAAAAATTGTGCAGGGGTTTGATTTACTGATTAAGTGATTGGCTTAGAAGTAGGTGGGAGACTGGATCCTTTGTGAAACTAAATCCATTTTGGTAAATCTAGTTGTTACTTTTAAAGTGATAGGGTTTTCAGCTTAAAAGTAAAATGCAAAGCTTGACAAACATGTTAAAAATTCATTATACATATAATTTATCAAAATTTTTCAAAATCATGGGAAGAATAAATACGGAAATAAAAGAAGAAAAATTAAATCCCATCATAGAGGTAGTAGATTTAAAAGTTTTAGATAGTTGTCATATATACATGGACTTTAAGAAAACAGAAATGAGTTTATATTGCAATGTTTTTTGGAAAACAGTCTTTGTTCTTTAAAATACACTGTATTTATTCTTTCTTATGCAGACATATCAATACAATATTATAAATGTAGTGTGACTATCTCATAAGATTTACTAAATGTAAATATCATCATTTGATAATCTCCATTTTTCTAGTTTAAAATAACCTGATTAATATCTTTGGATATATATTTTGTGATGTGAACCTACTATAAAAAACTAACACAATTTTCACTTATAACAACCTCTGTAAATAGGAAACTAATGTTTACTTTCCTACATTAGTGTTCCTCTTTTGTTTCTGTTTACACAAAGCTGTTGCTTCTTTTGTAGATGTAGCTTTATCTAGACTCTTCAGAATAATCATGGAGTAAGCTAGACATGCTTGACTTATTCCTAATATTAGGAGATATTGCTTATAGAAACTGCTACTTTGAACCCACTTTTCAAACTTTCGAGGTCATAGTAAGCACAATGACCAAACAAATAGAGAACTGATTATTTTCCTAAAATGGAAATTCTGAACTCAGTCACTCTGAAAGATTTATAATTCCAACTTTTTAGTACAGTTTTTAAGTAGCTAAGAATTGGGGCTCCGGGACTTTCACATTTAAAATCAAATTAATTACTGTATTTTGATCAGGCAATAATAGGCCTGCATCCTCAGAGGACAAAAATTGCCAGAACAGACTAGCTTATCCCTTGGATATAACAAGTATGTTCTATTAACCATGGTCCCCACAACTCGTATATCAAACACCTCATTTCTGATATTCAAATTATCCCACTCACATGTATTTACTGCCTGATTCATTACAGGAATTAGATTTGGGACCTGTATAATTTTCTATTAGGGTTTCTAAAAGCAACTTGGAGAGAAACAGGTTTATTCCAGCTTAAAACCCTCAGATGATACTCCATCACTGAGGAAAGTCAGGAAAGGAACTCAAGGCAAGAACCTGGAGGTAGGAACTAAAGCAGAAAGGACCGAGGAGAAAAGCTGCTCACTGACTCTATCACCGTGGCTTGCTCAACCTGCTTTCTTATGCAACCCAGGATCATCTACCGAGGGATGGCACCACCCACATTAGGGCCTCCCACATTACACATCATTCAAGAAAATGGTCTATAGAACCATAAGACCATCTTCTGAGACAGTCACCATCACCAGTTGATTTCTTCACCATGTTAACACCACCAAGTGCATGAACACAAAGATGGATGCTGTAGGTCCATCACTCAACGTAATTGAGAGCCAGAATAATCAGAGATATTTGAGGTTGTTTCCTGGCCTAATAGTGCTTGTCATTTCACAGTACTTTTTAATAAAGTGTATTCTCTAAAAGAACAAGGCAAACTATCCTGTGTAAGTACATGAACCAATAGCGTGGTCATTTATTATCACTATGGAGAATTGTGCAGAGACATAATTGTATGTGCAGTACTTTTATACAGCTGTTGGTGCTGTGGGTATGTTTACATTGCATCATCACAAACAGGGTCTGTGCTGTGCTACGAAGTTATGGTGGATATTCCATTACCAGATAATGGGAATATTTCAGGTACATTATAATCTTATGAGACCATCGTCAGATACGTAGTCTAGAATTCTCTGAAATATCATGGTGCAGCACATGAGTGTACAAGAATACCCACTGTGAAAACTGTAGGAATATTAAACCAAAGGCATTTTTTGGGATAGTCTTGGTTTGTAGAGGTAGCAATAGAGCCCATGTCCCATTGTCTTCTAAACACAATTGTTACTAAAAGAAATTACTATAACTCCCCAGGGGAGACCTTGCCTTAGAGGAGGTAGGAATGGAGGTGGGTTGGGGGGAAGACTGGGGGGTGGGAGGAGGGAGGACAGGGGTATCCATGGTTGATATGTAAAACGAATAGAAAATCTCTTTAAAAAATTACTCCAATAGTCACATACAGAACACGATATTAAAATTTTATATTTTTATATAAATTTATGTTAGTCGTTTCTCTGGCTTTACCCATTCATCTTCTTGCTGGTAAGGTGTGTTACTCGGTACTCCGGTTGTAGGTAGCAGAATCCCACTGTAGCTTGCTCTGAAAGGCAATGGCTACCAACTGGTTATCAGACAGTTCAACATAGGCGGTATCCTTCTGTGAATCTTGATTTGCGAGAACAGCTGAAGCATTCCCTCAATTGTGAAATCTGCTCGCTGTGATTTGAGATGAAGAGCTCTACCTCACAATCAAAACTTCACTCTAGCATTGTCTCCCACTTTGTTCACAACGTGTGAATCCAGAACATGCATTATTATCAAACATCTCTTTGGTTGGATCTCACTATTCCTGCGGTTGCTCTGAGCTTGTTTTGACAATTGCTTTCTGATTTTATGATGCACCTGTTATCATTCCTCCTTTTTATTTTAAAAATGTTTTAAAAAATCAAGTTATGTAGTTTTTGTGTATACTATTTTTAAGATGTATGTGTGCGAGTGAATGTCACGTGTGTGTTGCTGTTCACAGAGGCTTGAAGGGGCCTTCATGTCTCTTGGAGCTGGAGTTACAGATGGTTGTGAGCTGCCTAGCATGGGTGTTGATAGTCAAATGCAGATGCTTTGCAAGAATGGCAAGTTCTTTTGGCCACTGAGCCATCTCTCCAGCCCTGAGTACACCATCTTTATATACGCACTCATCTCAAAAATCTGTCTTATGCATAGTCGCTATACGTGAAATATGTTTTCATTTTGTTTTTAGATATAACATCTGCTAAAAAGAAAATGATGAGAAATGAGAAAATAAAACTAGTAAGAAAAATAAGTTGATTGTTGTATTTTCTTCTACATTCATTCTAATGTCTTTCAAAAATATTTATGTTTTGAGAATGTACATTTCAATTGTGTTTTTTCCCCTCACTCAACTTCTCCCCCACTTAGCTACCTACCCAACTCCATGTTCTTTCTCTCTCTTAAAGACAAAAAAAGTATACGTAAAAGCCATAAAGTCTGATTCATGGTGGCCAACTATTCCTGAGCATGGGACCTGACTTGCAGTGTGGATGATATACCCAGTGTCACCCCATTGGAGAAAAGTGAGTGCCACTCTCCCATATTCTATCAATTGCAGGTAGGTTCTTGGTAAGTGATGGGACTATGCCCATCTACTTATTTCTTAAACCATCAATTTCTATTATCTTTTTGCTTTTTTTAAACCTCATTCTACATATTCCTTTTCACTGTTGGTGTTACCAACCAGGTTATATACCTCTAAAAAGCTTAGTCTTGGTCTAATAAGCTATATAAAGATGAGGACCTTTCCCATGTATTTCATGTAGCAAATACTTTTCAAACCAGATTTCCAACTAAACTGCAGGTTTACCATTAAAGATGTTAGAGGTAATTACAAAAATCTATAATTAATTTCGATGTTTTTAGTGAAGATCATCACCATTGCTATATCTTTTATTTGGAAAAATAGAAGTCCTATAAACCATTCTATTAAAGAAAGGAATTTAAACCTCAAAACCTAATTATTTTTTGAGCAATATTAAGGGATGGAATTTTGACTCAACAAACATGGCGATAATAAAATCTAATTTTATAGAGCTATGTTTGGCCTTGCATCTTTGTCAAAGAAAATGAAAAACTATTAGGACATTGCAATAAAATCTTCATGATTATAGACAAACATTTTGGCAAAACCCCATTGTGAACAGTTTGCTTTATATAAACAACATAATAACAAAATAGTGTTTCAATGGCCACCACAACTAATCAAATGCTTTCAGTCTACTTTTTAAATAGAAGAATGCTTTTGTGTTCATGGAAGCCTCCCGATCAAATTCATTTGTTCTTCTATGAATAGCTAAAGCACTAGGCTGGAATATGTACAAAGAACCTGTGTTGGAAAAATGTAACAGAGTGTTTAATAACACTAAAAATAAGGTTAACTGTCATTGACAGTGATTATTTTGTCTTTGATAAGAGAAGCCTATGGTGTAATTTCTTACATATGTCAAACTGGAGGTAATTATCATTACCATAGATGGAAAAACTATATTAAATGTATACATAAAATAAGGTGAATGTCAGAACCCCAAATTCCATCATGGACTTCACAGGCAAATGCTGGTTTAGTATATTATCTACAAAACACTTGCAATTTTTGTTTCGCTTTGTTTTGTTTTTCAAGACAGGGTTTCTCTGTGTAGCCCTAGCTTGTCCTGTAGACCAGGCTGGACTTGAACTCACAGAAATCTGCCTGCCTCTGCTTCCTGAGTGCTAGGATTACAGGCATGCATCACCATATCTGGCCAACACTTGTAAATCATATCATTGCTTTGGGGTGACAAAATAGAGACTTGAGCAAAGGTCATTCACAGGTCACCACAAAAAAATGAATATGGACTGTCTGAAGCACTATCCTGCTGACCTCTCCCTCTGCTCATCTACAAAGTTCTAATGTTAGTTACCACATCCAATACAGAGACTTCTTGAAGATCTGGGTCACAAAGCTGTGAAAGACTAGCTACAACCAAAAACTTTGGAAAGGAACAGTGCATCTTTCTGTCTTTATCCAGTGTTCCATCCAATACTGTTGAAATGAGAATGCTTCTTGAGTTCTTTAGGATGACACTGTGCAAAATTTAGTTGTAAAATGTTTTGTCTTTGTTTATTCAACTTTTATGCATGAAGTATTTTTTAGAAGATTTAAAAAGTATTAGCTAACATTCTGTCTCCATTTTCACTCATTCACTTTTCTTGAATAATGCAGCTGTGTAATGTGTTCAACTGATATGTTCTTTAATAGTGCCCCATTCACATGTAAAAAGTTTTCTGTTCTTCCCATGAGCCTTTAGAGACCTTGGATGAAGCCAAGTCTAAGCTGGAGTCTTATTCTCAACTTGTGTTGCTGTTAAAAGATCTCTTCAGAGTCAAAAAGTCAACCTCATGACCCCAAACTTAAATCCCTCTCCCTATTTTGACTCTAATATTCTTGATGCTCAGAGCAGCCCCTATCCCTCTGAAAGGTGAAGGGGAATTGTCAGAAAGGAAATTCTTGCCATTAACAACCCCAAACTTTAGACCTTGAGCCTGAAGATATGAAAGAACACTGTTGGCAAATTGACACCAGTCACAAAAGGCTTTGAAAATTAATTCAAAAAGAGTTTGCACATGTTGTCAAATCCCTGAACAATGTTTCCCTGATCCAAGTGAGCCGTTATGAGAAGTCGGAAATCTCCCATAACAAGCAAATGATTATGAGTGGAATGAGCTGAATTGATTGGAGCTGACATTTGACATCTGGGCGTATTTCCCATGCCTTGAATAAAGAGATGGTTCATGTTTTCTGAAAAGCCAACTATTATTTCCTGCAAGAACTTTCTCTTACAGCAGATTTGCTGCTGAAAGTAAGCAGTCCAAAGCCATCCCAACTGGGAATGGCATATAGTAGATGTCACACTATAACTCCATAACACTGAGTTAAGTACAAAAGAAAACTGAAGACGAGTGTGCAAGACCATTCCCATTTCATCATGTCTGGAAGATGACAGTGGGTTCCAAATCTCAGAACATGTGGAAGCATCTGCTGACTAAACAGCCTCCTTTTGCTTCCCAACCACTCCCAGAACTTAGTCACAAAATCAACTTCAATCATCTGCCCTATCTTGGGAAGTGTGTGTGTGTGTGTGTGTGTGTGTGTGTGTGTGTGTGTGTGTGTGTGTGAAAATAACTGTTCAGATTATTGTCTGCATCACTCTACTTAACACTGGGGCAAAATAAATAAATAAATACAACCTTGCTAAAGTATCTGGCACCCACAGTGTTCAACCTGCGGCCCTCTTCTATGATCCTTGCATAATTAGTGAGGAGAACTGCACTCAATAAGGCTAAGGAAAGGAAAAAACATGCCCAGCTTTGAAATTCAGATAAGGTGGTTTTATGGTTTTAATTACATTGTAATAACTACATAGAAGTAAATATACTCTTCCTGTTTTAAGTTAGGTGAACATCTGTCATAAATAACTCCACTGCTCTTTCTTTTGTAAACTAATTACACAATAGCCCCTATAAATTCATGGAGTGTTAGGATGCAGAACTTAATTATATAATTCACTTAACCAAATTTTTGCTCTTATTTTAGTGTTCACAATTCTCCACTTTTGCAAGACATGTAATCGGAACATGCTATGAATTGCCTCATGGGAAATTGTGATTAGAATGAAAGATAGTACGAAGGGCTTCAGAACTATAGCATTCTATCTATACCTGGGAGAACTAATGCCATTTACTTTGAAGGGGAACATATGTAATTACTATTCATTTACAAACAGACATGCACTATCATTAAGTCTCCCTAACCAATATGTAGTGTGGTTTTTCTGGTTCTGTGAAAAAGAAGTTAAAATTAATTAACTAATTTTATTAATTTTTCATGAGCCAGTGTACAATTTCTATGTACTGCATGCCACACATAGGTTATATGCTAGAACTCCAAAGGAAGACACACTGATACTATGCTCGGAGGAAAGGCACAGATCACTGGAATTGTTCAACAAAGGATATGTGTATAATATAGTCAAGGATCTCATAGAAACTCACTAAGAGCTAAAGAAGGCCTTCTGAAGTATAAAATCTGTTCTATGTCTTCAATCTTGCTTCAGAGATCAAAGGCTGAATACTCATCGATTCTGATAGACTTTCTTATATAGATGCTGTCTTAGTTAGGGTTTCTGTTGCTGTGAAGAGACCTCAGCAACTCTTATAAAGGAAAAACATTTAATTAGGGTGGCTTACATTTTAGAAGTTTAGTCCATTATCATCATGGTAGGAGATGGCAGCATGCAGACAGACATGGTGCTGGAGAAGTAGTCAAGTGTCCTTTATCTTAGATTGCTGGTAACAGGAACTGGTCTTTCTCACTGAGGTTTGGCTTGAGTACATATGAGACTCAAAGCCCACCTTCACAGTGGCATACTTCCTCCAATAAGGCCACACCTCCTAATAGTGCCACTCCCTTTGGGGGCCATTTTCTTTCCTATCACCAAAGGTGCCCATTTTCATATTAACTGACATTAGATCCAAGAAGTCAGTAAAAATGGGAAATGAAAATCCAGGAAAATGTTTTTTTTTCCCCCTGAGGGAAACATAGCCTCACTTACTATGTTGACTTGATGATTGACTGATTGATTTGATTGATTGATTGGATCAATGATAGATTTTTGTCTTCTTGCTCTCCAAAAGGACACTTCTCTTTTTGTAGCTTGACAACTTGCTACTGATGATCATTCAGTCAGGGCCCCAAAAGATATCAAGGTACTGGGCAGAACCATTTTTACAAGTCTTCTCCATGGCTTTCAGACAACTTAAAGATAAAATATGTATTAGTTCCCAAACTGACAAGAACAGAACATCTTACAGAAACAACTTAAGAAAGGGAACCTTTATCTGACTCACCACTTGAGGGCACAGTCTATCATGGCAGAGGTATGATGGCAGGAGCCTGAAGTGGCTGGTCACACTCAATCAGGAATCAGAGAATAAAAAGGAAGTAGTGCTTAGTTATAAAACCTCAAGACTCACCTTTAATGACATTTTTTTTTCCATTTAGGCTCCCCCTCTTACAGGCTCTACAGCCTTCCTGACACATATCTCCCACAAGCTGGGAACAGAATGTTCAAGCATATGAGCTCATTAAAAAACTTCACATTCACAACACTGAGGGTTGACTCTTGACTGACATCCTTTAGGTAGGAAAATCCTATTGACTCTGTTTCAAAGTAAAGTGCTAAAAAGGTGGGTAATTTTTCTTATATTGGCAAATTGAAAGTGTTTGGCCTTCATGTTCTGTGTAGGAAAATATAAATTAAGTTTTCTATGTAGAAAAGGTGAGCTATCTCTTATCTAAGCAATACTGTCTCTATAACAATAGAACAATAACTGATGATAATGGTTGCTGTGGAATAATCCTTTTGTACGCTGTGAAGATTTGTCACACAGGTTGGTTTAATAAAAAGCTGATTCGCTGGTAGCCAGGCATAAAGTATAGGTGTGACAAAAAAAAACTAAGAGAATTCTGGGAAGAAGAAGGGAGGAGTCAGAGGAGATGCTAGCAGATGCAGAGGAAGCAGGATATGTAGAAAATGAGGTAATAAACCATAAGCCATATGGCAAAGCATAGATAAGAAATATGGGCTAACTTAAGTTGTAAGAACTAGCTAGAAACAAGTCTGAGCTATTGGCCCAGTATTTGTAATTAATACTGAGTCTCTGTGTGGTAATTTTGAAGTGGGCTGCCTGGACAGGAAAACTCCATCTACAAATGGTAACTGCTATTCAAAAAACTCTGTTGTGCCAATTATTGTGACAAGTGTTTTACATGTGTCAAAATAAAAAGGTCAAAACAATTATGTGAGTCATGTCTATCATTCCCATTCCACAGAGAGAGCAGATTTTCTGAGATGTTAGGTAGCGTGCACACATGCGCATGCGGGTGCATTTAATTCACACTGGGTGATAATGCTTCCCCCAAGAGTCATGAACTATCTAACAAAAACATCAAGAATGCAAATGACAGCAAATTCTGGAGTGATGTAGGGAAAGGAGAACCCTTATTAACTGTTGATATTAGTACAAACTAGTGAAGCATTTTTGGAAAACAGTCAGAAGATTTCATGAAAAAAAGTAAAAATAAAACTATTCCACTACTGACCTTATTTGTTTCATGAAAACTAGTGGGAAGAAAAAATAAAACAACACATTGGATTACCATATAATCCAGCTATAACACTTCTGGACATATACCAAAACAACTTTATATCTTTCTACAGAGACACTTGTACATTTGTGTTCAATGCTACTCTGTTCTCAATATCTAGGAAACAGAACAATCAATATGTCCATAAACTGATAAATGAATGCTAAAATGTGGTACAACTATATAGTAGAATATTACTCAGCTGTAAAAAAAAATGAAACCACAAAATTTTTGGTTAAATAGAGGGAACTGGAAAAATTATATTGAGTGAAGTAACTGAGGCTGAGAGAGACAAATAACATATGTTTTGCCTAATACATTTTCCCTAGCTTCAGATCTTTTGTTTTACATGTCAAGCTTAGAAATCATGTAGAAGCCAGGGAATCAGAAATGGACTATGGCTGGTCCATCTAAGGAAATGGGCTACTAGAATATAGGTGAAATGAAGACAGAGAAAAAAATACTAGAGGCCAAAAGGGTCCACGTGGTGGTGGAATCGTAGAGTGGAGGGAATGAGGATGAGGGGAGGACTTAGTCAAAATTAAGTGTGCATGAGGAAGCCACTTGGGAGCATATGATTTTACATCCCAAATTAAAAAAAAAAAACACATATCAACAAAGGATAGGCGAATACATGTGATATGAAAAGAGTCAGGGAGGAAGACTATAGGAAGTTCAAGTTTTAGCAGAGAAAGCAGAAGAGGAATGAAGGAGAGAGAGGGGAGTGGGCTGCCTAAAACTAAGAATATATGAAGCATTAGCTCTTACACAAGTTACAAATTAAATTTATAACAAAAAGAGGAGTCTAAAAAGAGGAACCCCACACGGATATACAATGCTGCTCCCAAAGGACATGGTTTATTAGATAAAAACCTCCCGTAGATACCTTCCTAGGACTTATTGGTTAGAGGCACCCCAATCAACACAGGCTGCTATCATTGCTCTTGGTTGCCCACCATAAACTAGATGATAAGATCCTATTGCTGAAAACACTATTCACTCTATCTACATTGAATGCAGGATGCAGAGAAATGAGCCGGGACTGACCAGGTGACTCTCTTCCTATTGGATAACTTTCATGTTGCTGAAATTATTATGAAGAGATTAGATATCATTGATCTTATCCAGAGCTGATCCCTGCATGCTTCCATACTGAATTGGTAGGCAAAGTATGCACATGGGTGAAATAGTGGCAAAACTATTTATGGGGTTAATAACCACTCTCTTTATTGTATTTGAGGCCTGCACCACAAGAAGGAATTCATGACTGGTACTGCCAATGTGGCCAAACCGCATTGCAATAGAAGTCATAGCCCCAAGTGGGGAAACCTTTGCTAAATGATCATGATGTCAAACTGTCTTCTAAATATCTCTGGTTTTATTCATGGATTTTTTTTCTGCTCTCAACCTTAGGCAGCAAGCTTCTTATTGATACAGTGATTTTGCAGAAAGTCATAATTCTTCTACATGCTGAGAATAAGAGACTGTGTGTGGTGGTATTGTGTTCACCAAAATATTGTGTACTCTAATAAACTTATCTGGGGTCAGAGAACAGACAGCCACTAGATACAAAGGCTAGAAAATGGTGGCACTCACACCTTTAATCCTAGCATTCCAGAGATAGAAATCCCTCTGGATCTCTGTGAGTTCAAGGCCACATTGGAAATAGCCAAGCATGGTGACACATGCCTTTAATCCCAGAAAGCCAGCCTTTAATCCCAGGGAGTGGTGGTAGAAAGCAGGAAGATATATAAGGCGTGAGGGCAAGAAACTAGAGGCATTTGGCTGGTTCAGTTCAGCTGAGATTCATTCCGGATGAGGACTCAGAGGCCTCCAGTCTGAGGAGACAAGACCAGCTGAGGATCCGGCGAGGTGAGATAGCTGTGGCTTGTTCTGTCTCTCTGATCTACCAGCATGGACCCCAATAACTCGCCTCAGGTTTGATTTTATTAATAAGAACTTTTAAGATTCCTGCTACAACTGTGAGTTCTCAGCCACAGATGGGACATCTATTTCTTCCAGCCCACCAAGGCTCAGGAAACATCACTCAAGAGGGTCTGGAAAGGATGTAAAAGCAAGAAGATGGGGAGGAATGCTATGAAATGCTGTCTTCTGTACATGTGTAGCACGGCTGTTGCACATAAACTCAAAAACTATGATTATCTTCACAAGATCTGCTTAAGATTAAGCCAATTAAAAACTCAAGCATGGCAGAGGAAGGTACTTTTGGTGCCCCCATCCCCAGCCGAGGAGCTGTTGCCAGGTGATGGATGCTACAAAAAGCAGAGTCACTTCTCTCAGAGGGGTTACCAGTGGCAGGTTCTTCACGTACCAGTGATGCATCACAGCTATTAATATGTGGGAAGTATTAATTGACTTCATTGGAATATATGGACATTGAAATAAAAAGGGAAATATATCAGGGAGAAGGCCAGGAGGAAGTGGACAGGGGTTTTTGGTGAGGGATGTGATTATAATATACTCTGTACATTTATGAACATTTCAAAGGATAGAATAAAAGTACTTCTTTCTAAAAAAAAAAAAAAAAGTATAATAGTGTAGAATTTCCCAACCATACCAAGTCAACAGAGACCAGAGTAAGTGCTCCTGGCCTGTATTATCAAAAAGTTACTCTATCAAAACTTATCAAATATATGCAAAAAATAACCTGAACATTTATGTAAGGGATATGTTTTTCCCTTTATCTAGAAGAGTGACGTTTTAAAGGTTAGGGTAAATGAGATGTCAAAAATGAATATATTTGTTGTTTTGCAATTATGTTTGATTTTTTAAAAGAACTTCATAGTATGTTGTGGATATTTTGTTGGTGTTCTAACAAATAAAGCTTTCTTGGAGCCAAAGGGTGAAGCTAGCCACTAGTTAACCATAGAGGTCTGGAGGTCTGTACAGAGAGGAACAGGAAGTGATAAAGCAGGGCAGAGATTGGACTTTTTTGAACTGAAAAAAAAAAATGGAAGAGGAAGGAAGAGCCTGTGGCTGCTATCCTGCTTCTCTGATCTTTCAGGTTTTACCTCGGTATCTGGCTCCTGGTTTTTATTGATAAGATTAATTAGATTTATACTTCAATAGTAAAGGTAAATTACATTTAATTTTGCAAAGTACATTTCTAAGCTACACTTGCACAGAACATAAGAAATAAAATTAACTTTAGTAATTATGTAGTCCTACCAAATACAGATATACTGATAGCAGCAGAACTTGCCAATAAGTAATTTATGATGAAAAGTATTCTAATCAATCATCTAAAGATAAGTTTCAGGGCCCACAGGATGGGTATGGGGATAAAAGCATCTGCTATGCGGAGGCTATGGCCTCCACACATTGGACCCCCCCCCAACACACACTAATAAATAATGAAAAAGAAATTTCTAATGTATCATTAACACAACATTCCCACAATTTGGCTGTAATACATGAATTTCTCAATATATAATTAAAGACAGACTCACTTTAAGAATGGCTAGTGTGATAAATGAAATACTAATTAAAAAAAATCTTTAAAATTATCTTTGATTGCTTACTTTCTCTCATCACAAAGATCACAAAGATCCACCAGGCTTAACTCCCAAATATCTCTGCCCATTTCTTTCCATCTCCATTATCACTGACCAAATTCCCTGATACTTCTACTTCATTCTACCAAAATAAACATTTTATGGGATTTTTTTTTAAATAAAAATATTCTTACCCTTCCAGAGTGATCTGTTTTTAAAAATCTTAATTTGATAGTCATCTAATCCTGCAGGATTCTCCCATGCTTTATTTCAATTAATACAATGGCTTCCTGATGTTTTTACAATATGTGTAAATATTCTTATCGTGGCCCATGAGAACAGTGGCTTATAAAGCTTCATCATCTTGTCTTTTCTTTCAATGTTCCGGCACAGAAATCATAGGTTCTATTTGTGTGTTGTACAGACTCTCGGGACTACAAATGCTGTTGCCCCTGGTGGAATTCCATTTATATCTCTATTCATCTGATAATTGCTGCTAGGTTATAATTTGTCAGGTCATTTGTTAACTTCTAACTTGTCATATCTTTCTGACAAGGTCAGAACCTTCTATTATATGCACTCAGATCATCATCTATCTGACTTCATAGTTTTTTCAGAAGCGTAATTATATTTAGCTGAATATTTATTAGTTTAGCATCTCTCACTGTTAAATTCTGTTAAAGAAAGGGCCACGTCTCCCATAAGTCTCGGGCATTTGAATACTTAGTGACTGGGGAGGAGTAGGTGGTGTGGCCTTGCTGGTGGAAGTATGTCACTAGGGGTGGGATTGGAGGTTTCTAAAGTCTTGTGCCTCTTAGAGCTGGTTCTCTCAGCTTCCCGCTTGCACAAAGAGATGGGAGCACTCCGCTATGCTTGCCTTCACATCCTTGTTCCACCATCAAAAACTAACAATCTGGAGCTATAAGCCAAATTAAATGATTTCTTTTACAACCTGTCTTGGATATGGGGTTTTATCATAGCAATAGTAGAGAGTTCCTAAGATGGGACATATTCAGTTTTTCCAGAACTGGGCATTTAACATACCACACACGAAGTGTTCAATTAGTATTTATGCAAGAAATGCAAATGAATGGAAATTCTTCATCTTGACAGAGAACTGGTGATATTTTATCTACCCCAACTGTCTTGAAGAAGACAATACCCTATGCTAATATTAAATTAGAAATATGTATATAATAATTATATTTGTTGAAACTGAGATTCAGCTACTAAACTATGAAAGTTGTTTTTTGTTTATATTTTTAGCTTTTCGGATGGTGTCTCACTACGTTTCCCAGGCTGGTATTCGACTTGGTGAGCTTAAATGATCCTTAGCCTTCCAAGTAGCTAAAATGCAGGTGTACACCGTGGAAATATTGATGAGGAAAAATTGTCTCTACGATTATTTCAGACAAACAAGATTTATGTCACAAACAGCTTTTTGGTTTGGTTCAAAGGAAATAGAGGAGATAATTAATTATTTTGTTCTTCTTAAATACCAAAAACTGTGTGGTATTTCACATGTTTTCACACATTAAAATTACCATGTAGGTTGATGTCGTAGAAGAGAAAACTGAGGCTCAAATAATATAGATAATTCCAAGTCACATGGTCAGTAACAAATCCATTTCAATTTATAATTATTATTATGTAATTCTAACTCTAATAAGAAATAATTCAGGTCTCCCCACAAGACACAAAAAACTCAAAAAACCATCACAGTCTATTGTCATCTTGCAGTGTAGCATTATTTTTCCCCTGGAGTCATCTTTTCTAGCAAAGCATAGGAAGCAATTAGAGCAAATTTGGAGTCATATGACCTGCTTAGCAAACAAATAAAGAGAAGTAAATATGGCCACAAATTTTCATTCAGTGACCTCCCTATGATCTTTATTCCCATTCATTAACATATGGTTTAAATTTTGCCCTTTCAGTGAGTTGTAGCAAAAGTACATTCAAATACATTTTAAATGAAACTCTGTGTCTATGCATCGATGGGAAGAAAGTGTTTTGTTGAGATCCACCAGAAGCAAATTGGCTAGGTTTCCCCTTTTCATAAACCATGGCATTTTTATGTATATATGTGCTCAGGCATGTTTCAGAAAAGGAATATTTTCTTACTATTACTTCTCATAACTTTCTTGCTTGGCTGAAAAGTAAAAATGAATTGTATAATGTATTAAATAACAAAATTGTATTGGAAATTGGAAATTTCACTCCAGTTATTATAAGTTAATTTAAGAATTTAGAGTTTCCTGACACATGTGATTGAGTCTTACATGAAATGACGCAAAATACCCAGCTTTTACTATCAAAGTATATCCTACTATTACAGGAAAACATTATTAACCTTCAACAGTTTTTTTTTTCAGATAGGATCTCATTTAAACCAGCCTGGCCTCAAACTCCCTAAATATCAAATGATGATCTTGAACTTCTGATTCTCCTGCCTTGACCTCCCAGGTGCTGTGACGGTAATCATTTACTGACATCCTTTGCTTACATTCATCTTAATTAGCCAACAAAAAATATGTTAATTTTTTTACTTAAATGCTAAATATTTTCCCTAGTCTCTAAGAAAATGCAAATTATGTATTTGAACTCATAAAACACAGAAAGTGTAAGTAAGTATTAGCTCCCTGTTATTGTAACAGAATATATGAAATAATTAACATAAACAGAAAAAAGTTGTATTTAGGCTTATGACTTGGGAGATTCTAGCACATAGATGGTTGACTCTGTTGTTTGGAGGCTAGGAAGGGCCAGCACATCATGAAGGAAAGGTATAACAGAGAAAGCCAACTTACTTCATAGTCAGGAATGAAAAGAAAAAGGGACTGAAACAAGATCTCTCCAAGGTATGTCCCCCAGGACTTAAAATCCCCACTAAGTCCACCTTCTAAGGCTCCATCACACCCCAATAACATCACAGCCTAGGATCTACTCTTCAACCTTTTTGTCCTTGGGGATTGCATCTGAACAATAGCAGAGAGTTTACATAAAACAAGTCTTCAAGAAGGCATACTTCAACAGCAGTAGTCTGAGTTAGTCAATGGCCTCAACAGGAAAAAACTCAGCCATCCAGATCTGAGTTTTAGTGGAAGATGTCTGTGGAGTATTCAGTAAAAAAAGGAAACAATCAGTGCAGATGATCTGACAAATCTCCTGTGAGAACAGGGAAAACCTACACAACAGAATCTTGACTTACTCTATCCTCTTTCCTCACCTCAGTCAGATACAAGCCCTATTCTAGGCCAGTGTTGCCAAACTGTGCAGGTCCTTCAATCTTCATCTCCTGGTGAAAGTACAGAGTGAGACCTCAGTAGGGACAAACCACCAGAACTTCTCATCTGTCTGTTCCTCAGACTCTAGGCAGTAGAGGCCATAGACCAAGCAAATAAGGACAGGAGGTTATTTTTTCCATTTGGTCCCACTGATGGGGTAGAGGTACTACCTTAGCCATTAAAAAAGAGGGAGAGAAAATGGGACACAGTTCAGCCTTGGCAAATGTTCTGCATTAGGATAGACAAGACAAAGAATAAAAGTTATCTAATACCAAACAGTTAGCCCTGAAAATATACACATACAAGTAACATTATGAAGACTGATCAGGATATATTTATGTATTTAGAACACACAAACACACACACACACACATAATGTTTTTATACACACACACATATATATGTATGTATGTATGTATATATATGTGTGTGTGTGTATATATACACCTATGCACATATACATATATATGTAACAAAATTTAAAGAAAATAGAAGCCATGAATTTGGAAGAGAATAAGGGGTGTACCTGGAAGGATTTGGAGGGAAGAAAGGAAAGGAGATAATGTAATTATATTATAATCTAAAAATAAATAAATGAAAATGGCCCCCCACTACCACCCATCACTGTCCCAGTTGCAAGCAAGCAAGGAAGACTCCTGGGGACATGCCTCCCCACCAATACCCCCCATCAGACCTTGCAATATACAAGACCCTTTAACTACCCCAAACCTACCCATCCCCGTGTGACTTCAGCAGCCCTGAGACACAAAATCCACCAGATCTGATTGGACCAAGAGTGATCCCCTGAGACACAGACACAGCAAGCACCTACTGGACTAAGAGCAGCTACCTCAGACACAGACACCTCTTGCACCCACTGGAGGAAGAGATGTGTAGATGCCACTTCAAAAATACATAAAACAAGACAAAGAGCAACATGGTATCACCAGAATCTAGTGATTCTACAATAGCAAAACCTGAACATCACAATGTAGAAGAAGCAGCAGAAAGTGACCTTAAAAATAACTTTATGAAGATGATAAAGGTCTTTAAAGAGGAAATGAAAAATTCCCTTAAAGAATTTGAGGAAAAGCCAGGTGGTGACGGCTGCGGCGGCGGCGGCGGGGGCAGCACTCAGGAGGCAGAGTCAGGCGGATCTTTGTGAGTTAGAGGCCAGCCTGGGCTACAGAGTGAATTCCAGGAAAGGCACAAAGCTACACAGAGAAACCGTGTCTCGAAAAACAAAAAACAAAAACAAAAAAAGAAAGAAAGAAAAGAAATTGAGGAAAAGACAAACAAAAAATTGGAAGAAATCAATAAATCCCTTAAAGAAAGCAAAGAAAAGCAAGAAAAAGATATTAGACAGATGAAAGAAACACTTCAAGACCTGAACATTGAAATAGAAGCAATGAAGAAGACACAAACAAAGGGAATGCTGGAAATAGAAAATCTGAGTAAACGAACAGGAACTACAGATGCAAGCATAACCAACAGAATACAAGAGATGGAAGAGAGAATCTCTGGTGTGGAGGATACAATAAAGAAATAGATTAGTCATTCAAAGAAAACACTAAAGCCAAAAATGTCATAACACAAAATATCCAGGAAATCAGGGACACCATGAAAAGACCAAACCTAAGAATAATAGGGATAGAAGGAGAAGAATACCAACTCAAAGGCACAGAAAATATGTTCAACAAAATCATAGGAGAAAACTTTCCCAACTTAAAGGAAATACCTATGAAGATACAAGAAGCTTATAGAAACCAAATAGACTAGATTTAAAAAAAAAAAAACCCTTACCACATAATAATCAAGCCATTAAACATAGAGAAGAAAGAAAGAATATTAAGAGCAGCAAAGGAAAAATGCCAAGTAACTTATAAAGGCAGACCCATCAGAATAACACCTGACTTCTCAATGCAGACTCTAGAAGCCAGAATGTCCTAGACAGACATAATGCAGACACTAAGAGACTACAGATGCCAGCCCAGACTACTATACCCAGAAAAACTTTCAATCACCATAGACAGAGTGCACAAGATATTCCGAGAAAAGAAAAATCAGATTTAAACAGTACCTATCCACAAATTCAGCCCTACAGAAAGCACTAGAAAGAAAAATCCAAGCAAAGGAAGTTAGATGCACCCATGAAAACACAGGCAATAGATAACCCCACAGCAGCAAATCTTGAAGAAGGGAAATATACATACACTACCACCAAAAGATAATAGGAAATAACAACCCTTGGTCATTAATATCCTTTAATATCCATGGACTCAATTCACCTATAAAAATACACAGGCTAACAGAGTGGATATGAAAAAAGGAGCCATCCTGCTACATACAAGAAACATACCTCAACTTCAAAGACAGACATTACCTCAGAGTAAAAGGCTGGGAAAAGACTTTCCAATCAAATGGGCTTAAGCAAGCTGGTATAGCTATCCTAATAATTAACAAAATAGACTTCAAACTAAAATCAGTCAAAAGAGATCAGTAAGGACATTACATATTCATCACAGGAAACATCCACCAAGATGAAGTCTCAATTCTGAATATTTATGCTCCAAATATAGGAAAATATATGTAAAAGAAACAATACTGAAACTTAAACTGCACATCAAACCCCACACACTAATAGTGGGAGAATTCAACACCCCACTCTCACCAGAGGACAGGTTTGCCAGACAGAAACTTAACAGAGAAATAAGGGATCTAAAAGATGTTATGACTCAAATGGACTTAATAGTTACAGAACACAACTAACACAAAACAATATACATTCTTCTCAGCACCCCATGGAACTCTCTCTAAAATCGACCACATATTCAGTTACAAAGCAAATCTCAATAGATACAAAAAATTGGAATAACTTCCTTATTTTATTGGACCACCATGGCTTAAAGTTAGATTTCAACAACAACAAAAATTATAGGAAGCCTACAATCTCATGGAAACTGAATAATGCTCAACTGAATCACCAATGTGTCAAGGAAGAAATAAAAAAAGAAATCAGACTTCCTAGAATTCAATGAAAATGACTGTACAACATACCCAAACTTATGGGACAGTGCTAAGAGGAAAATTCATACCATTAAATGTCCACATAAAGTTGGAGAAATCTCACACTAGAAACTTAACAGCACATCTGAAAGCTCTAGAACAAAGCAAAGTAAACTCATCCAGGAGGAATAGACGCCAGGAAATAATCAAATTGAGGGCTGAAATCAATAAAATACAAAAAAAAAAAACAATACAAAGGATCAATGAAACAAAGAGTTGGTTCTTCGAGAAAATCAAGATAGACAAAAGCCTATCCAAACGAACCAAAAGGAAGAGAGACAACATCCACATTAACAAAATCAGAAATGAAAAGGGAGACATAACAACAGACAACAAGGAAATCAAGAGAATCATCAGGTCATACTTCAAAAACCTGTACGCCACAAAATTGGAAAATCTAAAAGAAACGGATAATTTTGTGCATAGATACCACTTACCAAAATTAAATCATGATAAAAATAAACAATTCAATAGATCTATAACACCCAAGGAAAGAGAAACAGTCATTAAAAGTCTCCCAAGCAAAAAAAAGCACAGAACCAGATGGTTTCAGCTCAGAATTCTACCAGAATTTCAAAAAAGTGTTAATACCAATACTCTTCAAATTGTTCCACACACTAGAAACAGAGGGAACATTACCAAACTCTTTTTATGAGGCTACAGTTACCCTGATACTCAAACCACACAAGGATGCAAAAAAGAAAGAGAATTACAGACCAATCTCCCTCATTAACATTGATGCAAAACACTCAATAAAATATTGACAAACCAAATCCAAGAACACATCAAAAAATTATTCACCATGACCAAGTAGGCTTCATCCCAGAGATGTAAGGATGGTTCCTCATATGAAAATCTGTCAATGTAATATACCATATAAACAAACTGAACGAAAAACCCACATGATCATCTCATTAGATGCTGAAAAACCTTTTGACAAAATCCAACACCCCTTCATGATAAAGGTCTTGGAGAGATCAGGAATACAAGGAACATACCTAAACATAATAAAGGCATTTTACAACAAGCCGACAGTCGACATCAGATTAAATGGAGAGAAACTCAAAGCAATTCCACTAAAATCAGGAACAAGACAAGGCTGTTCACTCTCCCCATATCTAGTCAATATACTACTCAAAGTTCTAACTAGAGCAATAAGACAACAAAAGGATATTAAGGGAATACAAATATTGGAAAGGAAGAAGTCAAACTTTCACTATTTGCAGATGATATGATAGTATACATAACTGACCCCAAAAATCCCATAGCTGATAAACACCTTCAGTAATGTGTCAGGAAAAAAGATTAACTCAAAAAATCAGTAGCACTCCTATATACAAATGGTAAATGGGCTGAGAAAGAAATCAGAGAAACATCACCCCTTTTAATAGCCATAATAAATCATATAAAATACCTTGGATTAACTCTAACTAAGCAAGTGAAAGACCTGCATGACAAGAACTTTAAGTCTCTGAAGAAAGAATTTGAAGAAGATATCAGAAAATGGAAAGATCTCCCATGCTCATGGATAGGTATGATTAATATAGTAAAAAATGACAATCTTACCAAAAGCAATCCACAGATTCAATGCAATCCCCATCAAAATCCCAACACAATTCTTCACAGAACTGGAAAGAAAAATACTCACCTTCACATGGAAAAACAAAAAACCCAGGATAGCTAACATAATCCTGTACAATAAAGCAACTTCTGGAGGCATCACCATCCCTGACTACAAGCTCTGCTTTAGAGCAATAATAATAAAAACAGCTTGGTATTAGCATAAAAACCAATGGAATTGAAGTGAAGAGCCTGGCAATATCCACACACCTATGAACATCTGATTTTTGACAAAGAAACCAAAACTACAATGGAAAAGAAGAAACCATCATCAACAAATGGTGCTGGCATAACTGAATGTCAACATATAGAAGATTGTAAATAGATCCATATCTATTGCAATGCACAAAACTTAAGTCCAAGTGGATTAAAGACCTCAACATAAATCCAGTTACACTGAACCTAATAGAAGAGAAAATAGGAAGTAGTCTTGAATGCACTGGCATGAGAGACCACTTCCTAAATATACACCAGTACCACAGACACTGAGAGAAATAATTAATAAATGGGACCTCCTGAAACTGAGAAGCTTTTATAAGGCAAAGGACATGGTAAATAAGACAAAACAATAGCGTACAGAATGGAAAAGATCTTCAGCAACCTTACATCTGACAGAGGGCTGATCTCCAAAATATATAAAGAACTCAAAAAACTATATATCAAAATATAATATAGTCCAATAAAAATGGACTATAGGGCTAAACAGAGAATTCTCAATGGAATAATATCAAATGGCCAAAAGACATTGAAGTAATTGCTTAACATCCTAAGTCATCAGGGAGATGCAAATCAAAACGACTCTGAGATACCATCTTAGACCTGTCAGAATGGCTAAGATCAAAAACACTGATGATAGTTTATGTTGGAGAGGATGTGGAACAAGGGGAACACTCCTCCATTGCTGGTGGGAGTGCAAACTTGTACATCCACTTTGGAAATCAATATGGCAGTTTCTCAGAAAATTGGGAATCAATCTACCTCAAGACCCAGCTATACCACTTTTGGACATATACCCAAGGAATGCTCAATCATACCACAAACACACTTGCTCAACTATGCTCATAGCAGCATTATTCATAATAGCCAGAACCTGGAAACAATCTAGATGCCCCTGAACTGAAAAATGAAAAAAGAAAATGCGGTGCATATACACAATGGAGTACTACTCAGTAGTGAAAAACAATGACATCATGAAATTTCCAGGCAATTGGATGGAATTAGAAAATATCATCCTCAATGAGGTAACCCAGACTCAGAAAGACAAACATGGTATGTACTCACTCATAAGTAGATGCTAGATGTAAGGCAAAGGATAACCAGACTACAACCCACAACTCTAGAGAAGCTGGCTAACAAAGAGGACCCTAAGAGGGATGCATGAATTGCCCTGGAAAGGAAAAATAGATGAGATCTCCATGAGTAAACTGGGAATGGGGGGGACAATAGAGGGTGGAGATGAGAATATAAGGGAATGGAATGGTCAAGCTAGAACAGGGACAGAGTGGGAGAGCAATGAAAGAGATACCTTGATAGAGGGAGATATCATGGGGAAAAGGAGAAACCTGGTGCTAGGAAAGTTCCAAGAAATCCACAAGGATGATCCGAGTTTAGACTACCAGAAATAGTGGAAAGGGTGCCTGAGCTGGTTTACAGCAGTAATCAGATCAGTGAATACCCTAACTGTCATCATAGAACCTTCATCTAGTAACTGATGGAAGCAGATGCAGAGATGCACAGCCAAGCACCAGGCCCAGCTCCAAAAATCCAGTTAAAGAGAGGGAAGAGAGATTATCTGAGCAAGGGGCATCAAGATCATGATGGGGAAACTTACAGAGACAGCCAAACCAAGCTAGTGGGAACTCATGAACTTTAGACCAACAGCTGTAGAACCTCTATGGGACTGGACTAGGCCCTCTGAATAAGTCAGACAGTTATGTAACTTAATCTGCTTAAGGGGCCCCTGCAGTAGCATCAGGATCCATCCCTGATTCAGGAGCTGGCTTTTTGGAGCCCATTATATATGGGGGGTCACCTTACATAGCCTTGATTCAGGAAGAGGGGCTTAGACCTGCCTCAGCTGAATGTACCAGGCTCTGCTGACTCCCCATGGGAAGCCTTACCTTTCTGGAGGAAGGACTGGGGGGTGGGTTGGGGAAGAAGGCTGGGGGGTAGGAATAGGAAGAGATGGGGATCTGTGATTGGTATGTAAAATTAATAAAAAAATCTTATTGAAAAATAAAATAAATAATAAATTAAAGTTAAGGCATTCCAAAATGCAAACAGAAAATGTGTTACTTTCAGATGTAATATATACTAATTACTGAAGAGATTTCATACTGTGGCAAAATGGAGTCACTAACAGAGTTTAAGCAAGCATCCACATAGAGAAACAAATAGTAAGCAGCATTAGGATATTGGTGAAATTATTAAGGCCACTCCATGTAGTTAAAAGGAAGATTTATTTAGTGGGTAACTTACAAATGAAGGGATAGGTAGGTCGCGGGGTCTGGGGAAGGTGTATTGCAGTCCAGCGGTGTTCTCTGGAGCTCTGCTTGGTCAACCTCCACCATCTAGGGTTCAGGAACAGAGAGAGCGAGCTGGCCATCTGGATCTCAGATCTCAGGTCTCCAGGGGTCTCCCTTGGCCCTGCCTTGTAAGTGTGACAGTTGTCGAAGCCTCAATGGGGGTTGGAACTTCCAGATCAAAGCTGGAATGGCTACCCACTACATCTCCCCCTTTTTGTCTAAATAAGAAGGTTCTAATCTAATACATGACTATATAAAAAGGAATGGTTATCAAATATTGTCCAGGAATAATGAGGGATAATGACCTAGATAAGATGGAACTACAACCAATGCAAACAATATCAAGCAACAAACACATGCTAAAATCCAGAGAAGTCTAGAGCATAGGTAAATGGCATGTTACAAACATCATTCCAGAAGGTGTCCTATCCTAAAGAACCTGAATCTAACACTTAATATGTTCTATCTAAGATTATATATATATATATATATATATATATATATATATATATATACTAAGTTGTAACTGTAACTGTTAGTCTTCAATCCCATCAAGTGATGGAGAAAGAGCAAGCTAGCCTATCCAGATCTCGGGTCTCCAGGGGTCTCTCTTGGCCCCACCTTGTAGGCATGACAGTTGTCGAACCCTCAATGTGGGTTGGAACTTCCAGATCAAAGCTGGAATGGCTACCCACTACAGGAGAGCTATATAACTGCTATATTATGTAAAATCCTTATCTTTTAAGAAAAATTATGAGATGTGCAAGGGAACAACATAATATGATCACATGGTGAAGGGAAAGACAGTACAGGGCATGAAATTCCTTGTTAAAAAAAAGTGTTTCTGTCTATGTCATTTTATTGTCTTAAGGAATTGTCAAAGAAATTGTGTTTTTAAAAAGTCATACAACCATGCTATAGGGTGTATAACACATAAAAGTTAATATAAATGAGAACAAAGAAGTCCATAGGAGCAAAACATCACAACATGAGAAAATGATATTAAATGGTAACATTCCAATCAAGTGACATACACTGTTAGAGTGGAAAAACACAAGAAATCTGAACAATGAAAACTGAACCATCCAAAAAGGGGGAGTAGGGGTTGGAAGGCAGCACCATCTGCAATAGCATCAATAGCATTTAACTAATGAATTTAACAAAAGAAGTGTAAAACCTGAACTCTCCAAAGTACAAAGTATTGTTGAAGGAAAATAAATGAGTAATAAAAATTAACAGTAGACTAATAGAACACACATTTTCAGAGTATAAGTTTTATGTTTCTTCAATTAAATTCAATCTTTAAATAATTAAGGAAATTAAAGTAGGCCTACTGCAGGACAATGCTCCTACTGGTCTTAGAGCAACTGCCTTGTTTCTAGCTCTCAAGTGTAACCGTAGGATGCACTGGAGATGCAGCAGGCTGAGCTGCAGGTGGTAGGGGGTTCAGGTGGGGCTGCTTGAAACTGCTTGGACCTGGTCCCTGTCCTTTCTAGGATATAGCATCTTCTGTCAGTTGGTAGCAACCTCGAAGACAGCACAAGCTCTTTTCTCTATTCCCAAAATGAGGGTGTCTTCAAAGCTTTTGAAGTATGTTGTATTTACCATGATATGCATACTTCAGGGTAGGTCTGTTGTTCAGGGTCCTTAGTATGCACTAGAAATTATATCCATGCTGGGCAGAATCATTGATTAGGGGAGAAGGCTCACAATGAATTCTAACCCTTTGTGTCCATGTCACCTATCTATAAATAGTAAACTCACCATACCACTTGAGTGTTTGTATGTTCTGACTCATCAGATGCAGGCCTCAATAACACTAAAGCTCAAATACAGAGGATGGAAGGTTTCAGAACCTTCTTCCTAGTAGGGAGCATCAGAATGACCTTTTTTATCTCATGCACAATAGGAGTCGGCCTCTGGGATTGGTTAGTAATGGATATGCTTCATGCCTACAGGAACAGAAATGCATCCTATGTCAGAAGTCAGAAGATTTCCAATGGTTAAGATCACACTTCTAAGACTGACTTACAACAGAATCACTGTCATCTCAGGTGATTTCTTCAAAGATACAGAAAATCTGACCCAGAAATTTATAAGCAAATTCAAGTAATCTGGAATAGCTAAAAGCAAATAAGTAAACTTAAGTCATAAAACAAAAGACTTAACAGCGATAACAAAGCTTGAGGACTCACACTTCACTGAAGCAATGACTTGTGAGCTACAGTTAATGAAGCAGTAAGATGTTAACAATAAGGATGGACATTTTGCTCAATGGAATAGAATTGAGATTCTAGTATAGCAACCTCTCACAGAGCTGACAATGCATCTCAGTCATAGACCCGGCAGGTGTAAGGCTTAATTTCCAGATTTGCATTAAAAGAAATTCACTGGTACTTGACTTTTGAGTTCTATTGAAATTATTCAGTGGGTAGAACAGTCTTTTCATCAAATGATACTGGGAATGCTGGATATCCACACACACAAATATGAAATTGTGTTCCTACCTCAAATGGTAAAAATTAATGTAAAATACAGTATGTGTTTAGTGATGTGTAGTGATACATACCTGTAATATCAGCACTCAGAAGGCAGACCCAGGAGAAGTACAAGTTCAGTGGCCATCCTGTGTCATATACTAAGATCTTGACTCAAAAAAGCAAAACAAATGAACAAGAACAGCAGCAAAACCTGTTTGGGCTGGAGAAATATCTGAGCAGTTAAGATTACACTGTCTTACAGAGGACCTGAGTTCAGTTCCCAGCACCTATATTTTGGTGACTCAAAACCATCTCAAGGGCAACAGTGCCCTCTTTTGGCCTCTACAGACACCTGCACTCATGTGCACATACACAGAGACATATAATTAAAAATAAATATTTTTAAAAGTCCATATGTTATACATGAGTTGACTTTATAAAACTATTGGAATGAAACATTGATGTAACTCTTTTATAACATTTTGTGAGGCAATAACTTCTAGAAATGACTGCAAACATACACACATGCATGAACGCATACACGCATACACACACACACAAATGTTTTTGAAACCAGGAAAATTAGACTCTGTAAGAATTTTAAACCTTAAACTGTCCAACACTGATGATCATTTAGCCTGATATCCTTGGCTAATGTTATTTTCTCCCCTTTCACTTCATAGGTATTACTCCTATTTATTATATATCCATTTCTGACTCTGTCTCACAGCATGCTTCCTAGAAGTCACAAAATGTGACAACTGGCACCAAGACTGATGCAAAAGGTAGGAGTTGCTAATGGCATAAAAGATCCACTGGGTTCATGTCTTTATAGTATAGAATCTAAGTAACAGCCTTTAAAGGGTTGTACTTAGAAACTTCAGCCTAATGAGTAGAAACCTTTGCCCATCTTTAAAAACCTAATGAGTACATGGTAATAAATTAACTCACTAGTCTGGACCCCACAGAAACCAGAAAGATGTAGGAGAATAAGATAACTATGTATACAAGCTCAGTCAAGTAGATGTTAGTCTTGATCTTAGTTGCAAAGCCAACATGGTATAATTGTTTCCACAAATTAACATGACCTCAGATACATGGTATTTGCCTCTTGATAAAATGAATGCATTCTTTCTATTGAAATAAAAAAATCGTTAAAATATTTTGAAAGTACATATAATAAGAATTTTATCTACACTTTGACCTATCTTTTCCTTTTGTCATAATGTTATCCAGAGATAAGCACCTCATATGAATATCAAATAACACCTAATTGATCTATTATGTTGATAACATCATGTGAACCAATCAATGCAAGTAAACAGTCATAAACATATTAAAGGCTTTGATGACAATGACATGTTCCAAATGACAGGAACAAATCTTATGAAGATTTTAGTGCCTTCTATTGCAGAGATATTTTTAGGTGGTCATAAGTCTGTAATATTTTATAAAGAAAAATACAATATGGCTTCATCTCACCTGCCATGAAGAAGCCTGGAAGGCTTCTTGAAGTACTATGGTAATACACTGAACATTTTAAATACTATTCTAGTGTGGGCATGGACATCACTCAAAACTTCACTAATTCTGAGTGAACCCTGTAACAAGAAAGTTGTCTGCAAGGGATTGGAGATCCTATGGTGCTGGAAGCATCAGTAGCAGAAAAAAGATGTGGTGTGGATTTTATGGCAAGCCCCAGTGAGAGAATCAAAAACCAAGCTCCTGGAGTTTTGGAGTAAGGCCATGACATCTGGAGAGGAGAGTTACACACTATTAGGAAAACAGCCTCTGGCATGCTACTGAGCTCTGGTAATGATGAAATTCCAGAACATATGGACACCAAGTGACCACACATCTGGGACTTTCCTATTAGACCTATCAAGTCATAAAGTCAGGCAGGCCTAGCATAATCAAAATTAATATGAAAATCACATATCCAGGACACAGCAAAAGCAGATCAAGAGGGCACAAGCTACCTGTAGGATCTGTGAGTGCAGCCTCTCTTACCATCCTTGAGAGTTGCACAGTTACTTTTGTCTAAGTGCACAATGATGGGTAAATGGGGCATCTGTGTGCGTGCCTATAATCCTAGGATGTCAAGGCAGGATGATTACCATGAGTGTAGTGCCAGCAAGGGCTACATAGAAAATTCTAGGCTACCCTGTGCACATGCCCAGTGTAACTATGACTTCCATTTAAAAAGGATGAACTACTTCTTGATACCTCTGAAGTACAGCTTTCTAGCTGTGGAGATCAACAGATGTCCTTGAGGAGTTCTGCAAGTCACTTGATGACAGGTTAGCCTCATTTGCTCTCTACTGTCTCAAAAGGGTTAGTGGTTCATTCTTTGGGAAATACTGACTTGTAGCCAGTATAGATTTTTTTTTCCTGTCCATAGTGTACTGGTGGTGGTGGTCTTTGCTCTTTTGGGGGGCCCACCACCCAGCTCACAAATAAATCACACATGGAGTTTTTTTCTTTCTTATAAATGCCAGCATTAGTTTAGCTTGCTTCTTGCCAGCTTTGCTTAACCTAAATTTTCCCATCTACCTTTTGCCTCTGGGCTTTTTCCTTTTCTTACTTCTGTATATCTTACTTTCACTCTTACTCCATGGCTGGATGTGTAGCTGAGCGTTTGAGTGACTGGCCCCTGAAGTCCTCCTCATTCCTCTTTCATTCCTTGATCTTTCCCCTAGATTTCTCTTCCTATTTATTCTCTCTGCCTGCCAGCCCCACCTATCCTTTCTCCTGCCTCGCTACTGGCTGTTCAATTCTTTATTAGACCATCAGCTATTTTAGACAGGAAAAGTAACACAGTTTCAGAGTTAAACAAATGCAACCTAATCAAAAGTAACACACTTTAAGATAATATTCTACCACAGTTGGCCATTCTAATCTTTCATAAGTTTACTCTCAGCAAAAAGGCGCTGAGGAACTGAGGCTATATCTCAGTAGTAGAGCACTTACCTAGAATGTGCCAGGCCATGAGTCTGATTCTTAATACTGAAAAAAAGCAAGAAAAGAGAAAAATGGAGTCCCAGAAACGTTGCTTCCCAAATAACCATAGACTTTATTCAATGGGGGCACAAAGCAGGCACTGTGGCAAACACAGAGATGCAGCACCCAGAACCTCTAACAAGAGATGCCTGGCTTCACAGCTGTGAGGAATATGATGAAATTACATCCCCCGGTGATGCCCTCATTAAGCAACTCTCACAGACCTCCCTAGTCCGTGACTGAGCAAGAGCATGGTAGATGAAGGCACACTCTCCTCGGGATAACCCTTAGCCAATGAATGAATCACAGTACCTGTGTCCCACTCTTTCTACCCAATGAGAGACTGCTATGGTAGGCCATGGTTTCTTCTAGAGCTTCTTGCTGGGGTTTCATATGGACATTGCAACCTGACAGCTCAGCCTACTGCACCCATTTCCATTCTTGCCTTTCCTGTTCCCCCAATAACACTATACCTCTACATCAGTCAGCTCTCTGTCACTGTGACAAATACCCAAGTAATCAACACTAAAGAGAAAAGCTTTCTTTGTTTCAGTTTGGGAGGCTTCCGTTCATAACTGATTTCCCACATTGTTCTGAGTAGGCAGGAGCACTGTACTTTATGATAGAAGCACACAGTGAAGACAGCACACTCGTTGTACAGAATGTAATCAAATGAAAGAATAAAAAGGAATGGACTAGTTACCCATTATTCCTTTTTATTGGTAAAATTGGCAACTATATTATAAATGTAATAACTGTTAGATGTTGGCTTTTACTTTTTTTTTTTATATCTCTATTTAGGTAAAGTGAATTGGCTTATATACTGTGCTTTCATGATCAGAATAAGAGAATCTCTCCCATACACACACACTTGAAATACTGTTTTGAGTTTATTCCTTAAATAGCTTCATATCCATCATTAGTTTACTAAGATTTCTAGAAACAAATGACTAATCTCCAGGTAGAACCCTTCTAAAATGTTAGACATATCTCAAGAGATGTACCAGATGGTAGATGATCAGAGAGTTGGTAGAACACAGGAACAGGATGCAGGAACTTTGTCATGAAGTGTGTTAAACTATTTATGCTTGCTTACTAATAACGATTAGTTTAAGAAATGTGTAAATATTGCATTTCCGTCTGAAACTTGCTTTCATTTTCTGTAGGGGAGAATGGTAGGGAACTAGCTAACCTTCATCCACTCTAAAACCCCTAATAATTGTACTTCTGCCCATAAAGTTAAAAAATTATGAGAAGATCAGCAATGTGTTCTATGTCTTTTAACATCTATTATACTCACATAAATCTGGTGGTACTGGAAAGTGAAGAAATCCTTGACACATTTGATTTTCATAATACAACAAAGAAACTACATAAAAGGCCATAAATTACATTGAAAATCCTTAACTTGATTGGGGTTTTGCTCTTTTTATTTGGAGACTACTAAATGGTTTAAATAAAAGCCTGTTGAAATCCAAATAGCCATATGATTTATGCAAGAGCTAATTTTAGATAAATTTGCCAGAAGTAAATGCATAGTTTTTAATAATTTGGTTAGTCTGTTGTTGTAGTGTTCGCTGACTTTAAAAGTGAGTATACCATCCTAAATGCTATATGTCGTCATCAAAACCCTCCCCCCAGGACCCATGAAGCTATGCAGAAGAGGAGAGGTAAAGATTTTAAGAGCCAGAGGGGATAGACGACACCAAGGAAACAATGTCTTCTAGACACAACAGGACTGATGCACGTATGAACTCACAAAGACTGTGGCAGCATGCACAGGGCCTGCACGGGTTCAAGCCAGACAGGGTCCGGGTGCTGATAGGGCGACTGAACACGAGTTATTATCTCTAACCAAGAAGCTATATCCAGTTGACAACCACTTGCAAAGGAAAACCCATTTCAATTCCAATAGAGTCTCACTGGGTATATAAACCACACTTAAGCATAGGTCCATGCCCAGCAGTAGATGGCCAACACAAAAGGAATGCAATGGTGTTTTTGTAGACATTTTGTCTCATAATGCTTTGTTTAGGCATTCTTTTATCCTTTGCTTGTTTAGTATAGTTTCCTATTTTTTGTTTTGTATGGGTTTTGTTTTGTGTGTCTGTCTGTGATGCTTCTTGTGCTTTTTCAGTTTATTTATTTATTTATTTATTTATTTATTTATTTATTTATTATGGTTTGTTTGATTTTTTACGTTTTCCTGATTGCTTTCTAAAGAGAGATAGAAGGAAGGTGTTAAGTTTGTGGGTGGAGAATGGGAAGTATCGGGAAGGGATCAGGGAGGAGAATCCGTGATCGGAATATACTGTATGAGTATGATCGAGTCTAGTATGAAAATTCAAGTATGTTTTAAAAGTGTCTAGAATAATTTTGATACTGAAATGATAATCTTGACACTAATTTTTTAAAAATAACCAAGCATAATTTCTAATAACTTAGAAAGAAATACCATAAGCACATCTGTGAACCATCATAGCTTTATGACAAAATAAATTCACATAATCTTTTTTCTGTGCCTTGAAAAAAAACAGGACACAGTTAACCTGAGGATTATAAATGCTCTAAACAAGAAGATTTATTCAGTAAGTTTCTGACAGATCCTAAATTACAGTAGTCTATAAAGAAAACACTGTAATACTAAGACCATCTGCAAAGCAGTTATGCCCCAGTTAGAATTTCTGATGCTGTGAACAATGAAAATATTAACAACTGTATGGAAAGCCTTAAGTGTAAGTAACACATAATGAGCCAAAATTAATGTTCTCAAGGAGCAGATTTTATACTTTTCCTACAATACTAAACATAGGCAGTTAACAAATGTTAATGAAATACCAAATATTTGAATTTTTTACACTAATATGACACATTAGGAGCTAGTTTGTATGTAAAATATGAGTCCTTGTAATTTAAAAATTAACATGTACTCAGTTTTGCTAAGTCATAGTTAAAAGCTACTGTAAGAGGAGCCTATACATAATTTAAACTCTGTGTTAGGGTTTTATCACTGTGGTAACATACCTGATCTAAACAGCTTGAAGGAGGAAAGATCCATCTTGCTTGGTTCAGGTTTCAGGTATTTCAGTCCATAGCTGCTTGGCTCCGCTGATGTGGCAGCAAGCTATAGTGAGGAGCATGGGGAAGAAGAAATTATTCATCTCACGGCAGTCCGAAAGCAGAAGAAGAGAACAGAGACTCAGTCCAGGTTCAAGAAGGGAAACCCAATGACCTAAATTACTTTCACTAAGGTTCCAAATACTGGTCATAAAGCTCTGAGTAACACAGGATTTGAAATCCAAATCACAACAAGTACAATCTCCAAACTTGAGTTTTGAAGGGCTCCGTGATATCAAAAGTGAAGAGGTTGAGGGCCCGTGTTGGTACCATCAATTTTACACAGCCTAGAACCAGCAGGGTCCTGTGAATGAGTGAAGGGCTCTTTCTTCACAGTGCCATGGCCTATGGGCATCAGTTGTAATTAACTGGTACAGGAAGATTCACTCCAG